>NC_080423.1:34591810-35260381 GCF_029873635.1 Malania oleifera | reverse complement strand
GAAGCTATCACAAGTATAGGAGTTCTATAGTGTAATATTCAGCTCAAAGGCCATATTATCTCCTTAGAGAATGTAGTTTAATATCAAATTTTACGTAATTCCAATTAGAAAATAAGAAAAAAAAAGGTACTAAACACAGTTCAGATTTGGATTTTTCAGGATGTTTGAGATTTCTTTTGATAAATTAAACGAGCATGCAAATTAAATTCTAAATCATAACATGCACTGAATTTAATAATGAGAAACAGACATCCTATGCTTAATCAGTCCAAAATTGAAACATGCATTTAAACTTTGGAATAAAACTAAAGACAATAACTTTAACACATAATTAAAACACACAATAATAAAAACATAATCAAACACAAACGTAGACAAGAAAAACCGAACTTTTAACAAAATCAAAAACCTGAATCAAGATAAAAAATTAAATGCAAACAAGAACTCAAACATAAATTAAAGCTTTAATTACTTAAACAAAAACTAACACGATAAAAATGGGAATTTTAATAAGATTAACCCTAAACTAAATCGAACTTCAACAAACAAAATTTAAATTTTAAGGAAAACAACTAATTTAACTTCTAATTTTTTCTTTTTTTGTATTTTATTCTATTTTTTTAAAAGAACCAAACCAAACCTTAATTAATTTAAAACTACTTCAAGCACAAAAGTAAACCTATTGCTAATAAAGAAAACAAATAACCTTAATAATAGCTCCCAAACACAATTTAAAAATCAAAACTTTAATTAAAATTTTACTAAAAAAATAATATTATTCAATGAATCAAATGAAATAGAAAAATAATACTTAAGGAAAAAAAAGAGAGGAAATAAAAAGAAAGGAAGAGAGAGAGAGAGAGAGAGAGAGAAAGGGAGAATCTGCTGTGATGGTAGCAAGGCTTCTCAGATCTCCTCTTCCAGCGGCAGCGAGCAGAATAGGAGCAGCTTGAGGGGGAGTTTGGGCAGTAGCAGGGATAGCCAGCAATGTCTTCTCTGGTTGCAACAGGTTGGAGAAGCAGTAGTAGCAGTAGCAGTAGCAGTAGCAGTAACAGCAGCTTCAGCTAGTGTTCGGTTTGTAAGGGCATCAAGGAGTAGCAAATGGGCTCGGGTCTCTCGACTGGGGTGTTCCATGACATCAAAAGTTAGCAGGGACCTTCGGGTTGTGGCTTCCAATAGCAATGGTAGAGCAAGGAGGATAAGGGAGGTAAGGGGGAGAGAAAGGGAAGGAGAAGAAGAAGAAAGAGAAAGGGAATGAAAGGGGGGTTGATAGTTCGGGTTGAAGGAGTAGCAGCCAAGCTACTGGTTCATGGCAGCAAGGAAAAGGAATAGCAAGGGTGAGAAGAGGGAAGAGGGAAGAAAGAAAAGAATGTTAGCTTTACCATGATCCCAAGAGGAGGGGTGAGTTGGTATTTTTAAAATTTAACCCCTGGGTATTCCTCCTAACAGTAGTATGTTCACAACCCTATGGTCAATCTAGTGCAAGTAATATAAAAAATTAAATAAAGCAGTTTAATCAATCACATAAGGACCAGAAAGTAGAAAAAAGAGGGTGACACGCAGATATGTTATCGAGGTTCGGCCAACTGCCTACGTCCCCGCCTTGGCTAAATAGCGCAAGGATTATCACAATAACTTGCTCGCTTAAATGGGTGGAGCGTCACCTATACAAACTAGGTCAATTAGCACAGGGTTGACCTCAACCTTTACACCAATCCTTACCGAACTGGATTACCGCCCCCTTAGGCCACGCCTGGAATTACTCAGATATACAATCAAATGGTACAATATAAAGGTGCTTTCACATAAAGCAGATTTGTGTCCAAAAGTGCACAATCATAAACACCACAGATGATTTAAAATGTAAGCTCAGTGTGGTCTAGATAGTTCAACTCTCAAAGGTCTTTTCTATCAGTGTAATGCGTACGTGAGAGTATCAACAATAATCTCTATATTTCAAAATATTCAATCAAGCATGTTAACACAGAACATCAAGCAAGCCTCAAGAATATCAATCAGCAGAATGTCTCAATCACATGAATGTGTATATGCTTGGATTTGCAAAATAGATAATCTTTGTATTCAAGAAAGGATATAAACTCAAATAAACATTGCCACAAAGATTAGTATAACTAGCACAAATATCTTTCCACAACAATATCAATATGAATACCACAAGATATTTGAGTAAGTTTAAAACTATTTTGCAAGCCAAAAATAAATACAAACTTCCTAAGTTATTGCAATGAAAATGCAACACTTGGAAGTTCAACAAAGTCTTCTTAGGATAGGCTTATGAGAAAAGCTTCCTAAGAATACTTAGGTTATGCTCTCGTAAAAATCAATTCAAACACTCATGAAATGAGAGAGCAAACCTCTAAACAATAACACTCAATACACTTACAAATGATATAGAGAGATGAAGAAGGTAAGTTTGAGTGGATTTGGAAAGAGTATGAGCAGTAGGAAATATTTTGCTTGAGAGAGAAATTTGGATTTTTGTTTTTTCTAATCAATTTCTTAATTTTCCCAAATGAAGGGGTATATATAGACACTTTATGATTTTTTACCGTTGGGGACCTATTAGGAATTGTTAGAAAAGTTTAATGACATTTTAAACATTTTAACCCTATTTAAAAATATTAACTGCAGTAAAAAATGAGGTACAACCCTAGAGCTCCGCTCAACAAGAATAGTTTCAATCGACTAGATCTCATATGGTTTGGTCGACTAGGAGATTTTTGACCTGAATGGTTAGTCGACCAAAAGTAGGCGATTTCCCATTTCTCCAAGGTTTGGTTAACCAGGCCAATTTGAACTGGCTGGTTCGGTCGACCAGACCGTTGGGATTTTTCCCGAGGACCCTCAGTCGACCAGGTAGTTGGAGTACAGAATTGGCTCGATCGACCAGATGGTCAATATGTTGACCTCAGGGGGTTTCGGTCGACCAAGAGTTTTGAACTACACTAGTTCGGTTAACCAACACTTTGGTCAACTGTTCACCTAGGCCTGTTTCAGTCGATCAGGGCAAAATGAACTGTCTTGGCCGGTCGACCGAAAGTGCACAATGTGTGTATTTCGGTCCAGTCTTGAAACATAAAAACTCTAATCAAGTGCCTAATAAATATATGTGCAAATGTGTGTGTCCTAGGGTCATTTATGTCCAATTAGAGAAACCAAAAAAGTCCGATGTTGGTCGACCGGAGGTCGACTTAAGGGAAAACCCTAAGGTCTTGCTAAGGTCATTTTTATTTTGTATTTGGTTTGAGCTTACATAATAGACCATGCATGTGCTGTATGTGCTTATTACAAACCAAATATCCTAATTACTATTACAGACCAATTTCCCTACTGAATACATATACTACAACATGAATGAATTGGGTCTTCCAACTTTAAGCTTTCACGTGCCATTAACATGTCTACTAATATTGACCTACACATGAACTAGATATTCATTAAATACATGAGTATTTGTCATTATAAAAACTGAGCGTGACCTATAAGGTCAACAAAGAAGAGAGCCAAGAGTGAGAGAGAGAGAAGAGAAGGGAAGGAAAAGGAGAGGAGGAAGAAGGGTTGCTGGAGTGTGAGGCCGAGAGAAGGAAGAGGGAGAGAAGAGAAGAGGAGGGTTGGGGCTTCTGTGTGGAAGGAGAGAAAAAAAAAAATTATATAAGGAGAGATTCCCCTTAGCCCTACCCCAGTGCACCAAGAATCAGGACCCAGCTGCATGATCAGGTAAAATCATGTTTTTTTTTTCTTTATTGGTTTCTTCCATTTTTAGTTTCTGTCTCCCAGCGAACGAAGGAAATTTTGACCATTTTAAAGCCAATATATTTCAAAGCTTAAAACATAAAAGTTGTAGATAATTTTCTCTAATTTCCATAGAATTTTGAAACTTCTTGATCGGAGCTCAAACGAGAAAATTATGCACATATTACAAAGTAGCGTTGGTTTTAGCTTCCAATAATCGCCCTGCAATAAAAAATACCAAAAATTGATAATTTACTCAATAAAACCCAAATATTATAAACAGGACACCGTTCTAAAATATTGAGAGTAATTAGGTATTTAATTAAAAATATAAGCCTCAATGCATGAATTAAAGCACCTAATTACGTAGTTTAAGCGCGTAATCACAGCCCCAACTAACGTTTTGCTAGTCTCTAGCAAATAACGTGAATGAATTCCAGGGCGGTATCCACAATTACTACCTCCAACAAAAATGAATGCACATGCGACACAACCATACCGTTTCATATACAAGAATATAACCAAATTTCACACCAGCTCGTTCATATTCAATGCACACATCTCCGAAGCACGTCACTTATGCAAGTTTCATCATTATATAATAATTAAGAACCATATGCTCACTTGAAGTTAACCAGTGGTACAATTCAGAGTTAATGCAATCATATAAATTCGAGTATAAACAGGTGAAATTTCGAGGAATTTGTGATGTGTGTAACTCACTACACCCAGGATACCAGTGGACACCTATAGAACGGTCATTTTGATTTGGCCTAACTGGTATACGCTCAAAAACAATAAAAAAGGATAGGTTCACTCATCATATGTTAGGAGGAGTGTTGTAATCAAACATTCCATATATTGCAAGGAACAAACCCTGAATGTTTGGAGTGGACTAGTCTGAAAAGGATCTAGCCTATTTGTGAGGTTTCAGGTCCTTCACTCTAGCATCTTCTCACCTACTTGTCATGTTTAACCAAGACCACCCTAGATCAATTTATTTACAAACTTGGTGTGAATACATATGAGACATTAAGCGATTGAAAAGTCTTCATATATGGAGAACATGTGTCGTGTCCATGACTTTTTATGCATTTTTATGGAACAGGTATTAATCTTTCATTTCATGTGCATTTATAATTTTCTTATTCTTTCTTCTTCTCATTCTTCAATTTTTGTCTTTTCTTGGTCAATTTGGACAATCATTACACTTCTTTTGGTGTCTTCATACCACTCATGTGAATTAAGCTCGAACAGAAGTCTGTGAAATAAGTCTATTTCTAGGGGTGGCTTAGCCTTCACATCTTGAGTAGACTACAATACCTTGGTTTCTATCTCCCCACTAGATATCACCTCTAGGCCAACAAGTCAAAAACATAGACTAGTGTACAAAGAATATCTAGAAAAAAAAAAAAAAAAAAGGAAGGTTGAGTTTCATATACTCTAAGCTCACATCAAAAACTCAAAATAATGATAAATGACTCAACAATACCTCACAAGGCGTCATAGTCACCACATGTGCTCTCTCTGTGCTCACAAGGAACCATAAGTGCTACAAGTCAAGTGAACGTGTATTTTTAGCGTCATGAGATACCATGTAAATACAAGAGTTTATATAATCAAATTAATATGAGTGTACTACCAATCAATTCTTCGTGGAGTTTCAAAATCATATCAAGAGAAACTACACATAAATGACTCAAGTGTGTAATTCTTAGGTTATATGCAAGTATGTGAAGGGTACAAGTCGGTGTTAATCATGGTATAATCATTTATCCTCAATACTCTTTCTTTCTTACTCTTTTTTTTTTCTTTTTTTAATTAATTAATATAAAATCCAGCAAGTAGACATGCGTAGTGTCACATGCAAATTCTCACCCCCCCCCCCCCAACTAAAGTGGAATATTGTCCTCAATGTGAAAGCATATGGGAAATAGGAAAAACTATGCATGGGTGAACAACTAATAGAAAAAATACAGAAAATCACTACCAACTAATGTGATAGAAAAGGAAAAGAAAGATGCAAATGAAAACAAATAAAACGAAAAGAAAAAAAATGAAAAAGAAAAACAGTAAAATAGAAAACAGTAAAATAGAAAGGTTAGAGGACTCCCTTAGGATCTTGCAAAAGCAACACCTCTTTATTTGGATTGAATGGAGTTATAAAGGGCTTTAGATGCTAGCCATTAACTGTGAAGAGGTTGCCACTCTTTGGATCTACAATCTCTACTGTGCCATGAAAATGAACTTTTTCAATGATGTATGGGCCACCCCATCGGTACTTCAATTTCCCACGAAACACATGCAATCTGGAGTCATAGAGAAACACTTGCTGAGAAGGGAAAAATTGTTTGTCTTTGATTTTCCTATCATGTAGTAACTTCATACGCTCCTTGGTTAAGCGGGCATTGTCATAAGCTTCCCTCCTAGATTCTTCAAGCTCACATACCTGCAATTTCCTTAAAGATTTGACATCATCAAGTGAAAAGTTAATCTATTTTATAGCCCATAAAGCACGATGCTGAATTTCAACAAGTAAATGACATGTCTTACCATAAACTAACCTGTAGGGAGACATCCCTAAGTTTGTCTTGAAGGCAATTCGGTAGGCCCAGAGTGCATCAACAAGTTTTTCTAACCAGTCTTTTCGATTAGGATGCACTGTTTTCTCAAGTATGATTTTGGTCTCTCTATTGGCCAACTCAGCTTGACCATTAGTTTAAGGGTGGTAGGGAGCAAAGACCTTATGAGTCACGCCATACTTTTGCATGAGTTTTTCAAAATTTTTGTTACAAAAATGCAACCATCCATCACTAATGATCGCCTTGGGCATGCCAAAGCATGCAAGTAACTCCTTGAGAAAACTGATGACAACCTGTGGTCATTAGTTCTACAGGGTATAGCTTTCACCCATTTTGAAACATAGTCCACAACAACTAAAATATAAGAATGCCCAAAAGAGTTTGGGAATGGTCCCATAAATTCAATTCCCCTATAGTCAAAAATTTCAAGAGTCAAAATGGGAGGCATAGGCATTTCATTCTTTGCTGTAATTTTCCCTAATTTTTGACAAGCCTTAAAGGTTTTACAAAAATTCTTAACATCTTTGAACATAGTAGGCCGGTAGAGTCCACTTTGCAAAATTTTTTAAATGGTTTTCTTTGCGGCAAAGTGACGTCCATATGCTCCACTATGGCAAAAATGCATCAAAAAAGTGAATTCATCACTAGGCACACATCTACGAACTAACTGGTCAGAGCAGTATTTAAATAGATATGGATTGTCAAAATAATAATGTTGTACCTCCACAAGGAACTTATGCTTATCCTGAGTTAACCAATGTTCTGGCATTGGGTCAGTGACAAGGTAATCGACAATATTGGCAAACCATGGAGCGCGTCATACTACAAAAAGACTCTTATCAAGAAAATCATCATTTAAGGGAGAGCGAGATACAGACACCTCAAGTAGCTATAAACGAGAGAGATGGTCAGCTAAAACATTTTCCACACCCTTTTTGTTTCGAATAGTGATGTCGAATTCCTGAAGAAGTAGAATCCATTTAATCAACCTGGGTTTAGCATCCTTCTTTGCTAACAAATATTTCAGAGTAGAGTGATTAGTAAAAATAATAACAGGCGATCCAATGACATAAGAACGAAATTTTTCTAAGGAAAATACAACAACTAAAAATTCCTTCTCAGTGGTGGTATAAGTTTTCCGAGCATTATTCAAAGTTCAACTCGCATAATAAATGACAGATGGCTTGTTATCATTTCTTTGACCCAGAATGGCACCAAGGGCATAGTCACTAGCATCAGTCATGATTTCAAATGGCAAGTCCCACCGAGGAGGTTGGATGATGGGCGCAACAGTCAAATGTCTCTTTAGCATTTCAAAAGCTTGTTGACATTCATCAATCCACAAGAATTCAATCTCAATCTACAATTTAAAGTAAATAATGGTTTAGCAATACTACTAAAACCTTGAATAAAATGGCTATAGAAGCCGGCATAACCAAGGAAAGAACGAATATCCCTAACTTTCTTAGGGACAAGTAACTAGGAAATCAGCTCTACCTTGGCACTATCAACCTCTAAACCACACTCAGAAACCACATGACGAAGAACTAAACCTGTAGTGACCCGAAGAATAAAAGCATTTTAATAATAAGAGAGAGAAAATAGATACAGAAACAATAGGAGGTCGTAGACTTCATTGACAAATGCTTTGCGTTCGTCAACGACATTGCATATTAGAGATAATATTAAATAATCATAATTTCAGAAAATTTGGCAAGCTTCGTCGACGAACACAAGGTCTCATCAACAAAGGCCTTAAGGATTTCATCGATGAATACAGGGCTTCATCGATAAATTTATTGAAAGACTCGTAAACGAGGTGACGTGTCTCGTCGACAAATCTAGTCCTCTATAAGTAGGGAAAACTGGATTTTATCACATTTTTCACCAAGATCTCTCTCTCTCCTCTCTCTCTCTCTACATCACTCTCTCCCTTCTCTCTTAGTTATCGGCCCCGCCAGTCATCATATCGATGATCCAAAGCTACCACGATGCTCCTGGCAAAGTTCTCTACAAATCTGTCGGAGCAGATCATCGGGAAAATAGAGTTGGATTTCATCCCAAATTCAGGGTAAGACCTTTTAACCTATTTTTGGTCTTATGGTAGTTATAAGAAATGATGCAAACGGAGAAATACTGATATTATGTTATGGCATATGTTGGTTTCAGGGTGTTTTGTAGGAGGCCCTGCGGGTGTTAGGCTTGTTTTCCCTAGGGGCTTTCCAGTAGTCAGGTAAGGGAAATATGCTATGCTAGGTATTTCTTAAAATACTGTACAACTTATTTAATTATGAAAATCATGTATATAAGTATGGTGTGGCTTGTGATTATGAATATGGTACGGGGATATGTTTTTACGAATTTAGTTTCATGATTTTATGAATTTCAGTATTATGATTATGCGAATTTCAGTACCATGATTTTATGGAATTTAGTACCATGATTATACGAATCTTAGTACCATGATTACATAAATATCAGTATTATGATTATACAGTTTCTATGTTATGATTATTCAGTTCTCAATATTACGACATGTGAATTACAATATAGTTATGCAGCATCATGGTTATTATGATTACTTCAGAATCATGATAAATCAGTTAGATATGTATAGAAATATATTATATGATATCAGACCCTATTGGACTTACAGCTACAGAGCATGGTATCGTTGCTATAAATATTATGTTATTTTTTTTCAGTGTAACCACCTATTCAGATAATACGTGGTAAGGTCGACCACCTAGGCCCTTGAAGAGGTTAGGCTTCCCATCCAAATATGGGTTGACGTGGGCAGGTCAACTGACGGAGTTCAGTGATTTATTCTTGGTTGACCAGCCAGGGTAAATCCAACCTTCGTGCCACACAACCCTCTTTTGAGGGGGGCAAGTCATGACACACCGATAGCCACAGGGAACAGTTTTAATTACTATTATTTACGTACGGATTTACAGAAATAGGGATCCTACTTATGTACACTATAAGTATTTTGAATTATAACCTTAATACTGATATGTTAAGCAATAGGGAAAAGGGGTGGTGTACTTTATTATTTGTAATGTACTTTTGTACTCAGTTATTCATGTTTATATGAAAACAGATTTCATGATATATAGTAGCTCATTGGCCTCACACTAGTAATAGCATATTTCTTCTTACTGAGCGTTTGCTCATCCCAGTATTGAAACATTTTTCAGGTGATCCAGGTAGGGGGGCAGACCAGGCTCGCAGATAGAGGGGCGTTTGTAGTGCCCTGTCATTGAAGTGAGTATGTTTTGGGAGGATTTTTGTATACCCTAGCTAATTGAGGGTAATTTGGGGATTCTATGATATGTGTATATTTTGGGGAACATGGTAGTGCTCTGGTATTGTGTGGTATTGGTTTTTGTATCATGTACATATTTTCATATGTTTATGTCTATGTGAATTCTGCTTCTCGCTGCTTAGGTTTATGGATGAGTTTATCTCAGTAAGGGTATCAGAGCATGTAGATTGTCCTAGTAAAAAAAAAAACAATTTATTAAGCAGATCGTTACGGTTTGGTATCAGAGCCTAGGTTTGCTAGGTTTTGTAGACTTAGAGTGCAGCTGAAGCAATACCAGAGTATAGGAAAAAAGGATTTGGGGTTTGTTCTGTGTTTGGGTACAGGACTTCCGTAGTGGTTTCTGTGTTTTTCTTGGGGTGACGATTTCAGGAAAACCATAGTAAACTATTGTCGGGTCGCGTGTCTAGGTGATAGAACTAGATATTAGTTAAGGTCAGGGAAGGTAGTTAATTACGAGTTGGTACAGGATAGGTCCGTATAGGAGATAAATTGCTTAAATGTGTTTCTTGTTTTTAGGATGGACTCAGGAAGTAATGACACGAATGTTGGGGAGGACAGGCCAAGACCTTCTTGCATAGGTGGAGGAGATACGGATGCTGTACTGCGCAGTGTCACTCAGCAGGTGATGGCTGAAATGGCTTGGAGTTCTAAGGAGCGTGGCTGTTTAATTGAGTAGTTTACACATATGAAGCCCCCATCTATTGCTGGAGGTGATGACTCGATCGTAGCTAAAAATTGGGTTCAGGATATTGAGGATACATTGACAGTGCTTCCATGTACGGACGAGCAGAAGGTAGCATTTGCCACATTTAAGTTGACAGGGGAGGCAAAGCGCTGGTGGAGAGCAGCTCGTTTAATAGAGGAGCATAGGCCGGTTCTAGTTCCAGTGACGTGGGACCGATTCAAGGATATGTTCCTTGAGCGATATTTCCCTGCTATTGTTGGAGTGCGAAGGCAACAAAGTTCTTACATTTGGTACAGGGGCAGATAACTGTATCTCAGTACGCGGCTCGTTTTGTCGAGTTGTCACGTTTTGCTCCACATTTAGCACCTTATGAAGAGAAGAAGGAGAGGAAGTTTGAAGACGGGCTGAGGTAGAATCTATTGGAGCAGGTGGTTGGTTTCAAGGCTCAAACATTCACAGAGGTTGTAGATAGAGCTGCGATCATTAAGAGTGGTATTCAGAGGGGTGTGGCAGCTCAGAGTTAAAGGAAGAGACCTGCGCTTCAGGGTATTCAAGCTTGCTCCAGTAGGGGCCCATGGAGAGGAGGTCGCGATGGGGGTGACTAGAGGCAGATGGCAAGATCTCGTGAAAACCAGGGTGCGCAGACTTACCCAGTGTGTTAGACGTGTGGAAGACATCATTTGGGCGAGTGTCGGGCAGGCAGAGGTGTATGTTATCTTTGTAGGAGACCCGATCACATGATGCGTGAATGCCCAGGTCAGCAGGACCAGGTCCTAGCACCCAAGCCTTATCAGGGAGGACATCAGGTAGCACAGGGAGGATATCAGGCACCTCGGGGTGGCCAGCAGAGGAATGTGGCCCCAACGCGAGTATATGCTCAGACGCCAGGTGATGCAGAGGCTGCTATGAATGTGGTGAGAGGTACATTTATTGTTTTATCACATCCAGTTATTGTTCTCTTTGACTCGGGTGCTACTCATTCTTTTATTTCTACATCTTATGTTAAATTATCTGAGAATGAGACCCAGTCATTAGATATAACACTCTCGGTAGCTACGCCATTGGGATCAATGATCAGATGTTAGAGGGTACTTAGAGGCTATCCGATAGAAATTCAGGGGAAAATACTATTGGCAGATCTGATTATGTTTAATATGTGTGGGTTCGATATAATACTGGGTATGGATTGGTTGGCTGCCAATCATGCTAACATTGATTGTTTCCAGAAAGAAGCAATTTTCAGACCTCCTGAAGAGCAGGAATTCAGATTCGTTGGTTCATGAGTATGTGCTCCAACACAGCTAGTATCCACCATGCAGGCAGGCAGATTACTCTTAGATGGAGGTTAGGGGTTTATAGCATTTATGAAAGAAGTATCTGAAAACGAATCAAAGATTGATAGCACTCCAATGGTACTAGAATTTCTAGATGTTTTTTCCAGAGGAGCTACTAGGGTTGCCTCCTGTGCGCGAGGTAGATTTTCCTATAGATTTACCTCTAGGGATTGCCTAATCTTTAAAGTTCCCTACCATATGGCTCGAACAAAACTAGGAGAATTGAAGGAGCAGTTGCAAGATTCGTTGAACAAGGGGTTTATATGACCTAGTGTATCGCCATGGGGAGCTTCAGTGTTGTTCGTAAAGAAGAAAGATGGGTCCATAAGGATGTGCATTGACTACAAGGAGATAAACAAAGTTACTATCAAGAATAAATATCCTCTACCCCATATAGACGATTTGTTTGATCAGCTCTAGGGTACGCGGGTATATTCCAAGATTGACCTTAGATCCGAGTATCATCAAGTAAGAGTAAAAGCGGAGGACGTTGCGAAGACAGCCTTCAGGACTAGGTACAGGCACTATGAATTTCTCGTTATGCCTTTTGGTTTGACGAATGCCCTGGCCGTGTTTATGGACTTGATGAATAGGGTTTTTCACCAGTATCTACATCAGTTTGTAGTAGTTTTCATCGATGATATACTGGTGTACTCGAGGAGTTTTGAGGATCATGAGATGCATTTAAGGCAGGTGTTGCAGACTCTCAGGAAGGAGAAGCTTTATGCTATTTTTAGCAAGTGTGAATTTTGGCTTGTGAAGGTGGCATTTTTAGGGCACGTGATCTCAGGGGATGGTATTGCATTGGATCCTAGTAAGATTGATGCAGTGGTAAATTGGGTTAGGCCAAGAAATGTGTAGGAAGTCAGGAGTTTCTTAGGACTGGTAGGTTATTACCGTCATTTTGTTGAGGGCTTTTTCAGTCTTGTCAGGTCCTCTTACGCGGTTGATTAGAAAAAATGCAAGATTTGTGTGGGATGAAGAATGCGAGCAGAGTTTCCAGGAATTAAAGCAGCGGCTCGTCACTGCACTAGTCTTGACGATTCCATCGAGAGGCGACGATTATATTATCTACAATGACGCATCCTTGAAAGGGCTCGGTTGTGTGTTGATGCAGCAGGGTAGGGTGGCGGCGTATGCGTCCAGAAAGCTGAAAGAATATAAGAAGAACTACCCTACTCATGATCTAGAATTGGCTGTAGTGGTACATGCACTGAAGATCTGGAGGCATTACCTTTATGGTGAGAGGTGTGAGATATTCTCTGATCATAAGAGCCTAAAATACATCTTTACATAGAAAGAGCCGAATATGCGGTGGAGGAGGTGGTTTGAACTTATCAAGGATTACGACTGTACCATCAGTTACCACCCAAGTAAAGCATTTGTGGTGGCTGATGCTTTGAGCTGTAAATCCGGAGACACAGCACACTTAGCAGCGGTAGTTCAGCATTCGATTCAGATGGACTTAGAAAGACTCAGTGTGGAGTTAGTGGAAGGTGATTCTCAGGCGCTTATTGCCAGTTTGGTTGTACAACCCACGTTATATGAAAAGATTAAAGCTGCTTAGAGAGAGGATCCAGAGTTAGTGGAGGTGATAGCCAGAGTTCAAGACGGTCAGGGGGAGGAGTTCAGTATTTCTAACGATGTGGCTTTGAGATTTCGCACCAAATTGTGTGTGCCTACAGATGATAGTATCAGGAGGACGATTCTAGAGGAAGCACATAGATCTCTATACACTGTTCATCCTGGCAGTACGAAAATGTATAGGGATTTGCAAAATTCTTTCTGGTGGAGTGGCATGAAGAGGGAGTTAATAGAGTTTGTGCAGTAGTGTTTAATGTGCCAGCAGGTTAAGGCTGAGCACCAGAGGCTGGCTGGTCAGTTGCAGCCATTTTTCATTGCTAAGTGGAAGTGGGACCATGTGTCCATGGATTTTGTTACTGGGCTGCCACCGACATTGCATAGACAGAATACCATCTGGGTGATAGTTGATAGATTGACGAAGACAGCGCATTTTCTGCCTATTAAGATAAACTATCCTATGAACAAGCTAGTAGAGATTTACATACAGGAAATTGTTCGATCCCATGGAGTGCTGGTATCCATAGTCTCGGACCGTGATCCACGTTTTACATCGCAGTTCTGGAGGAGTTTGCAGGAGGCACTAAGGACTCAGCTAGCATTCAACACAACTTTTCACCCTCAGACCGATGGTCAAATTGAGAGAACCATCCTAGTATTAGAATATATGCTTCATGCTTGTGTGTTAGAATTTGCAGGTAGCTGGATTCAGTTTTTGCCGCTAGTTGAATTTGCTTATAATAACAGTTATCAGACTAGCATCGGCATGGCACCCTATGAGGCATTATATGGTAGGAGATGTATATCTCCTCTTTTCTGGGATGAAGTTGATGAAAGGCGAGTTTTGGGTCCAGAGATAATTTAGCAAGCATGTGATAAAGTCTAACTTATTCGTGATAGGATCAGTGCAGTGCAGAGTCGGCAGAAAAGCTATGCTGATACTTGCCACCGAGAACTGGAATTTGGAGTAAGTGATCATGTTTTTCTGAGAATAGCACCACTAAATGGGATCTTGAGATTTGGGAAGAAGGGTAAGTTGAGCCCTAGGTTTATTGGCCCTTTTAAGATACTTGAGAAGATTAGGTCAGTAGCCTATAAGCTAGCTTTGCCGCCATCCCTATTCCGAGTTCATAACGTATTTCATGTTTCTATGTTGAGGAAATACGTCCCAAATCCTTCCTATATCATTAGCCATGCAGAATTAGAAGTTAGTGAGGCTTTAACATATGAAGAAGTACCAATACAGATTTTGGATAGAAAGGTTTAGACCTTACACACTAAAGAAATACAGTTAGTTAAAGTTTTGTGGAGGAATCACGCTATGGAGGAAGCTTCTTGGGAACTCGAGGAGAAAATCAGACAGGGATACCCACAGTTGTTCCAAGAGGAATAGAGATATCCAGGTAAAGTATAATAGTTAGATGAGTTTCTTTTGCAGGTACATGTATTTATTTTGGTTAGTAGATAGTTTTTATTTTATATATGTAATTTCCCATAACATAGTATGTAACCACGGTATTCCTCCGCCATAAGTGAGGGCAAGTAATAAAATAAGTAGACCATTTTCTTTACAAAATGATGGAAGTATAGATAGAGATTCAGATAGTAAATTTTGAGGATGAAATTTTATAAGGAGGGGATAATGTAGTGACCCGAAAAATAATAGCATTTTAATAATAAGAGGGAGAGAAAATAGATACAGAAATAGAAGGAGGTCATAGACTTCATCGACGAACGCTTAGTGTTCGTCGATGACATTGCATATTGGAGATAATATTAAATAATCATAATTTCAGAAAATTTGCCAACCTTTGTCGACAAACACAGGGTCTCGTCGACGAAAGCCTTAAGGATTTCATTGATGAGAAAATAACGAGAGATGGATTTCGGGCTTCTGAATTTCGTCGACGAATACAGGACTTTGTCGACGAATTTATTGAAAGACTCGTCGACAAGGTGACGTGTCTCGTCGACGAATCTGGTCCTATATAAGTAGGGAAAACCATATTTTATCACATTTTTCACTGAGCTCTCTCTCTCCTCTCTCTCTCTACGTCACTCTCTCTCTTCTCTCTTCGTTTTCAGCCCCTCCAGTCATCGGATCGACGATCCAAAGCTACCACGACCCTCCTGGCGGAGTTCTCTGCAAATCTGCCAAAGCAGATCGTTGGGAAAACAGAGTTGGATTTCATCCCAAATTCAGGGTAAGGCCTTTTAACTTATTTTTGGCCTTATGTTAGTTATAAAAAATGATGCAGACGGAGAAATACTGATATTATGTTTTGGCATATGTTGGTTTTAGGGTATTTTGTAGGAAGCCCTGCGGGTGTTAGGCTTGTTTTCCCTAGGGGCTTTCCAATAGTTAGGTAAGGGAAATATGCTATGCTAGGTATTTCTTAAAATACTGTACAACTTATTTAATTATGAAAATTATGTATATAAGTATGGTGTGGCTTGTGATTATGAATATGGTACGGGGATATGTTTTTACGGATTTAGTTTCATGATTTTATGAATTTTAGTATTGTGATCATGCGAATTTCAATACCATGATTTTATGGAATTTAGTACCATGATTATACGGATCTCAGTACCATGATTACATGAATATCAATATTATAATTATGCAGTTTCTATGTTATGATTATTCAGTTCTTAGTATTACGACATGTGAATTACAATATAGTTATGCAGCATCATGGTTATTACGATTACTTCAGAATCATGATAAATCAGTTAGATATGTACAGAATATATTATATGATATCAGACCCTTTTGGACTTGCAGCTATAGAGCACGGTACCGTTGCTACAGATATTATATTATGTTTTTTCAGTGTAACCACCTATTCAGATAATACGTGGTAAGGTCGACCACCTAGGCCCTTGAAGAGGTTAGGCTTCCCATCCAGATATGGGTTGAGGTGGGCAGGTTGACTAATAGAGTTCAGTGATTTATTCCTCATTTGCCACCCAGGGTAAATTCAGCCTACGGGCCGTACAACCCTGTCATGAGGGAGGCAAGTCATGACACACAGATAGTCACAGGGAACAATTTCAGTTACTATTATTTACGTACAGATTTATAAAAACAGGAATCCTACTTATGTACACTAGAAGTATTTTAAATTATAACCATAATACTAATATGTTAAGCAATAGGGAAAAGGGGTGGTGTACTTTATTATTTGTAATATACTTTTGTACTCAGTTATTCATGTTTATATGCAAACAAATTTCATGATATATAGTAGCTCATTGGCCACACTAGTAATAGCATATTTCTTCTTACTGAACGTTTGCTCATCCCAGTATTGAAACATTTTTCAAGTGATCCAGGTAGGTGAGCAGAACAGGCTCGCAAATAGAGGGTGTCTGTAGTGCCCTGTCAGCGAAGTGAGTATGTTTTGGGAGGATTTTTGTATACCCTAGCTAGTTGAGGGTAATTTGGGGATTCTGTGATATGTGTATATTTTGGGGAACATGGTAGTACTCTAGTGTTGAGTGGTATTGGTTTTTGTATCAAGTACATATTTTCATATGTTTATCTATGTGAATTCTGCTTCTCGCTGCTTAGGTTTATGGATGAGTTTATCTTAGTAAGGGTATCAAAGCATGTAGATTATCCCAGTAAAAAAAAACAGTTTATTAAGCAAGTCGTTACAAAACCACTACTTACCATAAATTGACATTTTTTCTAATTTAAAAGAAAATTCTTTTCCTCACATCTTTTCAAAATAGCAGTCAAATTTTTCAAACAAATATCAGAAGACTTACCAAACATTGAAAAGTCATCCATAAAAATTTCATGCATATCATCTAACATATCAGGGAAAATACTCATCATGCAGCGCTGGAAAGTAGCAGGCGCATTGCATAGACCCAATGGCATACTGTGAAACGAGAAAGTACCGAAGGGACAAGTGAAGGTAGTCTTCTCTTGATCCTCGGGTGCTACAACAATTTGATAAGAACCAGAAAATCCATCCAAGAAACAGTAAAAAGAATTACCAGCTACTTTTTCGAGTATCTGATCTAGGAAAGGTAATGGGAAGTGATCTTTTTGGTTGATCAAATTCAATTCATGATAATCAATGCACATTCTGTGTCGGGCTTTCCAATTTGCTGTCGGAGATCAGGTTGATGATATCGGCAACTAATAATTTCAACACTTTATTCTTTACCACCTCCTTTATGGTTGGATTCAGCCTCCACTGTGCATCTCGAACTGGTTTAGTGTCTCCTTCAAGGAAGATGTTGTGAGTGCAAATCGAAGGGTTAATACCCTTGATGTTGGTCCATCCTATCGCTCCACAACGTTTGCTTAGTACCTGCAATAACTCAGTTTCTTGTTTAAAAGTAAGGTGAGAAGAAATTACCACAGGGAATGTGCCATTTTCTGAACCTAGGAAAACATATTTCAACTCTTCAGGCAATGGTTTTAGTTCAAGTGTTTGAATTTCTTCTTCTGATGACTTTATAATTTCCAGCAGGTCAATAGCCTCAAATGTTGGCTTACACCAACTACTCGTGTAACTTGCATCTAACACATGAGGGGAACCATCTATCTCTGGAAACTACCCCTCCGCTCCTGGAAATTTTTCATTAAATACCTCAAGCTGTTTCAAATGAGTCATTTTCAAACGTGCTATCAACATCAAGTACTGACAGTAGCTCTGAAATATCCAAATTATTTATTACATCAACTGTATGCGTTTCTGCGTCATCGCACCCACTTGACATCTTGTGAACATTGAATACATTCATTTCCAATGTCATGTCTCCAAACGTGAGCTTAAGTACACCTCTTTGACAATTAATTAGGGCATTAGAAGTAGTAAGAAATGGTCACCCAAGAATAACAGAGGCCTCATATATGGTGGAGACAAGCTACTGCATGTCCAGAACAACGAAGTCCATAGGGTAGTAAAATTTGTCAACTTGAACCAATACATTCTCAACAACACATCGCGGAGCTTTTACAGATCTGTTTGCCAATTGTAGCATCATAGTAGTTTGCTTCAACTTACCTAAACCCAGCTGGTCATATATCGAATATGGGAGCAAGTTCACACTGCTCCCCAAATCAAGTAAAGCTTTCCCGATACGAGATTCACCAATCATGATAGAAATAGTGGGAGAACCAGGATCTCTGAGTTTCTGTTGAGTCTGACTTAGTATCAATGCACTAACTTGCTCACTCAAGAAAGCCTTTTTCTTCATGTCCAATTTTCTTTTTTACTGTGCACAGATCTTTCAAAAATTTTGCGTACGCAGGAACTTGCTGTATGACATCCAAAAGTGGAATGTTGATCTTCACCTGTTTGAATATTTCTTGGATCTCAGTGTGATACTTATTTTTCTAATCAGATGTCAACCGCTGAGGATAGGGTACGACAGGTTGATACTCTTTAACAGTATCATCCTCCTTATTATCTGACTTCTTTGAACTTGAGCTTGCTTCATCTGATTTTTCTTTTCCCTCATCCATCTCAGCTATCACTTCAGGTGCTGGAGTAAATGTTTGTTGATCAGTAGGCATTTTAGGATGGACAACTTCTTTTCTACTCCTTAAGGTAATAACCATCTTTTCTGTTTCAATAGAATCCCCCTAAAAAAGTATGCACTGGTTGCTATTGTTGTCGATATACCTGGGGATTAGGCTGAGGCTACATAGGAAATTTCCCTTTTTCTAGGGTATTTAGTTGTGTTCTTATCTTATTTATGGTATCTCTCAATTCTCTGGCGGTCGTGGCATAAAGTTACATGAACTGCTGGAACATGTTCGCTATCTGCGTCATTCCATCATCAGGAGATTTCTTTACTAGAATAGGAGCTAGAGTTGTTTGGAATCCCGGTGGTGTGTAGCTTTAAGAAATCTGTTGCAGCTGATACTGCTGTTGAGGAGCTGTAACTGGGTGATATATCGGTTGCAAAGGCACTGCATAAGATTGAGGAACTTGCTAATACCATGAGGTTGATGGGCCAGGCTGATCATTCCTCCATGATAGGTTCAGATGATTCTTCCATCCTCGATTATAAGTGTTCGAGAATGGTTGATTATGAGTTTTGTTAACCCAATTCACCAATGGCACCCGATTAGTTCTACTCTTTTATCATACTGGTAGTAAATGACAATCTTGAAGTCTGTGGCCTAAGGTCTCACAGATAGAGTAATCCTTAGCCTTCACTTTTTTCTGATTCCATAACCTCCAGTTTCTTAGGCAACGTAGCAACAAGCGCCTAAAAACTAGGTCCCTCTTTGACCTCGTATCTGCCTCCACCACTGATCGCTCTAAGAGGTTGTGCTGCTATTGGTGCCCGTTCATGACGTGCATTCCATTGTTGGGCACTCTCAGCTAAATAATTGAAGAAGGATAGAGCCTCATCTGGTTCCTTGATGAAGAACTCCCCGTTGCACATTGTTTTGACAAACTATTTACACGCAGGGGTTAGAGCAGTATAAAAATACTTCACTAACCTCTAAGATTCGAATATGTGATGTGGACATATGTTCATTAGGTCCTTGAATCTCTCCCAGCAAGCCTGGAATGTCTCGTCACCTTTTTTTATGAACTGACTGATCTGCTCCTATAGGTACTGAGTTCTCTGAAAAGGAAAAAACTTATGTAAGAACTCGTGCTACATTTCAGCTTAGCTAGTAATAGAGTTAGGTCATAGAGAATTAAACTAGATTTTTGCCTTATTTTTCAAGGAAAAGGGAAACAAGCAAAGTTTGACATACTCATCAGTTCCAGCCCTATTAATGAAGGTGGTGCAGACCAACTCAAAATCTGTCAAATATTGGTATAAACTTTCAGAATCCATCCCATAAAATTGGGGTATCACAGATAACATACCATGCTTAATATTGAAGTTTGGGGCATCCTGTGGTAACACAATACAGGAAGGTGTAGATGTGTGTGTAGGCTGTAGAAAATTTTGAAGTGTACGTGGTGCAGGTGCAACCATGACTTCCTCAAAGATTTGTTTAAACAGATTGCTCAAATCAATTTCAGAATCACTCGTAATATTAATAGGAGAATAGTCAGATTCTGTGCTATGTGTCCCTACTAGTGCTAGGTGAAATTTTAGACTATCTATTTGAATTATCTTAGACCCAGGGCATCAAACATCAATGCAAATAGTAGAAATTCACCAACACAACAATAAATAAGCATGATCAAATTTTTTTTTTTCAAAATTTTCAATTATTTATTTATATATATTATTTATTTTTTTTATATATGAAAAATAAAAAAAATTGGAAAAACACAAAATTTGAAATTAAAACTAGCACTTCCTGACAACAGTGCAAAAAACTTGACTCACTCGAAAAATGAGTAGTTCAGAAGTAATCCCAAGTATAGGAGTTCTATTATGTAATATTCAACCTAAAGGCGAAATCGTCTCCTCAGAGAATGCAGTTTAATCTCAAATTATACGTAATTCCAATCAAAAATTAAGAAACAAAAGGTATTGAACATAGTTCAGATTCAAATTTGTCAAGATGTTTGAGATTTCTTTTGATAAATTAAACGAACATGCAAATTAAATTCTAAATCCCAACATGCACTGAATTTAATAATGAGAAACGTAAATCCTATGCTTAATCAGGTCAGAGTTGAAACATGCAATTAAACTTTGGAATAAAACTAAAGACGATAACTTTAACACATAATTAAAACACGCAATAATAAAAAATCAATCAAACACAAACGCGAAGAAGAAAAACCGAACTTTTAACAAAATCAAGAACTTGAATCACGAAAAAAAATTAAACGCAAACAAGAACTCGAACAAAAATTAAAGCTTTAATAACTTAAACAATAACAAATACGATAAAAATGGGAATTTTAATAAAATTAACCCTAAACTAAATTGAACTTCAACAAACAAAATTTAAATTTAAAGAAAACTACTAATTTAACTTCTATTTTTTTTTTTTAAGAACCAACCCGAACCTTAATCAATTAAAAACTACTTCTAGCACAAAAGTAAACCTATTGCTAATCAAGAAAACAAATAACCTTAATAATAGCCCCCAAACACGATTTAAAAATTAAAACTTTAATTAAAATTTTACTAAAAAAATACAATTATTCAATGAATTAAAAGCAATAACAAAATAAAACTAAAGGAAAAAAAGAAAGACAAGAAAAAGAAAGGAAGAGAGAGAGAGAGAGAGAATCTGGTTGTGATAGCAGCAAGTCTTCTGGGATCTCATCTTCCAGCAGCAGCGAGTAGAACAAAAGCTTCTTGAGGGGGAGTTTAGGAAGTAGCATGGCAAGCCATTAATGTCTTCTCGGGTTGAAGCAGGTGCAACTTCAACTGGTGTTTGGTTTGCAGGGGTAGCAAAGAGCAGCAAATGGGCTTAGATCTCTCGGCTGGGGTGTTCCACGGTAGCAAGAGTCAGCAGGGACCTTAGGGTTGTGGCTTCCAGTAGTAGCAGCAAAGCAAGGAGGATAAGGGAGGTAGGGGGGAGAGGGAAGGAGAAGAAGAAGAAAGAGAAAGGGAAAGAGAGGGGGGCTGGTAGTTCGGGTTGAAGGAGCAACAGCCAAGCTGCTGATTCATGGCAACAATGAAAAGGAAGAGCAAGGGAGAGAAGAGGGTAGAGGGAAGAAAGAAAAGAAGAGAGTCGAGAGTGAGAAAGAGATGAGAAGGGAAGGAAAAGGATAGGAGGAAGAAGGGTTGCTGGAGTGTGAGGCCGAGAGAAGGAAGAGGGAGAGAAAAGAAGAGGAGGGTTGGGGCTTTTGTGTGGAAGGAGAGAAAAAAAATTATATAAGGAGAGAGTCCCCTTAGTCCTATGCCCAACGCACCAAGAGTTAGGAGCCGGCTGCATGGTCAGGTCAAATCATGTTTTTTTATCTTTATTTGTTTCTTCCATCTTAAGTTTCTATCTCCCAGCGAATGAAGGCAATTTTGACCTTCTTAGAGCATGTATCTCTCAAACTTTAAAACACAGAAGTTGTAGATAATTTTCTCAAATTTTCATAAAATTTTGAAATGTCTCGATCAGAGCTCGAACGAGAAAATTACGCACATATTACAAAGTAGCATCAGTTTTAGCTTCCAATAATCGCCCTACAATAAAAATACCAAAAATTCATAATTTACTCAATAAAACCCAAATATTATAAATAGGACACCATGCTAAAATATTGAGAGTAATTAGGTATTTAATTAAAAATATAAGCTTCATTGCATGAATTAAAGCATGTAATTATGCAGTTTAAGCAGGTAATCAACGTGGAGTCGTGTCTTGTCGATGAGAACTTACCAAGAGGGGTTTAGCAGAGTCTGAAGTTTGTCGATAAGGGTTACGAGTTCATCGACGAAGTCCCTTCATGGACTCATTGATGAAGTGACGTTTCTCGTCGAAGAATCCGCATTTTATAAATATGCTTAACTCGAATTTCAGCGAAATTTTTTCGTGCAGCAATCTTCTCTCTCTCTCTCTCTCTCTCTCTCTAAAATCGCTGAAGTAGATTGTTAGCTAGGCCAACTTGGGCACCATCCCAAAATCAAAGTAAGTAGATTTTTTTGGTATTTTTAATATTATCAGGCTCGTTTAAGCTTAGACTATGTGCTGCATGGGATTATACTAGTGTTGTGAAGTAACATTGGGGTGTTGTATTTTTAGGATTTGGGTGTTTTTGAGACCCTACAGGTATGGGTTGAGGACCCCAGCGAGTATCTTTCCAGGAGCCCAGGTAAATCATAGTTTAGGAATTCTGGATATGTGGAGTTAGGGAAAAATATGAATGTGATAACTATTGTGGTAAATTCAGTTGTGTGACTGGAAATTATATGGGTATTATTTTAAGGTGTTGAATATTATGAACGCCGCATAGGTGAGATTATTAAATAGTATTTAGAGCTAGATAGTTAGGTAAGGAAAATACATGTTATGCCAGCTTTATTAGATATTTTTACCAGTATAACATATTATTTGATTAGAGCATGAAAATTATACAACTTTACGAAATATATTTTAATGGAATTTTATTTAGTTGTGTGGCATGAGAATTACTGAAATATTATTCATTATTCAAAACGGAGTAAATAATTATGCTTAAATATAATTTTACAGAAACATGATTATATAGCCTATAGAGTTATGAAACATAACTTATACAATTTTTTATATAGAGCTACAGCTATAAAAACTTATACAAAAATATAGTTTATATGATATATAGTCTTTTACAAAATCATGCTTATACAATAGGTTACAGAATTATGATTATGTAGTATATTTCAAAACATGATTGCATAGTCTTTTACAGAGTTGATTAGAGAGTGTTTTTATTACCATGATTATATAGAAATATATAGAACGATGATTATACAAAATTTTATAGAACCATGATATATAGAATATAGAACTGTGATGTACATAAATGCAGATTATATAGGGTATAGAGTCATAACATACAGAATTACATAATGTACAGATATACAATTATTACAGCGTCATGGCTATATAGTTGATACAGAATCATGGTTATTATAGAAATATAGAATCATGGTAAAATAGTTAGACTTATATAAAAATATTATTATATAGTATCAAGCCCCGATGGAATACAGCAGTTTACAGAGCACTGTACTGTTGCAATTTAGTATAGACAATGCAACCATACGTTTTAAATAGAGTATAGTACGACCGATGGTGCCTTTAAGTAGAGTTGTGAGCTCCCTGGCGTCCGAACTAGGTGGAGCGGGCCTTTCGTGCTATAGGAATCCAAATATGCATACAGTTAGGTTAGCACTGGAGGGCTAACCAGTGTTTAGCCCCATCTACGGGTCGTACAACCCAATCATGAGGGTGTAAGTCATGACATATAGCCATCCAAGGGGGAAGTTACAGATTTATGTATATGTATAGTACTCACAGAAAGCAAAGATTACTTATTATAGATAGAAGTACTTTTGAATAGATAACTCAGAAATTTTGATATTCTAAATGACATAAGCATGTGTTATTATACAAATGTTTTTCTTAACGAATATGGTATACAGTATTAATTATATGATATGTTGCCAGCTAACTCATTTGTCACACACTGGTAATAACATATTTCTCCTTACTAAGAGGTGTCTCACCCCAACATTATTAAACTTTTCAGGTAATCCAGAGAGGCGAGCAGGGCCGGCTCAGTGGTAGAGGTGGTATTGAGTCGGCGTAGTTTTTGGGGTGAGTTTTGGGCTAGTCTGTGGAACCCATAGTATTTTTGGGACATTTTGGGAAGTGTTATGTATATGTGTGTATGGGTACAACTAGGTATATAGTACTCTGGTATTCTATTTTGGAATATGTTGGTTATGCATGTACTTCTGCTGTTTAGGTGTTATATAAAATGCACAAGTTACCACGGTTTTGGTCCGGGCCATGATGATGATAACTACACTCATGCAAGGTATTAGGAATTATATTGATATAGAAAAAAAAAAAAAAGGTCGAAAATTTCAAGTCGTTGCATAAATCATACGCAACATTCACACTATAACATACACATGCAAGAATATAAATTACGAAAATATAAATAGTGCACACACGATATGTTATCAGGGTTCAGTCAATGCTGCCTGCATCCCTGCCTCAGCTCACAAGCCCGAGGACTACCATTATTGCTCACTTAATGGGTGGAGCGGTAATTATACAATAAAACAAGACATTCTTATGCCACACTTATTTGAGTGCTAAATAAAAATATAATCGGTATAGTTTGCTGAAAAGAAAGGTATGATTGTGCAATGGGGTGTTTCAGCAGACAACGGAGTGAACGTTAGTTGCTAGTTTTGTTGAAGACTATGTAGGGAGCTTTAATGATATAAAGCTTGTAGCAACTTTTGTGTTTACTTGTTGTGAGATTGTCTTATTGGAAGTCTAGGGTGAAGTCTTCGAATATTGCATCTACAATTGTATCGAGGTTGATGGTAGAAGTTGAAGTTGCCATTAGCAAGTTCAAGCAGTGTTGCTTGGACTTGGTGCATGTCTCCAAGTGCTACAAGGGAGACGGTCCTAACCGAACGTTCCAAGTTGAAGGTGGAACAGTCACATATGTTTTTCGGGTTCTCCTAAGGGGCGTATAATCGCCAAGGTGAAGATTGTTGTACTTGTGTGTGTGGCTCTTATACTTGTTGGGGCTCATAAACAAAGAAAGAAGAAAAGCATATGGATACATTGGTGCTGCTCAGCAAGGACTCATCGATGAGTCCCCTGTTCTCTGAGGGCTTGTTATATGTGTTCTTCTGGGCATATGTTGACAAGTAAGAGAATGAGAGAGGGTAAGAGGAGGAGAGAAGATCATTGTATGTAATTGTATTGTGTATCTTTGATCTTCATGCATCGAGTCTAGGAGTCATTTTCACAATAACTATAGATGAAAGGGTGTATTTGTTTACAGGGATTTCAATTTCCCAATATGGCAAACAATTAAATCTTTAAATGATAAGTAGGGATTAGATACATGGCATCAATGGTTGACTTGATGATGGTTCACTTTGCCCCTAAAAAAGATTCTCTGATAGTACAGCAAGCATGGTATGCATGCGTGCGTGCGTTCCCATGTGAAATATAGTTAAGAAAATTAAACCATTAAATGCAAGTCTGAACTTTTTTTTGATGTCTTTGGTCTATTTTTTTTTTGCATCTTCATGCCAATTGTAGACTTATTATTTTAGAAAAATGTCTACTGAAGAAAAAAGAAAACTTGGGGCAGCTCTCACTCGACTTTCTCCTGAAGATCTCAGCAAAGCACTGGAGATCGTTGCTCCGAACTTCCAAGCAGCTGCAGAAGAGGTGGACCTTGACATTGATGCTCAGGTCATCATTTATCTTTCCCTGAAACGATTTTCCAATATCATCCGCCCATAGAGATCTATAAAATTTGTTTTGTCCATAGCACAAGTTTATTGTGTTATCATGTCTTTTGTGCAGAGTGAATCCACATTGTGGAGGTTGAAGGTGTTCGTAAAGGAGGCAGTAGCAGTTGGTAAGAGCTCTCCAAGCACCTGTGGCAACAATCACAACACCAACAGCAATTCCAAAAAAAAAAAAAATGAAATTTGTGATGCTGTAGCCAAGACTGCCAAGAAAAAGAGTAAAAAGCCATCATAAAATATTTCATGAATGACAGAGCAGTGGAACTTGGTTAGGATCATTAAGCTGTTCGGTTGGTTGCAATTCTTGTGAATCAGTTGCCCATGGTTACTCTTGCCATTTCTATGGGAAGAAAAGGTGGGCAGACGGGTGTGTGCCGAAAGGCTCATTTTATTTCGATAATAGTGTGCGCTATTTTATTGCAACTAAATCGAGGTCATCATTGAAAATTTATTGGGCGTCCTTGGTTTCCATAGATTTGTAATCTTGCAGAGATTTTGAATTAGCCTCTGATTTTGAAAATTTGTACTGGCCTCTTGGCAAGCGTCTGTAAAGTTTTAAGTTAGCAAACATGCAGATTGGCAGAGCTGGGAAGAGAAAATTACAAGGTAGAGTGGTAATGTATCTAGCAGGGTTAGCATTTGTTGGTAGTAGTAGTAGTACTACTACTAAGTCATTGTTAACCAAACACATAACTTATTTAGCAAAAGTTATTAATAGTGTAAATATTTGAAAGGATGAAATGGATAAAGAACTTCATGAAAGGATTTGGTAGCTACAACTAAATTCTAGTTCAAGTAATGATTGATATCAAATATGGTAGCTCAATGCACATATTTCTTTGAGGAATGGTTAAAAATGACATCTATATCTTCTCCTGTTAGCAAAAGAGAGGAAGTTGTCTATAATCATTTTTTACCCCATAAAAATAAAGAGATCAAACTGAATATATGAAAAAGTAAGTAAAAAACACTAGGAAATATGATGTAGCATAAGGCGGTCGACCGGTCAATTTGGGGTGGTTCACAAGCCCTTTTCCTTCTTCTATGATTTGGCATCACCTGATAACATATTACTACCTCCAGTAGCCGGTCGACCGACTAAGTGAAATTTTAAAATTTTGAGCTATTTGCATGTGATTAGCTAATAGATTTGGGTATGTCGCGCATCCTAAAAGTTGCCATATGTTAGGCAATGAGTAGGGCAACTGGTAGTTGGGGGTTGGTAGTTTGATTTTGATTTTTAAAAATTTAAATTCAAATGAAATTTCTCTCCATCCATTGGAGGTCTATAAATAGATCCCTTTGGAGAGAAATACGGGCATGTCCAAGTGGGCCTAAAGAGAGGGAAAAAAAAGTTTTTTTTTGCATTCTTCGGTTTAGAATAAAGGCGATTTTATTTGAAACCTAAAGAGAGATCATACTTCCTTCATTTGCTCATTAGGATGTGTGGAATCAAGAGTGTACCCTATAGTTGATCTATGAAGTTTCTTGAAACATAAGGTCAGTATCCTAATCTTAAATCTCATTTCTTTTTCAAGTTCTAATTTGAGTTTTAATATGGGAAGTGAGTTTTCTAAAAGTTTGCATGCAAACAGTTGAGTAGCCTGCAGGCGCGGTCGACCTCCTTTGTCTATTTGAAAAAGTAGCTATTAAGCTATAGTTAGTCGCCTAGCTCTCTGCAAACGGTTGACTGCTAAATCTTAAGAGTGAATATTTTTTTACCTTTTCTTTGGGATTTCATTTTTTTTTTTGTTTTTTGGTTGAGTCTAAATACTTTATTTAGTGTGATTGGTTGAGTCTAGTTGGTAACTTATTAAAGGTATTCAAGGTTTTTTCATAATAAAAAAAAAAAAACTATGTTTTCAATAGATTATCACATTTGCAAAGTTTTCACATCAAAATCTGATGTGCCTTTTGGATATTCCCCATAACTAAATAATGAGGTTTCAATGTGGGTTTGTTGTTCTCTCACAAAAAATAAAAAAATAAAAAAATCCACATCTTCTTGAAGTTTAAGCAAGTAGGAAATATTTTTCAAAATAATCACCTACAAAGTGGTTTGAGGATAGAAAGTGGATATTCTTAAATTTAAAATTGATTTTAATCTTTGTTTTATAGAATTTTCATTGAAAAATTAAAGTTTTTGACCAAAAACTAAGGTTGTTCAACTTAAACAATAAGCGATTTCAAGGGATTACAAGTGGCTTCAAATGATTTATAAGATCTCATAAAAATGTTCTCTAAAATCTCTTTTGGAAAATGTTTTGATAAGCTACAGATGGATTGATTCCTCCATGGATGATATGTAGGCAATCTACTTTGGTAGACTCAGCCATAACTTTAAAAACTTTGTTTCTTCCTCCTCCCCCCCTTTTCTCTTTATTTGATTTTTTGAGAATATTTGAGGTTTTTTGAAAGGACACAAATTAGTAGAGTTTCCATGGGGGCAAACTCCTTTATAAAAAAATCTATGAGAACCTTGTTAAAAGGAATTAAAGGGGTCGCATTCTTTAATAAAAAACAAATAAAAAAGAGAAAATGTTGCAGATGGTCAACTGACAACTACTACAAGTTGTCTTTCTCCCCTAATTTTCAATGTCTTCCTCAAAATTTGAACTTTGAAATGGGAGACATATAGTCACATAAGGTAAGTGTAGCTATAATTCCTAGAATGGGCGTTTCAAGGTGTTAGGTCTTTTAAACCTTATTCATAGAAGGTTTAAAAGTCTACCTTCCCCATTCACAATGATACGCCTAGACCAAATCTCTTTTAAAAATTTTTTACTTTGTTTTACTGTTTGGAAAACTAAAATGAAATGGTGACTCAAATTTTTTTTAGAAAAAATATATTTAAGGGAACCAATGGTTTAGTTTTTCTTTACTTCTTTTTATTTTTTCACTAAAATGTTGGCAATCAAAATGGCCCATTTCGAGCCCAATGTTGACAACCAGCAATTGAACATGTTTATGTTCAATTAAACTTGTGTAGCCTATCTTTGCATGTGTTTTCCAAGAATCTGTGTGTGTGTGTGTGTGTGTGTGTGTGTGTGTGTGGTGTCGTGAACCTCTCTCCCTTTGCAATTGATTGTGTCTAACCCCTTGGGAGCATGTATGTATCCTTGTGAACATCTCTCTCCTCTTTGGATTGAACCTTAAGCTCCTTTAAATAAAGCAAGAGTGGGGCTTCCAATTTTTTATAATCAAATCATCTAAATTTAACAGCTTATCAATAGATGAATCTTTTCATGTTAAAATATAAATAATTTATTAATTTGAACTAAACGTTTATAATTTTAAATAAATATATGTTTATATTGAAAGTTAATTATATCTAAATAGATTGTTGAGCATGTGTTTGTGTGCACATGTGTGTACAATAACAAGATGCTCTTTTTAGTCCATGATTTTGAAACCTCTAAACCAAATCGGCCAATTCAAGTTAAACAGGATTCACCAAAAGACCAAAGCGAAATTTGGTAATTTTGAACTGAAAAAAATAAAATTATAAGAACCAATCAAAAAATTTTATAAGAGCCAATAAAAAAAAATTGTACAACTAAATGATAAAATAAATTATATATTTATTATTGAAACTGTTGAAGATTAAACTTGAACAATGGGACGATGGCAGCAAAATTTGATGGTGGCTGCTTCATCAACCAGCAGCCCACCTCTGTTGAAATTAGGCAAGAGTTGGCCACCAACCTCACCAACTAGCCCACAATTTTTTATTTAATCTTTACTTGTTCTGCTATAAATAGATGTGTGTGTGTGTGTGTGTGTGTGTGTAATGTAAAGTGTGGTGTAGAGTGAGGGTAAATAACTAGTGAGCGTGAGGTTTTGAGATTTTTCCTCTGTAATATTTTTTTCATATTGAAATCAATTGAGTGCAATTTCTCACTGAGTTTCAATCACAACCAATGATTGAGTGAGTACCCTCCACCCATCAGTGGAATCAGAGCATCAAAGTTCGCTGAAATTCGCCAAATAGAGGTGAACAGAGAGAAATTCAAATTTTATCCTAGATATGAAGTTGCTCAAAATCCAAAATTGAGCATACCATTGTGAAATTCGCATCGAAACGAATCCAACGGTGAAAACCGTGCTTTAGCAACTCAGAAGCTATCCCAAGTATAGGAGTTACATCGCGTAATATTTAGCCTAAGGGATAGATTGTCTCCTTAGAGAATGCGTTTTAATCTCAAGTTTTATGTTTTTCCAATAAATCAGATTCGGGTTTTTCAAGATTGTTGAGATTTCTTCTGACAAATTAAACAAATACGCAAATTAAACCTTGATCCTAGCATACACTGAATTAAATAACAAGAACGAAAACCCTATGTCTAATCAGGCAGACATCGAAACACGCACTAAACTTCAGAATAGAAAATACAGTAACTTTAAACACGTAATTAAAACATGCAATAATGGAGACTCAATCAAACACAAATGCGAGTGATAAAAATCAGATCTTTAAAAAAAAAAATTGAATCAAGACCAAACTTTAAGGGCAACCAAGAACTCAGACATAAATTAAGCTTTAACAACCTAAACTAAATTGAATACGATAAAAATATGAACTTTAATAAGATGGACCTTAAACTAAATCAAGTTTCGACAAAAAAATTAAGTTTTGAAAAGATCAACTAATCTTATTTCTTAAAAAAAAAAAATTTTTTTTTCCTTTTTTTGTATGTTATTCTCTTTTTTTTTTTTTTTTTTTAGAACCAAACCAGACCTTACTAGACTAGTTAAATAACTCGAATTAAATCTACCGCTAAAATGATTTGAGACAATAAGTAAATATATAAAATGCAATAATAAAACACGTTAAATATCATTCAAAATTCAAACTTTTCAAATATCCTTAATAAAAAAAATAGCAATATTCAAATTAACAATAAAAGAAAAGAGAGAGAGAGAGAGAGAGAGAGAGAGAGAGAGAGAGAGAGAGAGAGAGAGAGAGAGAGAAGAGGCAAGCCGCAGCTGTGCTGGTTTTGGTGGCTTGGGTGGTTGCAACTGGAGCAGTGTCTGTGGAGCTGGTTGACAGCAGCAGAGACCTTCAGCGATGGTGGCTGGTACTAGTGGAAGGGCTGTAGTAGAGGAGGTTGGTCTGCAGGGGTCTTCTGGTGGCTCGGGTGTGGCTGCAAGCAGGTGGCCTGGTTGCAGAGAGGACGCTCAGGTGGCTGTTGTGCAGCAGCAAGGTGGCTCGGGTGGCTGTGCAGTAGGAGGTGCTGGTGATGACTGTGATCATGAGTTGCAGCAGCTGAAGCAGGGAGCAGGGTGTTGGAGCTAGTCTGTGATGGTTACAGGAGGTTCTGGTATGGCAGCAGGTGGTAGAGAGAAGAAGGAAGAAGAGGGAAAGGGAGAGTAGGGAAGGAGAAGGAACTGAGGGAGAAGGGGAGAGCCGAGAGAGAGACTGAGAGAGAGGGAGAGAAACAAGAGGGAGAGATACTGTGGGAGGAAAGAAAGAGCAAGAAAGGATGAGGAGAAAGAGAGTTAGGGAGAGTTTGAGGGAAGGAGAAAAGAGGGGTGCGCTGGAATGAGAGCCCCGGGAGATGCCAAGAGGAAAAGAAGGGGAGAAAAATATAGAAAAGGGGTGGGGGGTGAAGCCCTACACACGACCCAACAAAGGCAACCCGACCTGGCCTACATGGCCGGGTCACATCAATAAATTTTTTTTTTTTTCTTTGTATTTCTTAGCAAACAAAGCCAATTTTGATCCTCCTTGAGCCTGTTTCTCTCGAAACTAAAAACATGGAAGTTGTAGACAATTGTCTCATCTCTGTTTAAAATTTTCAATCGTCTCGATCGGAACTTGGACGAAAACATTATGTGCAAACTACGAATTGATGCCGGTTTTAACTCCCGATAATTTTTTTCATTGATAAAAAATTACCAAAAATTCATAATTTACTCAATAAAACTTAGAGATTATAAATAGGACACTCTGTTAAAATATTGTGAGTAATTAGGTATTTAATTAAACATATAAGCCCTAATGTCTAAATTAAAATGCCTAATTATACAGTTTAAGCGCGTAATCATCATCACGTGCCAATAGAAGAAACATCGTCTGCCACACACGCCGGCAAGAATCCTGACCACCGATGTCACACGCTCCACATGCCCACACGTGTCTTCCTCGCCCAGTTGGTGAGATCTGACCTAGATACCCGATCCGAGACCCGGCCAAGCAACCTGGAACTGGTCCCATAAACACAACCTGACCCAACTGATCGACCCGTGTCCAGTTGCCGACACGCAACATGCGCAGACACAGCCACGTGGCCATAATGGTAAATCTTAATGCCATTATCTATGTTAAGTCAAACCGTTTTTTTTTTTAATCGGTTCAAAATTTTTGGTCAGTTCGCTGAGTTTTAGACCAGTTCTTTGCAACCCAAAATCGGCTCGTAAGGTTTTTTGACCTTCTGAACACATTGGTGGCATCGGAGCCAAAATCAATTCCCATCTTTCTATTTTTTATATATTAAATTCAATGGGGAACGGTGCTACCCAAACATAGATGCTTGGGATGTCATAGACATCGTTGAAGATGGGTATAGAGAAAGCTCATCAAAAAAAGCCAAAACAACTATATCTGATGCTCAAAGAACGATCTTACGAGCCTATCGAAAGAAGGATTGCAAACCGAAGTTCATAATCTACCAAGGCCTTGATGAGGCCACATTCGATATCATCGCCCCTTCCAAGACATCCAAAGAAGTTTAGGACTCTCTCCATTGAACACACAAAAGTGCAGACAAAGTGAAGAAGATTCATCTTCAAACATTGCGAGGTGATTTCGAATCTTTAAAAATGAAATCCACTGAATCTATTGCCGAATACTATAAACAAGTTATGGTAGTATCAAATCAATTGAGAAGAAATGGAGAGACTCTCAATGATGAGAGAATTTGTGAGAATATTTTGTGATCTTTGGATCCAAAATGTGATTATATGGCTGTGACCATGGAAGAAACAAAAGATTTGGAAATCATGTTCGTAAAAGAACTTGTGGGCTCACTCCAAGCCCATGAGCAGAAAGTAAACAGAAGGAGAGATGATAAAGCATTGGAGTGAGCCCTCCAAATGAAGTTGTCTCTCACTACAAATAGATATGATAAAGAGGGGACATCATAGCAAGGAAGAGGATGAGACCAAGGATCTCATGAAAGAAATTATGAAAATTTTGATCCCAGAGAAGGTGGCAGAGGCGGAAGAGGTCCCACTAGAGAAGGATGCAATCAACATAATTATGTCCCACGAGGCAGAGGAAAAGGAAGAAGAGGGGGATACAATAACCGTCCAAACATAGACAAGAGAAATGTTCAGTGTTACAACTACCACAAGTACGGACACTACCGTAATAAGTGCAAAGGTAATCCCAAAAATCACGAAGTAAACAAAAATGCTAACTTTGCAGAAAAGGAGAAAGCTAAAGGAGAATCATTGATGCTGATGGCACACAATTCAACCCACCAGGACCAAAATGTTTAGTACCTTAACTCTGGAGCCAGCAATCACATGACTGCAAGAAAAAACCTGTTTAATGAACTTGATGAGAAAGTTCAGGGAGAGATATCATTTGGTGATCTCTCTAAAGTCACAGTTTGAGGAGGGGGAAATATCCTAATCAAGAGGAAGGATGGAGACAATGCTTTTATCTCCAACGTGTACTATATGTCAACCATGAAGACTAATATACTTAGTCTCAGAAAGCTTGTGGAGAAAAACTACTGAATTAGCCTTAAAGATAAGCAGATGGTGATAACAGATGCTCAAGATAAGCTTGTTACTCAAGTACAAATGGCAAAGAATCGAATGTTTTCATTTACTATTCAATATGATACGCCAATGTTTTTTAGCACTATCAACAAAGACAAAGACTGGCTATGGCATCTCATATACAGACATCTTAATTTTGATAGTTTGAAACAGTTGGGAAGCAAAAAATGGTAAAAGGCTTACCCAACATCCACCACCCAAATGTAATATATGGAAGTTGTGTTCTAAGCAAGCAACACAGAAACAACTTTGGAAAGCTAGCTGACTAGAGATCGGCCATGCCGCTTCAGCTAGTATACACACATGTTTGTGGTCCATTGAGACCGTTTTCAAATGGACAGAACTGATACTTCCTCAGCTTCATCGACGATTACAGCAGGAAGACTTGGGTTTACTTCCTGAAAAGGAAGTTAGAGGTGTTCGACAAGTTCAAAGAGTTCAAAGCTCTTGTGGAGAAACAGAGTGGCTATCGCATCAAGTCACTTCAGTTAAACCAAGGAGGAGAGTACAAGGATGAAGCCTTCCTGGAATTCCTTAGGCAACAAAGCACTGACCTACACTCCCTAGTTGAACGGTGTAGCATAGAGGAAGAACTGCACGATCCTTAACATGGCCAGGAGCATGTTAAAGGATAAGAATGTGCTTAAGAGTTTTTGGGTAGAAGCATTGTTATGTGTAGTCTATGTGCTCAACTAGTGTCCCACGAAGAGTCCTGATACAAAGACACCACATGAAGCCTGGAGTACTCACAAGCCCAGTGTGAGTCATCTTAGAGTATTTGGCTCCATAGCCTACGCCAAGATCTCAAAGGTAAGAAGCACAAAGTTGGAAGATAAAGGAGAAAATTATGTCCTTGTTGAATATGGCAAAAACACCATGGGATATTGACAATACAATCCCATCAACAAGAAAGTCATTCATAGCTAGGATGTCATTTTTGAAGAAAATGAATTTTGGAAGTAGGACCAGGCTGAATCCCTCAAAGATGCGGAATTGATACTTGAAGGAGAAGAACCCACATTGGATAAGAGAAGTGGCTATCGAGTCACAAATTCCCAAGTTGCAGACACGTCCACATGATTCACCATAGAGGAATGAATCTCCATCACCAATTGAGTGTGAAATCTCAGACATGAGGCCTAGAGGAGCTCATAATCTAGATGATCTGTATTAACCTACAAAACCAATAGAAGAGTATGTTACACTATATTGTCTATTGTTGACCAGCGACCCGGTTGGCTTTGAGGAGGCTAACGAAAAAGACAAATGGAGAAAAGCGATGGATGAGGAAATTCAATCCATTAAGAAGAACAAGACTTGGGAGCTGACAAATCTCCTAAAGGGCTACAAAACTATTGGAGTGAAATGAGTCTACAAGACCAAGAAGAATGCTCAAAGAGAAGTTCAGAGATACAATGCAAGACTTGTCGCCAAAGGCTACAAATAGAAAGAAGGGATTGATTATGGAGAAATTTTTGCCCCTGTTGCCAAGCTTGAAACCATCATATTTACTAATTTCACTATCAACACAAAATGGATGGAAGATTTACCAGATGGATATGAAATCATCATTTCTGAATGGTTTTCTAAAAGAAGAGATATATAACGATCAACCACCTAGATATGTGAAGAAGGGAAAATAAGATAGAGTGTACAAGCTGAAGCAAGCACTCTATGGCTTGAAGCAGGCACCTCATGTGTAGAACATGAGGATTGATGAATATTTCCAAAAGAATGGATTTGAGAAGTGTCCCTACAAGCACGTCCTATACATGAAGACGGAGACATACAGAGGCATACTGATTGCCTGCCTATATGTTGGTGATCTTATTTTCACCAGCAACAATCTAGAGATGTTTGCACTTTCAAGAGGAGCATGGTAAAAGAGTTCGAAATGATGGATATTGGCCAAATGGCTCATTTTCTTGGCATAGAAGTCATGCAAAGCGAGAAGGAAATCTTCATCTCCCAGAGCCACTATGCAAAAGAAGTACTGAAGAAGTTTGGGATGCACAAATGCAATCTTGTGACAACTCCAGTTAAAACGGGATTGGAATTGAGAAAGAATGAGCAAGGAGATATTGACCCCACATATTTCAAGAGTCTAGTTGGAAGCTTAAGGTATTTGACGTGCACTAGACCAGACATACTCTATGGAGTTGGACTTATCAACAGGTAAATAGAGACACCTAACCAATCCCACCTGAATGCAGCAAAGAGGATACTCTGCTATGTCAAGAGTACCATCACTGATGGTATGTTTTATTCATCCAGAGGTGATTGCAAACTCATTAGCTATTCAGATAGCAATTGGAGAAGAGATCTTGATGAAAGAAAAAGCATTATGGGATTCACATTTTTCATGGGAGATACAACGTTTACATGGTCATCGAAGAAGCAATCTATCGTAACACTATCATCATGTGAAGCTTAGTATGTTGATGCTAGCTCAGCTATTTGTCATTGTATATGGATTAGGAATGTACTGAAGTATTTGGCATTTCTTCAACATAACCCCACAAAAGTCTACATTGACAACCGCTCAGTGATTGCACTTGCGAAAAATCTAGTTTACCATGAAAGAAGCAAACACATTAATACTCGGTATCATTTTATCAAGGAGCATGTCAAGAATAAAGAAGTGGAGTTTATATCTTGCAGAACGTATGATCAGATTGCTGACATTTTCACAAAGCCACTCAGCCATGATATTTTCACAAAGCCACTCAGCCATTATATATGCAATTAAATTACAAAAAACTTCAATTTATATGATGTTATTAATAGTAACATAAAACATGTGTCCATGAGCATCATAATAAAAGAAAAATAACTCCCTACAATAGATTTTTCAAATCTTGTACTCATATACAATCATACTCCTATTAATAATTAATATGTTCAGTTTATTGTTTAATTTCCCGTTCATCAAAATTTTGATCAAATGCATTGCATATGTTTCATGAACTAGCATATAATACATTTTCTTTTATTACATAGGAACTCTAGCCACACACGAGCCCTTTGGACCCCCTGGTGCGACACCAAACCTACGGATCAACGTCCTCTGCCCCCAGGCCTCGCTGATTAGGGTAAAGTCCAGATGTAGACACGGCTTCTATACATCAGTTGGATGTTCGGCCAACCCAACTCCCGAGACACATCTCCATTACTATCCATGGTTCCCGCTGGCTAACAGAGAACTCTCACCATCCACATTCCCTGCTGGCGCGTAGAGCGAACTCTCACCATCTACGGTCCCGATTGGCTCACAGAGTAAACTCTCACCATCTATAGGTGCCGCTGGCTCCATGAGTGTATCTACTTAGAATTGAACCCCCGATGCTCCTTCTTACTTGCTGATGCCTTTCCACCGGCCATGCCATGGGGGCAGCATATAATACATTTGTAATTTATAATGTTGAATTTAGTATATCTTTTTTTGAATGTTTTATTATATTATTGAAAGAATATAACTTGTGAATGAAAATGTTTTTGAATTAAGGATATGAGAATGGAGTATTATACTAACTTACTAAGTGAAGACTATATATATATAAGGAAATAAGTGTAATGATGAGGGACAGAATCTCTTAAATTCGAAAATATTGAAACACTTTTATTACTTGACTAAATGATAAATAGTCAAAAGATTGATTATTTAATGAAATAAAATGTTGTACACCATCCAAATACCGTGTCATGGTCCTGGTTGATATCACTCATCCGATGAGGATCATCTGTTTATTTTGTTAGACGAACATGCTCCCTTTAATTTAAGAAATTTCTAATGTTACTATCCTATTGTCCTATTGTTATTTATTAGATGATGCATGCCATCCCCTAAGGCATCTTAGTATGAAGCTTGGGATTTGCATGGAGGAAGGAAATAGGAATCCTCTCCAAATGTTGAATAGGGATGAAGTTTCATGGAGAATCAAATCAAGGGAGTTATGGCTCAAGGTGGGAGATAAGACACTTCATTTTTTTTACAAAATGACCTCAATGTATAGGAAAAACAATTTCATTTCAAGAGTGATTATTAAGAATAAAGTCTGTGAGAAACCTACTGAGATCAAGGGTGAAGCCATTAAGTTTTTTCAAAACCTTGTGACAGAACCTCTCTCTCGGAGGCCTCGTCTTTTACGGTAAAATGCAATTACTTTGCCTTCCCATGTTAGGGATAAGCTTGAAAGTCCTTTCTCTGAAGAAGAAATTTGGAAAGCTATGTCCTTGATGAATGGGGACAAATCGTCATGCCCAAAGGATTTCACTATTTTTTCTTTTTTTTGTTCAAAATTGTTGGACATGCTTGAAGAATGATTTCATCTCAGCCTTTCAAGAATTTTTCTAAAATGGGAATTTTGAAAAAAGCCTCAATGCCACATTTATTATAATCATTCCAAAACGGGGCGGAGCAGAGAATATTAAAGATTTTAGACATATAAGTATGGTGGGCATTTTCTACAAAATATTGGCTAAGGTTCTTTCCATCAAACTAAAAATGGTGCTCCAGTTGATCATTTCAGATAATCATATGGCCTTTGTTTCAGGTAGACAAATCTTAGATGCCACCCTCGTTGCGAATGAGAGCATTGATTTCTTGAGGAAGAAAAACTATGAAAGTCTTGTCTGCAAGCTAGATTTGGAAAAGGCTTTCGACCATGTTAATTAGAAATGCCTTAATAATATCATGGACATTATGGGGTTTGAAGTTAAATGGATAAATTGGATAAAGTGGTGCATCTCTTCAACATCTTTCTCTATATTAATTGCTTAATGGGGAGGTTTCTGGATTTTTCAATAGCACGAGGGGTCTTAGGCAAGGGGATCCCTTATTTCTTTTTCTTTTTGTTATCATCATGGATGTGCGCCCTTAAATGTTCACCCTAGGCTCGAATAAAAAGTTGATCAAGGGAATCAAAAATTCATCATAGGCCTCATTCTATAAATCTTTCTCATCTCTTACTCATCGATGATACTCTGATTTTTTTCCAGTAATTCTTTTTCAGAGATTAGAAATCTTAGAGCAATTCTGCTCTGCTTTGAGGTGGTTACCGATTTGAAAGTCAACCTATCAAAAATTCATATGTACTCGATTGGTGACATTTCTAACGCAACTTCTAAGGTAGAAATTTTGAGTTGTTCAGTGGACTCCTTCCCCTCCTTTCACTTAATTATTCCGTTAGGAGCAAAGTATCCATATAAGCATCGTTGGACCCAATTCTTGAAAAAAGATGGAAAGGAGGCTTGCAACATGGAAATCAAATTTTCTTTCTATTGGGGGGGGGGGGGTTAGATTGACTTTGATTAACTTAGCTCTCTCCAATATTCCCATATACTACATGTCTATTTTCCTATGGCAAACGAGGGTTTGTATGATCATGGAAAGATATCAAAAGAAATTAATTTCCTTTGAAGAGGATCAACTGAGGGTGCTAAATATTTCCCTAGTAAGATGGAGCTCAGTGACCCTCCCCAAAAATAAGGGAGGCCTTGGAATCAAGCGATTGGAAATCATGAATAAAGATCTTCTCGGGAAATGGATTTGGAGATTTGCTTTGGAAGACAACAACCTACGGAAAAAGGTGATATGCGCCGAGTATGACAAAAATCAATATTTCCAACTGGCGCTTTCTCAACTCCTCTTGTCCCATGGGAGGAATTCTTTGAATGAATATCCTCAAGCTCAACTCAGTAATGTGGGATCATACGAAGATCATGGTTGGGGACTGGATAAAAACAAATTTTTGGACTAAAAAATGGGCCTCCATGGAAACTATAAAAAACCTATACCCTAACCTTTTCACTATATCATATAAGCAAGGTATAAAAATTCCATATGTCTTACATTTTCATAACAAAAACCCCTTTTGGGAGATGGAATTTAATCGTTAGAGCAGTGGAAAGGAGGCTAATCATATGCTGGAACTTCTAAAGTTGATTTATAAAGTGCCGATTAGAAGAGGTAGATTTGACTCGGGTTCTTGGGATCTCAATTCCTCTAATGTATTTTCGGTGGCCAGTTTCTATAGATCTCTCTCTCAGCATGCCCATAATAGTTGTCTTAAACCAGTAACTAAGCTTTGGAACATCCTCATTCCATCAAAGGTGAGTGTTTTCTGCTAGTTGGCAATCAATAGTAGTATTTTGATAAAAGATAATTTACAAAGAAGAGGATGGAATTTGGCTCTGGTGTGCATTCTTTGCAAGATGGAAGGTGACAAAGTGAATCATCTTCTCATTCATTGTCTATTCAATTGAACTTTATAGTCTTCCTTTTGCTGTTTTCTTCAACTGCATTTCATCATGCAATCTAAATTGAGTTCATTCTATGATATATGGAATTCAACCTTCCTCAAGGTTTTCCAATGAATCCCACGGTAGCCATTACGGGCATGGTTTGTTGGGAGATTTGGAAAGAAACAAACAAAAAGATCTTTAGGGAGCGTGCCTTCTCAGCCACTGAAGTTCTCTCTAGATGCTTCTTTTGCCTTCTCTGGTGAACGAGGTCCTATCCCATACTTTCAAATTTGGAGTGGGAAGAGTTTTATTGCATTAATTTTAGCTGATTTAGGAGGTTAATTTAACTTCTTTTTGGTTAGGGTTTTTCTTCGGTTGGTCGTTTCTTGTGTGTTGGTGTCGTTTGTGTGTGTTTTGTTTTGGGTGTTAAATCTATCATGGTGGTTGTTTTCCATTTCATTTCTCAAGTTTTTGGTTTGAACTTGTAAGTTCGGGTCGATTTCTTCGTTTTAATAAAATATTTACCTTCTCAAAAAAAAAAAATTGGGACTCGCATATTGAAGGTCTTAAGTTCGAATCTAAAGAGGAATGGGAAGAGATATTGATTGAGAGGTAGACAACCACCTCTATGTAGTTTCTGTCTAATGTGAACTTGCAGTTTACTGAAACCAAAAAATAAATAAATAAAATTAAAATCACTTAAAGATATGTAATGACGTGGTATGCATGTGGTACTTAGTATTTGATTAGTATTTTTTTAATCAAATTATCTAAATTTAAAAACTTAATAATAGATGGATCTTTTCATGTTAAAAGATAAATACATAAAATTTGAAATAAACATTTATATTTTTCAAATAAATATATGTTTATATTAAAAAGTAATTATATCCAAATAGATTGCATGTGTGTGAGCATGTGTTTGTGTGCACATGTGTGTACAATATCAAGAGACTCTTTTTAGTCCACATTTTTGAAACCTCGAAACTGAACTGGCCAATTCAAGTCAAGCAGGATTAACCAAAAGACCAATGCAAAGTTTGATAATTTTGAACTAAAAACTTTTAAAAAAAAAGTTATAAGAATTATTCAATTTTTTTAATAAGAGCCAATCAAAAAAAATTGTACAACTAATGATAAATAAATTATATATTTATTATTGTAACACATACAATTTGGGATACATATTCATAAGGAGCTGTCCTAATCAAATAGTCAATTTAATTCTACATGTAATTTAAGATACATATGGAAGAGACTCTTCTAGAAAATAAATAATATTTATTAAAGAGCTCTCTTAAATTTTATTAATTAATTATTTCAATTTGTGAATGCATTAATCATGAAAACATATTTATGAGGTCCGTTTAGAAAAATAAATATATTCCCTAATTAATTTTATAATATATTTCAATCCAATAAGAAATGCATTATTTTAAAATAAAAATTGGCACCTATTGTTCAAATGTTTTCTTAAAAAAAAAAAGTAAATAGAAGAATCTCATAGTTGTATAAAATTCAAGTCGTTGGCCACTTAATGTTTGCTTGCCATGTTTGAAAGAGAAAATAATTCATCCACCTTCTCCCAAAAAAGTCTTCAAATTAATTGAAATTACATATCAAACTTTGAGCAAATATTAATATTAATTGAGAAAAATTAATTAAAGATTTTTACAAGTCAATTCAAAGTGCATTGGATCTATCTTTTCAATTTAAAAAAAAAAAAAAAAAACAGAAGAGAGAGAGAGAGAGAGAGAGAGAGAGAGAGAGAGAGAGAGAGAGAGAGAGAGAGAGCTTTTTAAATAGAGGTTAACCACTTGTAAAGGTTAGTTCAGCTACTAAAGAAATATGTAGTGTAAACTAATATCTCATGCATATCTGGGTCTTTGCTAGTATGTGTATATTAAGAACAAGTACTTTTTGGCTTCTGAAACACTAAAGCTAACTTATGGTAATTTTAAATTTACAATTTTCCAAATTATAATTACTAGAGAAAAGCTTTTATATGCAATTAAATTAGGAAAACTTTAATTTAACATAATGGTATACAATGTTATTAATAGTAACATAAAACATGTGAGCATCATAATAAAAGAAAAGTAACTCCCTACAATAGATTTTTCAAATCATGTACCCATATAAACTCCCTACCTTTGTCCCGTTTTCTACAACCTCCTCCTCAAAATCTACACCATCTACTAAACTTGTAACTAGTCAATTTGAATCTTCTTCATCTATTTGTCCTCTTCTTCATCGTTCTAACAAAGTAAGTCATTTGCCTACTAAATTTCATGACTATCATTGTTGTTCTGCCATTGCATCTCTAATTATGCTCGGAAGAGATCTTTGTTAAGGACAACTGGCTTTGTGGAAGGAGGTTTCCTTACTACATACTTGGGTGTTCCTTCAGTATCGGGTCGTCTTACGACTCGTATTTTAGAGCCCCTAGTTGATAAATTGAGGAAAAAGATAGCGGGTTGGAAATTTAAGCTTTTATCTCAAGGGGGTCGCCTAATTTTAATTAAGCATGTATTGTCATTAATGGTGGTTCATCAATTGGCGGTATTGGACATTCCAAATACTGTCTTTACAAAGATAAATTCTATGTTATCGAATTTTTTTTGGAGTGGAGTAAGTGACAAAAGGAAGAGGAATTGGTGTTCCTGATCAAATATATGTAAGCTTGTTGGTAAGGGTGGTTTGGGCATTTGGGATTTGAAGGAGGTAAAAAAATCATTGCGTATGAAGTTTGTGTGGAGATTGTTAACTATGGATAATATGTGGACTCAATTCTTTAAAGCCAAGTATTTGTATAAGAAACACCACTTAAGAGAAATGAAACTAGATAAAGGAACCAGATTTTGGAGATCGATTGTTCGTGTGATTCCTGAAGTTTTAGAGCATGTCCGTGTTCAAATTAAAGAAGGTTCGGCTTCTTTTTGGTTTGATCGATGGTTAGCCTTTGTTCCTCTTTGTGCTAAGGTTCAGGAAATCAGTAACCATAAGCTTCGAACACGAGATTGTTGGGATAAAAATGGGTGGAATGTTGATTTATTAGTGGATCTGTTAGGTGAAGATCAGGCTGAGGAGGTAATGAACTCTGCTATTTCTTGCAAGGAGGGTCCACATACAGTAATTCAGGAACCTTCAACAGATGGGAAATTCACCACAGCAAGTGCTTGGGAAATTAGAAGGAAGCATAAAGAGGAATTCGCAATTGCAAAATGGATCTGGCATCGATCCTATGTTGCCCGAAAGGGTGTCAATTTGTATATGGAAGTCTTGGTTCACTTGTCTTCCGGTTGATACTCGTATTAAAGAAGTAGGTGTTTAGATGGCCTCTCAATGTGATTGTTGTTCAAATGCCAAGATTGAATCTCTAGACCATGTGTTTTGCACTGGATCTTTTGCCCAAAAGGTATGGAAACAAGCAGCAGTGGCGTTGGGTGTTAGTTGTATGGCAACAAGTACTTGGAAAGGTAAAGTTAATATCTAGTTTAGTTATGCAAGATAGGCCTTATAGTAAGGCATTTTGGTAGGTCTCAAACCTAGTCTCATCATTTGGAGACTCTAGACTCGTCGATGTAGAGTCAGGATGGAATCAATTCATGATTCGGTGAGAACTGTGTGGCTTGATATTTGGCTGAGATCCATTTCAGACAAGTTAAATAAATGTGCACCTGCTTCTTGCATGGATATTGCAGTCCTTCGTGCTTTGGATATTCAAGTGAAAAATGTGGGGCTTCGTCTTCTTCGTGTAGTCAGATGGTGTAGACCTGGGATAGGTTGGGTTAAGTTAAATGTGGATGGAAGCTGTTGAGGTAACCCAAGTAATTATGGTGGTGAGGCGTAATAAGAGATAAAAAAGGTTTAGTTAAAGCAGCTTTTTCCTCATTATTGGGTTATGGAACAAATAATATGGCTGAATTGAAGGCAATTATTTTAGGGATTAATTTATGTGAAGAACTCAGATTTGATCAAGTGGAGATTGCATGTGACTCTACTTTGTTGGTTCAATGGATAAATTTTGGGAAGTGCTCGGTTTGGAAATTATAGGATTTTTGGGAAGAGCTTATGCTAGCATTGAGAGGCATACAGTTTAAAGTGGATCATGTTTCCAGAGAGGCGAATAAAAGTGCATATTTCTTTGCCAAACAGGGTGAATCTAGTATTTCTCGATTATATAGTTGCTAGGATGATCTTCCACAGCAAGTCAGGGGAATGATTCGATTGGATTTGTTGGGATTTCCTTCTTTGCCCTCGTAATGTTTTGTGTTTATCTTTCGGAGTTTTGTTTGTTTTCCACTTTATAGTTATTTAATTTTTTTAGTTTTTGATTGGTTGCTAGTCATTGGTTTATTGGTTTTTATTATGTTGGTTAAGTTAGTTTTAGGGTCTTGGAGTTTGTTTTTGATGTCCCAAAGTCTCAAGATTGGAACCATAATATTCCTCCGCCATAAGTGAGGAGTTTTCTAATAAAGTTAGGAGGTGTCGCCCTCTTTTTTTTTTTTTTTTTTAAAAAAAGAAAAATGAACCTTGCTCTTAAAAGGAAGCCAACTCTAATCCTATGCGGCAGCGAGCAATGGCAGATCAAAATTTTGAAATTTCACTAGGTCAATCGACCACTTGAGAAGTTGGTCGATCGATTACCATTAATTTGCTCGTCAACAGGCCTACACTATAACCTTTTTTATTTAAATTTGAGTTTAATTTTTTTTTTTTACATATACTCATGTAGGTCTAATTAAATTGGGTGAAAAATGACTATCGATTGTACCAAAAATGTAAATTCATCTCTATCAAGTAAAAAAGGGTCACAAAAGTTTTGTGGTTATAATTTTTATGTAGAAGAGGGTCGTTAGTGATGAATGCCAACTTGTCACTAATAATATACCACGATCTAATGATGCTTTTGAAATTGATCACTAATAGACCCCCTAATAGTGATGATATTAAAATATGTTACGACATTATTAAATGTCGGTCATTACTACTTTCTGTTATTATAGAAAACACTCCTTAATTTTTTTATTGTTTTTGTAGTTATTCAATTAAGTAGATAATGGACCCACCATCTATTTCGCACCAACTTGTCACTAATAATATTCCACGATCTAATTATGCTTTTGAAACTGATCACTAATAGTCCCCCTTATTAGTGATGATATTAATATATGTTACGACATTATTAAATGTCGGTCATTACTACTTTCAATTATTTTCATTACTATTTGTTTTTTTTTTTTGTATAGATCTCTATTAGATATTACAATTTCTAAGTTTGATTATTTAAATCTAATAATTCATGCATGGAATGGGTCTTTGCTATTATAAGTGTCCACAACACTAACTTAGAAAATTTATATGCTTAAATAAATAAATAAGATATTATTCAAAAATAAAGAAATGAGTAAGATACTATAATTCTACACGTAATTTAAGATTCATATCGAGGGGACTTTGCTAGAAAATAAATAATATTTATTAAAGAGCTCTCTTAAATTTTATTAATTAATTATTTAAATTTGTGAATGCGTTCATCTTAAAAACATATTAACGAGGCTCGTTTAAAAAAATAAACATATTCCCTAATTAATTTAATAATATGTTTCAATCCAATAAGAAATGCATTAACATAAAAATTCTATTAAGCCTAGCTGGTTTAATAAATGACTTCTCTCTAAAATACTTGGAATTTCAATTTGTTTACTTGAAAAATATGTTCCAAGATTTAAGTTTTTAGGTCTCTAGGTCTCTTATGCTTAATGAGCTTCAAAAATAATTTTATACTTGAATATACTTAAAGTACTTACAAAGCTTGTCCTATTGACTCTTTTAACTCTTCATTTCTTGAACTCCTTGAAATTTTGAAGTTTATTGCTTTGAGTTCTCTTTGGTTCTTATTGCTCTGAGCTTGCAATTGATCGCTTGAATTTGATATGAGCTTTCAAAAGTTGTTCCTTGTGATCATATGAAGTATGCTTAGGATTTAATATTTCTTGAAACATCACATCTTTGAAGTATGTTAAATTACCTTACTTTGTTATCATAAAAATTAAGAGTCTTGTTAGGTCAACAATACACGTGAATAACCCTCAATAATTTACATTGAAATAAATTAATCATAACCTTACTAACACTGCTCATCATGGTGGACAACTCACCCTGCGTGTCATCCCTAGTTGAGGTATCCATGTCTGGTCGAGGTCCCAATGGCTCAGACAATGATGGTGCCGCATCAAAACCGACGAGCCCCACTCGTCTCGAGGACGTCAGATCATCCTCATGCGATGTAGTCAAGAGCCTGGATGGAAGTCAGCCACTACGACCTCCTGGTGCCATGTCTGCAAAATATTAGACAAGTAAATATAAGAAGTACGAATACTAGATGGATACATAATAAATATATTTTTAGTTATTTACACATGTCAGATACATAGTGACAAACATAACATGTTTGCCCCCTATATGTCCTCAATACCGGTACCATCCTCACTTTCTAAAATTTCTTCCTATTTACTACAGTACTCGACCCTTGTTTCATCTTCCCCATTAGTTTCCTCATCGTCGATGGAGTGAACATCTACAGAAGGTTCAATTGTAATATCAGCAGTCCCTACGTGTTCTGCCATGGCACCAACCTTATTCATTGGTACAGGATCGGCTCCTTCTTCAACAACATTGAAAGCAGATTGCACTACTACACTGACAAATGGCTCATCTTCTTGGACTGCAACCTCACTAGCACTCTGTTGGAATTAGTGTAATCCCAAGAGGGGGGTGAATTGGGTTTTAAAATATTTTGACTAAGTTAAACATTTACGCCGATTCACTACATATCATATCACATTTAATATTAAACGCATATATGAAAAAGGATTAAGCTAATCGGTTGATTCATACATGTGTATCTCATTCAAGTAAATGTGTGCATGCAACTAAATATAATAGTAAATAAATAGGCATACACATAATGAATTTAAAGGGCAGTAATTTAAATGAGATAGGGAGAGAAAGACACAAGATTTGTTATCGAGGTTCGGCCAAACCAGCCTACTTCCCCGCCTTGGGCATACCCCCTAAGGATTCCACTAAACCTACTCACTTAATTGGGCGGAGCAGAAGCCGTTTACATTCTCTTCTTATGGGGCAAGGAAAACTTTAGTTCAATTACTAGGTTAAGCCGAACTAGTCTCACTTACGGGGCTGAGACTCCCCAATTCAATTTTTAAGCTGAACCGAACTGATTTCATTTACGGGGCTAAGACCCCCCAGTTCAATTAACGAGTTGAACCCAACCATTACATTAAAACCATTTTTGTACATGAAACTACTTCTGTAAATTACAAGCAGAAATATACACAATAAAGCTTAAAATACATGCACTTTAATATGATATGAAATATGTGTTTAGTAGAGTAAGGGTGTTTATCTAAATAATAATGCACAAATGAAAACATCAAAATGATTATTACGTTCTCCAACAAAGATTTTTGTTAGTAAAAATGTTTGGAGAAACTGGAGTTCAAGTTCAAGAAGATATTTGTGCAATAAAAGATTTCTTTAAAATATGTTTATCAAGAAAAAATAACTAGAAGAAATATTAAAGTTGATCTCAAAAATGATTTTAATAAATGAGGTTGCAAATGAGAGTAAATGTAAATGAGTGTAAAATAAATGGCCAAAGTAAAATATTCTCTTCAAAATGATTTTAAAAATAATAATAAAGAGAGTTGAAGAGTGTAAAAATTTACCCTAAGGAAAAATTTTTTTGTAGTGAAAACAATTTGGGGGAACTTTGATGAAGAAATAATTTGAGAGGTTTTTAAAGTTAATAAAAGTTACTAATTTGGAGTAATAAGGGGTTATTTATAGATTTAATAAAAATTATGACCATTTGGGAAATGCTCGGTATTTTGGAAAAGATTAATTAAAAATTAATGACATTTTAGCCCTTAAAAAATTTCCAGCTCGAGAGGTTTCGGGTGGCTGAACTTTAGTTCGGTCGCCCGAATATACTCAGCTCAAAAAGCCATTTTTAATGGTTCAGGTGCCCGAGTTCAAGTTAGGTTGGCTAAACAAAAGTTAGAAACTTTCTGTCCGCAGTTCGGGTTCCCGAAGCTAAGTTCAGTTAACCAAACATAAGTGTTCGGTCGGCCTGGCCCTATTTTGAACTAAAGTGTTCGGCATCTTGAGTTGGTGAAAAGTGTCATTTTAAGGGTTCAGTCGCCCGAGGGCAATAGGATTATTTCTGGTTTGGTCGCCCAAAACCAAGTCAACCCGCTGACTTTCTAGCTATTCAGGCGCCTGAGGTGTTTTGAACACCACAGGTTTGGTCACCATACCTCTCACAGATTTGCCTATTAAGTTCATTTTTACTTTAATTAATTCCCCTGATATGTTAAGTGATATTGGGGACTTTGTGCATAATGTGTAGGAACCTAGGGTCTTTTTCAAGTATGCCCAAAAACCTGGCATCAGTCGACTCAAGGGTGCCCTATGGTAATTTGGTCCCTATGGTCAATTTATGACATTTTTGAGCATACAATACATATCATGCAGATGCATGCATTATTACAGACCAAGATATAAAATTAAATGCATATACAAAATAAATTGAACGCCTTCGTCTTTTGCTCTTCAGTCTTCATGGAATACACCAGATAATATGATCTTTATGTTCCAGGCTTCCATGTCCTTCACCTCATGTGTGTGCTAAATCATGAACCTGTTCAAAAATACGAAATGCACACATGAGATACTTGTGCTTTGTTAGCCTCAAAACAGGGATCGGAATTAAAAAGTCAACAATCTCCCCTTTTTTGATGATGACAAATGCACCTGAACAAAATGGATACAACCTGAAAAGGCTCCGCTTAAGAATATGCATAATTGAAAATATATATGGTAAAGTTCAAGCATATTAAGACATAAGACAATACAAATGATCATGCATTTAATTTTAGCGTTAAAGCACACGCTCAGACAATTTTCCCTATAATTTTCCTCTAACAATTTCCCTTTCGGTCATTATTATTTTCCTTAAAAACGTTCTCCCCCTTTTGGAATCAGCAAAAAAGGTCAAGCTAAGTGAAAAACATTTTGACATTCAAAACAGACTTAGCAAAGAAAACTCCCCATTTTTTTAAATAATATTTAAAGAAAACTCTCCCTATTTTTAATATAGATTATGGGCATAAAAATTTAAACTGTTTTAAAGATATATTCATTAAGCATACAAAACAATTTAGCTGGTCATTTAAAAGATTAAAATGACATGTAAAACATGGCTAGACCAGAAATATACACAAACCATTTTAGTTTAAGCACGATGTAAGTCCCCACAAGGATTGGAATTTAAGAACATGTGGCATATAAAAAGTAGGTTTAAGCATAAAAGTGGTCTAACGAGTTCAGATACATTCTTGAACATTCAATGAACCAGTTATGCAATATACCACCCTTAAAAAATTTCATGAGATAAAATTTTAATAAAGAGAAAACATAAGTCATGAAGGCATTAAAAAAAAAACACACAAGTAAGAAACAAGATGTATTCTATGAAGGTTCAATTCTTGCTTATATAAATGTATATATATATATATATCCCCTTAAAATTTGTGATAAAAATTGGGGGCAATGCTTACTGAAAAAGAAACTTTAATTCAAGACACAAGCAAACATTAATTTGTTGGTTTATCATTTATGCACTAATCACAAAGCACTAGAAAAAAAGCAGTCATATAGATCCAAAGATATTAAATAAATTTAAAATAGGGATCATATGGAAAAACCTAAAACACATGTGGCTAAGAAGTATATTTTAAATCAAAATTTTCAATAAAATCATTTTGTTTAAGCACAAGCTACAATGAATTCAACAATAGATCTAAGCCAAAAATTTGGTGAGCATAATAAGACAAAATTTTAGCCTAAGATGCTCCCCCTATCAATTTGACTAAGTGCTTATATTCAACAACTACTTATATTGATGTTGATTATAAAAGTTCATTAAGAGTTCAAACAGTATAAGTACTCTTTTCAAATTTTACTAGATATATGTTAGACTAATAAATCTTACCAGTAAAATTTCCTTAAACACACATGTGCTAAAAGTCAAACAATAAGTCAAGCATGGTGTTCATGTGTACCCGGAACAATCTATATCAAGGATATTCAGTAGAGATAGGATATGATGTTCAAGGTATTTAGAAAGGCTTCGAACTCAAAACGTAGAAACAATATAAATAATGTGAGTCCATGGGTCAGGTGATTTATAATTCTTATCTTAAGGATGGGGCTTATGCTCCCTAATATAGGCTCAAGCACACATAAGTGCATTTACGCTCAAGGATGAATTTCATTCAAGCACATTAATCACATGTTCATCCTTCTAAAATATTACTCAGCATGCAAGAGATTATAGGCATTAAGTTCTTATTCATTTTTCCTAAAAGTGGGGCTTAAGCTCCCCCTGTATATTTGTGCACACACACACTTGCATTATAGCTCAAGGATGACAGTCTTTTAAGAATGTTCCTTATATATTCATCCTTTCTAAGGATTTCAATATGCAGCAAATATTAATCATTCAGCATATGAGCATGACATGTTGCATTTCAATTTAATGCATGATAGCCAAATAAGACTATACTAAGAGATAATGCAATAGGGGTCCAAAAATGATGGCACCACTCACAACACAATGAGTGTGTGCAAAACGAAAAACTCCCCCTAAATCATGCAAATTCCTTAGTCAATAGACCATCATCAAAATATGGGACGTTCAATTTAAAAGGGATGATGCTCTACCATTTGGGTCCGGAGTGAAAGTACATAACCCAAAGAATTTGACCAAATGGTATCCATGAACTGATTTCATCCTCAGACACAAACTACATGTGTACATGTCTTCAAAATATATAGCGGTTTAGCTTTTACATGTACTAACCTATGCAATTACTGTGCATCATAGGAAGAGAAATGTGCTTCTTATACTAATAAAAAAATGATTTCACTAAGTATACCATATAGTATAAGCAGTCCTTTTAATGCAACTATTTTGGTTATCTGTTAAGGCATTTTATCATATGTTCAGTATAGTCTTCCCTATATGTCATTGTGCATGCGTTTTTAACTACGAATGAGAATAAATATTCATTTATCAATCAATCATCATTTCAAAAACATTTGGGCATGCAATAACTAATTATCTTAATACACGGTTTTTTTTTTGGGAAAAATTTTACCGAAATTTTGGCAACATTTCATTTATAAATTGGACTTTTTCCCATTTTTTCATATACCTAAAACCGGATAGATTCAAGCAAGTAATATAAAATAATCTGCATCATGCAGATACCATTCAGTTAAAGGCATGCGAGAACCTATATTCACTACAAGCATGCAATTCTCATCAACTGCATCCGCCATACAGGAGGCATTCTAAACTAAGCATGCAATCAGGTAGTTCAATCAATATATCAAATAAAATATAAACTATCCATACGAAGATATTATCATTTTGCAAACAATGGACAGTTGCATTCAGCTCAAACAAATCATCCAACAAGTATTAAGCACAAATTTGAAATGTTTATTGGATGAATTTTAAGGAACTCCCCCTCAATTAAATAACCTAAGCATTTTTATCTTATGCTCTTAATTTTCATCATTTTATGCTTAGCTCTAATCAATAATATCTAACAAGGGATGAGCTATAGGTCCATTTGAAAATATTTAAATCTTTTTAAGTTCAATGATGAGTTTAGGATTATGCATCACATACTATAAGATTGATTTCCTAAAACTCAAAATTATATGATGGCACTACAAAAAAACTAGTTTTTAGTGACGAAAGTATTAGTGACGAATTCAATATCATCACTAAAAGTTGATATTTGTGACGATTCTTAAAAACCGTCACTAATAGTGTAAGCATTAGTGATGGTTTTAGCATCCGTCACTAATACTTTCGTCACTAAAAACTGCGCGGTAAACAATTTTCGCGTGAAAATTTTTTCGAGAAAATATTAGTGATGATTCTAGGGTATTAGTAACAGACTAAATTCGTCACGAAAAGTTACTTATTAGTGACGGTTAACTAACTGTCACTACTAATATTTATGAAAATATATTAAAAAAAAATAGTTAAGGGTATTAGTGAAGGATTGGGAGACCCGTCACTAATAATAGGGTATTAGTGATGGTTTTGAAACCATCACTAATAGTGTTTTTATTTAAAAAATATAAAAAAAAATTAGTTAAGGGTATTAGTGATGGATTGGGAGACCCATAACTAATAATAGGGTATTAGTGACGATTTCATTAATAGTGTTTTTATTTTAAAAATATATAAAAAAAAAATTTAGTAAAGGGTATTAGTGACAGATTGGGAGACCCGTCACTAATAATAGGGTATTAGTGGCAGTTTTGAAACCGTCACTAATAGTGTTTTTATTTAAAAAATATATAAAAAAAAAATTAGTTAAGGGTATTAGTGACGGATTGGGAGACTCGTCACAAATAATAGGGTATTAGTGACGGTTTTGAAACCGTAACTAATAGTATTTTTATTTAAAAATATTTAAAAAAAATTAGTTAAGGGTATCAGTGACAGATTAGGAGACCCGTCACTAATAATAGGGTATTAGTGATGGTTTTGAAACTGTCACTAATAGTGTTTTTATTTTAAAAAAAAATATTAAAAAAATTTAGTTAAGGGTATTAGTGACAGATTGGGAGACCCATCACTAAGAATAGGGTATTAGTGACGATTTTGAAATCGTCACTAATAGTGTTTTTATTTAAAAAGTATAAAAAAAATTTAGTTTAGGGTATTAGTAACGGATTAGGAGACCCGTAACTAATAATAGGGTATTAGTGACGGTTTTGAAACTGTCACTAATAGTGTTTTTTTTTTAATATTAAAAAAAATTAATTAAGGGTATTAGTGAAAGGTTGGAAAACTCGTCATTAATAATAGGGTATTAGTGATGGTTTTGAAACCGTCACTAATAGTGTTTTTATTTAAAAAATATTAAAAAAAATTTAGTTAAGGGTATTAGTGACGGATTAGGAGACCCGTCACTAATAATAGGATATTAGTGACGGTTTTGATACCATCACTAATAGTGTTTTTTATTTAAAAATATTAAAAAAAAAAAAATTTAGTTAAGGGTATTAGTGACGGATTGGGAGACCCGTCACTAATAATATGGTATTAATGATGGTTTTGAAACCATCACTAATAGTGTTTTTATTTAAAAAATATATAAAAAAAAAAATAGTTAAGGGTATTAGTAATGGATTGGGAGACCCGTCACTAATAATAGGGTATTGGTGACGGTTTTAAAATCGTCACTAATAGGGTTTTTATTTTAAAAATATATAAAAAATTTAGTTAAGGGTATTAGTGACAGATTGGGAAACCCATCACTAATAATAGGGTATTAGTGACGATTTTGAAACCATCACTAATAGTGTTTTTATTTAAAAAAATATTTAAAAAAAAAATTAGTTAAGGGTATTAGTGACGGATTGAAAGACCCGTTACTAATAATAGGGTATTAGTAACGGTTTTGAAACCGTCACTAATAGTATTTTTATTTAAAAAATAAAAAAAAAAAATATTAGTTAAGGGTATTAGTCACGAATTGGGAGACTCATCACTAGTAATAGGGTATTTGTGACGGTTTTTGAAACCGTCACTAATGCTTAAAATCTAAAATCTCTCCCTAATTAACCCGCATATCTGCTCGTCCCTCCTCAAAATCTGAAAAACCCAAATTTCCTTCTTCCTCCTGCCGTCTCCCACCTCCTTCCTGCGCCTCCCTCCTCGCTCCTCAAACTCTCGCCCACAGCGCCTCCACCTGTCGCCGTCGCCTAAAGAGTCTTCGCCCATCACCGCCACCCACAGCATCTCCGCCCGTCGCTACCGCCCACAACGTCTCTGCCTGTCTTCTCCACACTTGCTTCTTCTTGGTTGTTTCCTTCCTACTTTAATTCTCCTAACTGCATTTTTTGACCTTTTCCCCTGTGTTAGCTTTACCGTGATCCCAAGAAGGGGGGTGAATTGGTATTTTTAAAATTTAACCCCTAGGTATTCCTCCTAATATCAGTATGTTCACAACTCTATGGTCAATCTAATGTGAATAATGTAAATATATAAGAAATTTAATGAAGCAGTTTAATTAATCGCACAAGCACCAGAAAGTAGTAAATAAAGGGTGACACGAAGATATGTTATCGAGGTTCGGCCACCTGCCTACGTCCCCACCTTGGCTAACCAGTACAAGGATTATCACAATAACTTACTCACTTAAACAGGTGAAGCGGCACCTATACAAACCAGGTCAAATTATCACAGGGCTGACCTCAACCTTAACCAGGTCAATTAGCACAGGGCTGACCTCAACCTTCACACCAATCCTTACCGAGCTGGATTTTCGCCCCCTCAGGCCATGCCTGGAATCCCTTAGATATACAATCAAAAGGTACAATATATGGGTGCTTTCAAGTAAAGCAGATTTATACCACAAATGCATATAAACACAAACACCACAGATGATTTAAAATGTAAGCTCGATGTGGTCTAAATATTTCAACTCTCAAATATGTTTTCTATCAGTGTAATGCATACGTGAGAGTGTCAAACAAGCAATCTGTGTATTTCAAAATATTTCAATCAAATGTATTCACACATAATATCAAGCAGACCTCAAGAATATCAATCAATTGAATATCTCAATCTCATGAATATGTGTATGCTTGGATTGCAAAATGAATAATCTTTGTATTCAGCAAAAGATATATACTTGAATAAATATTGCCACAAAGATTAATGTAACAAACACAAATATCTTTTCTCAAATAGTTCAATAAAGATTTCAGAAGATATTTGAGTAGGTTTGAAAATATTTTTGCAAGCCAAAAACAAATACAAACCTCCTAAGTTATTGCAATGAGAATGCAACACTAGGAAGTTTAACACAAGTCTTCTTAGGGTAGGCTTATTAGAAAAGCCACCTAACAGTACTTAGGTTACTCTCTCAAAGAAAAATCGTTTCAAATACACAACAAGTGAGAGAGCAAACCTTCTAAGCAATAACACTCAATACACTTGCAATTGATGTAGATAGATGAAGAAGGTAAGCTTGAGTGGATTTTGAAAAAGTATAAGCAATGGGAAATATTTAGTTTGAGAGAGAAATTTTGATTTTGGTTTTTGCTAATCCACACTTAATTCTCCCAAATGAAGGAGTATATATAGACATACTAGAATTTTTGACCGTTGGGGACCTATTAGGAATTGTTAGAAAAGTTTAATGATGTTTAAAAACATTTTAACCCTGTTTAGGAATATTTAACCCGCGGTAAAAATGATGGCAACCCGAGAGGTCCAGTCGATCAGAACAGGTTTCGGTCGACATGACTCATATGCTTCGGTCGACTAGGGAAATATTTAACTAAGGGCTCGGTCGACTAGGAGAGGGCGATTTTCCAATTTTTCGAGGTTCAGTCGACCGGCCCATTTTGAATTGGCTGGTTCGATCAACCATACAGTTAGGAATTCTCCCAAAGACCCTCCGGTCAACCAAGTCGTTGGAGTACAAAAGTGGTCGGTCGACCGAGAGGTCAAAATGTTGACTCCCAGGTGGTTCAGTCGACCAAGGTCAAATGAATTGTAAGGGCTCGGTCGACCGGAACGTGGTCAACATGTTGACATGGACAGGTTTCGGTCGACCAAGAGAAAATGACCTATGTGGGTCGGTCGACTGAAAGTACAAGACTTGTACATTTTTGTCCTTTTTCAAGCATGCAATTACCTAAGTCAAATATTCAAACATATATATGCATGAGTGAGTGTCCTAGGGTCATTTGTGTCCAAAATTAAGACAACGAAAAAATCCGGTGTCGGTCGACCTTCCCTAAGGTCATCTCTAGGTCACTATTTGGTTTGAGCTTACAGATTAAAACATGCATGTGTTGTGTGTGGTTATTACAAACTAAATAACCTAATTTACTATTACAGGCCAAATGTGCAAGAGGAATATATATATTACAACACTTAATAAAAGATTTGTCTTCAGTTCTTCATTTTCTCCATGTGCATGTGTATTATGGTTTTGACAGTTTTGGTTCCTGCATATATTCTCAAACACCCATTAGATATATAATGAGTATTTATTATAATCAAAACCGAGCGTGACCCATAGGGTCAACACCCTGCATCATCACTCTCCTACCTTCCTAACATCCTACATTTGCCTCCATATTCCCTCACAGATTCTGAACTCTCTCTATCTTTTGTCTCCAAACATCAGAATTCACTTTCCATTCTACCGGATTGTTACACTATGACTATAAAAACGATATATAGTGAAGAAATAAGAGGAAGTTGAAAACATGGAAGCAGGTGGATTGAGAGAGGATAAGAAAAGGGTGGTGGTAATAGGAGGAGGTGCAGGTGGATCCCTTGTTGCCAAATCCCTCCAATTCCATACCGATGTCACTCTTATTGACCCATGAGCTCCTTTCCCTTTCCTTTCTCTTTACTTTCTTCTCTTTTGTGGTAGTCATGTATGAAAGAATCAAAAAAGCTATGCTTAAGTGATTTGATTCTTCCAATATTGAAAATGGAGGTCCCTAGCTATTTGATCTTCCTTTTCAATGATCATGTCTTACAGATCATCGAATTTTTTTTTTGCTGCTCAGAATCCATCTTTTCCTGTTATCTAATTTCTATTTGTTTGATGCCCCTCAAGTGAAAATGAATGTACAAAAACTTATCTAACCTGCAAAAAATTGACATCACTGTTTATATATATATATATACACAAAACAATATACAAAAACTTATTGTACCTGTTTTTGGGGATCAATATTGTGTCATTATACAAAACAATATATGAACTAATGTCTTCATGCAATGAGATTGAAACAAATTCATTTAGACTGCTCCTTTTTTCCCTTAATCACTATGCTATATATGTTCTGTGCAATGTCTCTGTGGAATCCAACATTCACTTGATTTTAGTGTCATAAGATAACTATTTTTATGCCTACAATAATTTGCACTATTATAAAGCAGCCAGCTGCTTGATTAGCTAGGTGAAATGTTAAGTGTTAACCCTGTGATCAACTTCATGACAAGGTTGATGAGGTCCAGGTTTGACAATGATGCTTACAAAATGTTATAATTAGTAAATGCAATTCAGTATGTATTTTGGTTCGTATAACTAATATTTGATGCTCCTATGACTTCATATTGATTGATTATTCAAGTCAATGGAGAAGTTCAAATTTATTGACACAATACATTTGTAAGTGAAGTATTTACCTCTTATTAAATTCCACTAAACTTGCTAATATACTTTAATTTCAGGTTATTACTGTTTTGTACAGGTGGGTGAACTTGAAGGCCATTAAAAGGCTTGTTGAAAGTGATCCATTATGGATGGAGAAATTTTTTTGTTTCAAAGGTACTCCTACTTACATCATTTAGAGGCATGCTAGTTTGAGAAACAAGGATTAACAATGATACTGTTGTTGCTAGGAAAATAATAGTAGATTTCTTTTGCAAGAAACAACAGTTGGTTCATTTGTACGGGTATCAATCATATATATGATATCTCACATCAAGTCTTTATTTTCTATAAATTATCTTGGTTCATCTATTATTTTCATCATTGTTTGATCCAATTTTTTAATCGTGTTGTTGGTATTAATATTCCCCAATCTCAATTTCTTCCATTTGAGTCAACTTCATATTTGCTTCTTGTTTAGGTTACACCAAAGTTTGTCTTTAACAATCCTTTGAGCATTTCATGCTTATATGTTATTTGAAGCTTTATTTATCTCTGATATTGGTATATGTAGTCATATCTGTACACCATAGATGAGGGAGTTTTAGTTAGAAATAAAGCTAGAAAAACTCTTGTGAATCCTTGCATTGAGTTGGGACAAGAATTTGAAAAGGTAAAAATTTGTTTGGTTTGTTAACCCAATTGTTGGTTTTAGTATTTAAATACTTATAAATGTTTATTTCGATCTCTATTTTCAAGTTAGTGACTTTCTAAGTCGATTCAAGTCAGTTCCTAACATAGTTGAGCTTGATAGTTTGAGAGTAATTGGTGACATTTGGTTTGGAGCTGATACAACTCTCAAGGTATCAAATGTACTACTGCTAAATTACTATTACAGATTCATTGAGGTTTTTCTTGATTCATGTATACCTGGTTTGGAGCTGAAGCTTTTCTAAATGATGTTGTAGACTTTGTTTGTGGTACACATGCTTACCAAATCTAGCAATGTTAAATTGAATTAGGACAAAATATAATATAAAATTATATTAATTTTTATTAAATTCAGACAAATTTAAATCCAAAACATGAAATCTTCAAACAAAAATAGCAATGCATGTAGTTTAATCTTTTATGTAATTAGACGAACCGATACTCACATCCTCATCAGCTGCCTGTAATATTAGATTGAGCTTGTCTTGTAGAGGCAAATTATATATTATATCATAAAGTTCTAACTTCTGTTTAATAGATGATTTAACTTCTAGACTACATGCTTGAATTGATATATCTTGTGAACTGCATGCTAGTAGTGGACATTAGGACTGCATGCTTGATTGGAACGCCACCTGCATGGCTGATGCAGTGATGTGAATTGCCAACTAGTAGATAATTTTAGGTTGTTGCATGTCTTAATCTAAATGGCATATGTATGATGCAAAAATATTATGAATTGCATGCTTTTGTGACTTACAGGTTTGGGAAATGTTCTATTTATAGACGACTTGCTGCCGAAATTTTAACTTTTTCCCAAAATAATCATAGTCATATACCATATGCTCATATGGTTATAGTGTGCTGAATGTTAAAACATTTTTAGAAGAATGAGTGAACTTCAAATGAACTTTCAACTTCATCTCTAAATTTACTTTTGCATATGCTAAATGAAAATTATATCAATCATGGACTCATTTGCATTATTTGATTATTATAGTTCTTTTAGAGCCCTATGGAAGCCATATAAACCATAAACATCACATTCTATTTTTTCATAGAACTATATTCTGATATATATTGTTTATGGGATGCATGAACACGTTACATTATTTAATGCTTATTATATGAAGCTCTTGTGCACTCGTAAAATTCATTACTGGTTGGATTATTGTGAACTGTTTATTGTAAACACTTAGGTTTGGAACATATCTCTATGGAAAATGTCATATTTACAGGAAAAATTCTACCAAAATTTTTCAAAAAGCGTATAATAATTTTTTTAATTTTATTAATTTATAGGGTTTGCAACTGTTATAATGTCCACACGATGTCATGCACTACGGATGCAGCTTTTGATTTTTTTTGTTATCTGAACAGATGAAATTTTTGTATTTGTATTTGAATTTGTATAATGTATTCGTATTTAAATTTGAATTTTTATAATATATTTGTATTTGAATTTGAATTTGTATAATATATTTGTATTTGTATTTAAATTTGAATTAGAATTTGAATAATTTGTGATTTTTTTTAACAATTATGGTTTAATATTATGTATAAGAAAATGTAATTATAGATTTTTAGAGGAATTAATAATTGGGAAAAAAATTAATTTAACATTATTAGTGACGATTTTAAAACCATCACTACTAATTGTCCAATTTAAGTATTAGTGAAGGTATCAAAACCGTCACTAATAGTATGGTAGTGATGTTTTTATTCGTCACTAAAGCCTTAATATTAGTGACGGTTTCAAACTGGTCACTAATAATTGTTTTTTAAAAAAGTTTTAGTGAAGGTTTTCCAACCGTCACTAATACTATAGCTTTAGTGATGGTTTTCCAACCGTCACTAATAATAGAACATTAGTGATGAATTTAAAGCCGTCAATAATACTATGGCTTTTAGTGATGGTTTTAAAACTGTCACTAAAGCCATAGTATTAGTGACGGTTCCTGTGAGCAATAGTGACGATTTTTAAACCGTCACTAATAATATAGCATTAGTAATGAATTTAAAACCGTCACTAATACTATGGCTTTAGTGACGATTTTTGATCGAGTCGGTGTAGAATCTATAGTGATGGGCTTAAGTTTTTAGTGACGGTTTTAATCCGTTACTAATACTCTATTATTAGTGACGGTTTGAAAATTCGTCACTAATAAGTATTAGTAATGGCAGATGTAGCAACTAATTCAAAACCATCACTAATACTCACAAAACCGTCACTAATAGTATTAGTGACGGTTTTGTGAGTATTAGGAACGGTTTGAACCCGTCACTAACAACCTTATTTTTTGTAATGTGGAAAAAAGTATGCTACATTCAAGGTTTTTAAATTTAGGCATGTATATAGCATCAATAGTCATATAACAATTAAAAAACTTTGTCCATTTGAATGAGATTTATTTAAACATGCTTATGATGTTTAATCAAAAACTGATAATGATATGAGCATGCACTAGCCAAAATTATCATATATTAACCAATCATAGTTATATGTATATATATTAAGCTTAGATTGGATAAGATCATTAAAACTCACATGTTGCCTAGACTTTCTTAGGGTATATTAAAATTCAAGAATTTCAATCGCAAACACTATTTGAGCATTTAAAGCATTATGACCCCTCGTATGCTTTACCCAAGCACCTTATGAGTATATAAAAAAAAAATATTCCCTTATGATTTCTCATAAGATAGCATGCAATCAACACAAACTACACATGATTCATAAAAATTATAACACAAAGTCTATAGTATGAATCATTGTATGAAATATTCAATAGGATAGAAGGAGGATAGATATACCTATACGTTTTACTCTTTCTTAGTCATTTAAGCTCAAAGTTGTGTTCATCTCTCTCTTGGTTTTTCATACCTCAGCTGGTTCCCAAAATCCTTGGCACCCAAAAAAAAAAAGCATGAACCTGTAAAAACATTAGCAACTAAGGCACAAAATAAAATAAGCATGGCATTCAAATGAAATGCATTAAAACAATGTCATGCAAATTCAAAATTATTTTCAGGTTTGAGAAACTTTGCACTTTAAAAACACTTTGGACGGGATATGATAACTTTGACAAATACTTTCCAAATCCTCCAATCAATTGATTTTACAAAAGCATTTTCAATAATCAAATAGTAAAATCTATATAATATAAGCAGTAGAGGATTTGCAAAATATTGACCCTCAAAACAGGGATACACCAAAAATTAAATGCAGATGCATGCATTATTATAGACTAAGATATAAAATTAAATGCATATACAAAATAAAATGAACGTCTTTGTCTTTTCCTCTTCAGTCTTCATGGAATACACTAGATAATATGATCTTTATGTTCCTCTAGGCTTCCATGTCCTTTACCTCATATGTGTGTTGAATCATGAACCTATTCAAAAACACTAAATGCACACATGAGATACTTGTACTTTGTCAGCATCAAAACAAAGATCGGACTCAAGAAATCAACACTAGTCTCCCCATTTGAAACTTCTATAATAGCATACAAACTTCGGGAGGAATCTTTTGGGCCACATGCCATTCACTCTTCAATTTTGTGTCTTTAAGGCAAAACACTTGTTCTGCCTGCATCGCTAACACAAAAGGGTCATTTTGATACCATGACTTACTAAAATTAACACTGGTAAAGTAGGCATCTGTGTTTATCCCAACCTTTTTATTGCTAATGTCCCACTAGGTACACTTGAATAGGTAGACGAGTCTATTGGCTTCATAGTTAACCCTCATAATGTCGTCTAAGACACCAAAGTAGTCAATTTCTTCATCTCCTTCTATTCCTAGCACCGCATCCTCACAATTTTATATTCTTCTATTCAGTTTGAGGTACTTTGTATGAAATCGTAACCCGTTGACAATGCAACCGCAGTAGCAATTAACTCGTTGATCGGGGCCACATGCCAATGCATACAAATTTTTACTTGCTGTTGTAATACATGAATTTCATCTATTAAATAAACAAGAGTTTAGATGAGAAAATCGTCAATATTGAAAATGTACATTGCTTCGTACTCAGGCAATATTTGTTACTTACACAGCTCCCAAACCAATTGACAAATTCCTTCTTATGTCTTTTGTAAACATTCTTTTCATTTTGGGCCAGAAGTTTAGTTTTATGTTCGCTATATGCGACAATAGTACATGTTAATGTCAAGTAAGTATATAAATATGCATATGTAAATACAATGCAAAGTGAGGAGTTTCAAACCACGTACTCGATATATGGAACAGTTTCATAAAATATATTGAGGATGTAAAAATGGGTCTTTTGTAGGTCATCCATATCAATGAAATCGTAAACTCATGCACCGAAAGGCCGAACATTTTCTCGAAATATAGAACTCCTCTGTTCTTCATCTTTGGCATTAATAGCATGGACGTCTGCATTTTTCTCCTCACGAGTGAACCTTGTGTCAATATCATGTAGATACATTAAGCAAAATGCAAGATATTCACTGTCAATTTATGCCTCAAAGACTGAACCTTCCAGTCATGCCTTATTGCACACATAGCCCTTCAAATTAGATAAGAACCTGTGCATTTTAAATAGCATTATTGAATTGTAGACAAAAAAACGAAAAAAAAAATGAGGAAATCATGTGACCATTATAAAATAACTTTATAATTTACCTCTCAATAGGATACATCCAATGATATTGGACTGGTCCTCCAATTATAGCCTCCCTTGGTAAATGGACAGCTAGGTGGACCATCACATTGAAGAATTATGGTGGAAATATTTTCTCCAGTTTGCATAATATGATCACAATGTCATCCTCTAACCATTCAAGTATGTTTACGCTCAATTTTTTGGAGCACAACTGTCGAAAAAGATCCCCAGTTCAATTAGCACCGAGCAAACATCTTCAGTCAAGTGTCTACGAAGGAAAATGGGTAGAACCTGTTGTAGAAAGACATGACAGTCATGACTTTTCATTCCTGACATCTTCCCTTCATTCATGTTTATGCATCGAGCTATGTTCGATGCATATCCATCAGGAAACTTCACTGATTTCAACCATTCGAAGAATTTATTCTTCTCATCCTTCGAAAATGTGTAACAAGATGATGACATGAGAAGTTTGTCCCCATCATGAAATAGGTGCAACTCAGGCCGTATTCCCATAGCTTCCATATCCTAGTGAACATTTGTGGTATCCTTTGTCTTCCTATTCATATCCAACAATGCACAAATAACATTCTAACAAATGTTCTTTTTGATGTGCACGACATCCAAGTTATGGCATAGTGAAGATCTTTCCAGTATGGTAACTCGAAGAAGATGCTTCTCTTTGTCCAATTCAACTCCCACTCAGCACATTTTCTTTTTCTAGTAGTTAGTGGTTTTCCAAATTTCACATCTCCAATTCACCTGAGCTGGTTCAATATCTCTTCCCGACTTAGTCACTTTGGCTATGACCTTCGTTCATGTTTTCCATGAAAGCTTTTAAAGCCATGAGTCCTCCAATAATGTCCAAGTCATAGAAAACAACGATGACACATAAAGCATAGCTTGCATCCCTGCTTCAAGGATAAGGACCCAACATCTTATTATAAACTGGGCATGCTAAGTAACCTTTTGTGCTCCAACCTGATAGGTTGTCGTAAGAGGAAAAATTATTAATTTTCTATACACTACAACATACAACTGAAATGTTGTCCCAATTTCCACATCGAATGTCTCCACTCCTTTTTCCCATAGTTCTTTCAACTCATCAATTAACGGACGCAGGTACACATCAGTATCATTACCAGGTGCCCTTGGTCCGGGAAAAAGTAGAGACATAAATGAAGGGTTCTTTCTTACATAGCCATGGCGGCATATTGTATGGCAACTTCATAACTGGCCACATGCTATATAGGTTGTTCATGTTACTGATAGGATTGAACCCATATGAAGCAAGGCCAAGTTTGATGTTGCGAGGATCACTAGCAAACCATAGATGCATTTTATCAAAATTGGCCTAAGCTTCAAAGTTCGATGGATGGATAAGGGTGTTTCCTTCTTGAAGACGCTTTTCTTGATGCCATCTCATATCGACAGCAGTCTTTCTGCACATGTACAATTGTTGCAGTCGCGAGATTAATAGACAATATTGCAATACTTTTTTAGGGATCTTTTTACCTCTTTTCTGATTAGTTGTATACCTCGGTTCACCACATTCTGGGCACTTGTTCGCATTTTCATGTTGACCATAAAAAAGTGCACAATCATACCTGCACGCATGTATTGGAATATAACCGAGACCTAATTCATGCATGTATGTCTTCGCCTCATAAAAAGACTTTGAAATTGTTTCACCATCAGGAAATGCCGCCTTAATGAGGCTTAAATGCATGTTGAATGCGCTATAAGATAACCCATGCATTGTCCTTGCATGAAAAAATTTTATTAGAAACTCTAATTTTGAGAACTTTTTATAGTTTGGATATAGGGGCACCCGTGCATCCCTCATGAGATTAGCAAATGGTTTACCGAGTCGATTCAATGTACTAGGATTGTAAGGTATAGTACCTGTTGAAGTACATTCAACACCAGTACGCGACACATCGACACCGTCTGTGTCCATTGCAATCCTCTTTTTCAAGTCACCTAACATTTTGATTAACCCTTACGAACGTGTATCACCACCTATTATATTTTTCCCAGCATCTTCATTGTCATCATCATCACTCTGAACTGCGTAATCTTCACCATGGAACACCCATGTTGTGTACCTTTTCTCCATTCCAAAGCCTAATAAATGTGTATTAACAAATCAATGTGTTTTAATGTTATGTTTTGGCATTTCTTGCAAGGACACCTTATTCTACTGGCTTTGTTTGTACGAGGACAAGCAAACTCTATGAAATCATGTACCCCTTTCACGTATTCTAGCAAAAACCTACCCTGAGCGTTCATCCAACTCTTATCCATGTTCATTAATTACCCTATAACATGTTCAAGTAAATGGTGTTGATTACATTCTCATAATGTTTATGACACATGCATCGTGAATCCTATAATCAACCACCTTTTGTCTAAAGGGTACGGATCCTATCCCATTTAGGGATGTTGCATTTACGTTGCAATCAATCGCTCAAATTCCTTCATCGTAGTCATTATAAATTTTAACAGCATCTCCCCATGGCTCCCCAAGTACACGAGATGGGGGAAGTGAACATGTTGCTAGTTTTCCATCACTAACAAATTATCACAACACCCGACTACGCATACAAAGAACACTAGTAGAGACACACTTGAAATATATAATTACAATTGACAAAGCATGAACGATGACAACAATGTAAATACAACTTCCTGAACTATCCACATTGGACAATGCAAGAATGGTTGAAATACAAACATTACTAATCGTAATTGAAACAAATAAGTAACATGTTCAATTGATTATTAGTCAACATAGTATGACTAATAATCAATTGAATTTCAATAATTGTTTTGTCTCACATGTACGATGAGGCATGAATGTATAGTAACCATTCTTGAACGGTTCTATGCTTCAATGAACGTAAGAAATGACAGTAATTAATTTGGTAGTTTACTTCATATGGTATTTAATTCTTAGCCTTTCATTGTATTTTATACATTGTTCTTCTAAAGACTTTCTAACTGTGCACAATCTCAAACGTTTGCGTTTCCCACCAGTCCAAGAAAACACACCATAGGCATGTACAATATTTAATAATTTGATATGTGTGAGTTTTGTTTCTATAAGGAGCCCGTGATAAGTAGGTCATCCTGAAACCTGTATTTTAACATTCATTTTATCATAAATATCTTTGTACATATATATACATACATACATATATATATATATATATATATTTGTATATATATATACATACATACATACATACATACATACATATATATATATTTATATTTATATATATACGGCTAAAGTTCTCTTGACTGTTCCCTCCATTTTTGCACATTATAGATTTTTAACTTTATATATGTTGGTCATCTTGTTATTATATTATTTGTCATATCATAAAATTACTATTATTAAGATTTAATTACTCATAATTAAAAAATTTAAGAAACTTTTTATATATTATTCAATAGAATGGACTAGAAGAATGATGGGATATTGGATATCATTCATTCAATACTACATGTGATCATGATTAAAAATTAGTCAACATAATTTGATTATGAATGACCTAGCTAGTATTTGTTTGATTTAGTAAACAATCAAAGAAATCCATAGAGTTGAAAATTAATTTTTGACATATATAAATCTAGTGGTAATAATACCAACTAATCAAAATCATTTTTCCTCATACACTTACACACTTAAAAGAAGACCCATTAAGTGATAAGTTGTTAACTAAAGATCAACCAAACTCGAAACAAAATTAGGACTTTTCTTTTTGATGACTTTTTGCTCAAATATGTATATTGAATTATATAGTGAAACAATATATAATTTTAATTGTAAGGAAGTATATTTTTCGGAAAGAAATAAGTTAATATAACTACTTAAGAATATAACATAACATGCAAATGGTATTTTAGTGAAGTTAGACAAAGATTGAGAAGTGTTCTTCTCTTTTACATCATCTCATTGCTCTACATGCAATATTCATGATATTTTTCACTTTTCTTTGTCAATTGCATGTATTCCAATAGTTCAATGAAAAAAAATTATCACTTACAAATAATCATGAACATATAAGAGCAGCTTACCTATCTTTGCCTAAAGTAGAGTTTTCACTTCGAAAAACAAGCCCAACACCCCCCCTGGACAATAATAAGTAACTCGATCACATATTAATGCAACATATAAAACATAAAGTCATAAAAGACAACTACGACACTATCTCAAATGAATGCACAAGAAGAATAAAAAAAAGTGAACACTTATCTGCCTACCTTATCTGGGTTAGTAACATCCACATAAAATCCTAAAATAGCCAAAAAAACGTAATGATATAGTGAAACACAAAATACAGGTAGAAACCAAAAGCACCATATATTTTCATTAATTTTAGAGGCAAAACAATGTAGATAGAAACATTTAAGCATGCGTACAATCATTCAAAAGCATGGTGAAACAAAATACAGGAAAAATAAAATAAAATAAAATAAAATAAAAGCAAAGGGTGCATAAGTATAGTACATAAGCAAAAGAGAAAGCACATCAAAAGATCCCAAGTATCTAGTCTGTCCTAATCAGAATCAGAATTAAAACTAGCCGAGCAAGGCAAGGCAGCTGCTGCTCTAGCGGCATCTCGGTCCCATGTCATTTCCTCCAAAAGACGACATAAGTTAGGGGTAAGAGATGAGGGTGATGGTTTGTGTGGTCTAAGGATACGGTGCGGCACCAGCTTGTCAAGAATGTCCACCGGAGGCCCCATGGAAAAATCATATGGCATGGTCGGGCTAATAGTATAGAAAAACACTAGATGAGCAGGTATGTCCTTTGTAAGCCCTAGGGTAACATTCACGAACTGCTATCTAATGGGTGGCATAGCAAAAAGTGCTAGGGGCAATTGCACATCCTCAGAAGTCACCCTTGGTGCTCTCGTCTCATCCGAAATGTAACGACCTACCTATTTTACCATTTTTTTTCCATGTAATAACAATATTAATAATTCTAACTCCCAATTAAACTGTCATTATCATGATCAACCTAGACCCATGAGTACTAGGGATATACCTATCATATAACTCTGATACCTAAGCAGCGGAAAACATAGAATTACATACATGTCATACAACACTAGAAACCATACTAGAGTTCTACTGAATTTGTCATATATATACAGTCATCCACAAAAAGACCCAAAAAGTATCTTAAGGTCATAATCAGAAAAACCCATCTAACCTTGTCTCACCTATTTACCCTTCTAACGAGGTAGTTTGGTAAACTCCTACCACTGCGGAGCTTTATCCGCCCTTCTACCTAGATTTCCTAAAATGTTTGTATAGCTAGGGTGAGACACCTCTCACCAAGGGAGATAAACTAATATCAGTGTGTGGCAATATGGGTATTTTTGTGTTATACATATAAATAGTACATAATTCATATATGGTATAAATAGTTGTATCATATCTGAATAAAACATGATTTAACATAACATAGTTTAACGTACCAAATTTCTGTACTGAAAAATCATCTTGTATAACCATATCATACTAAATTATTACCCATGATAGATAGCTACCTATTGTCATGTCTTACCCCTCACATGACAGGATTGTGCTTCCTGTAGGCAAGACCTAGCAATGGCTGGCCAACCATGTTAAGTCAAACATAGGTGTGTAAGTATGATGAGCTTGTTCCACCTATGCCAAACTACCAGGGGAGCTACGACACTCCCATAAAGCCGCATTGACTGCCATCTCCCACACTCTAGATAAGATGTGTGGTAGCACTAACATAAACATAATTGTGAACATATAGCTACGGTACCGTGTTTCATAAAACAAAACTAAGCTATCCAGATTTTGATAACATACAATAAATTTCATATACTTATACGTAGTTGTTTCATATTTCATAGAAATATTTGACATATTCATATTTCATGATTCCTTACATATCATACATAATCACAGCATTTATGCCAGCATAATTCATAACATAATAAACATGAAATTCTTGCATTGTTTAACATAATATTCTTAAAACCAAAGTTCCTGTACCGTTTTTATGGTTTTCCTGAAAACTGCTATAACATGCTTATCTTGGAAAATTCATAATATTTCAATATAACATAATTTTCGTGGAAATATTATACTCATGCCATAGAAATGTAAGCAGCCTTCGAAACTCATAATTTGTTTTGAAATCATATTTTCTTATAAAATATGTTAAAACCATTTCCCTGTTCAACAGCAGTATTCCCAAACATAGTTCTATAAAATACATATTTTCCTGATAATAAATGTTGTATAACAACAAACAATTTAATGAAAAAGGATGACTTAATTTATCCTCTCACCTGACTCACTAAGAAGCCTACAAAAATAACTAAACCTACTCTTGTGGTGTTCCCAGCTCAACACTTTGAAATTACATTTTTCCCAACAAAACTTTAGTATTATTCTATTTAAAGCATTTTTCTCAATCCAAAAACACCAAATAGCTTGTAAAACTTAAAATAACCAACTTACCCAGATTATGGGATGGTGCCCAAGTTGGCCTAACCAACAAACTACTCCAGAAGACTTGTAGTGAATCTTACCAGGAGTAGTGTGGCGACTTCCAATTGTCGAACTAGCGAAGGACGAAGTCGAAAATCTAGATATAAAGTGGGAGAGACGAGGTTTAGAGAGAGAGAGAGGGAGTTTCATGCAAAAATTTTCACTGGAAAACCTGAGTTTAGCATATTTATAAGGTGTGGATTCATCGACGAGACACATCACCTCATCAACGAGTCCATGAAGGGAGTTCGTTGACAAACACTTTGTAACGACCCGAATAAAATGATAGTTAAATAATAAAAGAAAAGGGATATGGAAATCAGAAACAGAAGGAGGTCGTCGACTAGCGTTCGTCGACGACATTGAACTTTGGAAGGACTAAAGAAAAGGGGGTCAGCAGGGCTTCGTCGACGAATACAAGGGATTCGTCGATGAAGGCTTTAAAGATTTCGTCAACGAACATAAGGCTTCGTCGATGAGAAAATACCAAGGGGGTTCTGAGGTAGCCTGAATTTCATCGATGAATACAGGGTCTCGTCGATGAAATTTGTGAAGGACTCATCGACGAAGAACGAGCTCGTCGATGAAATCCCCTATTTTATTATATATACAAAAATCCGGGAATTATTTCATTTTTAAGAAATCTCTCTCTCTCCTCTCTCTCTCTCTCTCTCTCTCTCTCTCTCTATGACTCTCTCTCCCTTCTCTTTTCATTTCCGGCCCCACCAGTTGTCGGATCAATGATCTGAAGCTACCTCGATGATCCTGGCGGAGTTCTCTTAATCTTCTGGAGTGGATCGTGGGAGAAAGCTAGTTAGAAATCATCCTAGAGTTGAGGTAAGGATTTTTAAGCCATATTTGGTCTTGCACTAGTTATAAGAAATGTTGTGCGCATAAAAATATTGAAGTTTAATACTGAGAGTTTTTCAGTTTCAGGGTATTGGTCAGGGAACCCCTCAGGTGTTAAACTTAAATGCTTTTGGGTAAAAACGTTCTACTCAATATGTGGGTTTTTGACAGTTGAGGAAAATAATGTATGCTTAGATATACTGAACTTTAATTCTGGGATTTTTCATTTTTAGGGTGTTGAGTTAGGAACCCTGCGGGTACGGGGCAGTTTTATTAGGCGCTTACCAGGAATCAGGTAAGGGGATAAACTAAGCTAGTACTGTTTTGGAAAATGCTTATATATATATATATATGTTTAATATTTGCAAAATACTATGAAAATGATCGTATGTTGAATATGAGGAAAATCTATGGTGTGGCATGAGTATAAAACTGTTGTGAAATGTTGGTTTTCTGGGAATGTGGATGATGTGGGTTTTTATGATGGGAAAACCGGCATACGGGCCAAGATATTTTTATATACATATGATTTGCCGGCGTACGGGCCGTGCTATGTGGATATGGTTACTGGCGTACGGGCCGAGCTATGTGATTTGCCAGCGTACGGGCTGTGCTATGTGATTTGCCGGCGTACGGGCCAAGCTATGTGATTTGCCAGCATACGGGTTGTGCTATGTGATTTGCTGGCGTATGGGCCGAGCTATGTGATTTGCCAGCATACGGGCTGTGCTATGTGATTTGCTGGCGTATGAGTCGTGCTATGTTAAAATGTGTAATACTGGCATACAGGCTGATGATTTTCATGATACATGTATATATGTAAAATGATATGATTGAGGTGAAAATAAATGATATGAGATATTTATGTATCACGGTTTTAGTATATGTATATGATATCAGAACTTGGTTGGCTTGGTTTAGGTTAGCACTTGCACGGTACCGTTGCTATGTGTCCATGGTCCTTGTGATTATGATATCTGTGTTAACGCCACTGTACGGAGTGATGTGAGATTGGATGGTCGATGTGGTTATTTTCAAGAAGTGTGCTGATATCGCCCCTGGTGTATGGACCAGTCTGGGTAGACCCATCGGACCTACAGACTAGACTATTGACTTAGCAATGGTCGTCCAACCATTGTCAGGTCCCGCCTTCGGGCCACACAACCTAGTCATGTGGGGGTAATACATGACAACAGTGAGCTAACCTACCAGGATTGTTTTATAATGTTATTATTATGATATGAGATGAGAAATGTTTATGAAAATGCAGTATGGTCTGCAATGTTTTGATGTGCTTATGTTTTCCCAGATTTGATAAACAGTATTGGATATGATATGTATGGTATATGTAGAACATGGTATACTCATGTTACCACACACTAGTATTAGTTTATTTCCCTTACTGAGAGGTGTCTCACCCCTAAATTTTATAAACTTTTCAAGAACCCCAGATAGGAGAGCGGGAAAAACCCCGCTGACATAGTGTGGATTATCTGCCCTTTTCGAGAGGTAAGCTTTTAGTAGGGATAGTATGTTTTTGTGGGAACCATCCCTAGATTCCATTTTTGGAATGTATATATGGAGAGATAGTGATTGTAGTACTCTGGTATATTGTATTGCACATTATGATGAGATGTATATGATTTTATACTTTCTGCTGCATAGGTTTCTGCTATATGTTCTGATGTATCCCTACGACCAACGGGTCTAGGTGGATTCTGCAATGTTGGGAAATGAGATGTGTGTGGTAATGATTTTATTATAAAAAAAATATATATGTGGAAAATGAGCAGGTCGTGACACACTTACCCCTCATCAATGAATTTTAGGTCTTGAAATCAACCCTCTCAGTAATGTCTCGTTGATGAGACACGCATCCATGTCGACGAGCCCAAGAAGCATGTTCGTCGATGTGCACTCTGCACTCGTCGATGAGACCTTGCTAAATCCCCTTTTAAAAATTCTCTTTTCCTAATTTATTTTATTATTTAATTACTATAATTCTTTAGGTCTCTACATTCTCCCCTTCTTATAAAAATTTCGTCCTCAAAATTCACTATAGGTATTTAACACCATCCTTTGAGGAAAATAGGCTGTTTATTTTATTATTTAAGCTCAGTTGTGGTAGTGGAATATCGTGGTTACATTCAGGGCTCAGAGATATTACATAATATGCATAAAAGAAAATTCTCCCAAAACCAAAACGCTACCTACTAACAGAAAATTATTACATGTACTAACTAACCTACACAAAAGAAACTTAACATACTTATCTTGCATTTTTATGATTACTGCTGGTCCCCACTGAACAAATGTGAGTACTTCTGATGTATTTCTTCCTCAAGCTCCCATGAAGCTTCTTCCACAACATGATCCTCCACAAGACTTTTACTATTGGAATTCTCTTATTACACAATTCCTGTTCCTTCCTTTCTAAGATCTGCACTAGTATCTCCTCATAAGCTAGTGATTCTATGAGCTCTATCTCTGCATATCTGAATATAAGGAAGGGATTCAAGACGTATTTACTTGGCATGGAAACATGAAATACGTCATGTATCCTGGATAGAACTGGTGCTACAGCTAATCAGTAGGCAACTGACCCCACCCTCTTAAGTATCTCGAAAGGGCCAATGAACCAAGGGTTCAGCTTACCCTTCCCCCCAAACCTTGTAGTACCTTTCAATGGTACTATTTTTAGAAATATATGGTCTCTCACTTCGAATTTCAACTTCTGACAGTGATTATCAGCGTAGCTTTTCTACTGACTCTGAGCTACACTAATTCTATCTCTAATAAACCAGACTTTATCGTATGCCTGCTGCACTATTTCTGGCCTCAAAACTTGCCTCTCACCTATCTGATCCAAGTACAGAGGAGAACGATATCTCCAAGCATATAGCGCCTTGTAAGGTGCCATGTCGATGCTGGTCTGATAGTTATTATTGTATACAAACTCTACCAGCGGCATATACTGGGTCCAACTACCCCCAAAATCCAGCACACATGCCCGTAGCATATCTTCTAATATTTGAATCATCCTCTTTGACAACCCGTCCATCTAAGGATGAAACGTCGTGCTGAATGACAACTAAGACTCCGGAACCTCCTAGAATCTTTTCTAAAACCGTGACATGAAACGTGGGTCTCGGTCTTATACTATAAACATCGGAACACCATGTGATCATACTATCTCTTAAATATACATTTCTACTAGTTTGTCTATGGAGTAGTTGACTCTAAATGGAATAAAGTGAGTAGTATTCATCAATCGATCTACGACCACCCATATAGCATTTTGTCCCTGCCACACCGGTGGCAAACCCGTCACAAATTCAAGAGAAATGTGATCTCACTTCCACTCTAGGATGTAAAGTGGTTGCACCTGTCCCACCAGTCTCTAGTTTTTGGCCTTAACCTACTTGCACGTCAAACACTACTACACAAATTTAGTAATCTCTCTCTTTATGCCGCTCCATTAGAAATACTCTCGCAGATCCCTGTACATTTTAGTTCTACCGGGATGTACCGTGTATAAGGATCTGTGAGCCTCCTCAAGGATCATCCTTTTGATATCCACATTTACAGGAACACACAACCTAGTACGGAACCTCAAAGCTCCGTCATCTAAAATACTTAACTCCTCCCCTTGTCTGTCCTGCACTTCAGCTATTAGCTTTGCTAATTCTGTATCATCCCTTTGAGCAGCGTTAATCCTTTCTTGTAGGGTAGGATGCACCACCAGGTTGGCAATAAATGTTTGGTGATCGCTTTCTACTAACTCCATGCCAAGCCTTTCCAAGTCCATCAGGATCGAGTGCTGAACTACTGCTGCTAACTGTGCTGCTTCCCCTGATTTTTGACTTAGGGCATTAGCCACCACATTAGTTTTACCTAGATGGTAACTGATGGTGCAGCCATAATCCTTGATGAGCTATAACCACCTTCTTTTCCACGTATTCAACTCTTTCTGAGTGAAGAAGCACTTTAAACTTTTATGGTCTGAAAATATTTCACATTTCTCACCGTACAAATAATGCCTCCAAATTTTCAGTGCATGAACCACTGCAGCCAATTCTAGATCATGAATGGGATAATTTTTTTCATATTCTTTCAATTTTCTAGAGGCATATGCTACTACTTTTCCCTGTTGCATTAATACACATCTGAGCCCCTTCAAAGATATGTCATAGTAGACCACATAACCATCACCTCTTGATGGAATGGTCAATACTGGTGTTGTGACGACCCTCGGTTTCAATTCCTGGAAGCTCTGCTCACAACTTTCATCTCATTCAAACCTGGCATTCTTTCTAGTTAGTCGTGTTAGAGGCCTCATGCCGACATAATTCATAACATAATAAACATGAAATTCTTGCAATGTTTAACATAATATTCTTAAAACCACAGATCCGGTATTGTTTTTATGGTTTTCCTGAAAACTGCTATAACATGTTTATCTTTGAAAATTCATAATATTTCAATATAACATAATTTTCATGAAAATATTATACTCATGCCATAGAAATGTAAGCAGCCTTCTAATCTCCAATTCACCTAAGCTGGTTCAATATCTCTTCCCGACTTAGTCACTTTGGCTATGACCTTCGTTCATGTTTTCCATGAAAGCTTTTAAAGCCATGAGTCCTCCAATAATGTCCAAGTCATAGAAAACAACGATGACACATAAAGCATAGCTTGCATCCCTGCTTCAAGGATAAGGACCCAACATCTTATTATAAACTGGGCATGCTAAGTAACCTTTTGTGCTCCAACCTGATAGGTTGTCGTAAGAGGAAAAATTATTAATTTTCTATACACTACAACATACAACTGAAATGTTGTCCCAATTTCCACATCGAATGTCTCCACTCCTTTTTCCCATAGTTCTTTCAACTCATCAATTAACGGACGCAGGTACACATCAGTATCATTACCAGGTGCCCTTGTTCCGGGAAAAAGTAGAGACATAAATGAAGGGTTCTTTCTTACATAGCCATGGCGGCATATTGTATGGCAACTTCATAACTGGCCACATGCTATATAGGTTGTTCATGTTACTGATAGGATTGAACCCATATGAAGCAAGGCCAAGTTTGATGTTGCGAGGATCACTAGCAAACCATAGATGCATTTTATCAAAATTGGCCTAAGCTTCAAAGTTCGATGGATGGATAAGGGTGTTTCCTTCTTGAAGACGCTTTTCTTGATGCCATCTCATATCGACAGCAGTCTTTCTGCACATGTACAATTGTTGCAGTCGCGAGATTAATAGACAATATTGCAATACTTTTTTAGGGATCTTTTTACCTCTTTTCTGATTAGTTGTATACCTCGGTTCACCACATTCTGGGCACTTGTTCGCATTTTCATTTTGACCATAAAAAAGTGCACAATCATACCTGCACGCATGTATTGGAATATAACCGAGACCTAATTCATGCATGTATGTCTTCGCCTCATAAAAAGACTTTGAAATTGTTTCACCATCAGGAAATGCCGCCTTAATGAGGCTTAAATGCATGTTGAATGCGCTATAAGATAACCCATGCATTGTCCTTGCATGAAAAAATTTTATTAGAAACTCTAATTTTGAGAACTTTTTATAGTTTGGATATAGGGGCACCCGTGCATCCCTCATGAGATTAGCAAATGGTTTACCGAGTCGATTCAATGTACTAGGATTGTAAGGTATAGTACCTGTTGAAGTACATTCAACACCAGTACGCGACACATCGACACCGTCTGTGTCCATTGCAATCCTCTTTTTCAAGTCACCTAACATTTTGATTAACCCTTACGAACGTGTATCACCACCTATTATATTTTTCCCAGCATCTTCATTGTCATCATCATCACTCTGAACTGCGTAATCTTCACCATGGAACACCCATGTTGTGTACCTTTTCTCCATTCCAAAGCCTAATAAATGTGTATTAACAAATCAATGTGTTTTAATGTTATGTTTTGGCATTTCTTGCAAGGACACCTTATTCTACTGGCTTTGTTTGTACGAGGACAAGCAAACTCTATGAAATCATGTACCCCTTTCACGTATTCTAGCAAAAACCTACCCTGAGCGTTCATCCAACTCTTATCCATGTTCATTAATTACCCTATAACATGTTCAAGTAAATGGTGTTGATTACATTCTCATAATGTTTATGACACATGCATCGTGAATCCTATAATCAACCACCTTTTGTCTAAAGGGTACGGATCCTATCCCATTTAGGGATGTTGCATTTACGTTGCAATCAATCGCTCAAATTCCTTCATCGTAGTCATTATAAATTTTAACAGCATCTCCCCATGGCTCCCCAAGTACACGAGATGGGGGAAGTGAACATGTTGCTAGTTTTCCATCACTAACAAATTATCACAACACCCGACTACGCATACAAAGAACACTAGTAGAGACACACTTGAAATATATAATTACAATTGACAAAGCATGAACGATGACAACAATGTAAATACAACTTCCTGAACTATCCACATTGGACAATGCAAGAATGGTTGAAATACAAACATTACTAATCGTAATTGAAACAAATAAGTAACATGTTCAATTGATTATTAGTCAACATAGTATGACTAATAATCAATTGAATTTCAATAATTGTTTTGTCTCACATGTACGATGAGGCATGAATGTATAGTAACCATTCTTGAACGGTTCTATGCTTCAATGAACGTAAGAAATGACAGTAATTAATTTGGTAGTTTACTTCATATGGTATTTAATTCTTAGCCTTTCATTGTATTTTATACATTGTTGTTCTAAAGACTTTCTAACTGTGCACAATCTCAAACGTTGCGTTTCCCACCAGTCCAAGAAAACACACCATAGGCATGTACAATATTTAATAATTTGATATGTGTGAGTTTTGTTTCTATAAGGAGCCCGTGATAAGTAGGTCATCCTGAAACCTGTATTTTAACATTCATTTTATCATAAATATCTTTGTACATATATATACATACATACATATATATATATATATATATATATATATTTGTATATATATATACATACATACATACATACATACATACATACATATATATATATTTATATTTATATATATACGGCTAAAGTTCTCTTGACTGTTCCCTCCATTTTTGCACATTATAGATTTTTAACTTTATATATGTTGGTCATCTTGTTATTATATTATTTGTCATATCATAAAATTACTATTATTAAGATTTAATTACTCATAATTAAAAAATTTAAGAAACTTTTTATATATTATTCAATAGAATGGACTAGAAGAATGATGGGATATTGGATATCATTCATTCAATACTACATGTGATCATGATTAAAAATTAGTCAACATAATTTGATTATGAATGACCTAGCTAGTATTTGTTTGATTTAGTAAACAATCAAAGAAATCCATAGAGTTGAAAATTAATTTTTGACATATATAAATCTAGTGGTAATAATACCAACTAATCAAAATCATTTTTCCTCATACACTTACACACTTAAAAGAAGACCCATTAAGTGATAAGTTGTTAACTAAAGATCAACCAAACTCGAAACAAAATTAGGACTTTTCTTTTTGATGACTTTTTGCTCAAATATGTATATTGAATTATATAGTGAAACAATATATAATTTTAATTGTAAGGAAGTATATTTTTCGGAAAGAAATAAGTTAATATAACTACTTAAGAATATAACATAACATGCAAATGGTATTTTAGTGAAGTTAGACAAAGATTGAGAAGTGTTCTTCTCTTTTACATCATCTCATTGCTCTACATGCAATATTCATGATATTTTTCACTTTTCTTTGTCAATTGCATGTATTCCAATAGTTCAATGAAAAAAAATTATCACTTACAAATAATCATGAACATATAAGAGCAGCTTACCTATCTTTGCCTAAAGTAGAGTTTTCACTTCGAAAAACAAGCCCAACACCCCCCCTGGACAATAATAAGTAACTCGATCACATATTAATGCAACATATAAAACATAAAGTCATAAAAGACAACTACAACACTATCTCAAATGAATGCACAAGAAGAATAAAAAAAAGTGAACACTTATCTGCCTACCTTATCTGGGTAAGTAACATCCACATAAAATCCTAAAATAGCCAAAAAAACGTAATGATATAGTGAAACACAAAATACAGGTAGAAACCAAAAGCACCATATATTTTCATTAATTTTAGAGGCAAAACAATGTAGATAGAAACATTTAAGCATGCGTACAATCATTCAAAAGCATGGTGAAACAAAATACAGGAAAAATAAAATAAAATAAAATAAAATAAAAGCAAAGGGTGCATAAGTATAGTACATAAGCAAAAGAGAAAGCACATCAAAAGATCCCAAGTATCTAGTCTGTCCTAATCAGAATCAGAATTAAAACTAGCCGAGCAAGGCAAGGCAGCTGCTGCTCTAGCGGCATCTCGGTCCCATGTCATTTCCTCCAAAAGACGACATAAGTTAGGGGTAAGAGATGAGGGTGATGGTTTGTGTGGTCTAAGGATACGGTGCGGCACCAGCTTGTCAAGAATGTCCACCGGAGGCCCCATGGAAAAATCATATGGCATGGTCGGGCTAATAGTATAGAAAAACACTAGATGAGCAGGTATGTCCTTTGTAAGCCCTAGGGTAACATTCACGAACTGCTATCTAATGGGTGGCATAGCAAAAAGTGCTAGGGGCAATTGCACATCCTCAGGAGTCACCCTTGGTGCTCTCGTCTCATCCGAAATGTAACGACCTACCTATTTTACCATTTTTTTTCCATGTAATAACAATATTAATAATTCTAACTCCCAATTAAACTGTCATTATCATGATCAACCTAGACCCATGAGTACTAGGGATATACCTATCATATAACTCTGATACCTAAGCAGCGGAAAACATAGAATTACATACATGTCATACAACACTAGAAACCATACTAGAGTTCTACTGAATTTGTCATATATATACAGTCATCCACAAAAAGACCCAAAAAGTATCTTAAGGTCATAATCAGAAAAACCCATCTAACCTTGTCTCACCTATTTACCCTTCTAACGAGGTAGTTTGGTAAACTCCTACCACTGCGGAGCTTTATCCGCCCTTCTACCTAGATTTCCTAAAATGTTTGTATAGCTAGGGTGAGACACCTCTCACCAAGGGAGATAAACTAATATCAGTGTGTGGCAATATGGGTATTTTTGTGTTATACATATAAATAGTACATAATTCATATATGGTATAAATAGTTGTATCATATCTGAATAAAACATGATTTAACATAACATAGTTTAACGTACCAAATTTCTGTACTGAAAAATCATCTTGTATAACCATATCATACTAAATTATTACCCATGATAGATAGCTACCTATTGTCATGTCTTACCCCTCACATGACAGGATTGTGCTTCCTGTAGGCAAGACCTAGCAATGGCTGGCCAACCATGTTAAGTCAAACATAGGTGTGTAAGTATGATGAGCTTGTTCCACCTATGCCAAACTACCAGGGGAGCTACGACACTCCCATAAAGCCGCATTGACTGCCATCTCCCACACTCTAGATAAGATGTGTGGTAGCACTAACATAAACATAATTGTGAACATATAGCTACGGTACCATGTTTCATAAAACAAAACTAAGCTATCCAGATTTTGATAACATACAATAAATTTCATATACTTATACGTAGTTGTTTCATATTTCATAGAAATATTTGACATATTCATATTTCATGATTCCTTACATATCATACATAATCACAGCATTTATGCCAGCATAATTCATAACATAATAAACATGAAATTCTTGCATTGTTTAACATAATATTCTTAAAACCAAAGTTCCTGTACCGTTTTTATGGTTTTCCTGAAAACTGCTATAACATGCTTATCTTGGAAAATTCATAATATTTCAATATAACATAATTTTCGTGGAAATATTATACTCATGCCATAGAAATGTAAGCAGCCTTCGAAACTCATAATTTGTTTTGAAATCATATTTTCTTATAAAATATGTTAAAACCATTTCCCTGTTCAACAGCAGTATTCCCAAACATAGTTCTATAAAATACATATTTTCCTGATAATAAATGTTGTATAACAACAAACAATTTAATGAAAAAGGATGACTTAATTTATCCTCTCACCTGACTCACTAAGAAGCCTACAAAAATAACTAAACCTACTCTTGTGGTGTTCCCAGCTCAACACTTTGAAATTACATTTTTCCCAACAAAACTTTAGTATTATTCTATTTAAAGCATTTTTCTCAATCCAAAAACACCAAATAGCTTGTAAAACTTAAAATAACCAACTTACCCAGATTATGGGATGGTGCCCAAGTTGGCCTAACCAACAAACTACTCCAGAAGACTTGTAGTGAATCTTACCAGGAGTAGTGTGGCGACTTCCAATTGTCGAACTAGCGAAGGACGAAGTCGAAAATCTAGATATAAAGTGGGAGAGACGAGGTTTAGAGAGAGAGAGAGGGAGTTTCATGCAAAAATTTTCACTGGAAAACCTGAGTTTAGCATATTTATAAGGTGTGGATTCATCGACGAGACACATCACCTCATCAACGAGTCCATGAAGGGAGTTCGTTGACAAACACTTTGTAACGACCCGAATAAAATGATAGTTAAATAATAAAAGAAAAGGGATATGGAAATCAGAAACAGAAGGAGGTCGTCGACTAGCGTTCGTCGACGACATTGAACTTTGGAAGGACTAAAGAAAAGGGGGTCAGCAGGGCTTCGTCGACGAATACAAGGGATTCGTCGATGAAGGCTTTAAAGATTTCGTCAACGAACATAAGGCTTCGTCGATGAGAAAATACCAAGGGGGTTCTGAGGTAGCCTGAATTTCATCGATGAATACAGGGTCTCGTCGATGAAATTTGTGAAGGACTCATCGACGAAGAACGAGCTCGTCGATGAAATCCCCTATTTTATTATATATACAAAAATCCGGGAATTATTTCATTTTTAAGAAATCTCTCTCTCTCCTCTCTCTCTCTCTCTCTCTCTCTCTCTCTCTCTATGACTCTCTCTCCCTTCTCTTTTCATTTCCGGCCCCCCCAGTAGGCGAATCAATGATCTGAAGCTACCTCGATGATCCTGGCGGAGTTCTCTTAATCTTCTGGAGTGGATCGTGGGAGAAAGCTAGTTAGAAATCATCCTAGAGTTGAGGTAAGGATTTTTAAGCCATATTTGGTCTTGCACTAGTTATAAGAAATGTTGTGCGCATAAAAATATTGAAGTTTAATACTGAGAGTTTTTCAGTTTCAGGGTATTGGTCAGGGAACCCCTCAGGTGTTAAACTTAAATGCTTTTGGGTAAAAACGTTCTACTCAATATGTGGGTTTTTGACAGTTGAGGAAAATATTGTATGCTTAGATATACTGAACTTTAATTCTGGGATTTTTCATTTTTAGGGTGTTGAGTTAGGAACCCTGCGGGTACGGGGCAGTTTTATTAGGCGCTTACCAGGAATCAGGTAAGGGGATAAACTAAGCTAGTACTGTTTTGGAAAATGCTTATATATATATATATATATATATATATATTATCATTTGATTTATGGAAATGTATACGTTTATATATATATATATATATATATGTTTAATATTTGCAAAATACTATGAAAATGATCGTATGTTGAATATGAGGAAAATCTATGGTGTGGCATGAGTATAAAACTGTTGTGAAATGTTGGTTTTCTGGGAATGTGGATGATGTGGGTTTTTATGATGGGAAAACCGGCATACGGGCCAAGATATTTTTATATACATATGATTTGCCGGCGTACGGGCCGTGCTATGTGGATATGGTTACTGGCGTACGGGCCGAGCTATGTGATTTGCCAGCGTACGGGCTGTGCTATGTGATTTGCCGGCGTACGGGCCAAGCTATGTGATTTGCCAGCATACGGGTTGTGCTATGTGATTTGCTGGCGTATGGGCCGAGCTATGTGATTTGCCAGCATACGGGCTGTGCTATGTGATTTGCTGGCGTATGAGTCGTGCTATGTTAAAATGTGTAATACTGGCGTACAGGCTGATGATTTTCATGATACATGTATATATGTAAAATGATATGATTGAGGTGAAAATAAATGATATGAGATATTTATGTATCACGGTTTTAGTATATGTATATGATATCAGAACTTGGTTGGCTTGGTTTAGGTTAGCACTTGCACGGTACCGTTGCTATGTGTCCATGGTCCTTGTGACTATGATATCTGTGTTAACGCCACTGTACGGAGTGATGTGAGATTGGATGGTCGATGTGGTTATTTTCAAGAAGTGTGCTGATATCGCCCCTGGTGTATGGACCAGTCTGGGTAGACCCATCGGACCTACAGACTAGACTATTGACTTAGCAATGGTCGTCCAACCATTGTCAGGTCCCGCCTTCGGGCCACACAACCTAGTCATGTGGGGGTAATACATGACAACAGTGAGCTAACCTACCAGGATTGTTTTATAATGTTATTATTATGATATGAGATGAGAAATGTTTATGAAAATGCAGTATGGTCTGCAATGTTTTGATGTGCTTATGTTTTCCCAGATTTGATAAACAGTATTGGATATGATATGTATGGTATATGTAGAACATGGTATACTCATGTTACCACACACTAGTATTAGTTTATTTCCCTTACTGAGAGGTGTCTCACCCCTAAATTTTATAAACTTTTCAAGAACCCCAGATAGGAGAGCGGGAAAAACCCCGCTGACATAGTGTGGATTATCTGCCCTTTTCGAGAGGTAAGCTTTTAGTAGGGATAGTATGTTTTTGTGGGAACCATCCCTAGATTCCATTTTTGGAATGTATATATGGAGAGATAGTGATTGTAGTACTCTGGTATATTGTATTGCACATTATGATGAGATGTATATGATTTTATACTTTCTGCTGCATAGGTTTCTGCTATATGTTCTGATGTATCCCTACGACCAACGGGTCTAGGTGGATTCTGCAATGTTGGGAAATGAGATGTGTGTGGTAATGATTTTATTATAAAAAAAAAATATATGTGGAAAATGAGCAGGTCGTGACACACTTACCCCTCATCAATGAATTTTAGGTCTTGAAATCAACCCTCTCAGTAATGTCTCGTTGATGAGACACGCATCCATGTCGACGAGCCCAAGAAGCATGTTCGTCGATGTGCACTCTGCACTCGTCGATGAGACCTTGCTAAATCCCCTTTTAAAAATTCTCTTTTCCTAATTTATTTTATTATTTAATTACTATAATTCTTTAGGTCTCTACATTCTCCCCTTCTTATAAAAATTTCGTCCTCAAAATTCACTATAGGTATTTAACACCATCCTTTGAGGAAAATAGGCTGTTTATTTTATTATTTAAGCTCAGTTGTGGTAGTGGAATATCGTGGTTACATTCAGGGCTCAGAGATATTACATAATATGCATAAAAGAAAATTCTCCCAAAACCAAAACGCTACCTACTAACAGAAAATTATTACATGTACTAACTAACCTACACAAAAGAAACTTAACATACTTATCTTGCATTTTTATGATTACTGCTGGTCCCCACTGAACAAATGTGAGTACTTCTGATGTATTTCTTCCTCAAGCTCCCATGAAGCTTCTTCCACAACATGATCCTCCACAAGACTTTTACTATTGGAATTCTCTTATTACACAATTCCTGTTCCTTCCTTTCTAAGATCTGCACTAGTATCTCCTCATAAGCTAGTGATTCTATGAGCTCTATCTCTGCATATCTGAATATAAGGAAGGGATTCAAGACGTATTTACTTGGCATGGAAACATGAAATACGTCATGTATCCTGGATAGAACTGGTGCTACAGCTAATCAGTAGGCAACTGACCCCACCCTCTTAAGTATCTCGAAAGGGCCAATGAACCAAGGGTTCAGCTTACCCTTCCCCCCAAACCTTGTAGTACCTTTCAATGGTACTATTTTTAGAAATATATGGTCTCTCACTTCGAATTTCAACTTCTGACAGTGATTATCAGCGTAGCTTTTCTACTGACTCTGAGCTACACTAATTCTATCTCTAATAAACCAGACTTTATCGTATGCCTGCTGCACTATTTCTGGCCTCAAAACTTGCCTCTCACCTATCTGATCCAAGTACAGAGGAGAACGATATCTCCAAGCATATAGCGCCTTGTAAGGTGCCATGTCGATGCTGGTCTGATAGTTATTATTGTATACAAACTCTACCAGCGGCATATACTGGGTCCAACTACCCCCAAAATCCAGCACACATGCCCGTAGCATATCTTCTAATATTTGAATCATCCTCTTTGACAACCCGTCCATCTAAGGATGAAACGTCGTGCTGAATGACAACTAAGACTCCGGAACCTCCTAGAATCTTTTCTAAAACCGTGACATGAAACGTGGGTCTCGGTCTTATACTATAAACATCGGAACACCATGTGATCATACTATCTCTTAAATATACATTTCTACTAGTTTGTCTATGGAGTAGTTGACTCTAAATGGAATAAAGTGAGTAGTATTCATCAATCGATCTACGACCACCCATATAGCATTTTGTCCCTGCCACACCGGTGGCAAACCCGTCACAAATTCAAGAGAAATGTGATCTCACTTCCACTCTAGGATGTAAAGTGGTTGCACCTGTCCCACCAGTCTCTAGTTTTTGGCCTTAACCTACTTGCACGTCAAACACTACTACACAAATTTAGTAATCTCTCTCTTTATGCCGCTCCATTAGAAATACTCTCGCAGATCCCTGTACATTTTAGTTCTACCGGGATGTACCGTGTATAAGGATCTGTGAGCCTCCTCAAGGATCATCCTTTTGATATCCACATTTACAGGAACACACAACCTAGTACGGAACCTCAAAGCTCCGTCATCTAAAATACTTAACTCCTCCCCTTGTCTGTCCTGCACTTCAGCTATTAGCTTTGCTAATTCTGTATCATCCCTTTGAGCTGCGTTAATCCTTTCTTGTAGGGTAGGATGCACCACCAGGTTGGCAATAAATGTTTGGTGATCGCTTTCTACTAACTCCATGCCAAGCCTTTCCAAGTCCATCAGGATCGAGTGCTGAACTATTGCTGCTAACTGTGCTGCTTCCCCTGATTTTTGACTTAGGGCATTAGCCACCACATTAGTTTTACCTAGATGGTAACTGATGGTGCAGCCATAATCCTTGATGAGCTATAACCACCTTCTTTTCCACGTATTCAACTCTTTCTGAGTGAAGAAGCACTTTAAACTTTTATGGTCTGAAAATATTTCACATTTCTCACCGTACAAATAATGCCTCCAAATTTTCAGTGCATGAACCACTGCAGCCAATTCTAGATCATGAATGGGATAATTTTTTTCATATTCTTTCAATTTTCTAGAGGCATATGCTACTACTTTTCCCTGTTGCATTAATACACATCTGAGCCCCTTCAAAGATATGTCATAGTAGACCACATAACCATCACCTCTTGATGGAATGGTCAATACTGGTGTTGTGACGACCCTCGGTTTCAATTCCTGGAAGCTCTGCTCACAACTTTCATCTCATTCAAACCTGGCATTCTTTCTAGTTAGTCGTGTTAGAGGCCTCATGCCGACATAATTCATAACATAATAAACATGAAATTCTTGCAATGTTTAACATAATATTTTTAAAACCACAGATCCGGTATTGTTTTTATGGTTTTCCTGAAAACTGCTATAACATGTTTATCTTTGAAAATTCATAATATTTCAATATAACATAATTTTCATGAAAATATTATACTCATGCCATAGAAATGTAAGCAGCCTTCTAAACTCATAATTTGTTCTGAAATCATATTTTCTTATAAAATGTGTTAAAATCATTTCCCTATTCAACAACAGTATTCCCAAACATAGTTTTATAACATACATATTTTCTTGATAATAAATGTTGTATAACAATAAATAATTTAATGAAAAAGACTGACTTAATTTATCCCCTTACCTGGCTTACTGAGAAGCCTACAAAAATAACTAAACCTACTCCTGTGGTGTTCCCAGCTCAACACCCTAAAATTATATTTTTCCCAACAAAATTTAGTATTATTCTATCTAAAGCATTTTCTTCAGTTTAAAAACACCAAATATCTGATAAAACTTAAAATAACCAACTTATCCAGATTTTGGGATGGTGCACAAGTTGGCCTAACCAACAAACTACTCCAACAGACTTGTAGAGAATCTTACTAGGAGTAGCGTGGCTACTTCTGATCATCGAACTAGCGAAGCACGAAGCCAAAAATCTAGATAGAAGGAGGGAGAGATGAGGTTTAGAGAGAGAGAGAGAGAGAGAGAGAGTTTCATGCAAAAATTTTCCCTGGAAAACATGAGTTTAGCATATTTATAAGGTGCGGATTCATAGACGAGACACGTCACCTCGTCAATGAGTCCATGAAGGGAGTTCATCGATAAACACTTACCCCTCATCAATGAATTTTAGGTCTTGAAATCACCCCTCTCGGCAATGTCTCATCGACAAGACATGGGTCCATGTTGACGAGCCGAAGAAGCATGTTCGTCGACATTCACTCTGCACTCATCGATGAGACCCTGCTAAATCCCCTTTTAAAAATTCTCTTTTTCTCATTTATTTTATTATTTAATTACTATAATTCTCCAGGTCTCTACATTCTCCCCTTCTTATAAAAATTTTGTCCTCAAAATTTACTATTTGTGTTTAACACCATCCTTTGAGGAAAATAGGTTACTTATTTTATTATTTAAGCTCAGTTGTGGCAGAGGAATATCGTGGTTACATTCAGGGTTCTAAGAGATTACATAATATGCATAAAATATAATTCTCCCAAAACCAAAACGCTACCTACTAACAAAAAATTATTACATGTACTAACTAAGTTGCACAAAAGAAACTTAACATACTTATCTTGCATTTTTCTAATTACTGCTGGTCCCCACTGAACAAATATGGATACTTCTGATGTATTTCTTCCTCAAGATCCCATGAAGCTTCTTCCACAACATGATTCCTCCACAGGACTTTTACTATTGGAATTCTCTTATTATGCAATTCCTATTCCTTCCTGTCTAAGATCAGCATTGGTATCTCCTTATAAGCCAGTGATTTTATAAGTTCTATCTCTGCATATTTGACCATGTGGGAGGGATCCAGGACGTATTACTTGGCATGAAAACATGAAATATGTCATGTATCCTGGATAGAACTGGTGCTAATGCTAACCAGAAGACAACTGACCCCACCCTCACAAGTATCTCAAAAGGGCCAATAAACCAAGGACTCAACTTACCCTTCCTCCCAAACCTTATAGTACCTTTCAGTGGTACTATTTTTAGAAACACATGGTCTCTCATCAACTTCCGATGGTGATTATCAGTGTAGCTTTTCTGCCAACTCTGAGCTACACCGATTCTATTTCTAATTAGCCGGACTTTATCGTACGCCTGCTGCACTATTTCTAGTCCCAAAACTCGCCTCTCACCTATCTCATCCAAGTATAGAGGAGAACAACATCTCCTACCATATAGCGCCTCGTAAGGTGTCATGTCAATGCTGGTCTGATAGCTGTTATTGTATGCAAACTCTACTAGCGGCAAATACTGGGTCCAATTACCCCCAAAATCCAGCACACATGCCCGTAGCATATATTCTAATATCTGAATCATCCTTTCTGACTGCCTGTCCATCTGAGGATGAAACTCCGTGCTGCATGACAACTGAGACTCTAGAGCCTCCTGCAATCTCTTCCAAAATTGTGACGTGAAACGTGGGTCTCGGTCTTAAACTATAGACACTGACACATCATGTGATCATACTATCTCTTAAATATATATTTCTACTAGTTTTTTCTTGGAGTAGTTGACTCTAATTGGAATAAAGTGAGTGCTCTTCATCAATCGATCTACGACTACCCAAATTGCATTCTATCCCTACCGCACCGGTGGTAAACCCATCACAAAATCCATAGAAATGTGATCCCACTTCCACTCTGGGATGTAAAGTGGTTGCAACTATCCTGCCAGTCTCTGGTTTTGGGCCTTATCCTGCTCGCACGTCAAACATTACTGCACAAATTTAGTAATCTCTCTCTTCATGCCACTCCACTAGAAATACTCTCATAATTCCCCATACATTTTAGTTCTACCAGGATGTACCGTGTATAAGGATCTATGAGCCTCCTCAAGGATCGTCCTTCTGATATCCACATCTACAGGCATGCACAACCTGGTACAGAACCTTAAAGCTCCGTCATCTGAAATACTGAACTCCTCCCCCTGTCCGTCCTACACTTTAGCTATCAGCTTTTCTAATTCTACGTCATCCCTTTGAGTAGCTTTAATCCTTTCTTGTAGGGTAGGATGCACCACCAGGATGGCAAAAAATGCCTGGTGATCACTTTCTACTAACTTCACTCTAAGCCTTTCTAAGTCCATTAGGATTGATTGCTAAACTACTGCTGCTAACTATGCTGCTTCCCCTGTTTTTCGGCTCAACGCATCAGCCACGACATTAGCTTTATCTGGATGGTAACTGATGGTGCAGTCATAATCCTTAATGAGCTCTAACCACCTTCTTTACCGCATATTCAACTCTTTCTACGTGAAGAAGCACTTTAAACTTTTATGGTCTGAAAATATTTCACATTTCTTGCCGTACAGATAATGCCTCCAAATTTTCAACACATGAACCACTGCAGCCAATTTTAGATCATGAATGGGATAATTCTTTTCATATTCTTTCAATTATCTAGAGGCATATGCTACTACTTTGCCCTGCTGCATTAATACACATCTGAGCCCCTTCAAAGATGCGTCACAGTAGACCACATAACCATCACCTCCTGATGGAATGGTCAATGCTGGTGTTATGATGACCCTCTGTTTTAATTCCTGAAAGCTCTGCTCATAACTGCCATCTCATTCAAACTAGGAATTCTTTCTAGTTAGTCGTGTTAGAGGCCTCAATAATCACGGCATTTATGTTGGCATAATTCATAACGTAAAAATCTCGGCATTCACGTCAGCATAATTCATAACGTAAAAATCACAGCGTTCATGCCAGCATAATTCATAACATAATAAACATGAAATTCTTGCATTGTTTAACATAGTATTCTTAAAACCATAGATCCTGTACTATTTTTATGGTTTTCCTGAAAACTGCTATAACATGCTTATCTTGAAAAATTCATAATATTTCAATATAACATAATTTTCATGGAAATATTATACTCATGCCACACAAATGTAAGTAGCCTTCTAAACTCATAATTTGTTCTAAAATCATATTTTCTTATAAAATGTGTTAAAAGCATTTCCCTATTCAACAGCAGTATTTCCAAACATAGTTTTATAACATACATATTTTCCTGATAATAAATGTTGTATAACAATAAATAATTTAATGAAAAAGGCTGACTTAATCTATCCACTTACCGGACTTACAGAGAAGCCTACAAAAATAACCAAACCTACTCCTGTGGTGTTCCTAGCTCAACACCCTGAAATTACATTTTTCCCTACAAAACTTTAGTATTATTCTATCTAAAGAATTTTCCTCGATCCAAAAAATCCAATTACCTTATCAAACTTAAAATAACCAACTTATCCAGATTTTGGGATGGTGCCCAAGTTGGCCTAACCAACAAACTAGTCCAGCAGACTTGTAAAAAATCTTACCAGGAGTAGCGTGGCAGCTTTCGATCGTCGAACTGGCGAAGGACGAAGCTGGAAATCTAAAGAGAATGAGGGGAGATGAGGTTGAGAGAGAGAGAGAGAGAGAGAGAGAGAGTTTCATGCAAAAATTTTCACTGGAAAATCCGAGTTTAGCATATTTATAAGGTGTGGATTCATCGAAGAGACACGTCACCTCATCGACAAGTCCATGAAGGGAGTTTGTCAACAAACACTTTTCCCTCGTCGATGAATTTGAGGCCCTAAAATCAGCCCTCTAAGTAATGTCTCGTCGACGAGACACGCGTCCACGTCAACGAGCTCAAGAAGCCTATAGTGCTTGTTGACGAGACCCTGCTAAATCCCCTTTTAAAAATTCTATTTTCCTCCTTCCTTTTATTATTTAATTACTATAATTATTCAAGTCTCTACACGAAATCCGTTAATGCTTACTTAGGGCCGCTCAACCCCTGGAAGAAGACTCTCCCCATGGTGGGTCCTGGACCCTCTAACGCTTGGCAGCACATTGTGTCGAGTGGCCGTGCTTTAAGGCAGCTCGAGGCTTTGTTCACAGAGGCATTGGTCAGGAAAGACAAATCCCTAAGATTTATGTTGAAAAAAAAAATTCAGAGGGGTATACTTAACAATTACATTACGAGAAAATATTCACCCCTACTAATTAAAAAAGTTCAACATAGTTTTAATTTTAAAACTCATTCACTATATAAAGTATGTTAAAAGTCGACTCGATTTGGACCAACTTGATTGTAATCTTACCTAACAATAACATTACGAGAAAATATTCAATTAATAGGAAGACGTATATAACTCACCCCTTTCATACCATTGGAGACACATGTGGATGTGGTCAAGTGATCAACTATGGCCAGCTCAAACATAGACATGCATACAGTTGTCATTTTTAACTTTGACAAATACAATGTGCTTAACATATTTTTTGAAAATATAAACAAGAAAATAATCGTATGCTTATTTTTATAAATCTAGAATATAAAAGTTTGTATTTGTTAATGTTGCATATTAGTGTATTTAGAAGAATTGTACAAGGAAAAAACAATAATACGAGTAATGACTACACACTAATGCAAATATTTAGTTTCTGTTCTATTTCGCAATTTTCTTGGCAACCAAACAGAGAAACAAACATCTGACGAAGAAATGAAAAAGAAAAAGGCATGGAACTCCAACAATAATTCAAGAAACAACGAAACAAAGAAAGTAAGCCACAAAATTTAGGTCATAGCGGACAACCCACGAACAAATTAACTGTTTTCCAAAAAGACAGCCAATTCAAATATCAAAGCAATCTTCCTTGGAAGCAAAACACATCGAAGGCATTCATTGAAGACACTCAAGCACACATAAAGCACAGGAGTAATTTCTAAAATGGTATGACAATTGGAGAGAATGTCTTAGTGATAGTATGTGGAGGTTACCTTTAGAAGGTGTTCCGTGAAATTAAATGTTGAACACTAAATTCAAGTATGATTTTGTAAAACAATTTTGGATTTAATAAGAATTGATTAGTGAATTTAAATTTGAAATTATTGTAAATATTTGATATATAATATATGAACATGTTTTATTGTTCAATTTTTGCTTTTTTACATTATTATTTGGTAAAATTAACATGTGATACAATATATCGAAATTTTTAATTTAATATAAACAATATTTTGTTGCAATATATTTAATAATTATTATAAATAAGTAATAATAATTTATTGTTAAAAATAGACAACTTATATTTTAATTTTAACCACTTAGGTGTTGGGGTTTTTTTTTTATCACTTTTTATTTTTCATAAGAGATAAAATTGGTGATAGAACTCTAAATTTCCTACTTAGCAAATCAACCATGGAAAGATACCTGATTCAATTAGACAAGTTTTAAGAAAATTAATGGCTACCACCAAACACAATGATGCTCTTAATTTATTTACTTATTTGGTGAACTAATTCACACATAGCCTATATTCAAAGATTATTTAGACCAAACAAGCATTCCTTTATAGGGAGGGGGTGTTTGATAAAATTTAGCAAATAGCATTAAATGTTGAATGCATTTTTGAATTGGTGAACTGAGTTTTAAATATAATTTGGATCTCTAAATCTGAATGTTAAATTATTTTATTTGTTTGGTAATTAACCTTTATATATATATATATATATATATATATATATATATATATATAATGTCTCTCAAATATAAAACATAAAATATTAATTGAAAATATTTCTAATGTAAATACTTTAAAACACTAAATATTATTTATTGTGAAACATAATAAGAAATTACTTTTTCTAATTAACACTTCAACTAAATAGTTGCTTTTTATCCTCTTTTTTTTCACCTTTTATTACATATTCGTAGGGAGCGATAGAATCAAATTTACTTGATTTGGTCACTCACTATTTAAATTTTCATTATGTTCCTTACTGCATTCTATTTTTCAAACCAAAAATCTCTCAACATGGTGTTTTAGTAAAAATTGTAAATAATAAAAAATAAAAGTAACATTGGAGCAAAACTACAACAGCATAGAGACAGAAGGAGACATTGCAATCCATATCCAAAGAGAAGTTCATGAACTTCAGAGAAACAAACACAAACACATAATAAAAATCAAAAACTGGAAAAAAAAAAAAAAAAACACACACACACACACACAAAAATTCTTCAAATCCCAGTTCAAAGAAACATACCTTGAAGACTGGAAGGCTCTCGGTTGTTGATCTCCTCAGCGAAGGCGATGGGGACGAAGAGAGATGGGGAGATTGAAAGAGAGAGACCGAAGAGATTAAGAATACCTTGAAGGCCTTCGGCAGTTGATCTCCTCGGCGAAGGCGATGGGGACAAATCCAGAGCATCAGCGGCGACGGGGACGAAGAGAGATGGAGAGATTGATAGAGAGAGAGACCGAAGAGATTGAGAGATGGAGAGATTGAGCGATGGAGGGAAATGAAAAGGCTTGCAGGGAAAGGAATAGGGGAATCCGCGTGCGGTTTTTCAGTGTCAGACTATTAGTGACGAATCTTCAAATTCGTCACTAATAGTGTTTAATAATTTTTTTTTTCTTATTTAAAATAAAAGAATTATCAGTGACGGTTCCCAAATACGTTACTAATAAGGGGTCAATAGTGACGAATCCACCAATTTGTCACTAATACTATGATAATACTATGAAATACATTTTTTTTTTTTAAATAAAAGAGTATTAGTAACGGTTCCCAAATCTGTCACTAATAAGTAGATAATAATGACGAATGTTCACATCCGTCATTAATACTATGAAATAATTTTTTTAATTTTTTAAAATAAAAAAAATATTAGTGACGGTTTGCAAATCCGTCACTAATAATTGGCTAATAGTCACGAATGTTCACATCTGTCACTAATACTATGAAATGAAAATTTTCCATTTTTTTAAAAATAAAAGAAGTATTAGTGACGGTTCAGCCGACCGAGGTGTTTTGAACATCAAGGTTCGGTTGCCCGAAACCCTATTCTTTTAGCCCTTTAAGTCTTGTTTTAATTAAATTGATTCCCTTGATATTATATGTGATTTTGGGGATAATCTTACGTGTAAGTGGAAGGATTTAGGATCATTCTAGAGTCTTTGGGCTTATTGATTCCTACATGCATGATATGCATTTATTATTATAGACATTTCCTATATTACTATTACAGACCCAAAATGAAGATAATATAAATTACAACAAATGAATTTTTTGGGTCTTTATTCTTCAAGTCTTTACATGCCATCAAATGATCTTGCTAATATGAACCTGCATACAAACTTGATAGACATTAAATACTTGATTATTTGTCATAATCAAAACCGGGTATGACCTATTAGGTCAACACCATGGAAAGAGATTGCATAGAATATGCTTGGAAATGCCATAAGTGTCAGCTCTACAAAGATTGTATACATGTCCCTCTGGCCCAACTCCAAGTACCATCCACGCCTTGCCTTTCTCAGCTAGGGGCATGGATGTGATTGGGCTAATAACTCCAAAGGCCAGTAATGTACACCATTTTATGTTGTGGCTATAGATTACTTCACTAAGTGGGTAGAAGCAGCATCTTATTCAAGTGTTACCCAGGCGTGATATGTCACTTCATTCAAAAAATAGATAATTTGCAGGTATGGAATCTCGGAAAGAATAATCTTATATAATGTCGAAAACCTAAACAATGAGGTAATGACAAAATTGTGCACTCAGTTTAAGATTAGACATCATAAATCAACCCTTTATAGACCCTAGATGAATGGAACCGTGGAAGCGGCTAATAAAAATATCAAGAACATTTTGGAAATGATGACAGAAACCTATAGAGATTGGCACGACAAGTTGCCTTTCGCTTTGTTAGCCTACAGGACCACTGTACATACCTATACAAGAGCTACCCCTTTTTCATTAGTATATGGAATGGAGGTTGTAATCCCAGTAGAGATTAAAATCCCATCATTGCAAGTTTTAAAAGAGGCAAAACTGATAGAAGCATAATGGATAAAGTCCTAGTATGACCAACTGAATTTTATCAAAGAGAAAATAATGCTTGTCATAGCTCAACAGTGCCTACCATCAACACTTAGAAAGCACGCCCTTCAGTGCCTTCATCGGTCCTTCAAAGCTAGAACTCCCATCCTAGAAGACTACGTCAGACAGACTCAAAAGAGGGGAAAATAAGACTGACGGAGTTAAAGACTATAAGTAAGATTGGCTATTCCTTCCCTACTCTAATATGCAATACTGTATTGTTGATGCATATATTGTTGGATTACTTCTTCTAAATAAAGCAGGTACTAGGACAGATTGAACCTGAACTTGAACTTGAACCTAAACCTGAACCCTGAGTTATAACAGACTCGAACCCCTTGAGTTTTGAACTAGGACAAACTGAACCTGAACCCATACTTGAACCCTAAGTCATAATAGACACGAACCCCCTAACCCCTAAACCAAGACAGCCTCAAACCTAGACCTAAACCTACACCCTGAACCTAGACCTGGACCTGTAACCTAAACCAGAAAGAACAAAGCCCACAAAACCTCCTCCCCCACATCGAATTCGCATCCCAGATCATCCCATACAAACCCAAAAGCTTGTAACCTTTTAAAAATAATCCGGCCCTGAAACCCATTTTAAAGAGCTAAAGCTCAAGCCTTTCTTTTAAATCCCAGGCCCAAGCCACAAATTTTAAAATAACTCGGGCTTGAACCCATTTTAAAACTAGGTCTGAACCATTTTAAAAACAATCCATGTCTGAACCCATTTTAAAGCCAGGCCCAAACCACTTTTAAAACAACCCAATGTCTAAGCCTTTCTTTCAAAAGCCAGACCTAAGCACAACCTTTTTAAAAAACCACACCCAAACTTGTTTCCCAAAACCCAAACCCACTTCTCATTTAAAACCATCTAGGCCCAGACCCTTTGAAAAAAAAAATAAACAAAAACATAACAAGGCCCAAGCTTCAAGCCTGAACCCATTTGTAATTCCCATGAAACCCTAAATCTAGAGGCCATCGCAAACCCCAAAATCAACCACTCAAGCCAATTATACACTGATCATCAGATCCAAACCAAAACACACACACACACACACACACACACACACGAATCATAAAAACTCCACAATCAGTTGAACACTAGAAAACACAAAGTCACACCTACACAATAGCATGCAAAGCACACACATTCACAAAAGGTAAAACATGATTGAAAAAGGGTGTTCATCTTTTGATTCAGGACAACTCAGTAAACACATCACCATCTTAGGACCCCGATCAAATTCCTCCTAGGTCTTTAGATCAAACCACAAATAGAGAGATGAGAAGATCTCATTGGTCTTCGCTGAGAAACAGAGAGAGGGAGAGATCTAGGGTTAGGGTTTTGATCTCTTGTGGAAACAAAAGCCAGGACAGTGGAGCTTAGGGTTTCAGAAAAGGTTAGGGTTTCCAAGTAGAGGGTTAGAAGAGAAAAGGTTAGGGTTTTCAGAGAGTGCTCACAGGTATAGAGAGAGAAGGAGAGTGAGAGAGAAGAGAAAAGGTTAGGGTTTGCTCTCAAGTATATAAAGAGAAAGAAAGTAAGGGAGAAGAGAAGGTTAGGAGAGGAGAGAGAGAGAATGAAAAAAATGACTCAAAAGGAAACTTTTAACTTTATATAAGTGCTTCAAAGGCCACGTGTCACCACTGATGGGTGACACTTGGCAAGCCTTCATCCACGCATTTTGACGCAGCATGGCCTCTCTGGGACCGTCCAATTTGTGCTTTTTCAAGACGACCCAGATTTTGCAACATCACTGATCCACATCCCTCAACCCTATCTACCTGATTGCCAACATGTATCCTTGGTGACGTCACCATGACGTCACCTCCTTCCCTCCATTATATATATCCAGGCCACGTGTTTCCACTGGGAGTTGACACGTCGCCTCGTTTGTTGACCTAGACCCCCTCCCATTGAATCGGTTGACCCGATTCAGACTGGTTTGAACCGGTTCATTTATTTTTTCCATTTATTTTCGTTATTATATTATTTATTTTATTTTTAAATTAAATAAAATATGGAAAATCTATAATAAAAAAAAAAAAGTTGGAAAAAATTATAGAAAAATCTGAAAAATCAAAAAATTTCTGGACAAATATTTGTTTAGGTTCGGAAAAGTATTTTGCTTTTTTTTATACATAGAAAAAAAAATGAGAAAAACTCCAAGAAATTTTAGAAAAATGTTGAAAATGCTAAGAAAATTGTAAAATATTTGGGAGCATTTTTCTTAAAAATATTTTATCGATTTTTAAAAGGGGTGTGTCCCTATGATTTTAAAAAGGGCAATGGGCCTTTCAAGCCTCACCTGTGTTAACTTTGAGAGGGGTTTTTCTAACGAGATCCCCACTTTCGATGATTTTATTAGACGATTTCTAAATCACACCTCGTTTTAATTATATTCGATCTATTAAAAATGTGCATATTGGTTTATTTGTACATAGTTGTTAATGTAAAAGGGGTAAAACAAAAGGATATTAAAATTTAATTTGGGATAATTCTTAATTTATTGGGTACCATTCAAAGAATGGCTGTGTAGGGGGTGCTTGTACCTTTTGTAAAATAACAACACTGTTGACCTTATAGGTCATACCCTATTTTGATTATGATAAATACTCCAGTATTTAATGTCTGCAAAGTTTGTGTGCAAGATCATATTGGCGAGATCATATGATGGCATGAGGTGACTTGAAGAAGATAAAGATTTAGAATATTTATTTTCTTTGTAATTTTTATTCTCTTCAATTTAGGGTATGTAATATTATTAATTCCAAAGGTCTGTAGTAATTAATACATATCATGCATGTAGGAACTGATAAGTTCAAAGATTTTAGAAAGACCCTAGAACCTTGCACATAAACTTAGAATAAGTCCCTACTTTCAAATATGCAATTAGGGGAACATATACTACTTAGGTCCTAAAATAGTAAGGTTTTGGGCGACCGAACCTCGGTGTTGGTCGATCGAACATAAGAAAAGTCAGATTGTTGACCTAACGTTGGGCAACTTAACCAAAAAGACCTCAGTGTCTTCGGCAACCGAACATTTACCTCGACCTTTTCCAACAACTCGGGTGCTCGAACGTTTACGTTCAAAATACCCTTGGGTGACCGAACATGCAAGTTTGGCAGATCGAACTTGAGGACGGGCGACCGAACCTCGGACAGTTTGGAAAATCACCTTGTTAAGCCACCCAAACCATTTTTCAAGCACCCTAAATTCAAAAATTACTTTTCTTCATGTGTCTATTAGGGCAATCGAACTTATGGTTTGGTTAACCGAAACTCTCAGGTTGGCCAAATTTTTACCTTGGTTAATTGGGATTAAACAGGGTCAATTTTTTAAAACTAAATTAAAATAATTTAAATAATTCCCCTGGTGTCCCCATCGGTTATAATTTTGGCCAAGTTAATAAATATGAGTTCATTTGTTCAATTAACATGTGATTAGCATTGAAACTCTCTAAAATATTTCAAAGCTCAAAATGCCTATACCCTCACATACTACTATTTCTTTGCTAAATCAAGCCTTGTGAGAGTCCCTTGAGTGATTATACTTTATTCCCATTTTCTAGAAACTCTCATTGTGCTCATTGTTCGTTTGATTTTTCGATTAAGAGTTGTGCATAGGTCTTTCCCCGATTTAATCTAATAAATATATTGTGTGGGAATCCTTAAAGCTTGTGGGTCTTGGCATTTGAATTGCAAGACACCTTAGCTTGTGTTTTTGAGTGTGCCAAAATATTTTCACAAACTCTTTTTTCGAATATCTCTTGTGCTTGAATATTGGGAAAATATTTTTTAGAGATATTTTGATTACTCTTGGTGCAAATATTTGAAACCCTAAATTGTTATTGAGATTTACATCTATACATTGTTTCAAATATTAGCTTGTTAATACACTCTTGTGCTTGATTGAATATAGACATTATATTGAGTGTTGATTGCACACATACAACACTAAGCTTATAGTTCTTATATTATTGATGTGCATTGATTGATACTGGTACAAATATACTTGTCTAAGAAGTATAAATTTTGTAGACATCTTGTATTTTGAATTGGTTGTATTCCAAACGTGGCCTGAGGGGGCGTTAATCTAGCCCAAAAGAATTGGTTGTAAAGGTTGGGGTAAGCACTGTGTTAATTTGACTTGATTGTATTTTGGTGCTGCTCCACCTTTGAAGTGAGTCTTAGTAGAATTATTGTACTTGTGAGCCAAGGCAAGGACGTAGGCACATTTTCCAGACCTCGATAACATATCTGGTGTTATCTCTCTTTACTTGCTTTTCTCTGCATGCGTAATTAGTTTATTTGTGTAATTTAATTTAAGATGAATATATTGATTTATTTTATATCTACACTAGATTGACCCTAGGGTTGTGTAATACTACATCTAGATACTTGACCTAAGAGAGAAATTTTTAAAATACCAATTCACCCCCCCCCCTTTTGGGATTATAGTTAAAGCTAACAAACACCAATATCTTCTTTGAAGAAACAATTGAAGAGATAACAAAAAGTTTTATTACAACAATCATATTACAACAAACTATCCAACCATGCACTCACTAGATGAGATTCAATGGCGAAAGGACAATAAATAGAAAAAGAGAAGAGGACACAACTTGCAGTTGAGATGTGTGTTTTGCTCCGATTGGTGGGGGGGGAGGGGGCTCTTATTTATAGCCTTTGGTCCATGGAAGAAACACTTAGAGGGCTCACATACCATGGTAGGTGGCGGTAGCTCACCTACCATAGCTTCCATTCACATAGGTAGTCGTCGCTTACCTACCGTGCCCACCATTCACACTGGATAGGCCATATCGTCTGGGGGTTATTGCTCCCCATACCCCCTACCAGTGGCGCTACCCCTAGACCCCTGTGTCTCGGAGGGGAACATTTTTGTCTTCATAGTACTATTGCAGTCTACGACTTCAACCTCATCTGAGCCATACAACAGGCCAGTATGCCAATCAACTCGTGGGTGATGGGCATTACACACATATATACCAACACCTTCCCCTTGAATAACTGAACTCCTCATCTCGATCTTGGTTTACACAAACTGTTATTATTATTAATTGAGTAGTAATCATACGTTCTAACCACACCGAGAAAAAAGTTACTGGCGACTCCAAACTTCTAAGTTTTCTCAAAAACCAACAATATTATTTTTATTCGCCTTCCAGGGCACCCTCGCTCCTTGGACGTTGCAACAGACATGATATAAGTTTAGAAAATTTAGTAAATTTCCTCTCCTTATATTGCTACTGCAGGAGCACATCAATCTAGAACAAGTCTTTAGCCTTGTATTTATAGGCCATTTGGAGTACTAATCATTTTATGATCATTGCTTTTAGAAAATAATGTAATACTTTGAAAACTAGCCTTTTATAGTCATTGGGTCTTGAATCTTGATGTAAATCGTCTATGGATTGCCCAAACCATTGATGGTTTCCCCTCAAACCGTTGATGGTTTTCCCCAAACCATTGATGGTTTGCTCAAACCGTGGACGGTTTCATCGAGAACAATTTTCAATTAACTCTTTACCTAAACTCGTCAATGCTTCTAGGCCAAACCACCGACGGTTTGCCCTATTTCTTCACAGACTTGATATTTAGGTACATGATCATGTTTTTAATTCAACCGAGACCAAGTAAATAAAAGTTTACAATACTACGATCATTTAAAACTTGTCCCATAATAAAATACATTTGAGTATAGTATATTTTCATAAAACTCTTTGTTTTGTCTTTGAAAACTCATAAGTATGAAACTTATGATTTAGTGATATCCTACATACTAGTATGCATATGCAATTGCTCAACTCTTACTCAATAAACATGCGTTAAAAAATACTCTAAGAGTTACAATACATACTACCTCAAACACTGCCCATTACATATAATTTTACATTAGCTTCCATTGGTATGTGTTTGAGATCTCCCGAGTGAGTGTCCACTTGATATTTGCGTATTTGAGTATTCACTCGATCTTTGCCTATATATGAGAGTGTTCACTTGATCTTTGCACTATAACCCGTATTTGTATGATTTTGTCATTTATACCTGTCACAGCTTAGTATATAAAGATAAGTTTAACTCAAAACCACTAATGGGTTGTTATAATCAAAATACGATAATTAGGATTATGTAGCCACTTAAACTAACAAAGTTAATTATATCCAAATGGATTGCATATGTGTGATCATGTGTTTGTTTGCACATGTGTACAATGACAAAAGGCCCTTTTTAATCCCAAATTTGAAACCTATAAACCAAACTGGCTAATTCATGAAGTCAAACAGGATTCACCAAAAGACCAAAGTGAAATTTGCTAATTTTGAATTAAAAATAAAAAAATTTATAAGAACTAATCAAATTTTTTTATAAGAGCCAATAAAAAAAATTGCACAACTAAATGATAAAAAAAATTATATATTTATTATTGTTACACATACAATTTGGGATACATATTTTTGATTCTTCATTTATGATCTCATACACCCCATGCTAGATACTATTAGTTGATAGTGTGATTAAAAAATATTTTTAGTAATTTATTTCCACATTAGTTTGTTAAATTAAATTACACAATAACCTCTTGATATGTAATAAGAGATGGCAAAAAAAATTAAGTTAACAATTTATTTTGTTATGTTTTAAGTTATAAATTTGTAAGAATATTTTATTGATAAACTTATAAAAAAAATTATATTGCACAATGCTTAAAAATTAAATAGTTAATACACTGCGTATTGTAGGGGATCAATACTCTAGTATATACAAAGAAAACAAGAGGATCAATTTGATCGACTTTTAAAAGACCAATGTTAAATATTAGTAAATTTGAATTTAAAATAAATGAAAAATTATAAGTTTTTGTACAATTAAATAAATAAATAATAGATTTATTATAATATCCTACATAATTTAAAATGCCTAGTTAATGGGCTTTCTTTTTTCTCAAAACAAAATGCATTCATTAAATGTGTGAGTTGATGCATATATTAATTGCATCTTTTATTTACTATCCTAAATTGCACTACACTATTTCATTTACAATTTATTTTTGACACCGGAAATTTTTATAGCCTTAATTTCTTTGCTAATCTAAACAACAACAGCCAATAAACCATGCGGATTTCATAAATCACAACACCTTTACTTCCCATCTTCATGCACTTTGGCTTACTCCATCCGTGATGATTTTGGGATTGGGTAATAACATTTTTGCAAAACCTTAAATGCGAAGTGGCGCTAGATGATCTGTTCTGAACAAAGAAAAATGATGAATATTTTTTTTCTTCTGTTTGTGATTATGGAGCAACTGTGCCTGTTCGTCATCAAAAGGGGCAGCGCAGCAGATACCATTAGGCCATCACAGTTTTTGAGGGATGGCGAGACCTTGGTCTCCAGTGGAGGAAAGTTCGAAATGGGTTTCTTCAGCCCTGGCAAAAGCTCCAGGAATGTCTACTTGGGAATCTGGTTCAAACCCATCCCAGTCAGAACAGTTGTTTGGGTTGCAAACAGAGACAACCCCATCCAAGACCCATCCGGCGCCTTCACGATCAATGGCAGCGGCAGTCTCCTCCTTCTCGGCCGGAACCACAGCGTCGTGTGGTCATCGAGTTCACCGGAACAGGACGGCGTGAACCCAGTAGCTCAGCTCTTGGACACCGGAAATTTGGTGGTAAGAGATGAGAGAAATTCAGTGAGTAATAGTAGTTATTTGTGGCAAAGCTTTGACTACATAGGTGATACTTTAATTCCTGAGATGAAGCTTGGAACAGACCTGAAGACCGGTCAGGTCTGGCGCATGTCGTCGTGGAAGAGCCCCGACGATCCGTCTCCGGGCGACCTCAGCTACGAGCTGGAACCTACCTCTTACGCTGAAGCCCTAATGAGGAAAGATTCTGCAAAGTTTTTCCGAAGCGGGCCCTGGAATGGCGTCCGGTTCAGCGGCGGTCCGGAGCTTAGGCCGAACCCGCTTTTCGGTTTTCAGTTCGTAGCCAATTCCGAGGAGCTTTACTCCAAGGACCAGCTGAAGAACGAGTCTGCCATAACCATGTACCGGCTGAACGACACAACCGGCAGCGGGGACCGTTACATTTGGTTCGAAGCTGAGCAGACATGGAAAACCTACCTCTCAAACCCCACGGACAACTGCGACACTTACGGATTGTGCGGTGCGTATGGGATTTGTGTGATCAGCGAGTCGCCAGTTTGCCAGTGCGTGAAGGGGTTTGTGCCTAAGTCGCCGAGAAAATGGAGCACGATGGACTGGTCGGAAGGGTGCGTGAGAAGCCAGGCATTGAAGTGTGGGGAGGGAGAAGGGTTTGCCAAGTTCAGCGGGTTGAAGCTTCCGGATACGGCGCATACATGGGTGAACAACAGCATGAGTCTGGAGGAATGTAGAGCGAAGTGCCTGGCCAACTGCTCCTGCGTGGCTTACGCCAACTCAGATATTCGAGGAAGCGGCGGTGGGTGTGCCATGTGGTTTGGTGATCTTGTGGATATGCGGCGGATTTCCATCGATGACCAGCCGTTGTATATTCGAATGCCAATTTCGGAACTAGGTACGCGTTGGGTTGGGTGTGGCAGCTAGCTAGTTGGTTCTTTTGAGATGTTATTTGGAGAACAGTATAGATCGAAATTTAACTTGATTTGTTTTGTTATTTTGATTTTTAACAGTGGCTAAGGAAAAACACAGCCAGCGCAAGAAGGTAATAGTGCTGGTTTGCGTGGTTGTCGTTGCCGCCATCGCAGGGGTCTATTACTTTCACCTCCGCAAAAGCAACACAAACTCGGAAGGTAAATATGCAATTACATACGTAAGGCATTAAATGCATGGTGATTGCCACCCTAAATTTTTAATGGGAATCTTTAATTTAATGTTTTAACTAGTTTATTTACAGACCATTATATTTTACATCTTTTGAAAACTGGCTTGATTATGTTCCATTAAAAATTGGTCCTTGATTTCTATCTTAATTTCTTTGATTATTTTCATAGCTAACTATCTTTTTCTTTTTTCTTTTCCTTAAGAGGTAAACTCGTATTTTATTAAAGAAAGATGCTCCCAAGCAAGGTGCTTGGAGACGGGTAAAATGTAAGGAAGAAATAGAATAGAGTCTTGCTAAGACATTACATTACACTGTGAGATGCATGCATGAACATAACTCCTAAATGCTAACAAAAGAGAGCACAATTAAGAAATCTTCCCAACCAAGAAAGCGTAGTTACGACAAATATGACTCTAGAGAAAAAAGATTACTTAATATCCTATTAATGATCATTGTAAGGGTAGCTTCCTTGTCGTGAAATATTCTTATATTCCATTCCTTCCGAATTTCTCATGCGAAGGTCTTTCATTTTTGAGAAGCTCTAGAAGTGCATTCATCTTTGAAGGTCCTTGAAGTAACCCACTATAGATTCATTAGGTGTACCAAAGATGTCCAATCCTGCCTACTAAAAGGGCACTGCAACTAAAGATGATCCACAGTTTCATTATCATTTTTACAAAGGTAGCAAAATGAAGTCATGACCCAGCCTCTCTTTTGCAAATTGTCCACTGTGATAATGTTGTAGTTGAATGAAAGCTAGAGAAATAGGGTGATTTAGAAGGAATGATGGAATTCCAAATATTTTTAATGTGATTCCCAATTCTTCCTCCATATTTAATCATCGCCAAATGCCCATAAAAACTCTTCACTATGAACAAATTGTTCATTGAAGATGCCAAATGTAGCAATTTGTTCGAACTGGATTTGTTTGAACAACATGCATCAACTTTGTTAGGCTTGTAACTGAAGCAACTTTAGTTCCTTTAGGTGACCTGTTGAAGATGATATTCAAAAATTTTTTAGTTCCATTAAGAATGAAAACCTCACTAACCTTTGCATTTTGATTTCTAGATAGCCAAAATAAATGTGGAAAAAAACTACTTTAAGGCTTTGTTACTGCCCAACGATCCATCCAATATAGAACTTTAGCAAATATTTTATAGAATATGCCCACCAGACTAATAGGTCTAAAATCTTTAATGTACACCGCCACACCTTTTTTTGGAATGATAACAATAAATGTGGCATTCGGGCTTTTCTCAAATTTCTCGCTTAAGTAAAATTCATGCATGAAAGGCTGAAATGAAATCATTCTTCAAGAATTTCCAACAATTTTGAACCAAAAAAGAGGTAAATCATCTGGACTCGACGATTTGTCCCCATTCATCATAGTCACAACATTCCAAATTTCTTCCTCGGACAAGGGGTGCTCAAGCTCATCCTTGTAATGAGAAGGCAAAATAGTTGCATTGTTAATTCCCTGAGAGACGAGGCCTCCAACAAAAAAGGTTCTATCAGAAGGTCCTAAAAGAACGTAGTAGCTTCGTCTTTGATCTCACCAAGCTTCTCACAAACTTTATTGTTGATAATCATTCTTGAAATGAAATTGGTTTTCTTGTGCATTGAGTTCATTTTGTAAAAAATCTAGTGTTCTTATCCCCTGCCTTAAGCCATAATTCCCTAGATTTGATTCTCCAAGAAATTTCCTCCCGATCCAACATTTGGAGAAGATTTCTATTTGCTTCTTCCATGTGGGCTTTTTAATTTGCCTCAAGAGTACCTGTTTTAGATTTTTTTTTTTTTTTTTTATTTCAATAATCCACTCCTTTAATTAGATTTGCTTTCTTTGAATGTTTCCCTGCTGAGAATTCCTTACTCCAAGTTTTTAATTGCTCCTTGACGCACTTAAGTTTCTTTGTGAACACGAAGGAAGCTGACCCATGGAAAGTTAGCGAATTCCACCAACTCTCAAATATTTCCTTGAAGCCTTCAACTAAAAACAACTATTATTGAATCTGAAAGGAAATTTCCCCCAATTAATGTCATTGCATTCTAGTAAAATGGGATTATGGTCAGAAATACAATGAGTTTGTGTTTTTCTTTTTTCCTTTTTTTTTTTTTTTTTTTTTTTTTTTTTTTCAAATCTATGGAAACAAATTAACCCAACCATTGTGGAGAGAGCAATAATTTATCCAGTTTAGAGAGAGTGGGTATGCTGTGTTTATTGGACCAAGTAAAAGTTGTTCCATTGAGAGGAAGATCCACCATATCCCATTTACAAATAAATTTCGAGAAATCGCTCATAGACCTCGAAATATGAACGCATCATGCTCTCTCATTGGGAAATCTAATTATGTTGAAATCACAGCAAATGCACCAAGGGAGGAGGGAATTATTATTTATCTTGGAGAGTTCTATCCATAATGACATTTTTTTGTGATGTCTATGCCGACCATACACAGTCAATAAAATCCACTCCACTTGCTCGAATATTCTGAAAAGCAACAAAGATAGAAAAATTACCTTGAACAATTCGTTTTTGTTTCAGAATATTAGATTTCCATGCAAACAAGATGCCTCCCGAGATTTCCCTTAAGTCCATAACAGCCCATTCAACATTGTTAACTTTCTAGATAGACTTCATCATAACTCTTTCAAAAGACTCTAACTTCATTTCCTAAAAGCAAATAGTGCCCGGTTTCCAAACATCCATCATATGCTTGATTCTGTTACATTTTTCGTGATAGTTGAGCCCTTCTATATTCCACGATAAAATTTTAGGATTTATAATAGATCTGAAGTTGTATCTTGAGGTGTCTTACTTTTCTCAATGTTCAACAAAAGGGATTTAAAATTCTTCCCATAGTCCTCCTTTCTAATACGAACATCACTGCCAATTCGGATTGCTCTCTCAATGGCCTAACCCGTAGAAATTTCCTCATTTGTGGCAATATTAAAACAAGAAAAACCCACAACTAAATTACAACTATAGTAGGATGATGGGCTGACTTGGGAATTATTCTAAGATTACAAGGGATCTAGAGGCATTGCACAGGAATTGTGCTCCAGTGTCTTACTTTCAACGTGCTGCTTTTTGGGCTTCCACACTCGCTTCACTTTCTGCCCATTGTTCTTTGGACGAGGCCCATTCCGAATGGCCTGTTGAGACGCCTTCCTCATGGGCCTACCTACTTGGCCAAGCCTAGGCCCTAAAGTTGTCTTTAGGTCCAACCCATAGGCTTGCTTTTCTGACAGAATGGTAGAATCCGCAGGATGTGCTGGTTGTCCAAATAGTCGTTTTAATTTTGAACGTTGAGATGAAATATTCAAGTTGGGGCTTGAGTGCAAGGCTGGTTTTCATCTGCCAAAATCCTAAGCCTTTACTACAGCCCTTGATTGACCATGCGCAAGACACACGTGAAAACATGCTACACCTTTGTCAACCTCGACAACCTCCTCCACGTTACAGCACCTACTACTGTCTGTTCAATCATGAACCTCTTCTTCGGTTCTGGTGCTGTATTTTACAAACTTCATCTCTGTTAAATGCTTAACCCCTGCCTTTTTGTTTTCTTCAATCCATTGCTGAACGTTGGCCTCGCTGATAACCACCTCAGTAGGGAGGGATTCTAGATTTTCTGAGAAACTGCAGTGCATCTTGTGAATTCTTGGGTTATTGAGAGTGTATCTATGCGCTTCGGCTTCTATATCCACCCTATAGCAGACATCCTAATCGTTTTTGAAGATGAACTTAGGGACTTCACTCACTCCTTTGATTTTAATTCTAATGTCTTCTCCCCACCAGTCCATGTTGTTGAGACCAACTAATTTTCCCCTGCATATTAGAGCAATTGCCTCAAAATTGGCTCGATTGCACAAATGATGAGGAAGACCTTTAATGTAAAGCTAGTTGCATTGCCTCTGGTCCTTGGGTATATGGCGTAGTGCTACCAGGTTCCATCTGCTGAGTGTAAACTTGTATTCGTTAACCATTCTGAATTTTGATCTCTATCCACCTTCCGCCATCGCCTTGCTTCCAAAGACGACAAGGACCAAATCAAATTCCAATCTTCAGATTTCAAGTGTCCCCTCAATATTCAATCCACATACTTCTACATTGATTTCTGATATCACTAGTGTCTCTGGGGATCTCGTCAATGTTTCTAATGAGGCATCCACTTAAATTTGATTCTGTCCTCTGTTCTTTCCTTATCTACCTGAAGAAAGACTCTAGTATCCACGAAGGAGATTTTACGTTCTCCTTCAGTGGGAAATTTACTCCCTAAGAAAGCTTGCTTGTAAAACTTACTCGCCGCTGATGAAGCCTTTGGAAAACCTAGTATTTTATGATGCTTTGAAGGAGCTACAGTGAAGTGATGCAAATCCCTCATTTTGAACCTCTTAATATCGTTCCTCACTCTATAACACGCAAACATCTGATGGTCCGTTTTGAGGTCGATGAAGAACTCCCCTTTATTGTTAACTTCTTCTTTGAGCCTTGCGAAGTGAAATCCAAATTTCGTAAGGAAAAAACACTAGTATACTCTATTTTTCCATTTGCATTTATTGTTATCTCCTTCTCTTTGTCTCGGTCTCTAGCTGTTTGTTCCAAACTATTGAGAAACCAGAGAATAACTTGAATATGGATAAGTATGAATCTTTCAAACACTGCCTTTAGCTGTGATGACTAGAAAATCTTCCCCAGGTCTATTGCATAGACTCAGTTCTATCGAACAGCTCTCAAACTGCAGCCATCTCCTGCAGCCATCTACTTGACCATCTCCTTTCTCTAACTCTATATCCTTCTTCTCCATTGCTTCGTGTACCAAACACATCTGCTATTTACTTCTATCACGTCCATTTTGCAAGCTTTTCCCATGCATTCTACAACTCATGCATGCATGTATATTGTTGGCATGCCTTTTGGATTCCTTTCAAGACCCCCCAAGCATGACTGTCTTAACTTATTTTTGTTTCCCACACCTCAATCTCATGGTCGTACTTATTGCAAACTAGCTTCCTCCATAAGTTATTCTTTTCAATGCAAAACCAACAAAGCCCTTTCCCAAGCAAAGCTAAGTCCATCAATCTAAGGCTTTTAATACCCAATCCTCTATTTCGTATGGAAGGATATAGATTGTTCCACTTAGCCAGAGCATATTTGTGGTCAACTACATTCTCTCTCCAAAAAAAGGTTCTCTGCAATCTCTTAATTTTCGAAGCAACTAACAAGGGAATGGGAAAAATTGAGGCAAAATAAGTTGGAAGGTTTGGAAGAGCAGCTTTGATAATTGTTAACCTTCCACCCAAGGAGAGGCACTTTGCTTTCTAAATAGCTAATTTTGATTCAAAACTTTTCCGCAATAGGGTCCCATGTTGGAATCGCTCCAACTTTAAATCCCAAAGTTAGCCCAAGATAAGTTGTGGAGAAAGTACCAAATTACACTTTGGAATGCTTTTAATTTTTGAAAACTACATTAGTTTAATAACTACATTTTTATATTTTTAGTTCTTATATATATTACACTTTTAGATGCTTTAATAATCTAATTATATCTCTAACTATGTGGGCATTAAGGTTTTTGCGAGTATGAATATACCAATTTAATTTTTACACTCAATTTTTAGGAAATGCAAGGGGCAATTTCGGAAATGATTGCAGTAATGAAATGCAAGAAAGAGACATGGAATTACCATCATTTGACTTGGCTAGCATAGCTTATGCCACTGAAAATTTTTCAATTCACAATAAGCTTGGAGAAGGTGGTTTTGGACCTGTGTACAAGGTAAGTATGCAAAATATATGTCATTTGCTACAATTTGATCATCAGAACAAGATAACTTTGTTATGTTTTGCATATATAATGCAATATTTTTTATTTTGTTTTATGAGCATTAATTATTATTCAGGGCACATTGTTGGATGGTCGAGAAATTGCAGTGAAAAGACTTTCCTTAAGTTCTGGACAAGGACTGAACGAGTTAAAAAATGAAGTCACACTTATTGCAAAGCTTCAACATCGAAATCTTGTAAAGCTTCTTGGTTGTTGCGTTGAAGGAGACGAAAGGATGTTGATTTATGAATACATGCATAATAAAAGCTTGGACTTCTTTATATTTGGTTTGATTCTCACATGGCTCTTAGTGAATATTATTAGACAATTGTTTATGTGCTATCATAATATTCATGATTGTATTGATTTCACTAAGAATTGAGAAACTTGACAGATCAAACAAAAGGTAAACTATTAGAGTGGTCAAAGCGTTTTCACATTATTCTTGGAATTGCTCGAGGGCTTCTATATCTTCATCAAGATTCAAGATTGAGAATTATTCATAGAGATTTGAAAGCAAGTAATGTCTTACTTGACAATGAGATGAACGCAAAAATTTCAGACTTTGGCCTAGCCAGATGTTTTGAAAACAATCAGACCATGGCAAACACAACTAGAGTGATTGGAACTTAGTAAGTTTCATAAACATACTTAATTATTTACTTCAACCCCTCATTACATAAATTATTTTCCTTTCAATCTTGCAGTGGTTATATGGCACCTGAATACGCTATTGATGGACTATTCTCAATAAAATCTGATGTCTTTAGTTTTGGTGTTTTATTACTGGAGATAGTAATTGGAAAGAAAAATAGAGGATTTTATCACCCAAGTCATAACCTTAACCTTGCTGGGCATGTAAGTTTATGCCAATATCTCTTCTTCTTCTTTTTAACAAGATTATAGCAAGATCTAAATTCTTACATATTTTCGTTATGTATGATTAGTGATGAAAAAATTAATGTTTTTTTTTTTTTTTATATGCAACAGGCATGGAGGTTATGGGAAGAAGGCCGACCAATGGAGTTGATTATTGATACATCATATGGGGACTCATACTATGTTCCACAAATGCTAAGATGCATCCATGTGGGACTCTTGTGCGTGCAACAACAACCTGATGATAGGCCAAACATGTCTTCTGTGGTTCTAATGTTGAGTAGTGAGAGTACACTACCTCGACCCAAAAGGCCAGGCTTTTTTGTGGAAAGGAATCTAGTAGAAGAAGTAAATTCTTCTAATAAATTCATATCAAATTCTACCAATGAGATTACAATTACGGAATTAGAGGCTCGATAGATCTATGTTTGGTGACCCATAATGCCCGATTCAAAGATGAAGGGCTAAAGGAGAATATTGTTCATGTGCGCATCCCATTTGGTACTTATATTTATGCTAAAGAATTTGTGATTAATACTCTACAAAATTATACCGAATGGATATCCAAGTGACAAATACTATAAAATAAAATCATCATAATGATTTAATATATTTAATCATACAATCAATCCACTGACTTTTACTAATGGCTCAAATCCTAGTTATATACTCTAAGTTTCGACACACTCAGTTCATGAGTAATTTTATTTAATTACTCAATGAATATTAATGCTATGTTTGGTTTTTGAAATGTCTATTTATATTAATGAAATAGAATAAGATAAGAACATAATAAAAATTATATAGGCATATAATAATATTTTAGAAAAAATCAATTTTGCAAAATTTTGTGTTATTCCATCAAATTAAACATGAATTAGGATACGAATAGATATTTCCATTGTGAAATTTAGAAATAGTTATTCATTGTACATTCCATATTGTGGATTCATAAAAGTTTTTTGAATTATTGTTTGCTTTATATAGGATGACATTACATCTTTCATAAGCTATTAGTCTCCTTGTACTTTGATCATCCTACTATGAGGATTGGAGATACCCCGAACCAAATATAAGTATTAAGTGGCTAATGCTGTTAATAAATTTTCAGTTCACAAGAAGCTTGGAGAAGGTAGTTTTGGATTCATGTACTAGGTAAATATGTAAATATTTCATGTGCTCTAATCTGAGTGTCAAAAACAACATTCTTGACTTTTTGAGTTCGTCTACTATTTTGATTATGACAAACCATAGAGAATATGTGTGCTAAGTGTTTGAAGAAATTTATTTTGCTAAGCATGGTTAACAGATGAGAAATGGAAGCTGAGAAGCACTTAAACAAGCACATCATTCGACGCAATCCATGGAATTGTCGAGGAGCTGAGCATGAAGTCTTTTTTTTGTTTTAAGTTGTATTTTTATATTTCATTTTATCTTTTGGGTATGTAATAATAATGCAAAGTCTGTAATAATTAATGCATCTGCATGCATGGTAGGACTGTAAACTCAGTAATGTCGTAGACAAACCGTAGGTTAATCAAAAGACCCTAGACAAGACTTCGGTTAACCAACGCCGGGTTTTTAGGCGTACTTGAAAAGTCCTTTGAAACGATGCTAGTTCCTTGCACTAGCACTTAGGAAAGCCCATATTTTCATATATGGTTTCAGGGGAAATCATTTTTCAAAAAGGGAACTTAGATGTTAAAATACTAAGGTTTCGGGCAATCGAACCATAGCTTTGAAAACGCCTCGATCGACCGAACATAGAAAAGTCAAACTATTGACCTGACTTTGGGCGACCGAACCGCAATGAATGTAGTGTCCTTGGTCAACCGAACCTTAGAGCAGTTACTTGTCACCTTCCTCGGGCGCCCGAACTTCACATTCAAAATACCCTCAGGCGACCAAACGTGCAAGTTGGGTAGATCGAACTTAAGTTCGAGCGACCAAACCTCAGAAGTTAACTTTTTCTCTTGTGTCTGTTCAGGCGACCGATTCTAGGTTTAGTCGACCGAAACTCTCGGGTTTGTGAATTTTTACAGCCAGTTAATTAGGGTAAATCAGGGTTATTTTTGTTAAACATGTTTTAAACAATTTTAAATATTACCCTTGTGTCCCAACGATCAAAATTTTATGAGTGGCTATATATATGGGTTCATTTGCAAAGATTAAGCTAAGATTAGGGAGTTTGATTAAGAAAATATTCTCTAAATTTTTTTAGAGCCCTTTATTCATTCACAACCCAAATACTCTTTCCTTAATAAGTGTCTTGCAAAATCTTATTGAGTGAGAGTACATTAAGCAATCCTAATCTCCATACTATTGCTCAAACTCTCATTGGCTTGATTGTGTATAGATTTCAATTGAGAGTTTAGCCAAAAGTTTTTCCTCAATTTAATTAATAAATTTATTGGTTGGGGAAACTTTTAGCTTGTGAGTCTTTCGACTATTATTGCAAGACTCACTATGCTTGTCTTGTATTGTGTTCTTGCAAAAATCTTTTCAACAAGCTTTTGCTCAAATATCTCTTGTGCTAGAATTTTGAGAAAATCATTTTGAGGTATTTTGATTACACTATTTGGAAATCTTTGAAACTTTACTTGTGGTTGATAAATATTGATATATTGTTTCAAAGATAGATTGATAATACACTCGCATGATTGATTGCTTATTGACTTTACCTTGAGTGTTATTACACATCTCTTTACTGAGCTTATAGATCTATCATATGGAAGTACATTAGTTATTGCATGTGTGTATCGGTACATATATGCTTGTGTAGAAGCGCTTACATTGTACGCAAAATTTTATATTCACTATTGTATTCCAGGCATGGCCTGAGGGGGTGTTAATCTAGTTTGTAAGGATCGATAGAGCCTTCTCCGCCCCGCAAGGAGAGTGTGTAAAGGTTAAGATCATCCCTGGTAATTTGACCTTGTTGTAAACGGTGTCGCTCCACCCATTAAGTGAGCATTAGTGGAATCCTTGGGTTTGCGAGCTAAGGCGAGGACTTAGGCCGTATTGGCAGAACCCCGATAACATATTGTGCGTGTAATTTATATTTCCACAATTTATTTTCTACACTTTCATTTTAAGCACGTATGCTGTATGCTTGATTCATTATATGTTGTATATGTGTTGATTGGGTTTACGATTATATAGACAGACCCTAGGTTGTGTATTACTATTGCTGATTTGGATAAACCTAGGAGTAGAAGTTTTTAAATACCCAATTCACCCCCTCTTGGGAATACACCAATTCCAACAATTGGTATCGGAGTCTCGTTGCATAGACTTAAACGTTTTTGTAAAAGATCGGGATGACTCATGTTGGTGTATCCTCATTCGGTGTGGAAAGATCCCTTTCAGATCCCCCACGGTTTTGATGTGTAGATTTTATGGTTTGGAAATTTTGAACGAGCGTTTTCATAAAATCTAGGAATTGGAGGGCCTAGCAAGTGATTGATAAAGGAATTTTATGCCTGTAAATGAAAATGATATTACTTTGATGCATGCAAATTCACATGCCATGGATTTACTGTATTGTGCTTTCGATTCTAATACTTTTCTTGAGATTATGACATGTACAAATGCGAGGGAAATCTGGGTTGGGCTGGAAAGGAGATATAGAGAGACCCAAGAAAGGGAGATCGCCACCCCAGAAGCACCAAGTTTAAATGACTAGGTAGTGGCGAATCATAAGCTAGTAATCAATGAGGAGGTATATGATTCACCTCCTATTTCAGTTTGTTATGCATTTGATGATTCTTATGTTAATTGTTGCAAAATATCATGTGGTGAATCATTTGTCAAACTTTGTGAAAATACTGTTGTTGTTGCATCCAATGATTCATGTGAAAATTATTGTGTTAATTCTTTTGTTGAATCATGTGCTGAATTGAATAATGAAAGCATGTTATCATATAAAAAACTAGAAAGGACCTTATTGAAAATGAAAAAATTTTCTAGTTAAATTATCTAAGCAGGAAACATTTTTGAAAAATGAGAATAAAAAATAGCATAGAAATTAGACAAATTAAAATATTATCAGACTATTCTTGAAAAGAAAAAAATTGAGAAGATTTTGAAAATCATCTGCTTATAGAAAGAGATAAATGATTATTCTAGAGGTATTATCAAAACTGAAAATGAAAAGAATAATCATAACGAACCCTTCGCAGATAAAATGAAAAATATTTTCAAAAAGGATTCATGCTCTATCTATCAAACCCATAGTCATACAAATGTCTCATCGAGCAAAAAAAAAGATTTGTAAGCATAATCTTTCAAGCATACATAAAACTTACTTATCTTGTAAAATGATGTGGCACATTCAGTTCATTTATCCATTCAAAAGTGCCAAAGGTTTAGACAAAGAAATGATGTGGGTAATCGTGAAGGCAAACTCCGTAAGACCTAAGAAAGGTCGGATGCCAATAGAAAATTATATAAATACTTTAATCTTCCCTTAGTTCCTAGGTTTAGGAGTTGTGATGACTGTAGGCTTAGGAAGTGGTTGGTGTTTAAAATAAAAATTCTTAGTATATGCAATCACCGTACTCTATATTGAATACTAAGAATCTTAAACAATTAAGTCAATATGAGTATTCAAGTAATATATCCAACTTGAACTTAATACGCATATATATCATAGTAGCTTAAATAAAATGTGAAATTTGGCTAAAGCATGATCTTGAAAATCCACTTCCATTTGGACGAGGCATCTTTTCTAGGTATATATTTCCTAATGCTTAACTCATGCTTAAATATAAACATCTTAAGCTAAGCATACTTTGTCCATTTCACAAAGTTAAGGTTTAGGGATTCATCTCACACTATATATTCTTTATCCCTAAGCTTATCTTTAAACCTAAAAGTCTGGATCAAAGTTTAGTCATCACTATAGGCTTAGGCACTATTGATCATAAACGCCTATTCTATTAGTGCCAATTAACAGGTATCCTTGCGATTATATCTAAAGGATGCTTTCCAATCTCCAAAAAGCATTTGTTACAACTGGCATATATATCCTTAATGCTCTTTGCTCAAACCTGGACATTATTACTTAGTACGAAAATATTTTGGAAGATGTCCACTCATTCTAAATGCTTTTCTAAACTTAATAATAATTTAATTGTTTAGAGTATTTATCCTATCTCGCTTCATAAGCTCTCAAAACGTTAAGTCAAATCTCTTAGAGCTTCAAATAATGTTGAATGGCTAAAGTAGTTGCACTAGGTTTCAAATCTAGATGATGGAATGAAAATTCAAAGAAGACCTACGCACATGCAATTAATGTTAAAGCCATCCAACCTTGTGCCTCTCACGCATTGAAATTCATTAAAGAAAAGAGGCATGTGTTGGCTCATGACCCTAAAGAAGTATTGTTTATAACTTTTTGGTCCGATAAGCCTAAGAACTCAAAGCCAAACTAAAATCACTAAAAATATTATAACTCTTGGTTATTGAACTTGAAGATGAAAGAAAGGCATAAAATGAGTCGAGTGAATAACTCAGGGGGAGCATATATTCTTTCATGGTTATATAAGTTAAAATGCTCTCATATTTTTTTATTTTTATGCCTAAATGTTCATGTGAATACTGCAATGAATTTATATCTATCCTCAACTCGAACTGGGGGCATAAAACATTATTTGGGGTGGTATTTTTGAGCCTTAGTTTCCCTTTTATTCTGAAATCCTACATCCTTAAGCCTACGTTTCGTCCCAAGTCTTAAAGACCATCTTGAGATCAAAGCATGGGCTGATGAAACAGGGGCAGTTGAAGAGAAGGACAATCATCTAGGCTGGGAAATCAATGTTATACGACTTTTGAATATTGGTATGAATTTTTCCCTATGATAGCATTGAAACATGGTAAAACATTTATTTCTTGCGGATGACCTTTTGATTTAGCAAGTTGATGTCATAGTTGCATAATCATTCCTCGTTCCTTAAAAAAAAAAAAAAGGAACCATTCTTACTGTTTAGAGCGTTAAAAGAGGATGGATAGTCAAAGAGTTTCAAAATTACCAGTACTTTCTATGAAAAAGATACCTGTGGAGAAAGAGCAGTCTAACTGTGGTAAATGTTATGTCAGAATCTGCTTATTCAAAAGAATTCAACAATAGAGTCAAGATCGGTGGTAGATGAATTTAATTGGGGCAAATTTCAAGTTGAGTTTCAGTGGGCCCTATTCAAGCGCCTTCTTATCATATTGGAATATGAAATCAAGGTCAAGATCAGCTGTAGGTCCATTCAACTGGGGCAGATTTTATGATTATTATTTGTGCCGAGTAAATCACTTCCATGATCGGATAAATCAAAGAGATTGAGCCAAGATCAGTTAACGATCCATTCAAATGCGGCAAGTTTTAAGTACAGATCAAATATGAGGTCATTGATCACAAGCGCATTGAGAGAAAAGATTCATGCATTGTCATGCATTACCCCAAATTTCACGCATTGTCATACATTTCATGCATTGCCCAAATTTCATATATTGCTATGCATTTCATGCATTACCATACATTGCCATGTATTTCATTCATCACCTAAATTTCATGCATTGTCATGCATTCCATACATTACCATACATCTCATGCACTATCATGCATTTCATGCATTGCCATACTTTTCATGCATTGTCACCCATTGCATGCATCACCTACATTTCATGTATTACCATACATCTTATGCATTACCCTGCATTTCACGCATTACCATACATCTTATGCATCGCCATGCATTACCTACATTTCATGTATTACCATACATCTTATGCATTGCCATGCATTTCACGCATCACCATACATCATATGCATCGCTATGCATTTCATGCATTACCCTATATTTCACACATTACCACACATCTCATGCATTGCCAGGAATTTCATGTATTACCATGCATCTCATGCATTATCATGCATTTCACGCATTACCATACATCTCATGCATCGCCATTGTGCATTTCATACATTACACAAAAAAATAAAAAATAAATGCATACATATAATCACAAGTTAGTAACATGCATATCAATAGCAACATATCACTGCATTATAAGTTAGCAACATGCATACATATAGCAGCATATCATTGCATTCTAGCATCACAAGCAGCAATAGAGCACCCTTCACACTTTTCTTGAGCTTTCAAATGATTATTTGACATCCTTGATGGAGAGATTTCAGTTGTATTGGGGTAACTGACCCCAAGCATACATTGATTTACTTGGAAAACTAGGGCAAGTTGACCCCAGACACACGTTGATTTATTTTGAACTGGGGCAACAGATCCCAAAGATAGGGGATTCATTCATTGACATTCGGATTTTACCCCAAGTGCATTTTCCAAATAGAGTAACAACTTTCCCGACTTTGCATTCACACCTTGTTACTGGTTAAGGTGGCTTGGATCATCGTATCCCTACGGCTCGGATTCTTACATTTGAAGCAGGCCATCATTGTGTCCCATGGCTGGATCATCGCGTACCTACGGCTCGGATTCTTACATTTGAAGCAAGCCATCATTGTGTCTCATGGCTGGATCATCGTGTCCCTACGGCTCGGATTCTTACATTCGAAGCAAGCCATCATTCTGTCCAATGGCTAGATCATCGTGTCCCTACGGCTCGGATACTTACATTCGAAGCAAGCCATCATTGTGTCCTATGGCTGGATCATCGTGTCCCTACGGCTCGGATTCTTACATTCGAAGCAAGCCATCATTGTGTCCCATGTCTGGATCATCGTGTCCCTACGGCTCGGATTCTTACATTCGAAGCAAGCCATCATTGTGTCCCATGGCTGGATCATCGTGTCCCTACGGCTCGGATTCTTACATTCGAAGCAAGCCATCATTGTGTCCCATGGCTGGATCATCGTGTCCCTACGGCTCGGATTCTTACATTCGAAGCAAGCCATCATTGTGTCCCAAAGCTGGATCATCGTGTCCATACGGCTCGGATTCTTATATTCCAAGCAAGTCATCATTGTGTCCCATGGCTGGATCATCGTGTCCCTACGGCTCGGATTCTTACATTCGAAGCAAGCCATCATTGTATCCCGTGGCTGGATCATCGTGTCCCTACGGCTCGGATTCTTACATTCGAAGCAAGCCATCATTGTGTCCCTTGGCTGGATCATCGTGTCCCTACGGCTCGGATTCTTACATTCGAAGCAAGCCATCATTGTGTCCCATGGCTGGATCATCGTGTCCCTACGTCTCGGATTCTTACATTCGAAGCAAGCCATCATTGTGTCCCATGGCTGGATCATCGTGTCCCTACGGTTCGGATTCTAACATTCGAAGCAAGCCATCATTGTGTCCCATGGCTGGATCATCGTGTCCCTACGACTCGGATACTTACATTCGAAACAAGCCATCATTGTGTCCCATGGCTGGATCATCGTGTCCCTACGGCTCGAATTCTTACATTCGAAGCAAGCCATCATTGTGTCCCATGGCTGGATCATCGTGTCCCTACGGCTCGGATTCTTACATTCGAAGCAAGGCATCATTGTGTCCCATGGCTGGATCATCGTGTCCCTACGGCTCGGATTCTTACATTTGAAGCAAGCCATCATTGTGTCCCATGGCTGGATCATCGTGTCCCTACGACTCGGATTCTTACATTCGAAGCAAGCCATCATTGTGTCCCATGGCCGGATCATCGTGTCCCTACGGCTCGGATACTTACATTCGAAGCAAGCCATCATTGTGTCCCATGGCTGGATCATCGTGTCCCTACGGCTCGGATTCTTACATTCGAAGCAAGCCATTATTGTGTCCCATGGCTGGATCATTGTGTCCCTACGGCTCGGATTCTTACATTCGAAGCAAGCCATCATTGTGTCCCATGGCTGGATCATCGTGTCCGTACGGCTCGAATTCTTACATTCGAAGCAAGCCATCATTGTGTCCCATGGCTGGATCATCGTGTCCCTACGGCTCGGATTCTTACATTCGAAGCAAGCCATCATTGTGTCCCATGGCTGGATCATCGTGTCCCTACGGCTCGGATTCTTACATTCGAAGCAAGCCATCATTGTGTCCCATGGCTGGATCATCGTGTCCCTACGACTCGGATTCTTACATTCGAAGCAAGCCATCATTGTGTCCCATGGCTGGATCATCGTGTTCATACGGCTCGGATTCTTACATTCCAAGCAAGTCATCATTGTGTCCCATGGCTGGATCATCGTGTCCCTACGGCTCGGATTCTTACATTTGAAGCAAGCCATCATTGTATCCCATGGCTGGATCATCGTGTCCCTACGGCTCGGATTCTTACATTCGATGCAAGCCATCATAGTGCCCCACGGCTGGATCATCGTATCTCTATGGCTCGGATTCTTACATTCGCAGCAAGTCATCCCTGTGTACCTCAACCTGGATTCTTACATTCAGTGCAGATCGTCTCTAGTTGGCAGAAATAAACAACTCTTGATTAACCTGAAAAGCCATAGAGAGTTGAATGGCTTGGCTAAAATAGGTATTTTTTATCTTTGCAGGCTTGTTGCTACAAAAACGTAGGAGAGTTCTTATCGTTACATTGAAGCAACTAAGCCTACAAAGAGGGGCAGCTGTAGACACCCTATTTTTGCCCTAACCAAATAGAACAAAGGAGTCTCTTCTCATTATATTATTATTATTATTACCTTATTTTTATTATTATTATTTTCTTATAATTATTTGTATTATTTATTATTGTTCTTTACTAGTATTATAATTAGTGTTACCTTACTATTATTTTGGGTATATTTTTAATTTTATTTATTTATTATTATTATTATTATTATTATTATTATTATTATTATTATTATCATTATTATTATTTTCCTATATTATTAATACTTTACTATTATTTTGCTAGTATTTTTATCATTATTATTATTATTATTCATTTTTATTATTATTACTAGTACTTTTATTATCTTTATTTTATTTTTACTTTACTATAATTATTTTTGTTTTCCATTTATTTTATTGTTATTATTTTTGATATATTATTATTATTATTATTATTATTATTATTATTATTATTATTATTATTATTATTATTATTATTATTACTCTATTTTTATTATTATTATTATTTTACTGATAATATCTTTATTATTTTTATTTTTACCATAATTATTTATTATTATTTACTATTAAAAGTAGTATTATTATTATTATTATCTTATGGATACTTATATTATTATGATAATTATTATTATTATTATTTCCTTTTTCATTATTACTATAAGAATAAAAACATAAAAAAAAAAATTCAAAAAGGAAAGTTTGGTTTTAGGGTTTTCAATTTTTTTTATATAAGGGCAATGAGGCACACTGCCATAGGGGGGCAGCGCACAGCCAAAGGAGATAAAAAAAAAAAAAATTCTTCTTCTTCTTCTTCTTCTTCTTCCCGGGCACAACTCTGGCTCTACCCATCTTGCTACAGCTTCCCCCCGATCTTCCCTTACCCTGCTTCCCATCTCTATTTTTTATAATTCTAGCCAGCCCCTTGTTCAGCAGAAATCTGCATAGCCCCGGCCTCCATCCTCTGCAGCTCCTCAAGTCAAGACCTCCGTCCACTCTAGCAGAGCTGAGCAGCCCTCTGCAACTCCACCAAAGCCCAGCAGCTCAAGTACTCCTCTACGCTGCAACCAGACCCGAGGACCACCAGCCAGCCCGAGTACCAGCAGCTAAACCGAGCCCCCTCCAGCCACACCAGCACTGCTGTGAAGCAAAGCACGACCCCCTCCTCTCATCTCCATCTCACCGGCGAACCATCCTCCAACCGTTGCTGCCAACCTCCAACCGCCAACCTGCTTCCATCCAAAAAGAACAGCCGAGAAGACTAGTCCCTGCTGAACTCTTTGCTCCGGCTGGCTGTGCTCGCTGTCACCGCTACACCGGCACCCAACTCCAGTGGTACTCCCATCTCTGTAAGTCTCCCGCCCCTCCGATGAGCTTCTCTGCATGCCGGCCACATGCACACACTTACACTCACACACACACACCGAAACACACACCAGCACATATATGTAAAGATGTCCTTTTTTTTGTTTATTTACTCATTTATTTATTTAGTTTTATATTATTATTATCACCTTGTTTCATTTTTTTTTATTGTAAATATTAATTGATTTGTTTCCATTGTTGAAGGGTTTCTTTGCAGTGGTAAATATTCTATTACCTTATATCTAAATGTGTAATATTTATTGTGTGTATTTAAGTACATAATATTCAAGTTACATACCTAATATTAGGGTTGTGGTTGTATTCGTTAAAATATTAATGTTCATGCTATAAGGTGTATGTTGATATAATATTTGTTGCAGTATTTAGTTAATATTATTATTATTATTATTATTATTGCTAGTTTCGGTTTGTCCTAATATCTAATGTCTTGATTTTTGTTTTTTTTTCTTTTTGTGTATGCAGGTATATAGGTTTTTATGATTTTTATAGTCATTTTAATTTTTGGTACTCAGGGTAAGTTTTGATTGTATTATTCATATAAGTTAATTTTCTTGAGTGCGGAATTTTTATAGTTGGAATTTGTCTGGATATTTAAAGTTTAATTTCATTTTGTTCGTTGGATTGTTAATATTATTGTTGCATGTTTAATACGTAGTTAGAATAGTTATTGTAATTATTTACTTAATCCATATGTTTAGGGCTATTTAGGGTTTTCATCGTTGATATATGTTCAATTTTAATTACTTAGGGTTTTCTTTATTGTATGTGTTATCTATACTCAAATTAATATTTTCTGATATTTAGTATTCGTATTCTAATATTTTATCATGTTTACATATAAAGGTATCAATCATTATGGTAAGTTCAGTGTTTTGGTATATATTTTGCTATTATATTTAGTATGATATTGTATATAATATTATGGTATAATTATTATTTAGCTTCACTTATTAAGGCAATTTTTTTTTTTATAGATGGTATTACCTTGTATAGTATCTTGAGTGTTTTAATATATATATACATATGATATTTTATTGCCTATTTTGAATGTTGTAATATTTTAACAAATATGCTTATTATCATTACTATTTTTATATGCATTGTGATAATTTAATATTTTAACTTATTATCTTATCAATGTATAGTAAAACCTCCCATACGAGTATTTTCCTATAAAAATTTTATATACAATTTCAAAATTTGGGAGCGTATTTTCTTAGATCTTTTATTGAGTTTTAATCCCATGATTTTAATGCGGGTGGGGGGGGGGTGGGGGGTGAGCCTTCGGGCTTCACGTACCTTAAGCTCTGAGGGAATATATGTATATATTTATTTATTTATTTATTTATTTTCCCTATGTATTTATAAACTCATAAAAAGGAGTAATTTAAAGACTTATTAGATTAAATTAGGGATAATTCTAAATTAATTAGGTACCGTTCGTAAGAACGGGCGCGTAGGGGGTGCTTGTACCTTCCCCTCGCGCAACCGAACTCCCGACCCCAACTCTGGTAATGTAGAGCGATTCTACCCATAACGGGGTAGTAATCATGTGTTCTAACCGTATTAAAGGTTAGTGGCGACTCCGAGATTCCAATATTTTTTCCTAAAAATTAAAATTAATTTTTTATTTCGCCGCCCAGGGCACACGCGCGCCTGGGACGTCACGACACTGAGCATCGTTTCATCCCAGCAATTTAACATTTTTCAGGTGAACCAGGTAGGCTAGCAAATCAGACTTACAGATAAAGAGATCTTTTGTTTTGCCCTGTTTATAGGGTAAGTGTATTTAGGGGATTATGTTTTTGGGAAAATGGTACTGGAGTGATGTGTAAATATGTATATATGGTTTGGAAATTCTTAATTCTAGTATTGTAAATATGGGTGTATGATTTTATGTTTTCCGCTGCATAGGTGTGTCAATTTGTGTATAGGGATACCTCAATGCCCATATGAGGCCTGAGATGTTATAGCAGGTATAATAGGGGTATTAGAGTAATTTATATATTAAATGAAAAAAAAATTTGGTGTAATTTTTGGGTTGTTACAGTTTGGTATCAGAGCCTAGGTTGCTAGGTTCTGTAGACTCTAGAGTACAGCGGAAAACAATACCAGAATATAGGAATAGAGTTTGGAGAAAGATAGAACAGGGTATCAGTGAATTAATGTTGGGAAATTAGGATGAGAATTTAGGGTTCTGTTATGCGGTTTGAAGGTAGAGTTTCGGGGTGGTTTCTATGATTTTCCTGGGGTGACGATTCTAGGAAAACTGTAGTAAACTATCGACGATTTCTATTTTCATATGGTAGGGCTTGAACTTAAATTAGTGATAAGAGGTAAGGGGTATTTTAGTTAGTATAGTTATTGTAGGGTTCAGTTACTCAAAATAATTTGTTAATATTATAGGATGGACCCAGGAGGTAGTAGCGCTCACGCTAGTGGCGATGGCGGAGCAGGGTCCAGATGATGTGTTACGTTGTGTGGCTCAACAGGTCATGGTTGAGATTGCTGGAGCTCCAGGGAGCAGGGAGGTCCATCTCTAGCTCAGGGCTGCACGATAGAAAAATTTACACCGGCATTTTCAAGAGTGGCTGATCCTACAGTTGCGAAGAATTGGATGTAGGAGATATAGAAGATTTTGACGGTGCTTCATTGCACTGATGAGCAGAGGGTCCTCTATACCACGTATAAGCTAACAGTGGAGGCCGAGAGATGGTGGACGACCACTAGATTACTGAAGGAGCAGATATCAGTTCCAGTGCCGATGACCTGGGCCCGATTCAGGGACATATTCTTTGATAGATACTATCATGCCTCAGTAAGAAAGGCTATAGTATAGGAGTTTTTGAGCTTGTCCCAGGGATCGATGACAGTCCAACGACACACAGTGAAATTTATCGAGTTATCGCATTTTTGCCCTTATACTGTTCTAGATGATGCTAAGAAGACCAGGATGTTCGAAAGGAATTTGAAGCGGGATATTTATAGATAGGTTGCAGTACTGAGGATACAGGATTTTTCAAAACTAGTTGACAGAGCGATAATAGTAGAGGAGGGTTTGCCAAGAGAGACTGAGATACAAAGCTAGAAGAATAGGGCCGCACCTTCGAGTTTTCAGGCGGGTTCTAGCCGTAACCCTTGGAGAGGAGGTAAATGCAGTGGGGATCAGAGGCAGGTGATAGAGTACAGTGGATTTCAGAGTGGGTAGTCTTATCCCACCTGCCCTAAACATGGACGAAGACATCTAGGTGAGTGCCAGCTAGGGGAGAATGTCTGCTATCATTGTGGGAGGCCTGGACATATGACCCAAACATGTCAGGGACGGCCGATTTATGCACCAAATCCCACACTGAACCAGGGTGGTCGTCGGGCACCCCGTGGAGTCTAGCAGAGGAATACAGCGTCGACGAGGGTCTATGCATTAACGCCAGGAGATGCCGAGACTTCTAAAGACGTTGTCATAGGTACACTTATTGTATTATCATATAAAGTTATTATTTTGTTCGACACAGGAGCCACTCATTCCTTTATATCAGTGGGGTATGTTAGAGTAACTGGGGTAAAGGCACAGTTATTAGATGTTGAGCTGTCTGTGGTCACGCTGACGGGATTTATGGTAAGATGTAGGCAGGTGCTTTGGAACTTTCCAGTAAGCATTCAGGAGAAAGTACTACCAGGTAATCTCGTGGTACTAGATATGTAGGGGTTTGATGTAATACTGGGTATGGATTGGTTAGCAGCTAATCACATCAGCATAGATTACAATAAAAAAGAAGTGATTTTAAAACCCCTGGCTGAGCAAAAATATAGATTTATGGGTTCACGTGTGCGTGCCTCGCCATAGCTTGTGTTAGCTATTCAGGTGAGGAAACTGCTATAGGGTGGTTGCTAGGGGTATGTTGCCTACATAAAGGAATTTCCAAAAGAAAAACTAAAACAGGCTGATATCCCAGTAGTTAGAGAATTTTTAGATGTTTTTCTAGAAGAATTTCCTGGCTTACCACCAAATCGGGAAATTGAATTAACTGTGGATCTACTACCACGATCAACACCGGTATCTAAAGCACCATACCATATAGGTCTAGTTGAATTGAAGAAATTGAATGATCAGTTACAGGAGTTTCTGGATAAGAGATTTGAAAATAGGATATAGTTCCTAAAAGGCGGATGAATTGGTTTTTAAAAAAATTTATGTTCTTTTTAAAGGCTTTTGAATTATAAAAATAAACACATTCCTAACAAAATCACAAAATACATGTAAAACAATCAATCCAAATCAAAACGAAATAACCAAGCCCTTGATTCTTGTAACAAAAGCCCTGTAGTAATATGCAATGCTTGTTGGATTTGTATAAGCTCTGTGTTGTAATTCACAATCACACTTCTTCCCAATGTTCAGCTTTTAAATAAACTTTTAGTTTAATAAGTTTAGGATTATCAACCAATGTAGTCCCTTTTGATTTCCACAATCAATGCTGATAAAACCAAAACAAATTATCTTCCAATCTATTTAACAACCAAACACTCAAGAATTTAGAAATTATAAAGCATTCACGTAGTTTGTAAAGTGTGCTGAAAAGTAAAGAGTGGGGAAAAGAGAGAGGAACACAAGGTTTTACAAGGCTCGGCTTATACCTAGCCTACGTCCTCACCTTTGGCAAACCACCAAAGGATTCACTAGGTCAGTTCCTTTGTCAGGCGAAACAATACCATTTACAACACTCCTTCGATTAGGCTAGAGCCCGCCTCTCCAAATGATATTCCCTCGCTTGGCTCAATGATCCAACAACCTTGAATCGTCTATAAACAAGAAATAAGTAGAGAGAATTTTGTGTACAATAGACACTCTCACAACAGAGTTGGTTAATACAATATTCAAAACAAATATACTTCAATGTAAATCAATATAAAGAGATTGAAGCTCAATTGAATTTAGATCACCGAATATATGTTCCAATTATTGAAAGATTCAAACTTTGAAGGCTCAAATTTGGAGTTGGGATCAGGAGTAATTCAGTAATGAACGTACGATGAGCACAAAAGAGATTGAGAGCTTTGAGATTACTTTGATTGCTGGAAAATTTCTTAGTGTTTAAAATCATTATATTTGGGGCTATTCATAAATGTTTAAAAGATAATTCCTTGCCCCCCATGTTTACTTGGAGTAAACATCAAGTTTTCAAAAAGAGTAGAGCCCAAGAAATCCATTTAAAAAATCTTCCCGTTGAGTTTTTAAAAGTCTGTTCGAGTGGTAGTCGCTTGCCATAGTCAAAACTATACATCCAGAAGGCTGGCGGTCACCTGCCAAGACACAGGCAGTCGCCTAGCTTGACCAATCAAGTGCCTGATAGGGTTCAGGTAGTCACCTAGGACCCTACTGCCTCCCAAGTTTAATTCCCTTTATTTTTGGCAGCCTATTACCTATATTGGGCAGTTGCCTGGCTCTCAGAAACTCCCCATTTTTACTTTGAAAACATTCTTCCTTTTAGACCTTTATCATTTTAATTTAAAAACATATTTTAAGGTCTTTCAAAAATGTGTTTCTTAGTTTTCTTTTATTTGTAAGAGCTTCAATTCAATTTATATTGAGGTTTACATGAAGTACTTACATAGAGACATCCTTAAAACTCTAGTCTTTTGATCTTCATGTAAATCCTTGCTTTTCCATGATCATATATCATCTTTAAGCTTTCAATCAACTTTCATTCTTCAAAGTATGCCCTTCATGAACTTTATTTTAGCTTTGAAATGCTTGAGCTTTCCCTGCCTCCTGAAATAGTTTAACTTGAAAACCATATCAAACTTTGATTTGTTATCATCAAAATAAGAATTGTAAGCCTTGTTAGGCCAACAATCTCCTCCTTTTTTATGATGACAAATCTAGAGCAAAAATAAGAAAATACTCCTTAAAGTACTCCCCTTTTACAATAGTAGTCATGGCTCCCCCTTTCAATAAGCATGAATGAAAAATGTTTTTAAACATAAAGTACATTCACATCAAGTATCAAGCATCAAACAGATGCATAAAGTATTATCAAGTATCAATCACACTCCCCTTTTTAAACATAAAGTACTCAAACATCATCATATAGTCAAACATAAGCATAAAGTATAAAGTACTCAAACATTAAGTACATCAAGTAGTAGTCAACCATATGTTTCTTTTTACTCTCTCACAATCACTCTTCCCCTTTGGACATCAATCAAAAAGGAAAAGAGGGTGATCTATCATAAAGCATAGTTAAGTTTTGAACTACAAAGTACTTAAGTTCTTACAGAATATGATACAAACAAAAAATAATGTTCGGTGACATACATAGAAAGATTAAGAACTAATACAAGATAAAGCAACAAAAACATCATAATGATCAAGCACGTCATTCTAAATCTTCCTTGGATCCACTCCCATCTTCTTCTTCTTCTTCTTGTTCCTCAAAATTTTCAGCAGATTCATCATTACAAGATGGAACTGAGCTGATGTCCATCGATATTGTACTTTTAGAAGAGCTAGCTAAATGATTTATAATTTTATCAACTCGTTGAGAGATGGTGTGAGGATGTTAAAATTTGCAAACACCATATTCAATATCCCAGCATATGGTAGAATAATTCGAGAAGCATCAACTTTCATATTAATCCATTTGATGAGAAGACTAGGAAGATCCAATTTTTTCCCTTTCAAAATACACCACATGATAAAACAATCTAAAAAGGAAACATGATCATGTGAACCGGATCGTGGTAGGATATTATATGTAATCAGTTTATGCAAAATTATAGCTTAAAGATTGAGCTATTTGTAGATGGGTGGATTTCCAAAATTAGTGGGTGTATCGATCATTACAAGAGGTTGAAATGCCTCTGGGGTGAATCCTTGGATCATTATCCATTGTTTTTCAACAATTTGAACTTCAAAATATCTCAGTTTAACATGAATGAGTGAGGTAAATATTTTGCCCTAGGAGATTCGTTTTTAATCCATCGTCTTGTTTCTCCATATTTGCATAAATGATCCTTACCAAGTTTGGATAATACCCTTTGGCTTCATATGTGATAAATCTTTCCCATCCAATTTCTTTAAGAAGCTCTAAGATTTTAGAAAAATCATAACTGAAAAAATACAACATTGAGTACTTTGCCTAGAATTGTTTCTGATGAAGCGATTTGATTTCTATAGAGAATTTTGGCTTGAGGAGTTACTAACCATTTTTATACTTCATCGTTGTTGATGCGTGTGGAGGAGGAAGCACCTTTGTTAGCAACCGATTTTGTTTGTGGCATGTTTGCAATGAAAGTTGAATATGAGAAACCCTAGGAATTTGGTGAGGATGATGTAGGTTTTGGCTTTGGATCTTGATTTTGGATGGATTTGGAGGAGAAATGGGTTTGAACAAGAGTAGGAATGAGAGGATTTAGAGTGAGAGGAGAAGTGGCAGGCGCTTAAGGGCTGTTAGAATGAAACATAATAGGCTTTTAAACCCTTACCTGCCGCGAGGCAGTCGCCTGCCACAAGGAGGCAGGTTCCTGTCAACCCAAAAGGCACCAAGTCAGTAGCATGGCAGTCACTTGTCACCCAGGTGGCAGTCACTTGCCAAGAAGATTTTTAAAAACTTGTTTTTAAACAACTTCTTGAACATGCATCATTCCTAATTCTCTTCTAATGAATATAAATCGATCCTCAGAGAGTGGTTTTGTGAATATGTCTACTAATTGATCATTTGTATTAACGAATTCTAGAATTATTTCCTCATTTTGTACATGATCTCTTAAGAAGTGATGTCTTATGTCAATATGTTTTGTTCTTGAGTGAGATACTGTATTTTTTGAAATATTTATGGCACTTGTGTTGTCTGACTTTATTGGGATTGTTTGATATTGAATTTTGAAATCTCTTAATTGTTTGTTTCATATATAACGTTTGGGCACAATAACTCCCAACTGCTATGTATTCCGCTTCAGCTATGGATAGTGCCACAGAATTTTGTTTCTTTGAAAACTAGGAGACTAGTGAGTGTCCTAGAAAGTGACAAGCCCCACTAGTGCTCTTTCTATCTATTTTACACCAAGCATAATCCGCATCTGAATAGTTAATCATTTCAAAATCAGTTCCCTTTGGATACCACAAGTCTAGATCAAGTGTGCCTACCAAGTACCTAAGTATTTGTTTGTCTGCTATTTGATGTGATTCCTTAGGTTCTTATTGAAACCTAGCACATATGCATACACTAAACATGATGTCGGGTCTACTTGCTATTAGATATAATAGGCTTTCTATCATTCTTCGGTAGTGTTTATTGTCCACTTGTTTTCCTTTTTCATCTTTGTCAAGGCTTGTTGAGGTGCTCATGGGGGTTCCTATGGGTTTTCTTTCTTCCATATCAAACTTTTTCAACATATCCTTAATATATTTAATTTTATTTATGAATGTTCCATTTTTAGCTTATTTAATTTGTAATCCTAGGAAGTAATTCAACTCTCCCATCATACTCATTTCAAATTCTCTTTGCATACATGTGGAAAATTCTTTACATAATTCTTCATGTGTTGCACCAAATATGATATCATCAACATAGATTTGTACTATTAGCATATCTTTATTTTTTTTAGTTTTTATGAATAGAGTGTTATCTATCTTTCCTCTTGAAAAATCATTTTTGAGTAAAAATTTGCTTAGTCTTTCATACCAAGCTCTAGGAGCTTGTTTCAAACCATACAAAGTTTTTGTTAACTTGTATACATGATTGGGATTTTTCGTGTCTTCAAAACCTGGAAGTTGTTTAACATAAACTTCTTCATTTATATGTTCGTTTAAGAATGCACTTTTTACATCCATTTGATATAGTTTAAAATCCTTATGGGCTGCATAGGCTAGGAGCATCCTTGTTGCTTCCATTCTTGCTACGGGTGAAAAGGTTTCTTCATAATTGAAACCTTCTTCTTGATTATAACCTTGTGCTACTAACTTGGCTTTGTTTTTAACAACTATCCCATTTTCATCCTTCTTATTTCTAAAGACCCATTTAGTTCCCATGATTGAGTGTTCTTTGGGTTTAGGTACTAGTTGTCATACTTGACTTCTTTCAAACTGATTTAGTTCTTCTTGCATAACCATAATCCAAGAATCATCATTTAAGGCTTCTTCAATGTTCTTTGATTCATCTTGAGATAAAAATGCATAGTGGTTGCATATATTTTTCAATGATGCTTTAGTGGTTACTCCTTTTGATAGTTCTCCAAGAATTTGATCTTTTGTATGACTTTTAACATATTTCCACTCTTTTGGTAGTTCTTGGTTTTCTATAGGGTTTTCATTTGAAGTTTCATCATTGTTTTCTTCTTTTATTTCAAGATTTTCTTATTTTTGTGAGATATCTTCTCTTTCATCATTCTTAATTTCTTTAACATAGTGATTTGATTCATCAAAAGTTATATGCATGGATTCAATGATAGTAAGTGTTCTTTTATTATAAACCCTATAGGCTTTACTATTTGTAGCATATCCTAAGAAAATGCCTTCATCTGATTTTGCATCAAATTTACCTAGATCATCTTTATTATTGAGAACAGAGCATTTACATCCAAATACATGGAAGTAAGCTATGTTGGGTTTTCTATCTTTCCATAGTTCATAAGGTGTTTTATCTAGACTTGATCTAATAGACACCCTATTTATAACATAACAAGTTGTATTTACAGCTTTAGCCAAAAAGTACTTAGGTAAATCATTTTCATTTAACATTGTTCTTACCATTTATTGAAGAGTTCTATTTTTCCTCTCAACAATTCCATTTTGTTGTGGAGTCCTAGGTGCTGAGAAGTTATGATTTATACCATGATCATCACAAAATTTGTCAACATTTTTGTTTGAACTCTCTACCTTGATCACTCCTAAAGTTAGTTATGTCATAGTCTTTTTCACTTTGTAGTTTCTTGCATAGAGTTATTAACATGTTGCAAACTTCATCTTTATTCGCTAATAATAATAACCAAGTATATCTTGAATAATCATCTACAATCACAAACGCATATTGTTTGCCTCCTAAGCTTTGTGTTCTAGTAGGACCAAATAATTCTAGGTGCAAGAGTTCTAAGGGTCTACTAGTTGATATGTACTTCTTCTTTTTGAAACTTGTCTTGATTTATTTTCCTTTTTGTCATGCATCACAAATCTTATCTTTTATAAATTTTGTATTTGGTAATCCTTTTACTAAATTTTTCTTGGATAGTTTAGATAATAGGTCCATACTTGTATGTCCTAGTTTCCTATGCCAAAGCCAACAAGTTTCATTCATGGCAGCCAAACATGTCACATTTTGATTAACTAGGCTATCAAGATTTATACAATATACATATTTACCCTATGAGCTGTGAATAAGGTTTCATCATTCTTAGGATTTTGAATAATGCATTTGTCTTTCTTAAAAATTATTTCAAATCCTTTGTCACTTAGATGACTAATACTCAGAAGATTATGGTTTAAATCTTCTACCAACAACACATCATTAATTGTAAGAGAGGGTTCTTTACCTATTTTACCAATGCTAACAATTTTACCTTTTGCATTGTCACCGAAGGTCACGTATCCCCCATATTTTTTGTTTTAGTGTGGTGAACTTGGTCCTATCTTTGGTCATGTGTCTTGAACACCCGCTATCCAAGCACCCCTTTTCCCTTGATGGTATTGTCCTTAAGCACACCTACAATAAAGGATTCATGGTGTTAGTTTTTGGAACCCAAATTTTCTTTACTTTTTTTGAATTATTTCTAGTTCCATTGTTTACTTTCCATTCATTTTGAACTTTAACATATTTTCTTTTGAGTGGGCAGTTAAACATCACGTCCTTTATTTTTGCACATGCACCAGGTAGTATGATCATGTATATTGGTTGAGGAAGTACTAGCATAGTACTTTGCTTCTTTAACAAAATATACCATGAATAACTTCGTACTTCTTTTATTTTTTTTTTCCATTATATCCGATTCCTTCTCTATTTCCATGCAATTTTTGTTGTCCAAGCATCTTTTTAAAATTTTCTTTACCTTTGGTAAAGTTATAAATGATTTTCTCCTTATCCTCTATTGATTTCTTAAGTTCAATTGTTTCTAAGTCCTTTTTATTTTGATCATCTACTTATATTTTGACTATTTCTTGAGTCATATCTTCTATTTTCTCCTCTAACTTTTTAATATGAGATTCTTTCTCCTTTTCAATGGATTTAGAAAATTCAAGTTGTTTTGATAGTTTTTCATTTTGTTTTTTCAAGGTTATGTTTCTTTTGGAAACTTTGATAAACCTTTTATGCAAGGCAAATAACTCAGCTTGTAGTTATTTATAGGAAGGCATGCTATCACAAGATTCATCATAAGATTCGTTACTAGATTCCATTGATGAGTAGTAGTAAGAATTTACCTCTTCATTATTTGCCATGAAGCACATATTTGCAATCTCTTGTTCGCTTGACTTGTTCTATGTTTTGCTTGAGCTTGAATCATTCCATGTAGCTTTCATGGCTTCCTTCTTCTTCTTTTTATCATTCTTGAGTAAAGGGCAGTCCGGCTTGATGTGTCCTAGTTTCTTGCAATGATAACATGTAGGAGGGACACTTTTAATTTTGTTTTCTTTCCTACTAGCTTCCCCATTTTTTCAGATTTCTTTTTACTAAACTTTCTAGGGAACTTTTTATTTCTCCTATAGAACTTGCCAAGTCTTTTAGTGATAAATGCAATTTCATCTTGGTTTATATCACTAGATTCACTTTCATCTTCACTTGTGCTTTCACTAGCTGCTTTTAAGGCAACAGACTTCTTATCCTAAGGTTTAGAGTTTTTTTTTTTCTTTTAATGTCATTTCATAAGAGAGTAGTGAAACTATAAGTTCATCTAGTGAGGTAGTGTTAGGGTTCCTACCTTTAGTTATTGCAATGGCCTTTGGTTCCCATATGGAGGGAAGGCCTCTTAGTATTTTTCAAATCATAGGTAGTGTAGGTCTTTCCTAAGGCACTTAGAGAATTTATTATGTGAGTAAATCTAGTATACATGCTAGTGATTGTTTCATCCGGACTTATCTTGAAAGCTTCATACTCACTAGTTAGCATGTCAATCCTATTGACTTTAACATCTACCGTTCCTTCATAAGTTACTTATAACTTGTCCCAAATTTCTTTGGCCATTTTTTAGATCATGACTCTTTTGAATTCATTAGCATCTAAAGCACAATACAAGACATTTATGGCACTTGAATTTATTTGTAGCATTTTGTAGTCTATATTGGTCAAGTCCTTTTTCTCTTTAGGAATTTGTTTTTCATCCCCTATTTTCGTAGGAATTAAATCTCCATCCATGACAACTTCTCAAGCTTTCCAATCCATATGTTGAAGATAGATTTGCATTCATTTTTTTCCAAAAAGTGTAGTTATGTCCACAAAAGATAAGTGGTCGGGTTGAGGATTGGCCCTCTTCGAAGGAAGCTACTCCTAAGTGTGTCATTCGATCTTTTTATAGCTTCTTGTTAAGATTTACTATAACTAGGCTCTGATACCAATTGAAAATAGGATATAGGTCTCAAGAGAGGGGGGGGGGGGGTGAATTGGTTTTTAAAAAATTTATGTTCTTTTTAAAGGATTCTGAATTATAAAAATAAACACAACCCAAACACAATCACAAAATACGTGTAAAAAAATCAATCTAAATCAAAATGAAATAACCAAGCACTTTGTTCTTGTAACAATAGCCCTATAGTAATATGCAATGCTTGTTGGACTTGTATAAGCCCTGTGTTGAAATTCATAATCACACTTCTTCCCAATGTTCAGCTTTTAAATAAACTTTCAGTTTAATAAGTTTAGGATGATCAACCAATGTAGTCCCTTTCGGTTTCCGCAATCAATGCTGATCAAATCAAAACAAATTATCTTCCAGTTTATTTAACAACCAAACATTCAAGAATTCAGAAATTATAAAGCATTCACGTAGTTTGTAAAGTGTGCTGAAAAGTAAAGAGTAGGGAAGAGAGAGAGGAACACAAGGTTTTACGAGGTTCGGCTTATACCTAGCCTACATCCTTGCCTTTGGCAAACCACCAAAGGATTCACTAGGCCAGTTCCTTTGTCGGGTGTAACAATACCGTTTGCAACACTCCTTTGATTAGACTAGAGCCCGCCTCTCCAAACAATATTCCCTCACTTGGCACAACGATCCAACAGCCTTGAATCGTCTATAAACAAGAAACAAGTAGAGAGAATTTTGTGTACAATAGAAACTCCCACAATAGAGCTGGTTAGTACAATATTCAACACAAATATACTTCAATGTAAATCAATATAAAGAGATTGAAGCTCAATTGAATTTAGATCACCAAATATATGCTCCGAGTATTGAAAGATTTAGACTTTGAAGGCTTAAATTTGGAGTTGGAATCAGCAGTAATTCAGTAATGAACATAGGATGAGCACAAAAGAGATTGAGAGCTTTGAGAATACTTTGATTGCTACAAAATTTCTTGGTGTTTAAAATCATTATATTTGGAGCTATTTATAGATGTTTAAAAGATAATTCCTTGCCCCCCCCCCCCAAGTCTACTTAAAGTAAACATCAAGTTTTCAAAAAGAGTAGAGCCAAAGAAATCCATTTAAAAAATCTTCCCGTTGAGTTTTTAAAAGTCTGCTCGAGTGGTAGGCGCCTGCCATAGTCAAAACTATACATCTAGAAGGCAGGAAGTCGCCTGCCAAGACACAAGCAGTCACCTACTTGACCACTTAGGCGCCTGACAGGATTCAAAAAGTCGCCTGGGACCCTACTGCCTCCCAAGTTTAATTCCTTTTATATTTGGCAGTCTATTGCCTATATTGGGCAGTCGCTTAGCTCTCAGAAACTCCCCTTTTTTACTTTGAAAACTTTCTTCCTTTGAGACCTTTATCATTTTGATTTAAAAACATATTTTAAGGTCTTTCAAAAATGTGTTTCTTAGTTTCTTTTTATTTGTAAGAGCTTCAATTCAATTTATATCAAGGTTTACATGAAGTACTTACATAAAGACATCCTTAAAACTCTAATCTTTTGATCTTTATGTAAGTCCTTGCTTTTCCATGATCATATATTATCTTTGAGCTTTTAGTCAACTTTCATTCGTCAAAGTATGTCCATCATGAGCTTTATTTTGGCTTTGAAATGCTTGAGTTTTGCCTACTTCCTGAAACAGTTTAACTTGAAAACCATATCAAACTTTGATTTGTTATCATCAAAATGAGAATTGTAAGTTTTGTTAGGCCAACAAGATTTATTAGGCCTAGTGTGTTGCCCTGGGGAGCACCAGTTCTATTCGTGAAGAAGAAAGATGGAACCATGAGGTTGTGTATAGATTATAGGGAGATAAATAAACTGACAGTCAAGAATAAATATCCTTTTCCTAGGATCGACGATTTATTTGATCAGCTCCAGGGGACCCAGGTCTACTCCAAAATTGACTTGTAGTCTGGTTATCATTAGGTGAAAGTTAGAGTAGAGGATATTTCAAAAACTGCATTCCAAACCAGATATGGGCATTACGAATTTTTAGTGATGTCGTTTGGATTGACTAATGCACCCGCAATATTTATGGATTTAATGAATCGGGTGTTCCATCTGTACCTGGACCAATTTGTTGTGGTTTTCATTGAAGATATACTGGTCTACTTGAGAAGTTTTGAGGAGCATGAGCATCATTTGAGGCTGATGTTGCATTCATTGAGAGAAAGGAAGTTGTATGCAAAATTCAAGAAATGTGAATTCTGGTTAAGGCAGGTTACTTTCCTCGGGCATATGATCTCTAAGGGCAGTATATCGGTTGACCCGAGTAAGATAGAGGCAATGGTGAGTTAGGAAAGGCCAGGAAATGTCCAGGAGGTTAAGAGTTTTTTGGGTTTAGCAAACTACTACCGACGCTTCGTAGGTTTCTTTAGATTATCTTGTCCACTAACATGACTCACGAGGAAAAATGTGAAGTTTTATTGGAGTGATGATTGTGAGCAGAAATTCTAAGAATTAAAGCAGCAGTTGGTTTCAGCACTGGTACTGACTATTCCATTAGGGGAGGATGGATTTTTGATATACAGTGATGCATCTTTGAAGGGTCTTGGATGTGTGTTAATGCAGCATGGAAGAGTCATTGCCTACGCATTTAGGCAGCTTAAAGAATATGAGAAGAACTATCTTATGCATGATTTAGAATTAGTTGTAGAGGTTTATGCTTTAAAAATCCGGAGGCATTATCTATATGGTGGGAAATGTGAAATCTTCATGGACCACAAGAGCTTAAAGTATTTCTTTACCCAAAAAGAGCTGAATATGAGGCAAAGAAGGTGACTGGAACTCATTAAAGATTATAACTATACTATTAGTTACCACCCAGGGAAAGTGAATGCGATAGCAGATGCTCTGAGCAAGAAATCAATGGGACCAGCACTAGAAGGTATGGAGATTTAGCACTCTATTATGACGGATTTGGAAAGATTAGGCATAGAGCTAATAGAGGATGATCACCAGTCATTCATTGCTAACCTGGTGATTCAGCCTACATTGCAAGAAAGGATTAAAGTTGGCCAGAAATTTGACCTAGAGTTAGTAGAGTTGATAGAGAAAGTACAAGACAGATAGGAGGAGGATTTTAGCATATCAGATGATGGAGCCTTGCGGTTCTGTACCAGACTATGTGTTCCTGCAGATGCCGAGATCAGGAGAACTATATTGGAGGAAGCTCACGGATTCCTATACGATGTACATCCAAGTACTACTAAAATGTATTGGGATCAACGAGAATCCTTTTGGTGAAGTAGCATGAAGAAGGATATTCCTGAATTTGTAAAGTAGTGCTTGATGTGCCAGCAAATAAGGGCTGAGCATCAGAGACCCGCGGGATAGTTGCATTCACTCTTTATTCTAGAGTGGAAATGGGATCACGTCTCTATGGATTTTGTTACTGGGCTACCACCAGTGCGATAGGGGTTGAATGTTATTTGGGTGATCGTTGATCGTCTGACAAAAACCGCTCACTTCATCCCTATTAAAGTCAGCTATTCCATGGACATACAGGCATAAATATATGATCAGGAAAGAGTTCGCGCCCATGGTGTGCCGGTGTCCATAGTTTCAGACCGAGATCCTCGATTTACTTCATGATTTTGGAAAAGCTTTCAGGAGGCAATGGGAACATAGTTAGCATTTAGCACTGCTTTTCACCCTCATACGGATGGTCAGACTAAGAGGACGATCCAGATATTAGGGGATATGCTTTGTGCACACGTGCTAGATTTTGGGGGTAGTTGGATTCAGTTTATGCTGTTGATTGAATTTTCCTACAATAACAGCTATCATGTCAGCATCGGCATGGCACCTTAGGAGGCACTTTATGGTAGATGTTGTTCACCTATTTTCTGGGATGAAGTAGGTGAGAGGTGAATTTTGGGTCCAAAGATGGTGCAGCAGGCCTATGATAAAATCGGACTAATTAAAGAAAGAATCAGTACATCTAAGAGTCGACAAAAGAACTATGCAGACGTTTGCCGCAGGGAGTTAGAATTTGATGCGGGGGATCGGGTATTCTCAAAGGTAGCTCCTTTGAGAGGGATTATGAGGTTTGGAAAGAAGGGCAAACTGAGCCCTAGGTATATTGGTCCTTTTGAGATACTTGAGAGAGTGGGGTCAGTAGCCTATAGGCTAGCCCTGCCACTAGCTTTGTTTAGAATACACAACATATTCCATGTTGCCATGCTAAGGAAATATGTCCCAAACCCATCCCACATAATCAATTATGCAGAAATAGAGCTTAGAGATTCACTAGCCTATGAGGAAGCACTAGTACATATGTTAGACCAAAAGACATAGGAATTGCGCACCAAGGAAATTCAGCTGGTGAAAGTTTTATGGAGAAACCATGATATAGAAGAAGCTTCGTGGGAGCTTAAGGAAGAAATTATACAGAAGTACCCACACTTATTTAATGAATTATAGTATTAGTCAGTGTTGTTTAGATAAAGACAGTGTTTGTTTAATGTAGAGTGATACTTATATGGTTATGTTTTAGATTATAGGATAGGTAATGTTTTGGTTTTGGGAGAATTTTCTTTTATGAGTATATTTGTAATCTCCCAGGATCTTAAATGTAACCACAGTATTCTTCCACCACAAGTGAGGGTAATTAATAAAATAAGTAGCTTATTTTCTTTAAAGGATGTTGTTCAGTACAGATAGCAAATTTCAAAGACGAAATTTTATAAGGAGGAGAGAATGTAAAGACCCAAATAATTTATAGTAATTAAATAATAAAAAGAAGAAGGAAAGGAAATTTCAAAAAGGGACTTATAGGGTCTCGTCAACGAATGCAGGGATTTCATCGACGAGTATTCTACTAGGGATTGTTGACATGGACACATGTCTCATCAATGAAAATTTATCGGGAGGGGGTTTATAGAGCCTGAAATTCGTCGATGAGGTGACGTGTCTCATCGATGAATAAGTAAGACAAAATCGAATTTTTCAGCAAAAGTTGCGAAGGAAAATCTCTCTCTCTCTATAAAAACCGACCCTCTCCCTTTCTCTCTACGATTCCGACTTCATTTATTTTCGGTTCAACGATCAGAAGCCACCACCCTACTCCTGGGAAGATTCTCTTCAAGTCTGCTGGAATAGATCATTGGTTAGGCCAACTTGGGTACCATTCCCAAAATTTGGGTAAGTTGAATAATTGGGTATTTTCAGTTGTATCAGACTTATTTGAGTTTAGATTTTAAGTTATATGGGAATATACTAGAGTTTTGTGAAGAAAAATTTAAGTATTATATTATCAGGAATAGGGTGTTTCGGGACCCTATAGATATGGGTTGGGAACCCCAGTGAGTATTTTTAGAAGCCCGGGTAAATTATTATTCAAAAATTTACAAGTATGTAGGCTTGGGGAAAAATAGTGTATTTATTGGAAATATGCATGTGTATTATTTCAGAATTTTGGGGAATAGTACGCCGTGAGCGTGAGGATTAAGTTAGAGGCGAGCCACCCAGCTAGTTAGGTAATGGAAATATGCTATGTTAGGAATTTTAGCAAGTTTACCAAAAAATTATTTATGTATATATATATGTCTATTGTTCAGTTTTTCTAGAATATGAGTTGTATTATTTGTGTGGCCTGAGTAGATATTTGCGTGATACAGAATCTACGTAGTTTTTCAGAATATCATGATTTACAGTATATACATACATATGTAGACAGATATTTACCAGACAGATATTTATCAGACAAGTATTACAAATATTTTTCAAACCAGTATTTTACAATAATTACAAAATGCTATGTTTTCCAAAACCATAACACTAAAACTTTACATATTATTCAGTCAGATATTACAGTCAGACATACATTTATTTTATTCAGATATTATAGTATTTACAGATTAGATTTATAGTGTTATGGTTATTTTGGAAACATGATGAAAACAGTAGGGTAATTATAGCAATAGTATATATAGTATCAGATCCCAGATGAATTACTTCCGATATATTCAGTTAGCAGAGTACATTACCGTTGCTTTTTTCAACCACATATCTTAGATAGTATGTGGATTCCGTCAACCATGCCAAGAGAGTTTGTAGTCTCCCCAGTACTCTGGGTTAAGGGGGCTCGGTTTGACGAGGTAGTTTCCAGTTCCGTGCTTAGGAGAAGACGCAGTTTGGCTAGGCTGAGGATTGGTAGAGTACAATTGATTTACTGGTAGGCCAACCAGGATTAAGTCCCGCCTAAGGGCCGCACAACCCTGTCATGAGGGGTTAAATCATGACATACAGTTTTCCAAGGAAAAAATCTCAATTATGTATATATATATATATATATATATATACATATATACAGATTTACAGAATTTTCAGCAAATAGAGTATGATATTAGAAGTATGAAAAGTAGAAAACTCAGAAGATACAATTATGTTTTAAATTATAATAAATGTAAGTTATACTTTATATTGATTTGCCAGCTTATACAATTTCAAATATTGTCATTGTATTTATGCAACTCGGTCGTCACACACTAGTCATAGTGTTAGCCTAATAAGGCTTTCACCTCTTGTTTTGATGGTAACAAATAAAAGGTTTTAATATGATTATGTGTTTAAGTAATGATGGTTTCAGGCAACTTAGAAATCCAAATTCAAGAAAGCTTCAAAAGATCACCAACAAACTTAAAAGTACATGATGTGTCATGAAGTGATCAAAAAAGGAAGCTCAAAGACATCTAAAGATGGAATGAACTCAAAGCTTCAAGATGACCATGAAGTTTTCAAAGAACAAGAAGTGTTTAATTTGTTAGGAAATCTTCATCTAAGTACTTCAAAGGTAAAAATATCATTATGAATGAAATGAAGCTCATTAGGTGACATAAATGGACTTAGAGACTTTATATTAAAACCCTAGAAAATAAATTTAAAAAGTAAGAAAGCAAAGAAGCCAAATATCTTTGAAAAAAAAAAAAAAGGAAACTGATTTTGTTCTATCTAGGCGACCGAGGTGCAATCCTTAGGCGACCGAGGATTTTTGCTGAAGAAACTTAAAATAGGCAATGTGTCTTCAGGCGCCTGACCCTGTAACTTCAGGCTCTTGAACTCACTTCAGGCGATCGAGCTTGCACTTCAGGCAACCGAAGCACGGCAATTGGTAGATTTTTTAAACTTCTAATTTTCAAATCTAATTGACTTGTGCCCTAATATTTTTAGAAACTTGGACAGCACTCCAAGTAAACTTGGGCAGCACGAAAGTGAATGTTTTTCAAGTCTATAAATACATGTTTTATGGTCTTCATATAGATAGCAAGCATGGAACATTCTTTCAAAATCTCTCTCACTCAAAGCTCTTGTTATTTGCTCTAAGTGTTGAATTGCTGCGAATTTCTTGGGAAATTTCTGAGCTTTTACATCTTCTCTGAAGTATCTGATTTAAGTTATTGATCCTCATTAAAGAGAAGTAAACCGGTGATATTTACATTGAGCTTCTTACTTCATTCTTTTGGTATTTTGAATTTGAAGTATATTAGTTTCTAAAGTGTACTAATCAGCTCTTTGTGTGAGCATTATTTGTACGCATCTATTTTATTTATTTCTTGTAGATTGATGATTCTAAGGATTATTTGGATTGTTGGCTAAGCAAGGGGATATAGCTTAAAGAGTAGGGCTCTAGCTTAAAGGAGTGACCGGACGAGGGGATATCATTTGAAGAAGGTGGGCTCTAGCCTTAACCAAGGAGTGTTGTAAAGGTTTTGTTCTAGCCGTCAAAGGAGCAGGTTTAGATAATCCTTTGGTGGTTTTCCAAAGGCAAGGACATAGGCTGGGTATAAGCCGAACCTCGTAAAAATCTTCGTCTCACTCTCACTTTCTTTTACTCTTTATTTTCAGTATATTTAAATTGCATGGATGGTTTAATTGATAATCATATATACTACGTAATATAGAAATCAAGTAAACTTGAAGTCTAATTTTCATTTGGATTGCGGAAACCAAAAGGGAGTACGTTGGTTATACCATACCTTGCGGAAACCATATGGGAGTACGTTACTTGGTTAACAGCCCAAGGATAAATTAACAGAGAGTTTAGTTGAGTTTTGAATATTGAGAAGAGTGTAGATATTGTGTTGATTGGATGTTGTATTGCACATCATATTGAAGAAGCAAAACAATCAATACAGGGCTTAAATAAACAAACAAACTACTTTAAGTATTGCAGGTAACTTGTGCTTGGAAAATCATTTGGTTGTTTGTTTTCAAATTGTGAATGATTGACTTGGTTACTTGAATGATTGGTTTAGTTGCTTGGTTGTTTACATAGTTGTGCTGATTTATTGAATTAAAAGAACTAAGTTCTTGAGTGATTAAAGAATTAAACAAACAAGTAAAGAATTATCTCAAAGAAATAAAAGAAGGTTAAGGATTCTTAAAAGGAATTAAGAGAAACTTTTAAAATCCAATTCACCCCCCCTCTTGGGACTACACCTTACTTTTCAATTGGTATCAGAGCGAGGTTATAGAAAATCTTAATTAGTAGTTATAAAAAGATCTAAATGGCTAACTTAGGCGTAGCTCCCTTTGGAGAGGGACAATCTTCAACTAGGCCTCCAATCTTTTGTGGACACAACTATACATTTTGGAAAAAGAGAATGCAAATATATCTTCAAACCATGGATTGGAAAGTCTGGGAGGTTGTCATGGAAGGTGACCGAATTCCCACTAAGATAGTTGATGGAAAACAAGTCCCTAAGGAGAAAATTGATATGAAAGACTCAAACTATAAGATGATGCAAGTAAATTCTAGTGCCATGAATGCTCTATATTGTGCTTTAGATGCCAATGAATTTAATAGAGTAATGGCATGCAAATCAACTAAGGAAATATGGGACAAGCTTGAAGTCACCTACGAAGGCACTATAGATGTTAGGGATAATATGATCGATATGCTTACAAGTGAATATGAAGCGTTTAAAATGAACACGGATGAATCCATAACTAATATGTTTACTAGGTTCATTCACATAATCAATTCCCTAAATGCACTAGGAAAAACCTATACTACTTATGAGATGATAAGGAAATTTCTTAGAGGGCTGCCACCTAAATGGGAACCAAAAGCCACTACCATAACCGAAGGAAGAAATTTGAAAAACACTTTCTTAGATGAACTTATAGGTTCTCTACTTACATATGAAATGGCAATGAATGAAAAGAATGGAAAAGCCAAAACCCAAGAATCAATAGCCTTCAAAGCCTTAAAAGACAACTCAAGTAATGAAGAAGAAATGGATGAAGATGAAGTAGCCTTCATATCTAAAAAGCTAGCAAGGATGCAAAGAAGGAGAAACAAATTCAAGAGAAGAAATCAAAAATCTAAATCAGATGAATCAGAAGAAGTTAGCAAGAAATCAAAGAATAAAACTCCTACGTGCTACCATTGCAACAAAGCTGGACATATTAAACCAGAATGTCCACTACTAAAGAAAGAGTTTAAGAAGAAAAAGAAAAAGGCCATGAAAGCCACTACTTGGGATAACATGAGTACAAGTAGTTCAAAAAATGAGTCAAGTGGCCAACAGGTTGCTTATACATGCTTTATGGCTTGGGACAATAATGAAAGCTCCTCATCTAAATCTTTAAATAATTCTTGTAGTGATGAATCCAATGATGAGAGCATGTCATCTTATAAAGAACTTCAAAATGACTTATTCAAAGTTCATAAGATGCTAATTAAAGTAACTAAACAAAATAATTCATTGAAAAATATGGATGAAGGAATAATGAAAGAGTTAGAATCCCTTAAAGCTGCAGAAATAGAAAAGGATTCTAGAATCAAGAAAATGGAAAGCAAGAATGAAACTTTGACAAAGGAGTTAGAAGCTAAAAATCTCACCGAAAAAGAAAAAGATTTAAAAATCAAAGAATTAGAAAGCAAGATTGAAAATATGATAGAAGACCTTCGATCCCTATCCTCTATAGTATATAAGAAAGATATATATATTTCTGAATTAGAGGGTAAAATAAGAAAATTGTCTCTAGAATTAGAGAAATCATTTAAAAAGGTTGACAACAAGAAAGAGATAGAGTTAAATGATCTCAAAAATCAGATTGAAGATAAAGAAAAGATCATCTATAACTTTACAAAAGGAAAAGCAAACTTTGACAAGATGATAGGCTCACAAAGGATGACTTTAAATAAAGAAGGCATTGGTTTCAATGGAATTGAAAATATAAGGAAAAAGAAACTTTATATGGGTTATTTTTCAAAAGAATCCAAAGACTATGCTACCACATCTAGTAATGCCGACACTAATACAATATGCTATCAATGTAAGAAAAAGGGGCATATCAAGTTTGAATGTCCATTCAAAAGAAAGAGTGTGAAGACTAATCAAGTATGAAAAATAAAAGAAACATCCCTTGACAAATCAACAGGAACCAAGAAAATATGGGTACCAAAAATGAGATAACAACTTTATAAAATAAAAATAAAAAAATAGAGAGTAGAAGGATACATAAAGGTTGAATGTTCAAAATAAAACATAAAGAAAATCTAAAAGTTTATAGCATAAGTGTTGTTAAAAGAAAAATATACATCAATAAAAAGAGAAACTTGAACCATTATATAATAAGGGAAATAAGATAGAAAGGTTCAAAACAAGGAAATAAGGAAATTTCAAATAGTAGAAGAACTTCGGTTGACTGAGCTGATGACTTCAGGCTCCTACATGTACTTCAGGCGCCTGAGCTCCAGACCTCAGGTGACCAAATAGCTACTGCCTGTTGAATTTTATCCCAGAAAATTCTTCAAGGGCCTGTACTTATTCTTTAGGCGCCTGAAGTCGCAGAGCCTTTATATTTTAAATGTGCGAAACCCTACTTTTTCTAAACTCTAGGCTTCTGAACCAAGTTCTACCACTCACCCGAAGTTCCAAATACCAAACTTCCTTCAATCTCCTACGCTAAAACCTTCAAATCCAAACTCCTCAGTTCAATCACACCCATTCTAGGGTTTGATAAGAAGCCAAATGTTGCTCTAAGAAATCTTCGCGATGCCTCGAACAAAGCAAACAGCAAATTGTGGCTCATCCTCTAGTAGAGATGATCTGAATATCGAACGATGGTTGGTATCCTCTCAAGCTAAACATCTCTATAGGACCCAACTCCTTATAGTTGAACCAATATTTGGTAAGGTGCTTGATCTTCAGTTCTTCAATACTGAATTCCTTGAGATTTTACCTTTGTTCAGAAACATAGGATGGAAAAATTTTATTGAGTACCAAGCCAAAGGAATCTTTCCCAACCTGATAAAGATTTTCTATGCAAATATGACTCCTGGGGAAAATTCCTTAATAACCGATGTGAAGGGTAAGAAAATAGTGCTTTCACCTCAATCCTTAACATCCATCTTGAATATCTCTCCTGGAAGTTTTGAATGCCCAACATTAGGACAATCATGGATACTCCAACAAGACTTTACACCTGAGGAATTTTTGCCATTAGTTATGAAGAATCAACCAAGTTACTTTGGCATCCACCACTGTATAAACAACTAAACCTGAAAGCTCAAATTCTTCAAAAAATTATCACCAATAACATTTTACCACAATCTGGATCCTATGACCATCTTTCATATGCCAATTGTTTCATTATGTGGTGTTTGTTAAAAGAAAAGAAACTTGACTTAGCTAGTCTTATTATAAAATGGATATGGGCTAAGCTTGATGCATCTCGAATAACTCTTTCTTACGGTGGAGTTCTTAGCCTTATCTTTTCAAAGCTAAGTATTGCCTTACCAATAGACTTATTCATCAAAAGGACTAGATATGAACTCTTTACTTCAACCACTCTCAAACAGATAGGATATAAGAAACGAGATCAAGAGTGGCTCTTAAAAGGCGGTAGACAACAGAGGGCAGCTGCTGCACCTCCTCTTTCACCTGAGGCTCAATCACACAATTCAACATCTGAAGCTCCCTTATGGTTCATACCGTTCTATAATGAATTCACCTCCTTCAGTCAAGATATGTGCGATGGTCTTAAATCGCTACAAGATAACTACTCTTCATTAGATCAACGTCTTATGCTATTGAACAAATTCAGGGTAGTTCCTCACACGGTGATCCTATGGACACTAGCTCCATACCCTGTAGCGATGATTCATCAGCAGAAGAATCTGAAGAAGGGAAAGAAGGAGATGATGAAGAAGAAGAGGAAGTTGGTAACGAAGAGGAAGAAGACGAAGATGAAGAAGAAGAGGAAGAAGATGATGAAGCTTCCGATTAAATGTTCTTAGCTCTAAAAATGTAAACCTAAAAACAATTTCTCATTGTGATGCATTGTATGATTATATTGTAGTGATGTGTTTTGGTTTGTATTACTTATAAATTTTTGTTGATACTTTGCTCTTTGTTCTAAAATTTGTATCCCTTTTTGCATGATGTCAAAAGGGGAGAGATGATTTAGAGAGCAAAAATATGATGCTGAATGTTGAAAATGCTATATTATTATATTGTTAAAATGCAGCTACATGTTGAAAATGCTATATTATTATATTGTTAAAATGTAGCTGAATGTTGAAAATTCTATATGTTGAAAATGCAATATGAATGTTATATACATATAAGCTTTGCAAAAACCTTGTGGAAATTTTAAATTATTTTAACATAAGTTTTGGCTTACTTTAAACATTACTTGAATCTATGCTTATTGTAAGGGGGAGCATTCTACAATTTCTGAATTCTTTTGCTTCTTATTTGTCATCATCAAAAAAGGGGAGATTGTTAGCCTAACAAGGCTTTCACCTCTTGTTTTGATGGTAACAAATAAAAGGTTTTTAGTATCATTATGTGTTCGAGTAATGACGGTTTCAGGCAACTTAGAAAGGCAAATTCAACAAAGCTTCGAAAGATCACCAACAAGCTTAAAAGTACGTGATGTGTCATGAAGTGATCAAAAAGCGAAGTTCAAAGACATCTAAAGATGGAATGAACTCAAAGCTTCAAGATGACCATGAAGTTTTCAAAGAACAAGAAGTGTTTAATTTGTTAGGAAATCTTCATGTAAGTACTTCAAAGGTAAAAATATCATTATGAATGAAATGAAGCTCATTAGGGGACATAAATGGACTTAGAGAATTTATATTAAAACCCTGGAAAATATATTTCAAAAGTAAGAAAGCAAAGAAGCCAAATATCTTTGAAAAAGAAAAAGAAAAAAAGGGAAACTGATTTTGTTCTGTCCAGGCGACCGAGGATTTTTTCTAAAGAAAATTAAAACAAGCAGTGTGTCTTCAGGTGTCTGACCCTATAACTTCAAGCTCCTGAACTCACTTTAGGCAACAGAGCTTGCATTTCAGGTAACCGAAGTACGGCAACGGGTAGATTTTTTAAACTTCTAATTTTCAAATCTAATTGACTTGTGCCCCAATCTTTTGAGAAACTTGGAGGGCACTCCAAGTAAACTTGGGTAGCACAAAAATGAATGTTTTTCAAGTCTATAAATACATGTTTTATGGTCTTCACATAGATACCAAGCATTGAACATTCTTTCAAAATAACTCTTACTCAAAGCCCTTGCTATTTGCTCTAAGTGCTGAATTGATGTGAATTTCTTAGGAAATTTCTAAGCTTTTACATCTTCTCTGAAGTTTCTGATTTAAGTTCTTGATCCTCATTGAAGAGAAGCAAACCGGTGATATTTACATTGAGCTTCTTACTTCATTCTTTTGGTATTTTGAATTTGAAGTATATTAGTTTCTAAAGTGTACTAATCAGCTCTTTGTGTGAGCATTATTTGTACGCATCTATTTGATTTATTTCTTGTAGATTAACGATTCCAAGGATTGTTTGGATTGTTGGCTAAGCAAGGGGATATTGCTTAGAGAGGCGGGCTCTAGCCTAAAGGAGTGACCGGACGAGGGATGTCGTTCGCAGAAGATGGACTCTAGCTTTAACTAAGGAGTGTTGTAAAGGTTTTGGTCTACCCATCAAAGGAACAGGTTTAGTGAATCCTTTGGTGGTTTGCCAGATGCGAGGATGTAGGCTGGGTATAGGCCGAACCTCGTAAAAATCTCTGTCTCACTCTCTCTTTCTCTTACTCTTTATTTTCAATATATTTAAATTGTGTGAATGGTTTAATTGATAATCATATATGCTACCAAATATAGAAATCAAGTAAACTTGAAGTCTAATTTTCATTTGGGTTACGGAAACCAAAAGGGAGCACGTTGGTTATACCATACCTTGCGAAAACCATATGGGAGTACGTTACTTGGTTAACAGCCCAAGGATAAATTAACTGAGAGTTTAGTTGAGTTATGAATATTGAGAGGAGTGTAGATATTGTGTTGATTGGATGTTGTATTGCACATCATATTGAAGAAGCAAAACAATCAGTACATGGCTTATATAAACAAACAAACTATTTTAAGTGCTACAAGTAACTTGTGCTTGGCAAATCATTTGGTTGTTTGTTTTCAAATTGTGAATAATTGGCTTGGTTACTTGAATGATTGGTTTGGTTGCTTAGTTGTTTACATAGTTGTGCTGATTGATTGAATTAAAAGAACTAAATTCTTAAGTGATTAAAGAATTAAACAAACAAGTAAAGAATTAGCTCAAAGAAATAAAAGAAGGTTAATGAATCTTAAAAGGAATTAAAAGAAACTTTTAAAATCCAATTCACCCCCCCCCCCTCTCGGGACTACACCTTACTTTTCAAATAACATATTTCTGCTTACTGAGTGTCGTCTCATCCCAGCAATTTAACATTTTTCAGGTGAACCAACTAGGCGAGCATATCAGGCTCGCAGATAGAGAGATTTGTTGTTTTGACCTACTTATAGGGTAAGTGAATTCAAGGGATTATGTTTTTGAGCAAATTGTACTGGGGTGATGTGTAAATATGTATATATGGTTTGGAAACACTAAATTCCGGTATTGTAAATATAGGTGTATGACTTTATGTTTTCTGCTGCATAGGTGTGTCAATTTTTGTACAAGGATATTTTAGTGCCCTCTGAAGCCTGGGATGTTATAACAGGTATAACAGGGGTATCATAGTAATTTAAATATTAAATGAAACAAATTTTGGTGTATTTTTTGGGTTGTTACAAATCAACCACCTAAACCTTTTTTTTAGGCACCTGAACCTCAAAAGTTCACTTTTTCTCTTGTGTCAGTTCGGGCGACCAAACCTAGGTTTAGTCAACCGAAACCCTCGGGTTGGTGAATTTTTACCACGAGTTAATAAGGGTAAATCAATGTTATTTTTGTTAAATATGTTTTAAACCATTTTAAATATTACCCTTGTGTCCCAACAGTCAAAATTTTACGAGTGGCTATATATATGGGTTCATTTGCAAAGATTAAGCCAAGATTAGGGAGTTTGATTAAGAAAATTTTCTTTGAATTTTTTGAGAGCCCTTTCTTCATACACAACCCAAATACTCTTCCCTTGATCTGTGTCTTGCAAAATCTTATTGAGTGAGAGTATACTAAGCAATCCTACACTCCATACTATTGCTCAAACTCTTATTGGCTTGATTGCGTATTGATTTTGATTGAGAGTTTAGCCAAAAGTTTTCCCTCAATTTAATTAATAAATCTATGGGTTGGGAAAAATTTTAGCTTGTGAGTCTTTGCACTATTATTGCAAGACTCATTAAACTTCTCTTGTGTTATATTCTTGCAAAAATATTTTTGACAAGCTTTTGCTCAAATATCTCTTGTGCTAGAATTTTGAGAAAATCATTTTGAGATATTTTGATTACACTACTTGAAAATATTTGAAACTCTACTTGTGGTTGATAAATATTGATATATTGTTTCAAATATAGATTGATAATATACTCGCATGCTTGATTGCTTATTGACTTTACCTTGAGAGTTATTACACATCTCTTCATTGAGCTTATAGGTTTGTCATATGGAAGTGCATTAGTGGAATCCTCGGGCTTGCGAGCTGAGGCGGGGACGTAGGTAGTATTGGCCTAATCCCGATAACATATCGTGCGTGTATTTTATATTTCCGCAATTTATTTTCTACACTTTCATTTTAAGCACATATATGTTGTGTGTCTGATTCATTATATGTTATATATGTGTTGATTGGGTTTATGATTATATAGATAGACCCTAGGTTGTGTATTACTGCTGCTGATTTGGATATACCTAGGAGGAGAAGTTTTTAAATGCCCAATTCACCCCTCTTAGGAATACACCAATTCCAACAAATATAATCCTAGTTCTCTTTTCAATTCACAAGATGCTTGAAGAAGATAGTTTTGGATTCATGTACGAGGTAAATATGAAAAATATTTCATGTGCTCTAATATGAGTGCCAAAAACAACATAATCCTAGTTCTCTTTAGGATAATACAATTATGAAATTATTGTAGAGATATTTCCTTGAGCTCTAGAGAAAGATTAGATGAGTTTAAATCAAGTTACACTTATCACAAAGCTTTAATTCCAAAATCTTGTAAATGCTTCTTGGTCATTTCATTGAAGGAGATGAAAGGATGTTGAATTATGAGGACATGCCAAATAAAATCTTGGATGTAATCATATTTGGCTTGATCTTTACAAAGCTTCATAAATATTGTTAGACAAATTTTTAAATTGTATGTCTTTATATTTGGGTTGATTCTCTCAAAGCTTTGCAAATGCTATTAGATAATTGAGAAACTTGACATATCAAATAAGAGGTAAACTTTAGAATGGTGAAAGTGTTTCTTCACTTTTGGAATTACTCCAGGACTTTTGTATCTTCATCAAGATTCTATATTAAGTGTTATCTGTAGAGATTTGAAAGAAAAAATGTCCTACTTAACAATGAGAAGAATGCAATAATTTCATACATTGGCCTAGTTAGAAGTTCTAAGAACAATCATAAGACATGGGCAAATGCACAACTTGAGTGGCTAGAAATTAGCTAGCTAGTTTGTAGTAACTCGGGAAAAAAATTTATTATTATTATTAACTAATTTATTAATTATTATTAAATTGAATTAAAAATAGGATGGATATATAAGTATATATATATATATATATATATATATAATATTAATATAGCGTTATAATGGTTAAAGTAAGATAATAAAGTAATAATATTAATATAATATAATTAATTATAAGTGGAATGCATTAAATGCATGAATGATATTTGAAAGTAAGTTTAATATAATATGTGTAAGTTAAAGTATAATATATATATATATATATATATATATATATATTAATCCAAAAGCTTCTTAAAGAAGCTATCTCCAATCTTCAATCCAAATTCAATTTGGAATTTGGAGACCTGCGCCCCTCTCACAATTTCTTCCAATGTCGTGAGTTCTAATTTCTCTCTCATACTCACTTCTTCATGGCCATCTCTCTCTCTCTCTCTCTCAAATTTCTCAATGAATATTCGGCCGATCAGAAAACAAAAGGTACTGTTGGATTCCTATCTCCATCACCAACACCACTCCTGAGGTAAGGTATACTCCCTTTTTTCCCTTAATTTTTCCTTAGATCTTTACCTAAATCGACGATCGGCCACCACCACGGGGTCCTAATCTTGATCGTTGTTGTCTTGGTTGGAGTAAATTTTTAATTTAGGTTTCCTAGGCACCATTCTAAAGCAAGAGTGTGATTTGAGAAAATAAGTAAATTAGTTATATTTGAGAGTTTAATTATTTATTTGGAATTTATGGGCTTAGAAAATGTTGAAATAGTATTTTATTTAGGGTTGAATTAATTGAACTAGGATTATTTAATTAGGGTTCTGGTGAGCGCCGCAAGCATCGTTTTGAGGTCCCTATTTGCGTAGTTCAAGAAATCAGGTAAAGGAGAATATATATATTAAACCAGGTTTTATGAATTAAACGGATAAAAGAATTATTTTATGTATAAATGTGTATGTTTTTGTATGGGTTTAAAATGTCAACCGTTTAAATTATGATTTTTGAGCCCATGATTGTTTTATTAGATATGTATTTGTGAAATGGACTGATGAAAGTGAAAGATTTTTCAGGATAATTGTGTAGGAAATTAAAAGTATACTTTCAGTATATGAATGATAAATGAGGGTTGACATATTTTACAAAAAATATTTGAAATATATTGCTAAATTATGTGGCATGAGTAAAATGGAAATTCTGTGTTGAATTATGTTATATGTACGAAATGCGGGTTATACAGGAAATGCAATGAGAATGAAAATGTGTTATGGATTATACTGCATGTGATTGTTAATTCAACCATGGATAAATGATGAACAGCTGAAAGGAGCTATAGTAGCAGAATAACACATATCTATGTGGACTAACTGATGAACTGCTGAAAGGAGCAGTAGTAGTAGAATAGCGCATATCTATGTGGACTAACTGATAAACAACTGGAAGGAGTTGTAATAATAGAATAGTGCATATCTATGTGGACGAACTAATGTACATCTAAAAGGAGCTGTAGTAATGAATGTAGAAAATGAAAAGGAAATGAAATGAAAGGTGAATGAAATGGAAATGAAATGTGACATGTGAATAATGTAAAATGGGAAAGAGAAATGCTACGAAATGTCAAAGCTGAGAACATGCACAGATAAGAAATATAGAATAAATGACAGACAGAATAATGTATTATTGTAGTATCAGTATTCATGCTAGTATGATATGTATTTATATAGGCAGGGAAAACTCTTCGCCCGAGGGCTTGCTGAGAAAGGTGAGTGTCATAGTAGGTATTAAATGTAGCAGTAGACTGCATAACGTATTAGGGCAGAGGGAAATTACTTGTATGGGCAGGTAAATTTTCTTATTCTCAGGAGCCTTTGCTGGTAAACCTTTGTATAAACTGTGTGAATACGAGATTACTTTTTCACCTAAGGGCTTACTGAGTAAGGTATGTTGACCTCATTGATCACACCCAGTTTTGATTATGACAAATACTCTTGGTAATGATGGTTGTACTGGGAATTGCATGTAGGTTCACCTTGTGCGCGTTTTAGGACTGAAAGACATATCATGATGGCGTGCAGTGTTTGTGTCGAAGAATGAAGATCTATGTGTTGTATTTTGTATTCATTTGATTATTTCTTCATTTTGGGATGTAATTTATTATGAACTGTGCGCGTGTATGGCTTGTAATAATTTGCATCATGACACCGAATTTTTTCGGTAAGATAGAAAGTACTTAGGTCTCTAAACAAATGCACTAATAAGTCCCCATTATCATCTTCATATCAGGGGAATTATAATTGGCTAAAATTGGACTCAAAAATTGAAAAGGTTGAGAGGGTTCAGGCGACCGAACCTATGCCGTATAAAGCGGCTTGGGCAACCGAACAAGTCAACATGTTGACTTAGCTTCGGGCGACCGAACCTCTTTTGAACGTATCTTCCTCAGGCACCCGAATGCTTGTTAGAGCACTTTTTAACTACTCGGGCAACCGGATGTTTACGTTCAAATAGAGGCTCGAGCGACCAAACTGCCAGGTTCGGTTAACCGAACTAAACTTCGGGTACCCGAACCTTGGATATTTGGCTACTGATTTTGGTTCAACCAACCGGTCCTCAACTCGGGCACCTGAACCTTTTAAAGTTAAACTTTTGATTGTGTCTGTTTGGGCACCCGAATGCGGGTTAAAATAATTTTTACTAATTTTTTAAAAGGGGTAAACTGGGTTAACTTTCTTAATGATCTTTCAGACAATTCTAATTATACCCATTGTGTCCCCAACGGTCAAAAAATCCTCCTTGCCTATATATACCAGTTCATTTGTCTTAATTAGCAAGGATTAGCAAACTTAATTAGGCAAAAATTCTCTCAACTTTCAAAACCCTAAAAACCCTATATTAGCCAAATATTTCTTGTAAACACGCACATACTCCTCATTCTCTTTCTCTAAGCATTGTGAGTATTTCTTTAAGGCAATTGTGCTTAAATTTCTCTAGCTAATACTCTCTCTTGGTATATTGATTGATTGATTGATTGATTTTACTTGAGAGTATAGCGTAAAGTTCTTCCATCGATTTCATTTGATAAATCTAGTGTAGAAAGACTTTAAGGGTTTTTGGTTCTTGCATTATTGTTGCAAGTTACCTAAACCTAGATTTTGTGTGCAAAAATATTTTCTCAAAAAGTTAGTCTTTCAAACAACTCCATTGAGCTTTACACATTGAAATATACTATTGAGTTTGTTTGATTTATCTTGCTTAGCATATTTGAAACCCTGATATGTTTTTGTGATATTCAAATAGTGTGTTTCCAATCTTGATTAGATATACACTTTAGATCTGGACTGAAAATATATACATGATTGAGTGTTTAGCACACATTAAAGCACTGAACATATTTACATATCATTCGTGCTTGCATTATTGACTGAGCTATATTGGTGCACACATCTACTTGTGTTGAAGCGCATTTTCATGTACAAACATTTTTATACACATTGGTTGTATTCCAAGCATGGGCCTGAAGAGGGAGACTAGCCTTGTGGAATAGCCTCGGATTGGCTTAGACCAGGTTAAGAAAGCTAGGTGGGCCATCCTGTTAAGGCATGTCGGTTGAGGTCAGCCCCTTGAATTGACCTGGTTGTATAGGTGCTGCTCCACTCATTTAAGAGAGCATTATAGTGGTAATCCTTGTGCTAGTGTGGCCAAGGCGGGGACGTAGGCACAGTTGGTCGAACCCTGATATCATATCGTGCGTGTTCTTTACTTTTCTGCATCTTACATTTACTGTATGTATATGTTTATCTGATGATTGCATAGACTGACCCTAGGCTAAATTACATTGTTGTTAAAATCAGTAGACCTAAGCAACAAATTTTAAATACCCAATTCACCCCCCCCCCTCTTGGGGTTGCACCAAAATTATCAAGGTAAGTGCCTTGATATGCTTCGTTTGTGACCATTGGTTGCCTAAAGTATCAGAGCAAAGGGATGCTACATGTATGGATAGGTAATTACCCCAATCCTTAGGAAATCTCATTGGTAAAATACTTTGCATGTGTTTGATTAGGAACAGATAATGATTTTGAAATTATGATTAAATGCAAATGATGATTTTATATGTTATTTAAAAATCTCATGTTGATTACACACTGATTTAATATATTGTTTCTTCCCTTACAGAGATGTGTCTCACCCAAATACAAATTCATCTTCTTTAGGACCTCCACGTGATCGAGCTTAGAGAAGCTCGGGGTTGTTATAACATTTTTGGATATAGAAAGAAAAAGGGTATAAACTTTGATGATACTTTTGGGATGTATAAGTTTTATGTTTTATGTTTTATGTTTTAAGTCTTCTGAGTTGTGAATACTGAAAGTTGTAGATTATGTTTTTGAAGATATGTATACATGTGGATACAGGTGGATGAGTGATTTATCTTGGAATGTAGATAGATATATAAAACTCTGGTAATATATTGTTGGAGGATTATATTTATGTTTTCCGCTGTGTAAATGATAATAAAATGTCAAGTATCAGGTAAATGAATGGATGACGTGGCACCCGAGTCCCATCAAGCGGGTTTGGGGCGCCACGAAGCATAGTTATTCAGGTATAACGCACTGGACCGGATTTTCGAGTTTGGGGCATTACATAGTAAGTTTTAAAAAATGTTTATTTATTTATTTCCACCCCATGAAAATTATTTCTTTTCCAACTTGACAATAGTTATATGGCATTAGAGTACGTTGTAGAAAAGTATAGGATTTTATCACTCAATGTTTTATTAGTCGTATTGAACATGTATGTACAATATCACAGAGGATACGTGTGGGGTCATTTTGCCCACAAAAATACTAAATTCCCTTATTAAATAATAAGATTCTTGAGAATTCAATACTATAGAACATAAAACTATATTAATTTGATTCATGTTATAGGATATAACAAAGAATCCAAATAGGTGTTTAAGTTAGGTTATCAAAATACCACTTAACTTGTGTGCGTGATATTATACATCAGAAATTATATTTTCACCACAAGAACATGTTAAGAGAGGATGAATTAAATTAAATTCATACCCATAAAAATTCAACCACAATAAATAACTATCCTTCAAAATATAACATAATCTATATTATATGTAAAAGTACAAATAGTATAAATCATTTTATTGACAAAAATATCCTTATTTGATTTTTTTTTTTTTTTTACGACTAAGAGAATCCAAAACCACCATTGCGCCACTTTGTGGCTCGATGGGGCAGCACGAACCCTGGGGGGGTGGAACTTACCCACCCATTGACGCACCCCTGTTAATTCACTGGGAGTACACTCCCAAGTGGGATTGAATTCAGGACCATGAGTTTACCAACGCGCCCTTACCACTTGAGCCTCTTAAAAATATAATTGTAAATCAATTCGTGGACAATAGTATCCTTATTTTTAAAATTAAATGTATATAAAATTAATATTCCTAGAAAAAAGTAAATTCCTATATATGTCATATATAGAAGTATGAATTGTGTAAATCATCTTTTTGGCAAAAGATAATTCTCATTTTTTGAAATAAATTAAGAAGAGAAACAACATATTTCTACACAATATGTAGGAAAAAAATCTTCAACTAAAATTAGGTAAAATTATATCTATTTCTATATATATATATATATATATATAATTTATTTTAGATATGTTAGACTTTGAAACTAAAAAAATCTATATTTAACAAAAAAAAAATGACAGTATAGACACACACACACACACACACAAGTCCCATATATAAAAGTATAAATATTGTAAATAATATTTTAGAGAAAAAGATTATTAAATTTTAGAAATAAAAAATTATCAAAAAAAATAAATCCAATAACATTAGATAAATCTGCATTTTAAAAATTTATTTTAAATAGGTCATGATTTGAACCTTAAACAATATATTTCATTTAGAAAATAAATAAATGCCGCAATATTATAGATGTTGAATAAAATGTATATCCTCAAATAAAATAGTTAAATTCCTCTTATATCTTCTAAAACTATTTTAAATTGTATAGTTAACATCATTACGTAAATAATAATACAATTTCCAAAAAAGATACATTTTAGAAATGAAATCATAGACCTAAAATTAAGTTCCTCCAAATAATAATTTTTAATTTTACTTAAAATTTTAAAAATCTTATTAATTAGTCTTTAAATAAAAAAAGTAAAAATAATTAAGAGTTTCGGTACCCCAATTACAATTTAGAAATATTTTTGAGAATTTAGGTATATTTTTTACTCATTAGAAAAATGAGCAGCTCAGAAGTTATCCCAAGTATAGGAGTCCAGTTGTATAATAATTAGCGGAAGGGTCATATCGTCTTCTTAGGGAATGCAGTCTAATTCTAAATTTTGTGTAATTTCAAAAGAAAATAAAAAACAAAAGGTTTACTGAACACAGTTCAGATTCGGGTTTTTAGATGTTTGAGATTTTTTTGACGAATTAAAACAACGTGAAATTTAATTTATGAATCTAACAGGCACTAAATTAACAACGAGAAACAGGGAAAAAAACAAAATGAAATAGACGATGACAAAATTAAATACCAAACACAATCCTACGTTTAATCAGTCAGGCAAGAAATAAATCTCACGTTTGAACTTTGGACAAAAAAACTAAAGACGATAACTTTACTACTTAACTTAAGCATGCAACTCTAAAAACCTCAATCAAATACAAAAAGATAAACTTTAACACAATCAAGAACTTAACTTAACTCTTTAAGAACTTAAACAATAAACTAAAACACGATAAAAATTCAAACTTTAATTAAACTGAACTTAAATTAAATAGAATCTAACAAAGTTTCAATCCTAAAAGAAAAAAAAATTTTGTTTGTGTGTTTTTTTTAAAAAAAAAAAATACCAAACCAAACCTTAACAATGAAAAATAAACCAACCAAAGTTAACTACTAATACCAATATTAAATAAGAAGAGAAAATAAAATTAAATTGAATCTAATAATAATAACATAACCTTTAATAAAAATTTAAAAACTTTAATAGAAATTTAACTAAAAATTAACAATGTTCCATCAACTAAAAAAAGAAAGAATAAAGAGAGAGAGAGAGAGAGAGAGCAAGAGAGCAGTTGGCCGTGTGGGAGAGTTGTAGGGCAGCAACACAGCAGTAGCGGCCTCGGGTCCTCCTTCAGCAGCAGAGTTGAAGCACAGCAACAAGGGGAGCAGCAGCCACACGATAAGGGTATGGCAAGGGCACGAACAACAAAGCAAAACAAAAGTAGTGGCAGCACACACAGTAGTAGCAACACAAGCAGACAACAAGGGGGAAGGGTTCTCGGGTTGGTAGGAATGAGATAGAGTTGTGTGTGTGTGTGTGTGTGTGTGTGTGTGTGAGAGAGAGAGAGAGAGAGAGAGAGAGAGTAGTTTGAGGGAGAGGAAGAGAAAGGAGGAGAAGAGAGAGACGAGAAGGTTAAGAGTGGAGAGACAAGAGGAGAAAAGAGGGGGCCAAGTGGGACAGGATTCGGGAAGAGAAGAGGTGGAGAGAAGAGACCTGAATGAGAAGTCCAGAGGGGGTGCTGGCCAAAAATTCTTTAAAAGGTCAAACCCCAGGAATCCCTACATGCCTCCCTTTGCTTCAATCCCAGTGCACACACGCACATGGGCCTTCTTGCATGGTCGGGTCACATCAAGACCTGGCCTACTTTTTTATTTTTTTATTTGATTCTCACTCACACACACAACCGTGGCCAACCCCAGCCCAAACTCATGCACACACGCACGGAGGCCCAAAAAACTTCACTTGTTTAGCTCCCTTTCTATTCTTTTCTTTTCTTTTTTTCTTTTCTTTTCTAGTCCAGTGCATACACAGGCCTCAAGGCCCAGCTGACTTTTTTCCATGCCCCATTGCACACAAAGGCCCATCACGTACACAGGTTGCATGTCTTCACACACACACACACACACACACACACACAGATATATATATATATATATATATATATATATATTCTTGATTCTTTTAAATTTCCAAGAAGGCCCTTGAAATGTCCAGGAAAACCTCAGATGCTTATGGCCTTGATTTGGACTCTTGCTCACGTACCTGGCTCTCCATGAAAAAACTCGACTTCCGAAAATCATCTTTGACGTGTATTCTCATTTAGTGCTCACGTACATGTACGAACATTTTTTATGTTGCCTTTAATGTCCAGAAATTGTCCTACAATAATAAATCACGAATGTTTGTAAATTTTTCAACAAAAATGCGATAATTATCTAAAAATTATCCAACGAGCTCACTGATTAATATAATGGACATAATTAGGCATTAATTAAAATTATAATCATCAATGCATGAATTTAAATGCCTAATTATGCATCTTTGACACGTAATCACACCCCCAACTAACGTTTTGTTAGTCTTTAGAAAATAACGTGAATGCATTCAAATTAGGGGAAAAGCAACTAAAATTCCAATACTTATGAAAATTACATGCCATAACATTTTACTAGTACTTGAGCAAGCCAAAAGTTAAGAAAACTATCAAACCCTATCTACCTCCTCTTTCGCAAGAAACACGGTTGCATTTACCAAATGCAATAAGTCTTTAAACCCCTAGGTCAATCCTAGTGGATGAGTTGTAGTCTAGTGAGGGTTTCTAGGGCGACACCTACAAACACCGATTCCAATGAATATTGAATGAATGTACATGCAAAATGAATACACCATTTCACTTACATGAATATCACTAAATGACACACAAGTTCATACACAATTCGCGCAATTCTGAAGCAAGACATTTTTACAAGTTTCATTATTATATCATTAAAAACAATATACTCACATAGATTAAACTAGCAATTACAATTCAGAGTTAATGTAGCCATATAAATTCGAGTATAAATAGGCAAAATCTCGGGGCATTTGTAATGTGTATGACTCGTTACACCCAGGATAGCAATGGACACCTACAGAATGGTTTTTTTGACTCGGCCTAACTTGTATACCCTAAAAAATACTCAAAAATGATGGGTTCACTCGTCATATGTGAGGAGGAGTGTCGCGATCAAACTAACGCTAAATGTATGGAGTGGACTAGTCTGAAAAGGATCTAGCCTATTTGTGAGGTGTCGGGTCCATCTCCCTAGCATCTTCTCACCTACTTGTCATATCGAACCAAGACCACCCTAAACCAACTTATTCACAAACTAGGCATTGAAAAGCAAGGTGTAGTCCCAAGAGGGGGGGGGGGGGTGAATTGGATTTTAAAACATTCTTTTAATTCCTTTTGAGAATTCTTAAAGTTCTTTTATTTCTTTTAAGCAAATATTGACTTGTTTGTTTAACCCTTTAATCACAGAAGAACTTAGATTATTTTATCCAATCAACAATACTATTGCTTAACCAAACAAGTAATCAATCATTCAACCAAATAGCCAAGCCAATCAATCAATCACAAATTAAAAGTAAACAACCAAACCAAAATTAACACATACACCACTTTGGCAATGTAAGCACTTAAAATAGTTTGTTTGTTTATATAAGCCCTATATATATAAAATTTGTACTTGCTGATATAAAGCCCTGTATTGATTGTTTTGCTTCTTCAATATGATGTGCAATACAACATCCAATCTACTCAATATCTACACTCTTCTCAATATTCAAAACTCAACTAAACTCTCAGTTAATCTATCCTTGGGCTGTTAGCCAAGTAATGTACTCCCATATGGTTTCTGCAAATTATGGTATAACCAACGTACTCCCTTTCAGTTTTTGCAACCCAAATCAAAATTAGACTTCAAGTTTACTTGATTTCTATATTACGTAGTATATATGGTTATCAATTAAACCATCCACACAATTTAAATATGCTGAAAATAAAGAGTAAGGGAAAGAGAGAGTGAGACGGGGATTTTTTCGAGGTTTAGCTTATACCTAGCCTACGTCCTCGCCTTTGGTAAACCACCAAAGGATTCACTAAACCTGTTCCTTTAACGGGCGGAACAAACCTTTACAACACTCCTTGGTTAAGGTTACAGCCCGCCTTCTCCAAACCTTGTCCCCTCATTCGGTCACTCCTTAACTAGGCTAGGGCTTGCCTCTCTAAGCAATATCTCCTTTACTTAGCCAATGATCCAAAAAATCATTGGAATTGTCAATCTACAAGAAATAAATCAAATAGATGTGTACAAGAACTTGCTCACACAAAGAGCTGATGAGTACAACAATTTAGAAACTAATATACTTCAAAATAAATAATAATATGGAAATTAACTTGAAACTCAATGAAGTATATCACCAATTAATTCTTTCAATGATTGAAAGAATTAGAATTTGTAGCACAATTTTGCTGGAAGAAGATCAGCAAAAACTTAGTTGATTCGCGCAAGTTGAGAGCAAGAGAGAGCCTTGAGAATTTGAGAGCAATTGAGAGAGATTTTGAATTTTTGTTGAATTTGAATTCTTGGTGTATTGATTCAAAGATCTTTGAGACTTATTTATAGACTTTAAAAGGTATGTAACTTGATCCCCAAATGACTTGGAGTATTCCCCAAGTTTTCACAAAGTTTGAGCCCCTAGCAAACCATTTAAAAAATATTTCCGTTGAGGTTTTTTTAAAATTTGTCCGTGGCAGTCGCCTGCCATGTTATTTTTAAAGGGGAAGCAGGGGCAGTAGGGTGGCAGTCGCCTGCCAAGACACAACCAGTCACCTGGCTTGACCACCCAAGTGCCTATCATGGTTCAAGTAGTCTACTGGCGAAACACAATGCTGCTGTTAGCTTCGAGCACCCTTTGGTTTTTCAATCAAAACATTTTATGTGTAACTTCAAATTTTATGATCTTGGTGTCAAATGAAAGCTAAGAGAAAATACTACAATTTCACATTTAACATTTTTTAAATAAAGAGTTTTTGATTGAGAAAAATGCACCTCAATGCAGATGTAGAAAAATTAACAACATTTGGAAAATTCTCTTTTTGGTGCTTTTCATTCCAAAAATGATTCTAACCTTTTGGAAATTGTTAGAATTGGTGTATTCCCAAGAGGGGGGGGGGTGAATTGGAAATTTAAACTTTTTCTCCTAGGTTAATCTATCCAACAACAGTATATGCACAACCTAGGGCCTGTCTATGCAATTTCCAAATGCGTAGATAAATATAATGTGGAAATTAAGTCATACGCATCATTCACATAGTAACATACACGTGTGGTAAATATAAAGTGCAGAAATATAAACAAACACACGATATGTTATCGGGGTTCGGCCAACTGTGCCTACGTCCCCTCCTTTAGCTCACAAGCTAAAGGATTCCACTAAAGGCTCACTTAAGGGTGGAGCGACACCGTTTACAACCAGGTCAAATTAACACAGGGCTGACCTCAACCTACACCAGGTCAATTAGCGGGGCTGACCTCAACCTACACGCCTTAACAGGACAACGCACCTAGCTTTCCTAGCCGGGTCTAAGCCAATCCGGGACTATTCCAGGGCTAGTCTCCCTCTTCAGTCCCGTGCCTGGAAATACAATAGTATTTGAAATACAATCAAATGGTACAATGAATAAGCTTTCAAGTAAAGCAGATGTGTACCCAAATACGCGCAATTACAAACACCACAGTATGATTCAATATGTAAGCTCAATGTGGTCTAGATGGTTCAACTCTCAAAGTATATTCTATCAGTGTAATGCATTCGTGAGAGTGTCAAATAGTATGATCTTTGTATCACAAGATATTCAGGTAAGATGTTCAAACAAAGATATTATCCAAACTTCATATATTTCAATCAACAAGTTTTCTCAATATATATATATATATATATATATGTATATGAAGCTTTAGCAACGTATAAGTTTGGTTTGTAAAAGGATATTCAATCTTTGTATTCAGCAAGGGATATATGAGTTAACGAATATTGCAACAAAGATTTTATCACACAAGCAAATATCTCATCAAATATTTTCAAGATAAAAACACAGTAGATATTTGAAAATGTTTTTGCAAACAAAATACAAATACCAACTTCTTAAGATATTGTAATAAATATGCAATACTCAGAAGTTTTATATAAGTCTTCTTAGGAGAGACTTATTAACAAAGTCCCCTAAGAATACTTAAGGTTTAGCACTCAAAATAAGTCAAACAATCCAAAGATAGGAAAGCAAACCAATCAAGACAAGCACTCAAAACTAACTTACAAATGATGTAGGCAATATGGGAAGGTAAGATTGAGTGTGTGGAGCTTGGAAATGAGTATTATAGGGTTTTAGTTTTTCAAAGAATTTTCCCTAATCAAAGTGGCTAATCACTTAATCTTTGCAAATGAACACATATATATAGCCATGGAAGGAAATATGACCGTTGTGGACCCATTGGGTATTATTAGAAAAGTTTAATGACGTTTAAGGCATTTTAACCCTGTTTAAAAAATATTAACTGCGGTAAAAAAATTAGGGCAACCCGAGAGGTCCGGTCGACCAGAAATGGTTCGGTCGACCAGAACTCAAGTGGTACGGTCGACCAGAGGTATTTTGAACTGAGTGGTCGGTCGACCGAGGCAAGGTGATTTTCCAAATTTTTGAGGTTCGGTCGACCGGGCCTTTTTGAACTGCATGGTTCGATCGACCAGACCGCTGGTAATTCTCCCGAGGACCCTCCGGTTGACCAGGTTGTTGGAGTACAAAGTTGGTCGGTCGACCGGGAGGTCAAAATGTTGACTCCTAAGTGGTTCGGTCGACCGAGGTCAAATGAAGTGTAAGGGCTCGGTCGACCAGGCCTTGGTCAAACTGTTGACCCAGGGCCGGTTCGGTCGACCAGGCCAAAGTGAACTGATTTTGCCGGTCGACCGAAAGTGCACCAAGTGTGCATTTCGGTCCTGTCTTAATACAATGAAACCCTATTTAAGTGTCTAGCAAGTATATGTGAAAGAGTGAGTGTCCTAAAGGCACTTGGGTCCATAATAGAGACACCGAAAGAATCCGGTGTCGGTCGACCGAAGGGTACACCCTAGGGTCTTTCTAAGGTCCTTTCTCAATCATGATTTGGTTTGAGCTTACGTAGTAAATCATACATGTGATGTGTGTGAGCTTATTACAAACCAAATACCTACTTACTATTACAGACCAATTAAATATATTACATTACGAAATAAAACTTTGGTCTTCGGGCTTTTCTTGACTTTGTGCACATCTTTGTCTTAACACCTTTAGTTCCTGTACAAAACCTCAAACACTCATTAGATACAATGAGTATTTGTCATAATCAAAACCGGGTGTGACCAATAAGGTCAACAGAAATAATTTTTGACCTTATAAAAATATTTTCCATGTATGTTAAAAGGTATCTAGGTCTAATAAATTTACCTAAGAGTTTCATGCATCCATATTGAAATTCTTTGAAGTACTTACATGAAATTTCCTATAAACTCTTTCAAATTTTCAATTCTTGAATTCGTTGAGGTCTGTATGCTTGCTTCATCTTTCTTTAAGCTTTCATCAAGTTTTCTTTCATCAAGTTCTCTTTAATCCTCATGCTCCTATGATCTTCAAGCTTTATCTTTAAATCCATTTTTGAATCCTTGCTTTAAGCTTCATATTGATCATCCTTCTTTGAAATATAAGCTTTCATGAATTCTTTAACCTTGCTTTCATCATTGAGTCCTGAAAATACAGCACTTAAACAAAGCATGTTAAGTTCTACTTGTTTGTTAGCATCAAAACAAGATGTTAAGTCTTGTAAGGCCAACAATCTCCTCCTTTTTTTTTATGACAAACAAGAAGCAAAAATTAGAGTGAGCCTTAAAAAGACTCCCCCTTTCTATAAGCATCATCTTAACAGTATTTGCAAGATCAATATCAATTTCAAAACCTCTTTTACATTCATGCTCATCACTATCTAATACTTCTCCTTTTGATATATATTATGTTCATGCTCAGTTTTTGCAATTTGCAATACTATGCTCAATTTTTGCTTTAAAACTTCTCCTCCTTTTGACATCCATCAAAAAGGAAAAAAAAAATGATTAAGTTCAAGTAAAATCATATGTTGAGCATATCATCAACATGCATATCAAACATATGAACACACTCAATTTATTATTTTTCAATATAGCATGTGTAGTGTGTTATAACATTCAAGTATATGAGTTGTAATTTCATTACTAACAACTTTTTCCTTTAGACAATATTCAAGATTTCAATTGTTAATTTTATTATACAGATTTAAAATTGAATTTATGATATCTATTTAAAATTCATGATACCAATTGAGAATTGATACCAATTGAAAATTTAATTCATAATACCAATTGAAAATTCTCTGAATTGATTATTAGGGAAACATTCATAATATACGTAATATGACATAATACTCCCCGTGAATTCAATACATTCAGTTTTGTTATCAATTTTGCTTTCATCATCCTATATTTCAAAACATTGATTCATATTATGTATCAAATATCAATATTATACTCATATCATCAATGCCATACCATGCTCATAGATATAATTATTCTTGTCATGCTTAAAAAACCAATTGATCTTTTAGATTGTCATACCAAATGAGCTTTCTTTTAAAATAAAAAAAAATCTGTGATACTAATTAAATTTTTTAAAATGTTATACTAAAAATATTCATGGATACTGAAGACTTTATAGATACCAAAGTCATTATCACATTATACACAGCTCATGGATACCAATATAACCATTATATCTCTCATAGCTCATGGATATCAATATAAAAAGTAGTAAGTCTATCCATGTAATTCATCAATAGCTTGCATGATCAAGAATTAATCTCATATCAAAATTTATGCTTATACTCAATAATCTCATGCTCAAATTTTCAACTTAGTGAGCCATAAATTTTCAATATAAATCAAGTATATCATGTAGCATATCATATAGGCATGTAAGAATTTAGCATCTCATATAGTCATTCATTATCAAACTTATCTTAAACTCTACTTTAAGTTTTTCTATTTTAATTAGTTTGTTTGTTGATCATGAATTAAGTTACTTTCTTAATTTTTAAAGGGAATGACTTAATCCATGGAGTTTTTCGTTTATGAACTAGTCTATCATCTCGGTACCCATACTTTCTTGGGTCCGATTGGTTTAACAAGGGATGATTCCTTAATTCTCCATATTTGTTTAGTTTTCACACCTTTTCTTTTAAATGGACATGAAACTTTATATGCCCTTTTTTCTTACATTGATAGCATATGGTGTTAGTGTAAGCATTAAGGGATGTGCTTGCATTATCTTTGGAGGCTTTTGATAAATAACCCATGTAAAGATTCCTCTTCTTTTTATTTTCAATTCCATTAAATCCAATGCTTTCTTTGTTTAGAGCCATTCTTTTGGAGCCTACCATTTTGTCAAAGTTTGTTTTTTCCTTTTGTAAAGTTATAAATGATCCTTTCTTTATCTTCAATTTGATTCTTGAGACCATTTATCTCTTTATCTTTCTTGTCATCAACCTTCTTTTGTGATTTCTCTAATTCTAGAGATAATTTTCTGATTTTATCCTCTAATTTAGAAATACATATATATCTTTCTCATATACCGTAGAGGATAGGGATCAAAGGTCTTCTATCATCTTTCCATTCTTACTTTCTAATTTTTTGATTTTCAAGTCTTTTCCTTTTTCAGCAAGATTTTTACATTCTAACTCCTTTGTTATAACTTCATTCTTACTTTCTATTTTCTTGATTCTTAAATCCTTTTCTCTTTTAGAATTTCAAAGAGATTCTAGTTCTTTCACCATTCCTTCATTCTTGTTTTTTAATGATGTGTTTTGTTTGGTTACTTTAATCAGCATCTTATGTACTTTGAATAGATCATTTTGTAATTCATCATAAGATGACATACACTCATCACTGCAAGAATTATTTGAAGATTTAGATGAGGAGCTTTCCTCATCGTCCCAAGCCATAAAACACGTATAAGCAACCTCTTGTTCACTTGATTCATTCTCTGAACTACTTGTACTCATCATGTCCTAAGTAGTGGCTTTCATGGTCTTTTTCTTTTTCTTCTTAGATTCTTTCTTTAGTAGTGGACATTTTGGTTTAATATGTCCAACTTTGTTGCAATTGTAACACGTAAGAGTTTTATTCTTTGATTTTTTGTGACCTTCTTCTTCTTCTTCATCTGATTCAGATTTGGATTTTCTTTTGAATTTATTTTTCCTTCTTATAATTTTTGCTAGCTTTTTAGATATAAAGGCTACTTCATCTTCATCCATTTCTTCTTCACTACTTGAGTTCTCTTTTGAGGCTTTTAAGACTATTGTGTCTTGGGCTTTGATTTTACCACTCTTTTCATTCATTGCCATTTCGTATATGAGTAAAGAGCCAATAAGCTTATCTAAGGAAGTGGTTTTCAGATTTCTTCCTTCCGTTATGGCAATGGCTTTTGGTTCCCATTTAGGTGGTAGCCCTCTAAGAATTTTCCTTATCATTTCATAAGTAGTGTAGATTTTTCTTAGTGCATTTAGGGAGTTGATTATGTGAGTGAACCTAGTAAACATATTAGTTATGGATTCATCCGAGTTCATTTTAAACGCTTCATATTCACTTGTTAGCATATCGATCCTATTATCCCTAACATCTATAGTGTCGTCATATGTTACTTCTAATTTGTCACAGATCTCCTTAGTTGATTTGCAAGCCATTATTCTATTAAATTCATTGGCATCTAAAGCACAATATAGAGCATTCATGGCACTAGAATTTACTTGCGGCATCTCATAGTCTAAGTCTGTCATATCAATTTTCTCCTTAGGGACTTGATTTCCATCAGCTATCTTAGTGGGAATTTGGTCACCTTCTATGACAACCTCCCATGCTTTCCAATTCATAGTTTGAAGATATATTTGCATTCTCTTTTTCCAGAAGGTATAGTTCAAACCACAAAAGATTGGTGGCCTAGTTGAAGATTGTCCCTCTCCAAAGGGAGCTATGCCTAATTGAGCCATTTAGATTTTTATAGCTACTAATTAAGATTTGCTATAACCCCACTCTGATACTAATTGAAAAGCAAGGTGTAGTCCCAATAAGGGGGTGAATTGGATTTTAAAACTTTCTTTTAATTCCTTTTGGGAATTCTTAAATTTCTTTTATTTCTTTTAAACAATTCTTGACTTCTTTGTTTAACTCTTTAATCACAAAAGAACTTAGATTCTTTTATCCAATCAACAATACTATTGCTTAGCCAAACAAGTAATCAATCATTCAACCAAATAGCCAAGCCAATCAATCAATCACAAATTAAAAGTAAACAACCAAACCAAAATTAACATATACACCACTTTGACAATGTAAGCACTTAAAATAGTTTGTTTGTTTATATAAGCCCTGTATATATAAAATTTGTACTTACTGATATAAAGCCCTGTATTGATTGTTTTGCTTCTTCAATATGATGTGCAACACAACATCCAATCAACACAATATCTACACTCTTCTCAATATTCAAAACTCAACTAAACTCTCAGTTAACTTATCCTTGTGCTGTTAACCAAGTAACGTACTCCCATATGGTTTCCGCAAAGTCTGGTATAACCAACGTACTCCCTTTCAGTTTTCGCAACCCAAATCAGATTAGACTTCAAGTTTACTTGATTTCTATATTACGTAGTATATATGATTATCAATTACACCATCCACGCAATTTAAATATACTGAAAATAAATGGTAAGGGAAAGAGAGAGTGAGATGGGGATTTTTACGAGGTTCAGCTTATACCTAGCCTATGTCCTCGCCTTTGGTAAACCACCAAAGGATTCACTAAACCTACTCCTTTAACGAGCAGAACAAACCTTTACAACACTCCTTGGTTAACGCTAGAACCCGCCTTCACGAAACGATATCCCCTCGTTCGGTCACTCCTTAACTAAGCTAGAGCCCGCCTCTCTAAGCAATATCCCCTTGTTTAGCCAGGATCCAAACAATCCTTGGAATCATAAATCTACAAGAAATAAATCATATAGATGTGTACAAGAACTTGCTCACACAAAGAGCTGCTGAGTACAACAATTTAGAAACTAATATACTTCAAAGTAAATAACAATATGGAAATTAACTTGAAGCTCAATGAAGTATATCATCGATCAATTCTTTCAATGATTGAAAGATTTAGATTTTGTAGCATAATTCTGGTTGAAGAAGATCAGCAGAAACTTAGTTGAATTCGTGCAAGTTGAGAGCAAGAGAGAGCCTTGAGAATTTAAGAGCAATTGAGAGAGATTTTGGATTTTTGCTGAATTTGAATTCTTGGTGTATTGATTCAATAATCCTTGAGGCTTATTTATAGACTTTAAAAGGTATGTAACATGATCCCCAAGTGACTTAGAGTATTCCCCAAGTTTTCACAATGTTTGAGCCCCAAGCAAACCATTTCAAAAATGTTTCCGTTGAGGTTTTTTTTAAAAATTATGTTCGTGGCAGTTGCCTGCCCCGATCTAGCAGTCGCCTGCCATGTTATTTTTAAAGGGGAAGCAGGGGCAGTAGGGTGGCAGTTGCCTACCAGAACACAGCTAGTCACCTTGCTTGACCACCCAGGCGCCTGTCATGGTTCAGGCAGTCTACTGGTGGAACACAATGCTGCTATCAGCTTCGAGCACCCTTCGTTTTTCGGTCATAACTTTTTCTGTGTAACTTCAAATTTTATGATCTTGGTGTCAAATGAAAGTTAAGAGAAAATACTACAATTTTATGTTGAAAAATTTTTAAAATAAAGAGTTTTTGATTGAGAAAACTGCACCTCAATGCGGATGTAGAAAAAATAACAGCATTTGGAAAATCCTCTTTTTGGTGCTTTTTATTCCAAAAATGATTCTAACCTCTTTGAAATAATTTTTAACCTTATAAAAATATTTTCCAAGTATGTTAAATGGTATCTAGGTCAAATAAATTTACCTAAGAGCTTCATGCATCCATATTGAAATTCTTTGAAGTACTTACATGAAATTTCCTATAAACTCTTTCAAATTTTCAATTCTTGAAATCCTTGAGGTCTTTATGCTTGCTTAATCTTTCTTTAAGCTTTCATCAAGTTCTCTTTCATCAAGTTCTCTTCAATCCCCATGCTATCATGATCTTCAAGCTTTATCTTTAAATCCATGTTTTAAGCTTCATATTGATCATTCTTCTTTGAAATATAAGCTTTCATGAATTCTTTAACCTTGCATTCATCATTGAGTCCTGAAAATATATCACTTAAACAAAGCATGTTAAGTTCTACTTGTTTGTTAGCATCAAAACAAGATGTTAAGCCTTGTAAGGCCAACAGGTGTGATACATTTGAAACATTAAGCAGTTGAAGAGTCTTCATATGTGGAGAACATGTGTCGTGTCCCTAACTTTTTGTTGTATTTGTGTGGAGTAGGTATTAATCTTTTACCCCATTCTGGTGTAGTTCTATTTCTTTCTTTTTTTCTTCTTCTTTTTTTTTTTTCTACTCATTCTTCAATTTTTTTCTTTTCATGGTTAGTTAGGATAATCATTACACTTCTTTTATTGTCTTCATATCACCAATGTGAATTAAACTCGAACAGTAGTCCATGTACTAAGTCTATTTCTAGGGGTGGCTTAACCTTCACATCTTGAGTAAGCTACAAGACCTAGGTTTCCATCTCCCCACTAAATGTCACCTCTAGGATAGCAAGTCAAAAATCGAGACTAGTGTAGAAAGAGTATCCAAAAAAAAAAAAGGAAAGTTGAGTTTCATGAACTCTGAGTTGATGCAAAAAACTCAAAAGAATGATAAATGGCTCAACAGTACCTCACAAGGTGTCAAAGTCGCCATGGGTGCTCTCTCAGTGTTCACAAGGAACCCTAAGTGCTATGAACCACATGAATGTGTATATTCAGCCTCATGAGATACCATGTAAATACAAGAGTTTATATAGTCAGATTAACACGAATGAACTACCAAGTCAACCTTCTTGGAGTTACAAAGCCATATAAAGAGAAACTACACATAAATAACTTAAGTGTGTAACTCTTACGTTATATGCAAGTATGTGAAAGACATAAATCAGTGTTAATCATAACGTAATCATCCATCTTCAATACTTTTTTCTTCTTGTTGTTTTATAAAACTCAGTAAGTGGGCATGCACAATGTCACATGCAACCCCCCCCCCCCCAAAAAAAAAAAAAAAACTAAAGTGGAACATTGTCCTCAATGTGAAAGTTTAGGGGAAATAGAAAAACTGTGCACGAGGGAAATAGGCTTGTTGGCCTAACTGAACTTTTCAATCTTATTTTGATGATAACAAAATGAAGGATGTTATAACATGTATTGTTGAGTGGTTTTATTTCAAGACAAAGTCAAAGGACACTCATGGTTAATCATGAACGTAAGCTAGAGATCAAAGTCAATCAAGTGAAAGCTTCTCAGTATATTGAAGCAACGAATGACAAATGAAGAGTTTAAAGGCTAAGCAGATCTTGAAGTAAAGACTGAACCTCAAGAGGCTGCAAGACTTAGTGATTAAGGAGATCATGTTTAGAAGGATATTTGTAAGCACTTTAAGTCATTACTCTTTAGATATGTGAAGCTCCTTAAGATACATAGACTTAGAGACCAGCACCTGAAAAACCCTTGAAAATATTTTTGATAAGTTATAATTGAGTTTTTCAAAGAAAACTAGATTTTAAAAGATCATAAATAAAAAATATTTGAAAAGAGAGGACTACCCAGCCAACTAACTAGATGAACTGAAAATACCCAGCCGACTGACAGTGCCCAGTCGACTGACCATTTTTGAACATGGTTCAGTCAACTGAGTGATAGGAAACCTACAACAAAGTTAACTGTCCAGCCGACTGACTTGATGAATTGAAAACACCCAACCGACTGACCGCACCTAACTGACTGACCATTTTAAACGTGGTTCAGTCAGCCAGCTGACAATTTATTAGAACTATTTTTTAAGAGATAGAATGGTGTCATCCACCTATCCAGCCGATTGACTAGTACAAAAAGTGACCCAGTCAAGTGAGTCAACCGACTGACTCTGCGGAGAATTTTTGAATTTCAAACTTACGGGAAGATTTTCAAAATTGATTCTATGATTTAATATCTTTTGAAAAGTTACCTAAATATTCCATGTTAAATGAGGAAACTTTTCTTTAAAAAGTCTACAAATACCTCCCTTATTCAATGAAAAAAATACATTCAAGCAATACACGATTTCTACGCTAAAGTTCCCCTAAAAGATCATTCTTGCTCACACCCTTGCTAGGGGAAAACTCTATGAAATTGCTAGATTAATAAAGGGTTTGGTTCTGATTTGAATCTAAAATCTTTACATCAATATGAAAGAACCGTTGGTGACTTCTAAACCTTGAGCTTCACATTTTCTATTTAGTTTTGGTTTTGAAGTACGATTAGAGATTTAACTTGTACAATTTGCTTTGTGTTTGAGAGTGTTTTTGGACATAAATATACATTTGGTTATTGTAAAGGTTTTTGTTCCACTCAGAATGAACAAGGTATAGTGAAATCCTTAGGTGGTTGACCTATGGCGAGGATGTAGGCCGGGGTAAGCCGAACTTTGTAAAAACAGCGATGTCACTCTCTTTCCCTTACTCTCCTTTAAATTCCAGCAAAAATATAAACAGCGTGGATGTTGTAATTCTTTAAATCATGAAAACATCGTATATTGGAAACTAAATAAACCAAAGCCTAATTTGTTCTTGGGCTTGCGAAAATCGAAAGGGAGTACGTTGGTTAATCAATTCTTTGCGAAAATCGTAAGTACGTTGATTGGTTAACAACCCAAAATTTATTAGCTGAAGGTTTATTTAAATTCTAATTTTGAAAAAGAAATTGGATGTTATTTTAATCTTCGGTTCAAATGCCAACTACAGGACTTGCACATTCATATATAGGGCTGCTGAATATTGCAAAGCTAACATTAATTACTTGTATGGTCTTTGTTTGGCTCGAATAGTTAATTAATTGGTTGTGTATGTTGTGGCTGTGGATTGAATAGAAGAAGTAAGTGTTTGTGTGGATTGCCTAATCAACAAGAATATAATAAATCTTTAAAAGACTATAAAAAGGTAAGAACTCATAAAAAGACTCTAAGGAATTTTAAATAACCCAATTTACCCCCCCTCTTGGGACTACACCTTAGGTTTCAATTGGTATCAAAGCGCGGTTATGGTAAATCCTAACAAGTAGCTATATAAAGATCTAGAAGGCACTAATAGGAGTACCTCCCTTTGGTGAGGGTTAGTCCTCAACTCGACCACCCTTTTTTTGTGGACTCAATTATACCTTTTGGAAGCAACGAATGAGAATCTACCTTCAAACAATGGACTGGAAGGCTTGGAATGTTGTCACAAATGGAAATCTAATCCCCACTAAACTAGTAGATGGAAAATAAGTACCTAAAGAGGGAAAATAACTTACCGAATCAAATTTCAAAATGCTGTAAATTAACTCAAGTACAATAAACGCCCTATACTATGCACTTGATGAAAATAAATTTAATAGAGTAATGGTGTGTAAAACAGCTAAAGAAATTTGGGATAAATTAGAAGTAACCTATAAAGGCATTGTAGATGTTAGGGACAGTAGAATTGATATGTTAACTAGTGAAAATGAAGCTTTTAGGATGAACTCCAATGAAACTATAACAAGCATGTGCACTAGGTTCACACATATCATAAGCTCACTAAGTGCCTTAGGAAAAACATATTCCATCCATGAGATGATTCACAAAATTCTAAAAGCACTTCCACCTATTTGGGAACCAAAAGCCACAACCATAACAGAAGGTAGAAACCTCAAAACAACTTCATTAGATAAACTTATAGGATCACTTCGAACCTATGAAATGGTTTTGAAAGAAAAAAGCACTGAAAATAAAATAAGAAATCTATAACTCCAAAAGCCTCGAAAGAACATTCAGTTGAAGAAGATAATGAATCTAGTGAACTAGAAGATGAAGATTTAGCCTTCATAACTAAAGGACTTGGAAAATTCTTCAAAAGAAACAAGAAATTCACTAGAAAATTCAACGGATCAAAAACTAAAAAAGGTGATAATAATAAAAAGGAATACAAACTAAAAAATGAACCTCCCACTTGCTATCACTGTAAAAAGGCCAGACACATCAAGCTGGACTACCCACAGCTCAAGAAAGAAAAGAGGAAAAAGAAGCCTACAATGAAGGCAACTTGGGATGACACAAGTTTGAGTGAATCGGAGAGCGAGTCAAGCAATCAAGAAGTAGCAAACATGTGTTTCATGGCACACAACGAAGAGGTAAATTCTTACGGCTTTCTCTCTCTCTGAGGATTCGTGTGAAAGCATGCCTTCTTATAAAGAACTTCAAGATGAATTATTCTCTCTGCATAATAAGTTCATTAAGGTCTCAAAAAGGAACATAAGCTTGAAACAACAAAACGAAACACTTAGAAATCAACTTGAATCTTCAAAACTTGTTGAAAAAGAAAAAGACTTAAAGATTGAAGAGCTTGAAAAGAAAGTAGATAACATGTCTCAGAAATTAGCTAAGTCTCAAGTGAATGAAGATAGCAAGAGAGTGCTAGAAATAATTGATCTTAAAAGACAAATTCAACATAAGGAGAAGGCTATTTACAACTTTACCAAAGGTCAAGATAACTTCGAGAAAATGGTAGGACAACAAAGGATGGCAAACAATAAAGAAGGAATTGGTTACAACGGAACACCAAACAAAAGAAAGAAAAACTTGTTTATGGGATATTTTGTAAATCAATCTAAACACTATGCAAGTACTTCATCGACAAACATTTATAAGCATACTACTTGCTACACATGTAAAATAAAGGTCATATAATGTTTAATTGTCCACTCAAGAAAAATTACATCAAAGTAAAAAATGAATGGAAGATAAACGCTAAAGCTAGACAAGATTTAAAGAAAGTTAAGAAAATTTGGGTTCCAAAAGTAACAACATAAATCCTTTCTTGTAGGTTTGCTTTAGGACCACTCCGTCTAAAGATAAATGGTACTTGGACAGCGGATGTTCAAGACATATGATAGGAGATAAATCTAAGTTCACTTCTCTCACTCAAAAGGATGGAGGATATGTAACCTTCGATGACAATGCAAAAGGCAAGATCATCATAATTGGTAAAGTAAGTAAAGACTCTCCACTCACTATAGATGATGTCTTGTTAGTTGATGGTCTAAAGCATAATTTATTAACCATTAGTCAACTTAGTGACAAAGGATTTGAAATAATGTTTAAGAAAGACAATGCATAATTCAAAATTCTAAGGATCATAAGACATTGTTCAGTGCACATAGAATGAATAATGTGTATTGCATAAGCCGTGATAGTTTGATCTCTCAAGATATAACTTGCTTAACTACCATGAGTGAAAATAGCTAGTTATGGCATAGAAGATTAGGACATGCTAGCATAGATCTTACATCCAAGCTTTCTAAAAATAATTTAGTTAAAGGCTTGCCTAACACCAAGTTTATCAAAGATAAAGTGTGTGATGCCTGTCAACTAGGAAAACAAATCAAGAAAAGCTTCAAAAAGAAGAAACATATATCAACTAGTAGACCCCTAGAACTCATATACTTAGACTTGTTTGGTCCTACTAGAACTCAAAGCTTATGAGGAAAGCAATACGCCTTCGTAATTGTTGATGATTACTCTAGATATACATGTGTATTGTTTTTAGCTAACAAAGAGGAAGCTTGTAATTCGTTAATCACTCTGTGCAAAAAGCTTCAAAATGAGAAAGGGTATAATGTCTCAAATCTAAGAAATGGCCAAGGAAGATATTTTAAGAATCAAGACGTTGAAAAATTTTGCAATGACCATGGCATAAGCCACAACTTTTCAGCACCTAGAACCCCACAACAAAATGAAGTTGTGAAAAGAAAAAATAGAACCCTTCAAAAAATGGCAAGAACTATGCTTAATGAAAATAACTTACCCAAGTATTTTTGGGCCGAAGCTATAAATACAGCTTGTTATGTAATTAATAGGGTTTTAATTAGATCAAGCCTAAACAAGACACCTTATGAATTATGGAAAGGAAGAAGGCCTGACAAAACTTACTTCTATGTCTTTGGGTGTAAGTGTTTTGTACTCAATAACAAAGATAACTTAGGAAAATTTGATGCTAAATCGGATGAAGGTATTTTCCTAAGATACTCTACAAATAGCAAGGCCTATAGGATCTATAACAAAAGAACACTCACCATAATTGAATCTGTTGGAAATCCCAACCCGAAGTATATAGTCTAGAGGGGGGGTGAATAGACTCTTTTCGTGGAATACGTATTTTTCTACAAAATAAAAACTCTTGGCAAGATACAATAAATTATATCATAATATAAATATAAATTATACACAAGATATAAAATAAAGAGTGTAAGGGAGAGAAAGAACAACACCGGTATTTTTACGTGGTTCGGCACCAAGCCTATGTCCACGCCTTAGCACCAAGCGAAGGATTCCACAATCCACTAAAGATACTCCTTCACTAGCGGAGAAGCCTTACAACTCGAGAACAAATCCCTACACTCGGGAACAAACCCCTACCGCGCTCACCAAGAGCTTTCGCTTCGGTTCACAAAGAACCTTATAACAATGGTTCACAAAGAACCTTACAAGATATTGGAAATACAATTTAATGCTCCTTAAATGAGCCAATATGAAACACAACCAAATCCTCACTCTATTCTCTCAAGGAATGAATCTTACAAGATAAGTGAACAAGAGAGGATTGAGCACTTATGAATAATAACTAAAATGCAAAGTGCAAAGTGCTTAGGTTTTGGATAAAATGATATTTTTCACAAATATAATCAATGCTCAAAACCATGTTAATACAAGTCTAATAGCTTGTATTTATAGCCCAAGAGCCAAAGGAGCCATTAACTAGCCTTTGGGGGGAAGAAAAACTATTTTATTTGGTAAACTAGCCGTTTTCCGCTCGTTGGAGCGGTTCTGCCCATTGAATTTGTCTACTAAGCCCTACACTCGTCAACTAACCATACACTAAACTCGTCGACGAATCCCCTGTATTCATCGATGAGGTCCCTGAATCAGAAAAAGTGATCAACATAAAAGTTATGTCATTTTGTCTTAGTTTTCCAGGGACACTAAGATCATCCCATTTAGACTTTTCTAGAAAAAGTTATGCCCAAAATATCGAAGGGTGTTCAGGACTCAAGGCTGCATTACGGTAGTGACAATTGCTTTGTTTTTCCTTGTCAAAAAGTGTTTTAATGAGTTAAAACATTCTTGGACAAAAGTATATGAAATATATTGAGTCTAATGAAAATTAAAACTTGTCCAAGTGAGTTTTCCCATAAATATAAGATATCTTGTTTTATGAAAACATATTTGAAAACTCGTTTCGATATCTTATATGCTTAGTATGTCCTTTATTAAAAATATGCTTGACTTTTAGGACTTTAGGACGTAGAGCTAGTTTTGTAAAATCAGGACCAAGTTTTGCAAATTTTTATAACTCATATATTACTTAACACCTGTCCCATTTTGAAAACTTAATTGAGTATAGGGTTATTTTGACAAACTCTTTGTTTTTACTTTGAAAATTATGAATTGTGAGTTTGTTATTTTTGTGCAAATCCTATATGCTCATGTTTCCTAGTATGCTTATGCAATGGCTCAACTCTTACTTAAAAATCATGCAAGGCACCCACCTCAAGATTTACAATACGCACTCACTGACACAACCCTTATTACAATTAATTTATACACAATAAAAACTTCGGGATGTGCTTTGGTGTTTTTGAGTCAATGTCCTTCCGATCTTTTCTATTTGATGTCTACTAGGTCCGATCTTTGCTTCTGATTTGGTACCTCTATGTATCCGACACTTTGTACCTATACTAGATAAGATCTGCAAGGATGAAAAATACTAGAAGCAATAAATAGGTTAGTATCATCAAAACATATAAACCAAGATAGTGCAGCTGATAGGGCTAACAGAATCAATTCACGTAAACTTTGATGAATCAAATCCTTTTTCAAGAGAAGTCAAAAATGAAGAAAATGATAAGACTTTCAAAAAGGAGGATAAGATAGAAATCAAGGAAGAAAGGGAAATAAATGAAGAAAACCCAAAAGATGAACCTATAGAAAATTCGGAATTACCAAGAGATTGGAAGTATAAAAAAGATCACCCTCAAGATCAAATTATAGGTGAACCATCTAGAGGTGTAACTACTAGATCTTCTTTAAACAATCTATGCAATCACTATGCATTCCTATCTCAAAATGAACCTAAAGATATTGAAGAGGCCCTTAGAGATGACTCTTGGATAATTGTTATGCAAGAAGAATTAAACCAATTTGAAAGAAGCAAAGTATGACAATTAGTACCCAAACCTGAAAATAATTCGATCATAGGAACTAAATGGGTATTTAGAAATAAAAAGGATGAGAATGGTATAATCATTATAAACAAAGCTAGACTTGTAGCTAAAGGGTATAACCAAGAAGAAGGGATAGACTATGATGAAACCTTTGCCCCTAGAGCAAGAATGGAGGCTATAAGAACGTTGTTAGTTGATGCTTCCTACAAAGAATTTAAGTTATACCAAATGGATGTCAAAAGTGCATTCTTAAATGGGTATATTAATGAAGAGGTATACATTGAACAACCCTCTGGTTTTGAAAATATAGAAAATCCTAAACATGTATTTAGACTAACTAAGGCTTTGTATGGATTAAAACAGCTCCCTAGGGCTTGGTATGAAAGACTTAGTGGATTTCTAATTGAGAAGGGTTTTTCAAGAGGAAAAATTAATAGTACCTTATTCATTAAAACTAAGAAAGATGACATACTTTTAATTCAAATCTACGTAGATGATATAATATTTGGTGTCACAAATGAACATCTATGTAAAGAATTCGCAAAATGTATGCAAGAAGAATTTGAAATGAGCATGATGGGAGAGTTAAACTATTTTCTTGGACTACAAATTAAACAAGCAAAGAATGAGAATTTTATAAGTCAATCCAAATACATAAAAGGAATGATAAAAAAAATTGGTATGGAAAATAGTAAACCCATAGGAACACCTATGAGTACCTCCATCAACCTAGACAAAGATGAAAAGGGAAAACCTGTAGACACAAAGTATTATAGAGGTATGATTGGAAGTCTACTATATCTAACAACCAGTAGACCCGACATAATGTTTAGCATGTGTATGTGTGCACGTTTTCAATCAGAACCTAAGGAATTACACTTAATAGCTGTTAAGAGAATCCTAAGATGCTTAATAGGCACTGTGAACTTAGGACTATGGTACCCTAAGGACACTGGCTTTGTAATGATTAGTGATTCAGATGTGGACTATTCAAGGTGTAAAATAGATAGAAAAAGTACAAGTGGCACATGCCACTTCTTAGGAAGATCTTTAGTCTCTTGGTTCTCAAAGAAACAAAACTCTGTGGCTTTGTCAACTGCTGTGGTTGAATATGTAGCAGCCGAGAGTTGTTGTGCGCAAACAGTGTACATGAAACAACAATTAAGAGATTTCAATTTAAAATACACAACTATACCAATTAAGTGTGATAATACAAGATCGATAAACATATAAAAAAAAATCCTATTTCACACTCAAGAACCAAGCACATTGTGTTGACTTTTTGAGTCCGATCCCTGTTTTGATAATGACAAACCACAGTATCCCACTTGTGTAACTGAGTGTGAACAGGTTTATATTTCTATAATTACAAGTGATAAATGCAAAATGGAAGCCATAAAGAGCACTGAGAAGAACACCAATCTGCGTATTCCATGGAGCATTGAGGAGCAGAAGACATGAAGACTTTATATATTTTCTGGGTTGTAATAGTAATTAGGGTTGAATGTGCATACATCTTACATGATTTAAAGTTGAAGCTCTACCTAACCTTAGATTGACCATAGGACGTCCAAATAACATGAAAAACTCTTTTCATAAAATTTTTAACTTATACAAAGATTTTGAAATGGTTTTAAAGTTAAAAGAAGGCAAAAACTAAATTTTTCAAAGGAGTCGGTCAACCGGCCAGTCAACCGAATGTTAGAAATAAGCAATTTTCTCACTTAATTCTATCTCATCTCAAACCATGATCAACATGAAAATTTTGGAATTTCCCATAGCTTGTGTTTGATGCCAAGAACGTACAAATTGGAGTTACACAAAAAAAGTTATGGCCAAAACACTGAAATGTGTCAGTAAGAGAAAAACTCCCTTCATGTTTCTTTTGTCTTATTGATGGGCATTTTTCTCAAACCAAAACTCATTTTCTTAAACTGTGTTCAACATAAAAGTTGTGGTATTGTATCTTACCTTTCTATTGATATTAAGAACATCCAATTTGGAGTTATATAGAAAAAGTTATAGCCAAAACACTAAACAGTGTTCGCGCAAAAAAGTCGAGGCCGGTCGATCGAACCTTCACTATGGTCGACCGAAACTCGCGGATTTCAAGCCTCGGTCGACCGTACCTTGAGCTTGGTCGACTGATCTTCTCAGGAAAGTGTCCCAAGAGCCAAAAAATGTCTAGTTTTCAAAATAAAAATATATTTTAAGGTCCCAATGGCTATATAACGGTCACAAGGGGTTTTTGCCTATAAATACAACCCCAAAACACTTGAAAATGGTTGGAGAATCCCTTTGTTAATTTAGTTTATCATTCTTTGATTCTCCACCACTTCTATACCCCATTTGTTCTTTAAATTATCATTTTTCTCCTACTCTTCTTTTATTTGAAAATTATTTTGGGAGAAAATATTCTTGGGGGATTTATGTGAAGAGGCTTGAGCATATATCATATACATATTGAAATGAAGAATAGCTTCCCAAGAGGGAGGGTGAATTGGAAATCTTTTAATTTTATTTGATTTTTAAGTTTTCTAATTTTAATAACCCAACAAAATACAATATATAACAACACTTAAGAAAACTGGAATTTAAAATAATAATTCAATCAATGTAATCAATCAATCAATAACATTTAGGCTTCCGTTGCTTTCTCTGTAACCTTTTATTATTCACTTTACTTGATTAAGATTTCTGTAAATTAATCAACGTACTCCCCTTTTGGGTTTTCGCAAAAGATTAATCAAAACGTACTTTCTATTGATCAAGAACTTAATTTAAATCATGTAACCTGCACTCATAAATTTTATAATAAAAGAGAATAAAGTATGTAAATTAAAGTAGAGAGAAGGAGACAAGAGTTTTTACGAGGTTCGGCTTCAACACAGCCTACGTCCTCGCCTTTGGCAAAAACACCAAAGGATTTCACTATCTCAGTTCCTTTACCTGGTGGAACAATACCAACTTACAATGCACTCCTTCAATTAGGCTAGAGCCCGCCTCTCCAAATAACAACCCCTTATTTGGTTCAACGATTCAAAAATTCAGAATCGTTTAAGAAAGATAATGAAGGAATATGTGTACAAAAGAGAACTCTCACAGTAGAGTGAATTAATACACCAATCAGCTCACTTTATACCTCAAAGTAATTTAAATAGAAGAAATTTCAAGCTCAATTACTTGGTATGGATTATCAAATAATTTTCCAAAGAAGATAAAAATTTTGATCGTTGGAAAACTTAATTTCAGAATGTAAATCGATTTCAGATCAGAGAGTTTATCTTAAAAGAATTTCAGATCCTTTGAAAACAAAATTTTGAATACTTGAAAATTAGTTGATCTAAAACCTTTTTAAAAAAAAACTTACTTTGATCTAAAAGCCTTTGAATATCTCTGGATCAGAAAAGTTGTTGAAAAGCACTTGATCTGGAAACTTTAAAGGATTTCTCAATTTCAAAATTCTTTTGAATATTTCATCAAAGTTCTTTCTCTCTTTCTTTGTACTTTCTTTTCTCTAATTTAAAATGTTTGAGATTAGAACTATTTATAGAGTTTTTTTTTTGAAATCATCCATTACTCCCAAGGATTTCTAAAATTCATTTCCAAATATTTTGAAATAAATATGTTTAAAAACATGGTTTAAAAAATCTTCTCTTTTTAAGCCCTTTTTATTTATTAAAAAAAAAATTTTTAGAGTATATATGTTTAAAAAATATATTTTTGATTTTCCAAATATTTTGAAATAAATATGTTTAAAAACTTCATTATTTCAAAAAAAAATTTCTTTTCTTAAACCCTTTCTTTTTATGGATTTAAGAAATATTCTTTAGATTATACATATAAAAACATATTTTTGAATTTTTATGAGCTTCAAATTTCTTTATACTTAAGATTTACTTTGAAGTACTTACATTTGAGAGTATCCTTAAAAGTATAATCTAGTCTTCAAAACTTGTTCTTTCACCATCTTTGTAGTTGCATTCTTTCCTTTGAGCTTTTCACAATATGACTTCATTCTTCATGCTCTTTGTAATCCATGAACTTTCTTATACACTTGAGCTCTGTTATTTTCCTGAACACTTTTACTTGAAACATATTAAATATATCATTTGATTTGTTATCATCAAAATAGGAATTGTAAGCCTTATTAGACTAACACATATATATTGCTTGATAGTCTTCTTCTTTCATTTGTGATATACTTTCAAAGATTAAAATGTCTCCTATTCTCTTCTTTTGAAAACCATTTTTAGGGAAAATATTTTTGGGGTTATATTTGAAGAGGCTTGAACATATAACATTCTCTATATGTATATTACTTGAAGGAATTTTTATTTTTCATGTTTTCAAAGATCAAATTTCTCCCATATTCTTTTCTTTGGAAAAATATTTTTTGGAGAAATTTCTTGTGAATAATGTCTTGAAGGCTTGGGCTAATATTCTTACTCTTATATTTTGCTTGAATGCCTTCTTGGGATTAATTTTACTAAGGTCAATCATTTTGAAGAAAACCCTAATATTCTCCAACTCTTATCTTGAAATACATTTGTTGGAGAATTTCTTTGGGTTATACAAGAGGGAGCCTTGAGCATATATCAATTTAATATATACTTGCTTGAGAGACTTCTCCTTTTATTTCATAAAGGTCAATCATTTTGATAGCAAAATCCTAGTTTCTCCTACTTATCTTGAAGTATATTTTTGGAGAAACTCTTTGGGTTATTTAAAAGCTTTGAGCATATAAATATATATTGGCTTGAAAAGCTTCTTAAAAAAAAAAAAAAGGCTAAAGCATATATTCATTTTTGCTTGGTAACCTTTATGATTTGAATTTGAAAAGGTCAATCATTTTAGAAAAAAAAAATCATTTTCCAAACTCTCAATTTTTACTTGAAAAATATTTTGAGAGAAAACCCATACTCTATATGAGCTTCATTTCAAAATCATATGAGAGTGCATATTAGATTTTAGTGTTGTCTCATCCTTGCTTAATTTAGAAGCATTTTTTTGTACGCAAATTCTATTAAATATATTTGTATTCCAAGTGTGGCCTGAAGAGGGAGACTCGTCCTGTGAAGAGTCCCGGACTAGCTTAGACCCGATTAGGAAAGCTAGGTGTGCCATCCTGGTAAGGTGTGAAGGTTGGGTTCAGCCCGTTAATTGAACTGGGGAGTCTCAGCCCCGTAAATGAGACCAGTTCGGTTCAGCCCGAAATTGAACTGGGGAGTCGTAGCCCCGCAAGTGAGACTAGTTTGGCTCAGCCTAATAATTGAGCTGGGGTTTTCCTCGCCCCGTAAGGAGAGGATGTAAGAGGCTTTTACTCCGCCCAGTTAAGTAAGTATGTTATAGTGGAATCCTTGGGGATAAGCCCAAGGCGGGGATGTAGGCTGGTTTGACCAAACCTCGATAACAAATCTGGTGTCGTTCTCTCTCTATCTTATTTAAATTCCTGCACTTTAATTTCAGCATGTGTATGAATGTTTATTTGATGTCAAAATTATTCTCATGCACACTTTTAATTTAAATAAGATATTACACACGTGTATGTTTGCTTTTATTATTAAATTCGATTTACTTACACGTATATGTATATATTGAATAGGATATGAACTGTGGTAAATCGATGAAACATTTAAATTAGCTGAAAATTTTTTAAAACCCAATTCACCCCCCCCCCTCTCTTGGGATCACACCAATTCCAACACATTGACTTAAGACATCACTTCCTAAGAAAAAGAAGACATCATTCTAGAATTCATCAATACAAATGATCAATGGATTGATATCCTCACTAAACCTCTCTTAGAAGATAGATTCATAACCATTAGAACAGATCTTGGTCTGCTACATAGTAGAGAAACTAACTGAAAGGACAAAGCTTAAATAAAAATCTACAGTCAGCCAACTAACTCTGAAGTCAGCCGACTGACTAAAGTAGTTTTTCCTGAAACAAAAGCCAGTCAACCAACTGAACCTAAGGTCAGCTGACTGATTGAGGTATTCTTCTTGGACTAGAGAGTAGTCAGCCAACTGACCCTGAGGTCAGCCAACTGACTGACAGATAAACCCTAGGCTCATTTATAAAACTCAAGCCATTTAAGTGGTCAGTCAAATGATGTAGGGTTTGTCTCTTCGTGTGCTCTAAATTTTTTTTTTTTCTGTACTTTAATATGTTGTATGACACAACACTCAGCTTGGTTGCTTTCTTTCTCCTTGTTTTTTCTTTTTCAATAATAGACTCCATGCTTATGTGATATGCAATATGCTACATGTGTATATCTTGAAAGTGGTATCTTAAAATCTTTAAAGACAATGAAAATATTAATTATTTATGGCTGACTATCTTTTGAAAATCCGACCATAAAGTTATTAAGCCTAATTTAGAAACATCAATTTTGAAATGATTTGATTAAATCTTGATCATGTATACTTATGATGGATCACATGGATAAATGAAAAATTAGCATTTATGAGTAGCGCATGATATGACATCAACATTAGTATCTAAGAAGTATACTGGCATCCATGAAAATATCAATTGGTATTTGAGCAATATAACATAGTTATGAGCATGTAATGATATTGATAATATTGACATGATATTAGTATTTGATCGATGAGCACATACATGATAATATTTGAAGCATGGGATGATAAAAAAGCACAATTGGTATCGAACCTAAATGTATTAAATTCAGGGGGAGTATTATGACTCATTGTTTGTGGTATGATTTTTCCCTAAATTTCATGAATTAATGTCAAAAGAGGAAAAGAATGATGAATTATGAAGGAAAAATATGCCTTTTGAAGTATTTTTAGCAAATATGAATATTGTACAACATATGTCTGATTGTAAATTTAAAATGTCAAAACACATATATTGAAAATTTTTGATTGATGTCAAAAGGGGGAGAAGTATTGAGCAAAACTTGAGCAAGATATTGAAAAATTCAAAAAATTTGAACATGATATATGTATCAAAAGGAAGGAGGAGAAGCATTTGATATTGAATGATCTTGAACTTGAATGATGTAATGAGCATAATATTGTATGATTTTGAAATTGGTTTTGAAATTACAAATATTGTTAAGATGATACTTATTGTAAGAGGGAGTCTTTTTAAGGCTTGCTCAAATTTTTGCTCCTCATTTGTCATCATAAAAAGGGGGGAGATTGTTGGCCTAATTGGGTTTTTCAATCTTGTTTTGATGCTAACAAAATGAAGGATGTCTTAACATGTGTTATTCTTACAGTGATAACATATTGGGGGTTCGTTTTTACTTTTATTTTCTTTTCTACTTGATTCTCCTTTTTCGGTTTTCCTTTTTTTGAACTTTCTACGAAATCTTTTATTCCTTCTATAAAACTTACCTAGCCTCTTAGTGATGAATGCTAATTCATCTTGATCTAAGTCACTTGTTTCACTTTCTTCTTCACTTGAGTTGTAGCTAGATGCTTTTAGTGCAATAGATTTCTTATGCTTTGGTTCAGGATTTCTTTCTTTTAAAGTCATTTCATAGGTAAGGAGTGAACCTATGAGTTCATCTAAGGAGGTGGTCTTAAGGTTTCTTCCTTCGGTAATTATTGTAGCCTTTGGTTCCCATATGGAGGGAAGGCCTCTCAAAATTTTCTTAATCATTTCGTAGGTGGTATAAGTTTTTCTGAAGGTAGTTAAGGAATTGATTATGTGAGTGAATCTCGTGTACATACTTGATATGGTTTCATCTGGATTCATCTTGAATGCTTCATATTCACTTGTTAACATATCTATCCTATTGTCCCTAACATCAATATTTCCTTTATATGTGACTTCTACTTTGTCTCATATTTCTTTAGTTGTTTTATAAGCCATAACCCTATTTAATTCGTTAGCGTCTAAAGCACAATACAAAGCATTTATAACACTCAAATTTATTTGAATCATTTTATAATCTGAATCAATCATATCCTTTTTCTCTTTTGGAATCTGTTTTCCATCTACTATTTTAGTGGGAATAAGGTCTCCATCCATGACTACTTCCCATGCTTTCCAACCCATGTGTTGGAGGTAGATTTGCATTCTCTTTTTCCAAAAGGTGTAGTTGTGTCCACAAAAGATTGGTGGACGAGTTGAGGATTGGCCCTCTCCAAAAGGAGCTACTCCTATGTTCGCCGTTTAGATCTTTTTATAAATTCTTATTAGGAATTTTCTAAAACTAGACTCTAATACCAATTGAAATTAGGATAGCTTCCTAAGATGGGGGGTGAATTGGATTTTTGAACATATATTCTTTTAATACTTTGTTTTATATCAACAATCACAACAAGTAAACACAAAATCAATTCAACCACAACCAATCAACAAGATAATCAAAATCTTGATCTTTGTATCAATAGTCATGTAATAAATTGTAAAGCACACTGAATTTATGTAAGCCATGTGTTATTCCAAACACACACTTCTTATTTGTGTTTAGTTTTTAAACAAACTTTCAGATTAATAAGTTTAGGGTGATCAACCAACGTAGTCCCCTTCGGTTTCCGCAATCAATGTTGATCAAGCCAAAACGAATTATCCTCCGGTCTATTTAACAACCATACACTCATAATTTAACAATTTAAAGCATACACGCAGGTTGTAAGTATTGCTGAAAAATAAAGAGTAAAGAAGAAGAGAGAGACACAAGGTTTTACGAGGTTCGACTTATACCCAACCTACGTACTTGCCTTTGGCAAACCACCAAAGGATTCATTAGTTTAGTTCCGTTGATGGGTGGAACAATACTTGTAACATCCCTCAATTTCTTAACATAAAATATCACATAATAAATAAAATGGTCAACTCAAACCCGTCGGTAGCGGGGACACATGTCAAACACAGCGGAAAACCTAACAGCAATAAACATAAATCTCAAACATCCAATCATAAAACATAATACCAGAGCTTTCTATAACATCAAATTATTGTTATTATATACAACCTCCAAAAGTCAAAATAACACTAGGATCAAATAACGAAAACTCCCGATCCTAGTTCAATGCTTACCCTTCTAGTAGGGAAGCTCCAATGACTCAATGGCGGCTCTAGCCCGCCGTTCTCACTGGATTTCCTAAAAATCATTTAATGTTCGAGGATGAAACACTTCTCAGTAAGGGAAAATAAACTAAATACAGCTATATGGCAACATGAATATTTAATGCATTTATACGTATATAGTACATTTCATAATTCCATAAACATCATCATATCGTACTGGGTAAACATATATTTTCACATCTGTTAATAAATCATAACATACATAAAATCATCTGTTATAACTGTAGTACTAAAAACATATACCCAGGATGAATAGCTACCTGGTGTCATGTATTACCCCCCATGACGGGTTGTGGAGCCCGAAGGCGGGCTCGACAATGGCTGGCCGACCACTACCGAATCAAATATGTCTGTAAGTATGATGAGCCCACCACACCCTGGTCCGGACTACCAGGTGGACGCCCACACTCTACTGAAAGTCACATCGACTATCCATCTCCCATCCCCTCGTAGGATGGTTAGCACTAATCTGACGTAGATATCTGATCTACACATATAACTACGGTACCGAGCCCCTGAACTGAACTAAACTAACATCCTGGTGGTGATAACATATAATACATGATCATATATATAACATCATTACGGCCTTGTGCCAAAAATATAGTAATTACGGCCTCGTGCCGAAAACATAAATACATGGCCTCACGCCAATAACATAAATACGGCCTCGTGCCGATAACATAAATACGGCCTCGTGCCGATAACATAAATACATGGCCTCGCGCCAATAACATAAATATGGCCTCGTGCCGATAACATAAATATATGGCCTCGCGCCAAAATTGTTTCAGGTATATATATTCTAAAAATATATCATTTATCATATAATCGTCAAAACCATCACAACATAATTCATCTTTTCATAATACCTGAAAACATGTTTTGTTCGTAAAATCTTTTACATCATAATACATTTCACATAAAATAATATTCATGCCACACATATGCTGTTAAAAGTCATACTTCATATTCTAAAATCGTGATTTCCTTACATCTCATACATACATATACATTCTAATCATCATAACAGTGTTTTCCCAATTGTACATTTCATTCGTAATACACAATATAACATATGCTTTTCTGAAAATAAATTTACTTATAATTAATAATAATTTGCATGGAAAATTATTGCTTTAGTTTATTCCCTTACCTGGCTACTGAGAAATTCGTTAGGATGCAAAATTTCATGCCCTTGGCGCCCGAAATTTAACTCCTACAATTTACATTTTCCCCAAATTAATTAATCTATTTCTCCAAAATAATACTCATCTAGCCTTCCCTAGGCTCCATATACCTCAAATTAATATTTAAACTATTATTTAACATCCCCACTTAATTTTCTAAATTTTGCCTACGGGTCCCAAAATTACACCCGCGGCGCTCACCCGGACCTTAAATTTCAAAAATCCGACTTCAGTTCCAGATGCTTAATATTTTAGCATTTCTAAATTAATACTAATTAATTAAAAATAAGCCCCTTAATAATCGCTGCACCCCAAATTTAGGGTTTTGGCCCGACACCCCCACGAGAATTTCGTCCCACTAGACTTGTAGAGAATCATCCCTAGATTCTCGTGGTAGTGTTCGTTTGTCAATTGGACTTATATTTTGCAAAAAATTAAAGAAAAATGGAAAAATAACTTACCCCAGGGAATACGCTTACGCCGCTCCTACCATCGATCCGCTTCGGTAGAAATGACAGCAGCAGCGAATGGAGTCCAGTGGTATTTTCGAATTTTCGATCGGGCGAAAATCCGTCACGAAATCGAGGAGAGAGGGGGAGAGAACGTGAGGAGAGAGAGAGAGAGAGAGAGAGAGAGAGAGAGAGAGAGAGAGAGAGAGAGAGAGAGAGAGAGATTGCAGGTTGTAGAGAAAAAGAATAAAGAAAAGAAAAGAAAAGAAAGAAGAAGAAGATAAATAGGGGGGGATTCTGAATTTTAGATGCATCCTGAAGGAAGCTTTAATTGTTTTTTTTTTATTTTTTTATACATACATATATATATATATATAATGTATATTATAGTATTCTATTTAATTAATAATAATAATTCATTTAATTAATAAAAATAAAAATAAAATTTAATTATTTTTTAAAAAAAATTTAATTTAATTAAAATTTTAAATTTCTAATTAATTAATTTTTTTATTATTTTATTATTTTATTTTTTTTGAAATCATTCCACTAATATTTTTTTTTTTTTTTTGGGTTTTTACATTCTTCCCTCCTTATAAAAATTTCGTTCTCGAAATTTGCCATTTCCCCTGTTTCCCTTCCTTAGCAAAAACACTTCTTATTTTTTATTGACTACCCTTACTTATGGCGGAGGAATACCGTGGTTACAACGAGGGTTCTGGGAGATCACAACTATTCAAAATTCTCTCAAAACCATTCACATTTCAAAACTAAAAACTCTATCTATCTTACATTACACTATATAAATAAAAATTACAACAATATTCCATTCACATGACTGGCTCAGCTCTAAACTCCACTGAATAAGTGCGGATATCTCTGGCGCATATGATCCTCTAGTTCCTAAGAAGCCTCCTCAATGGCATGGTTGCGCCACAGAACTTTTACCAGTGGAATCTTCTTCGTGCGTAGCTCTTGTTCCTTTCAGTCAAGAATCTGCACTGGCACTTCCTCATAAACTAAAGTATCCCCTAACTCCAATGCTTCATATCTAATCACATGGGAGGGGTCTGAGACGTATTTCCTCAGCATAGAAACGTGAAATACGTCATGGATCCTAGATAGGACCGGTGGTAATGCCAAGCGATAGGCAATTGGACCCACTCTCTCACGAATCTCGAATGGTCCAATATACCTAGGACTCAGCTTACCCTTCCTCCCGAACCTCATAACGCCCTTCAGCGGTGCCATCTTCAGGAATACATGATCTCCTGTGTCAAACTCCAATTCTCACCGACGAGTATCAGCATAACTCTTTTGCCGACTCTGCGCTGTCCTGATCCTATCTCTGATGAGTCTGACTTTATCCTGAGTCTATTGTATCAGCTCTGGCCCCAATACCTGTCTCTCACCAACCTCATCCCAGTACAATGGGGATCGGCACCTCCTGCCATACAGTACCTCATACGGTGCCATCCCAATGCTGGCCTGGTAGCTGTTATTATACGCAAACTCAACCAGTGGAAAATACTGCATCCAACGACCTCTAAAGTTCAGCACACATGCTCGCAGCATATCCTCCAAAATCTGTATCATCCTCTCTGTTTGTCCATCTGTCTGATGATGAAAAGCTCTGCTGAACGACAACTGAGAACCCATGGCCCCTTGCAGACTCTTCCAAAAACGAGATGTGAACCGTGGGTCTCTATCTGAAACTATGGACACTGGGACGCCGTGGAGTCTAACTATCTCCTGGATGTATAACTCGGTCAATCTGTCCATGGAGTAGCTAACTCTGATCGACAAAAAGTGAGCAGTCTTCGTCAATCGATCCACCACTACCCAAATAGCATCCTGTCCATGCAGTGCTGGCGGTAATCCTAAGACAAAATCCATTGCTATATGCTCCCACTTCCACTCAGGAATGTGGAGTGGCTGCAACGATCCTGCCAGCCTCTGATGCTCAGCCTTCACTTGCTGGCACGTCAAACACTGACCCACAAACTGAGCTATCTCCCTCTTCATGTTGCTCCACCAGAAGGACTCTCGGAGATCCCTGTACATTTTAGTGCTATCCGGATGTACAGTATATAAGGATCGATGTGCTTCCTCCAGAATGACTTTCTTGATCTCAGGATCGGCAAGAACACATAACCTGGTATGGAACCTCAGGGGTCCATCATCTGAAATGTTGAACTCTGGTTCCTGACCATCCTATACCTTTCCCATAAGCTCTACTAGTTTTGCGTCATTCCTCTAAGTTGCTTTAATCCTTTCTTGTAGAGTCGGCTGCAAAACCAAGTTAGCAATGAACGCTTGGTGATCACCCTATACCAACTCCACACTGAACCTCTCCAGATCCATCTGAATCGGATGCTGAATCTCCACTGCAGATACAGATGATTCCACTGATTTTCGACTCAAAGCATCAACAACCACATTAGCCTTTCCCGGGTGGTAGCTAATAGTGTAGTTGTAATCCTTTATTAGCTCCAACCATCTCCTCTGCCTCATATTCAACTCCTTCTACGTGAAGAAATACTTTAAACTCTTATGGTCAGTAAATATCTCACACCTACCCCCATATAGAGAGTGCCTCCAAATCTTCAGCGCGTAAACAACTGCCACCAACTCTAGATCGTGGGTAGGATAGTTCTTCTCATATTCTTTCAACTATCGTGAGGCATAGGCTATCACTCTCCCCCGCTGCATCAACACACATCCGAGCCCTTTATGGGACGCATCACTGTAAATTACGAACCCTCTTCTCCTAAAGGAATCGTCAACACAGGCGCAGTGATGAGTCGCTTCTTCAACTCTTGGAAGCTCTGTTCATATTCATCAGACCACTCAAACTTCACTCCTTTCCTAGTCAATCTAGTCAACGGGCCTGACAATCGAGAGAAGCCCTCAACAAACCTGCGGTAGTACCCAGCCAATCCTAGGAAACTCCTGATCTCGTGCACATTCTTTGGTCATACCCAGTTAACTACCGCCTCAATCTTACTCGAATCAACAGAAATACCACCCTTGGATATAACGTGTCCAAGGAAGGTAACCTGTTCCAGCCAGAACTCACACTTCTTAAGCTTCGCATATAGTTTCTTCTCTCTCGCAACACCTGCAACACTATACTCAAATGCTCCTCATGCTCCTCTGGACTCTTCGAATACACCAATATATCATCAATAAATACTACCACAAACCGATCTAAGTACTGGTGAAAAACCTTGTTCATAAGATCCATAAACACTGCAGGAGCATTCATCAATTCAAACAGCATAACTATAAATTCAAAGTGACCATACCGTGTTCTGAATGCCGTCTTCAGATAATCTTCCACCCTGACTTTCACCTGATGGTACCCAGAGCGTAAATCTATCTTCGAAAAGATCTGTGTCCCCTGTAACTGGTCAAACAAATCATCAATACGCGGGAGCGGGTATTTATTCTTGATAGTTACTTTATTTATTTCTCGATAGTCGATGCACAATCTCATCGAGCCATCCTTCTTCCTCACAAACAACACCGGTGCTCCCCAGGGTGACACACTGGGCCGAATGAACCCCTTATCTAATAGCTCCTGCAACTGTTCTTTCAATTCTTTCAGTTCTTCCAGTGCCATTCTATACGGCGCCTTTGAAATCGGTGCTGTCCCCCAGAACCAAATCAATAACAAACTCTACCTCACGATCAGGAGGTAGTCCCTGCAAATCCTTGAGAAATACATCAGGAAGATCCCTCACCACTGGGATATCCTCCACCCTCAGTTCCCCTTCTGATACAGCCTTCACATAGGCTAAATATCTCTGACAGCCTTCTGATAGCAATCTACACGCATGAATAGCAGTTAATAACTGAAGTGGGGTGCGTACACGTGATCCCACGAATCTGTACTCCTATCCCTCTTGAGGTCTGAACACTACCACTCTCTGATGGCAATCAATGCTAGCATAGTGGGTAGCTAGCCAATCCATGCCCAAGATTACCTCAAACCCATGCATGTCCAAAACCACCAGATTAGCTAACAAATACCTCCCTTGAATATCCACTGGAGAGTCCCTAAGTACCTTTCTACATACCCCTACAGTCCCAGTCGGCATAGTAACAGACAAACTAATTTCTAACTGCTGAGGCTCAAACCCACATAATTTAACATAATCCCGGGCGATAAACGAATGCGTCGCCCCAGAATCAAACAAAACGGTAGCTTTAAATGAGAGTATTGAAACAGTACCTGTCACCACATCTCCTGCTGCCTCAGCATCACCTGGCGTCAAAGCAAAAACTCTATCTGGGGCCGTATTCCTCTGCTAGCCTCCTCGTGGTGCCTGGTAACCTCCTCGTGTAGGTCTAGGAGCAGTACTAGTCTGTGTCGGACACTCCTTCATCATATGTCCTCACTCCTCGCACCTGTAGTAGACACCTCGCCCAGCACGACACTCTCCCAGGTGTCTCTTCCCGCAAGATGGGCAAGCTGGAGATGGCTACACACCCTGGAAACCATGATTCCCGGTCTTCTGTCTCTGGTCTCTATAGTAGCCACCTCTCTTCCACATACCACGTCCAACCCCCTGCTAGGAACTAGAAGGTATGGATCTCTTCTTCTGCCTTTGCTCCTCAGCCTCCAATCGCTCTCCAGTCTCTGCTATAGTGGCTCTATCCACTATTTCAGTAAAATCCTGCAACTTCAGTATCGATACCTGCTTGTATATCTCTCTCCTCAGGCCTCTTTCAAATTGCCGTACCTTCTTCGCCTCATTTGGAATAATGTACGGGGCGAAGCGGGATAACTCAATAAACCTCGCCGCGTACTACTGTACTGACATCTGTCCCTGCTTCAAATTCAAGAACTCCGCAATCTTAGCCTCCCTGGAAGAGGCTGGAAAATACCTGTCGAAGAATATCTCTCTAAATCGCTCCCAAGTCATCTCTACAGGTATAGTCCTCTGCTGCTCTAACAATCTCACTGCTGACCACCATCTCTGGGCCTCTCCAGTCAGTCTGTAGGTGGCAAATAGTACCTTCTGCTCCACTGAACACTGCAGCACTGCAAATATTTTCTCCATCTCCTGCACCCAATTTTCAGCGACTGCAGGATCTGTCCCTCCTAAGAAGCTGGAGGACTCATTTTAAAAAATTTCTCAATCATGCTACCATGGCCTACAGATGGACCACCCTGTTCTTTTGAACTCCTGGCAATTTCTGCCATAACCTGCTGTGCTACGCTGCGTAAGACTGCATCTAAATCACTACCCGCAGCACCTGAGCGTCCAGCACCCTCACTCCCACTGGTGTGGGCACTATTTTCACTGTGGTCCATCCTGAAAGAAAAAATAACTTAACTCAAAACTTCTTTTCCTACGTATATCCCCCAACTCATATAGTATATTCTCCTAATTAACTTATCACTCCTAATCTTAATTCAAGGTTCAATCCTGTAACCTAGATACCCAACCCGACGATAGTTTACAATGAATTTCCTGAAATCGTCACCCTAGGAAAATCATACAAACCACCACGGAAGTCCTGCATCTAGACTACAAAACCAGACCTCAAATCCTTTTATCCTATACTCTAGTATTATTACTGCTGCACTCTAGAGTCTACAGAACCTAGTATCCTAGGCTCTGATACCAAATGTAATGTCCCTCAATTTCTTAACATAAAATATCACATAATAAATAAAATGGTCAACTTGAACCCGTGGGTAGCGGGGACACATGTCAAACACAGCGGAAAACCTAACAGCAGTAAACATAAAATCACAAACATCCAATCATAAAACATAATACCAGAGCTTTCTATAACATCAAATTATTGTTATTATATACAACCTCCAAAATTCAAAATAACACTAAGATCAAATAACGAAAACTCCCGATCCTAGTTCAATGCTTACCCTTCTAGTAGGGAAGCTCCAATCACTCAATGGCGGCTCTAGCCCGCCGTTCTCACTGGATTTCCTGAAAATCATTTAATGTTCGAGGGTGAGACACTTCTCAGTAAGGGAAAATAAACTAAATACAGTTGTGTGGTAACATAAATATTTAATGCATTTATACGTATATAGTACATTTCATAATTCCATAAACATCATCATATCGTACTGGGTAAACATATATTTTCACATCTATTAATAAATCATAACATATATAAAATCATCTGTTATAACTGCAGTACTAAAAACATATACCCAGGATGAATAGCTAGCTGGTGTCATGTATGACCCCCCATGACGGGTTGTGCAGCCCGAAGACGGGACCCGACAATGGCTGGCCGACCACTGCAGAATCAAATATGTTTGTAAGCACGATGAGCCCGCCACACCCTGGTTCGGACTGTCAGGTGGACGTCCACACTCTACTGAAAGCCACATCGACTATCCATCTCCCATCCCCTCGTGGGATGGTTAGCACTAATCTGACGTAGATATCTGATCTACACATATAGCTACGGTACCGAGCCCCTGAACTAAACTAAACTAACATCGTAGTGGTGATAACATATAATACATGATCATATATATAACATCATTACGGCCTTGTGCCAAAAATATAGTAATTACGGCCTCGTGCGGAAAACATAAATACGGCCTCGTGCCGATAACATAAATACGGCCTCATGCAGATAACATAAATACATGGCCTCGCGCCAATAACATAAATATGGCCTCGTGCCGATAACATAAATATATGGCCTCGCGCCAAAATTGTTTCAGGTATATATATTCTGAAAATACATCATTTATCATATAATTGTCAAAACCATCACAACATAATTCATCTTTTCGTAATACCTGAAAACATGTTTTGTTCGTAAAATCTTTTACATCATAATACATTTCACATAAAATAATATTTATGCCACACATATGCTGTTAAAAGTCATACTTCATATTCTAAAATCGTGATTTCCTTACATCTTATACATACATATACATTTTAATCATCATAGCAGTATTTTCCCATTTGTACATTTCATTCATAATACACAATATAACATATGCTTTTCTGAAAATAAATTTACTTATAATCAATAATAATTTGCATGGAAAATTACTGCTTTAGTTTATTCCCTTACCTGGCTACTGAGAAATTCGTTAGGATGCAAAATTTCACGCCCTTGGCGCCCGAAATTTAACTCCTGCAATTTACATTTTCCCCAGATTAATTAATCTATTTCTCCAAAATAATACTCATCTAGCCTTCCTTAGGCTCCATATACCTCAAATTAATATTTAAACTATTATTTAACATCCCCACTTAATTTTCCAAATTTTGCCTGTGAGTCCCAAAATTACACCTGCGGCGCTCACCCGGCCCCTAAATTTCAGAAATCCTACTTTAGTCCCAGATGCTTAATATTTTAGCATTTCTAAATTAATGCTAATTAATTAAAAATAAGCCCCTTAATAATCTCCGCACCCCAAATTTAGGGTTTTGGCCCGACACCCCCACGAGAATTCCGTCTCGCTAGACTTGTAGAGAATCATCCTTAGATTCTCGTGGTAGTGTCCGTTAGTCAATTGGGCTTATATTTTGCAAGAAATTAAAGAAAAAGGAAAAAATGGCTTACCCCAGGGAATATGCTTACGCCGCTCCTACCACCGATCCACTTCGGTAGAAATGACAGTAGTAACAAATGGAGTCCAGTGGTATTTTTGGATTTTCGATCGGGCAAAAATCCGTCACGAAATCGAGGAGAGAGGGAGAGAGAACGTGAGGAGAGAGAGAGAGAGAGAGAGAGAGAGAGAGATTGCAGGTTGCAGAGAAAAAGAATAAAGAAAAGAAAAGAAAAGAAAGAAAAGAAAGAAGAAGAAGATAAACAGGGGGGGATTCTGAATTTTAGATGCTTCCTGAAGGAAGCTTTAATTGTTTTTTTTTTTATGTTTTATACATATATATATATATATATATATATATTATCATAACCTTTACATATATATATATATATATATATATAATGTATATTATAGTATTACTATTTAATTAATAATAATAATTCATTTAATTAATAAAAATAAAAATAAAATTTAATTATTATTTTTTTTAAATTTAATTTAATTAAAATTTTAAATTTCTAATTAATTAATTATTTTTTATTATTTTATAATTTTATTATTATTATTTTTTGAAATCATTCCACTAATCTTTTATATTTTTTTTTGGGGTTTTTACAATACTGATTACAACCACTCCTTCCTTTAAGCTAGAGCCCGCCTCTCCAAACGATATTCCCTCATTCGGTCCAACGATTCTACAACCTTGAATCATCTATAAACAAGAATCAAGATAGAGAAAAGTTTGTGTACAAGATACACTCTCACAGCAGAGTAGGTTAGTACAACATTCTGCACAAGAATTCTTCAAAGTAAATCAAATATAAAAGGATTGAAATTCAATACTGAATTTAGATCGCCAAATATCTTCCAAGTATTGAAAGATTCAGACTTTGAAGGCTTTACTTCGGAGTTTGTATCAGCTGTAACTCAGTAGTTGAAGTTGGATGAACACCAGAGAGTTTGAGAGCTTTTTAGAGAACTTTGATTGGTGAAATTTTCTTGGTGTAAACATTCTTTGAAGTTTGGGGCTATTTATAGATGTTTAAAAGTAATTCCTTGCCCCCCCAAGTTTCCTTGAAGTAATCCCCAAGTTTTTCAAAATAGTAGTGCCCAAAAAATCCATTTAAAAAATCTTCCCGTTGGAATTTTTAAAACAGACGTTCAAGTGGCAGTCGCCTGCCACGACCTGGCAGTCACCTACCAAAGAAGAAATTTAAAACACAAAACACTGGCAGTCGCCTGCCAGAACTCAGGCAGTCAGCTGGCATAACCACCCAGGCACCTGGCTATGCTCAGGCAGTCGCCTGGCACCTTACTACCTCTTTAAAATTTATTCATTTAATTTGGGCAGTCGCCTGGCATGTAGAGGTAGTCGTCTGGCCCTTTTCTTTTTTTAAAAAAACTTTTATTCTTTAAACCCTTCTTTTCTTTGATTTGAAAAACATACTTTAGGGTTTTACTAAAACTTTATTTCCAAGTTTCTTTTGATTTTATGAGAGCTTCAATTTAGTTTATATTTGAAGTTCACGTGAAGTACTTACATACAAAACATCCTTAAAAACATATTCTTTTGATCTTCAAGTAAGTTCTTGTTCTTCTATCATTTTTGAGCTTCTAATCATCTTTATTTCTTGATCTTTTTGAACAGTATTTTATCATTCTTTTGAGCTTTGAACTTTCTCTAAGTTTTGCCTTCTTCCTAAAAAACTTTCACTTGAAATAAACCGTATTAAACATATCATGATTTGTTATCATCAAAATAAGAATTGTAAGCCTTGTTAGGCCAACACAAAGTATAAAAAAAGAAAATAATTTAAAAAATTCCAATTCACCCCCCCCCCCCCTATTGGGAAGCTATCCTAACTTCAATTGGTATCAGAGCCTAGTTATAGCAAATTCCTAACAAGAAGCTATAAAAAGATCTAAATGGCAAACATAGGAGTAGCTCCTTTTGGAGAGGGCCAATCCTCAACTTGTCCACTAATCTTTTTTGGACACAACTACACTTTTTGGAAAAAGAGAATGCAAATCTATCTCCAATACATGGATTGGAAAGCGTGGGAAGTAGTTATGGATGGAGACCTTATTCCCACTAAAATAGTAGATGGAAAACAAATTCCAAAAGAGAAAAAGGATATGATCGATTCAAATTATAAAATGATTCAAATAAATTCCAGTGCTATAAATGCTCTATATTGTGCTTTAGACACTAACGAATTTAATAGGGTCATGGTTTGTAAAATGGCTAAAGAAATATGGAACAAATTAGAAATTACATATGAAGGAACTATTGATGTTAGGGACAATAGGATAGATATGTTAACAAGCGAATATGAAGCATTCAAGATGAATCCAAATGAAACCATATCAAGTATGTACATAAGATTCACCCACGTAATCAATTCCTCAATTGCCTTCAGAAAAACTTATTCCACCTACGAAATGATTAGGAAAATTTTGAGAGGCCTTCCCTCTATATGGGAACCAAAGGCTACAGCAATTACCGAAGGAATAAACCTTAAGACCACCTCCTTAGATGAACTCATAGGTTCACTCCTTACCTATAAAATGGCTTTAAAAGAAAGAAATACTGAACCAAAGCATAAGAAATCTATTGCACTAAAAGCATCTAGCCACAGCTCAAGTGAAGAAGAAAGTGAAACAAGTGACTTAGATCAAGATGAATTAGCATTCATCACTAAGAGACTAGGTAAGTTTTGTAGAAGGAATAAAAGATTTCCTAGAAAGTTCAACAAAAGGAAAACCAAAAAAGGAGAATCAAGTAGAAAAGAAAATAAAACTAAAAATGAACCTCCTGTATGCTATCACTGTAAGAAACCAGGGCATATCAAATCATACTGCCCATTGCTCAAGAAAAACAAGAAGAAAAAGAAGGAAGCTATGAATGCTACTTGGGATGACTCAAGCTCCAGCGAAATGGAAAACGAATCAAGTGGACAAGAGATGGCAAACATATGCTTCATGGCGAATGATGAGGAGGTAAATTCCTACAACTCTTCAACGGAATCTTGCAATGAATCTTGTGATGAGTCATGTGATAGTATGCCCTCATACAAGGAATTACAAGCTGAATTGTTTTCCCTACATAAAAGATTCATAAAAATTTCCAAAAGAAATATAACCTTGAAGGATCAAAATAAAGAACTATTGAAGCAACTTGAATCATTCAAAACCATTGAAAAAGAAAAAGACTCTTTTATTAAGAAGTTAGAGGAGGAAGTAAGTAAAGTAACTCAAGAATTAAGCAAAACTCATAAAGAAAACTTGAATAAAAAGGATTTAGAAGTGAATGAACTTAAGAAATTAGTAGAAAATAAAGAAAAAATTATATATAACTTTACAAAAGGTAAAGATAATTTTGAAAAGATGATTGGACAGCAAAGGCTACATGGGAATAAAGAAGGAATATGTTATAATGGTATAAAAAATAAAAAGAATAAGAAATTATACATGGGATACTTCGTCAAGGAAGCCAAGCACTATGCTAGCACTTCCTCAAACAACAAACATGAACGCACTACTTGCTATATGTGCAAGACTAAAGGTCACGTAATGTTTGATTGCCCACTAAAAAGGAAGTATGTTAAAGTACAAGGATAATGGAAAGTTAATAATGGAACTAACAACAAAACAAAGAAAGTTAAAAGAGTTTGGGTTCCAAGGACTAACACAATGAATCCTCCATTGTAGGTATGTTTTAGGACAACATCGTCAATGGACAAGTGGTACTTGGACAGCGGGTGTTCAAGTCACATGACCGGCGATAAGACCAAGTTTAGCTCTTTAAGACAAAAGGATGGAGGATATGTCACCTTCGGCGATAATGCCAAAGGTAAGATCATTGGCATCGAGAGAATAGGTAAAGAACCTTTTATTACTATTGATAATGTGTTATTAGTAGAAGGATTAAAAAACAATCTTTTAAGCATTAGCCAATTGAGTGACAAAGGGTTTGAAATAACCTTTAAGAAAGAAATATGTGTCATCCAAAATCCTAAAGAAAATAAAATCTTGTTTATAGCTCATAGGATAAATAATATTTATTGTATAAACCTTGAGAATCTAATGAATCAAAACGTAACTTGTTTGGCAGCCATGAATGAAATAAGTTGGCTATGGCATAGGAGACTAGGACATGCTAGCATGGACCTATTATCGAAATTATCAAAGAAAAATCTTGTAAAAGGATTACCAAATACCAAATTCATAAAAGACAAGATGTGTGATGCATTCCAAAAGGGAAAGCAAGTTAAAACAAAAAGAAAAAATATATATCTACTAAAAGACCCCTAGAACTATTACACCTAGATTTATTTGGTCCAACTAGAACCTTAAGCTTAAGAGGAAAACAATATGCTTTTGTAATAGTGGATGATTATTCAAGATTCACTTGGGTATTATTCCTAGCAAACAAAGATGAAGCTTGTGACATGCTAATCACCTTATGTAAGAAATTACAAAATGAAAAGGGCTATAATGTAACAAGTTTTAGAAGTGATCAAGGTAGGGAGTTTAGAAACAAAGAGGTTCATAAATTCTGTAATGAATATGGAATAAATCTTAATTTCTCAGCACCTAGAACTCCACAACAAAATGGAGTTTTATAAGGAAAAAATAAAACCCTACAAGAAATGGCAAGAACAATGATAAACAAAAATAATCTACCTAAATACTTTTGGGTTGAAGCTGTAAATACAGCATGTTACATTGTAAATAGGGTGTCTATAAAATCAAGTATAGACAAAACACCGTATAAACTATGGAAAGATAGAAAACCTAATATCTCCTACTTTCATGTATTTGGATGCAAATGTTTTATCCTTAACACTAATGATGATTTAGGAAAGCTTGATGCAAAATCTGATGAAAGTATATTTTTAGGCTACTCTACAAATAGCAAAACCTATAGGGTTTATAATAGAAGAACTCTTACTATCATTGAATCAATACACATAACATTTGATGAATTAAACAATTATGAAAATAAAATTAAGATTGATGAAAAAGAAGATATTCCACAAAAAGAAGAAGATCTTGACATAAAAGAAGAAAATAATAATGAAGTTTCAAATGAAAACATTGTAGAAAATGTAGAACTACCTAAAGAATGGAGATATGCTAAAAGTCATCCAAAAGAACAAATTCTTGGAGAAACTTCAAAAGGAATAACCACTCAAGCCTCATTGAATTTGCAACCATTATGCCTTTTTATCTCAAGATGAACCCAAGAATATTGAAGAAGCCTTAAAAGATGATTCTTGGATTATAGCTATGCAAGAGGAACTAAATCAATTTGAAAGAAGTCAAGTGTGGGAACTTATACATAAACCCAAAGACAAATCAATTATAGGAACCAAATAGGTATTTAGAAATAAAAAGGATAAAAATGGAATAGTTATAAGAAATAAAACTATGCTAGTAGCAGAAGGTTATAATCAAGAAAAAGGTATTGATTACGATGAAACCTTTGCTCTTGTAGCAAGAATGGAAGCAATTAGGATGCTCTTATCTTATGCAACCTATAAGGATTTCAAATTATACCAAATGGACGTAAAAAGTGCTTTCTTAAATGGATATATAAATGAAGAAGTATATGTCAAACAACCTCTAGGTTTTGAAAATTCAAAAAATCAAGATCATGTATTTAAGTTAACAAAAACTTTATAAGGATTGAAACAAGCTCCTAGAGCTTGGTATGAAAGACTAAGCAAGTTCCTAATTCAAAACAATTTTTCGAGAGGAAAGATAGATAGCACCTTATTTATAAAAACCAAAAACAAAGACATGCTTATAGCACAAATTTATGTTGATGATATTATTTTTGGAGCAACTCATGAGGATTTTTGTAATGAATTTTCTAAGTCTATGCAAAAAAAGTTTGAGATGAGCATGATGGGAGAGTTAAATTACTTCCTAGGGTTACAAATCAAACAAACAAAAAATGGAACTTTCATAAATCAAACTAAATATATAAAAGATATATTAAAAAGTTTGATATGGAAGAAAGTAAACCTATAGGAACTCCCATGAGCAACTCAATTAGTCTTGACAAGGATGAAAAAGGGAAACAAGTAGATACCAAGCATTACCGAGACATGATAGGAAGCTTCCTTTACTTAACAACAAGTAGACCAGATATTATGTTTAGCGTATGCATGTGTGCTAGGTTCCAATCGCCTCCTAAGGAATCACACCAAACAGCAGTTAAAAGAATCCCTAGATATCTACTAGGCACACTTGAAATAGGTTTATAGTATCCAAAGGGAACTGAATTTGAAATGATAAGCTATTCCGATGCAGACTTTACTGGATGCAAGATAGATAGAAAAAGCGCTAGTGGAACTTGTCATTTTCTAGGACACTCTTTAGTCTCCTGGTCTTCAAAGAAACAAAACTATGTGGCATTATCCACAGTAGAAGTAGAATACATAGTAGCAGGAAGTTGATGTGCCCAAATATTGTATAGGAAACAACAACTAAAAGATTTCAAAATTCAATATCAAACTATTCAATAAATTGTGACAACACAAGTGCCATAAATATTTCAAAAAATTCGGTATCTCACTCAATAACAAAACATATTGACATAAGACATCACTTCTTGAGAGATCATGTGCAACACAAAGACATAATGCTAGAATTTGTAAATACAAATGACCAATTAGCAGATATATTCACAAAACCACTCTCTGAAGAGCGATTCATATTCTTTAGAAGAGAATTAGGAATGATGCATATACGAAAAGCAAACTAAACTAGTTCTCTGCTTGGCAGGCGACTGCCACCTAGGTGCCAGGCGACTGCCAGGCTACTCACTTTTTTATTTTTTGTTTGACAGGCACCTTCCATATCCTAGCAGGCTACTGCCTCGCAGCAGGTAGGGTTTAAAATCCTGTTATATGTCTTTTTAACTTCCATTAGGCGCCTGCCACTTCTCCTCTCCCTCTCTCTCCAAAATCCCTTATTCCTACTCTTTTCCACACAAATTCCTCTTCCAAATCAGCCTGAAACCGCGAATCAAACCTACCCTCCATATAAAAACGCATAAAAACCTAGAGTTTATCAGCCTCCCTCTTCAAAACAATCATGCCACGGATCAAATCAGTTGGTAACAAGGGTTCCTCCTCCTCTACAAGGATCAACAATGATGAAGTAGAGAAGTGGTTAGTAACTCCTCACGCTAAGCAACTCTATATGAATTAAATTGCTTCAACCAAACCCATCCTAAGTAAAATACTTGATGTTACATTCTTCAATTCTGATTTTCTTGTAATCATGGACCTTTTTAAGGAAATTGGGTGGGAACGGTTTATTATGTATTAAGCAAAAGGATACTATCCAAAGGTGGTTCGGATTTTCTATGCTAACATGGAGAGGTTTGAAAATGAGATCAAAACAAATCTTCTAGGGCAAAATATTCATCTTACTCCCATATCTTTAGGAAAAATTTTTTGAGTCAAGCCAAGAGATTTTGAGGTTCGCATTGCTGAGAAACAATAGATAATGTCCCAAGGATTTACTTCAGAGGAATTTTTACCCCTAGTCATAACTGATACACCTATCTCCTTTGGGCATCCACCTCTTTACAAATAGCTCAATCTCTAAGCTTTAATCCTGCACAAACTTATTACATAAAATATCCTACCACGTTTTGGTTCTCATGATCATATTTCCTTCTTAGATTGTTTTGTTATGTGGTGTATTCTCAAAGAAAAAAAGCTGGATCTTTCAAGTTTACTTCTAAAATGGATCAGTATGAAAGTTTATGCCCCTCTTGTCATTCTACCATATGTTGGGATGTTAAATATGGTATTTTCCCATTTCAATGTTCTCACACCATCATTTAACTTCACTAGAAAAACCCATTACGATATCTTTTCTGATACTATTCTTAAGCGTATAGTATATAAGCAAACTCCTCAAGGGTGGTTTCATAAGGGACATCGTCACATCTCATCTGAACCACCTCCTCAGCCTTCCATGCCAGCCCCTTCAGTACAGCTTGACCCAGAAACTCCCTCTTAGTTCATTCCATTTTATAATCACTATATGACCTTCAGTGATGGAATGCAATCTGGACTTGGTACACTTAGGGAGAAGGTTTCTACTGTGGAAACTCATTGTTCAAGCCTTGTTCAGCGTGTTGACAAGATTGAGAAACATTTAGCTAGCTCTTCCAAAGGCAAAACTCATATAGATATCAGCTCTGCTCCATCTAGTGATGATGATTCTGTTGAACAATCTAGTCAACAAGAAGAAGAGGAAGATGAAAGTGGGTCTATGGATGCCTCTAAGTGATGTATTTCATCTATGTGCTATTTGACTCTTTTATCTATGTATTAGTATTTTCTTTGTGTTTGTAAGATCTACAAGTACTATGTTCTACAGCTCTTCACTATGTTGTTTTTGTATCGCTCTCTTTTCCTTTTTGATTAATGTCCAAAGGGGGAGAGTGTTTAAGAGTGTTTAAGAGAAAGCAGTGCAAAAAAGAAATATGCTATAGGCTTGTAAGAATGTGATGCATATGTAATGGAATGCTTGTTGAAAGAAAGTATTATTTCTTATTGACATGATTTGTATAAATATATTTGGTATCTTATTGACATGAGGTATATGCAATATATTTGGTATATGCTTGTTGAAAGGGGGAGCCATGAGCATTATTTCTTTTTCTTTTTTTTTTTGCTCTAGATTTATCATCATCAAAAAGGGGGAGATTGTTGGCCTAACAAGGCTTACAATTCTTATTTTGATGATAACAAATCATGATGTGTTTAATATGGTTTGTTTCAAGTGAAATTTTTTCAGGAAGAAGCCAAAGCTTAAAGATAGTGGCAAAGCTTAGAGAGAGTTCAAAGCTCAAAAGGATGATAAAGTACTATTCAAAAAGATCAAGAAAATAAAGATGATCAGAAGTTCAAAGATGATAGAAGAACAAGGACTTACTTGAAGATCAAAAGAATATGTTTTCTTAGGATGATTATATGTAAGTACTTCAAGTAAACTTAAGATATAAACTGAAGTTAAGCTCTCATAAATCAAAAGAAACTTAGAAATATATTTTTAGAAAAAACCTAGAGTATGTTTTTCAAATCAAAGATAAGAAGGGTTTAAAGAATAAAAGTTTTTTTTTTTTAAGAGCCAGGCGACTGCCCAAATTAAATGAAGAATTTTCAAAGAGGCAGTAAGGTGTCAGGCAACTTCCTGAGCACAGCCAGGCACCTGGGTGGTCATGCTAGGCGACTGCCTAGGTTCTGGTAGGCAACTGCCAGTGTACCGTGTTTTAAATTTCCTCTATGGCAAACGACTTCCAAGTCGTGGCAGGCGACTGCCACTTGAACGTTTGTTTAAAATACTCCAACGGGAAGATTTTTTAAATGGATTTCTTGGGCACTACTCTTTTGAAAAACTTGGTGATTACTCCAAGGAAACTTGGGGGGGGGGGGGCAAGGAATTACTTTAAACATTTATAAATAGCTCTAAACTTCAAAGATTTTATTATCAAGAAATTTTTCAGCAATCAAAATTCCCAAAAAGCTTTCAAACTCTCTTGTGTTCATCCTTCTTCAACTACTGAGTTACTGCTGATATAAATTCCGAAGTAGAGCCTTCAAAGTTTGAATCTTTCAATACTTGGAAGATATTTGGCGATCTAAATTCAGTATTGAGCTTCAATCCTTTTATATTTGATTTACTTTGAAGTATACTTGTGCTGAATGTTGTATTAACCTACTCTGTTGTGAGAGTGTCTTTTGTACACAAACTTTTCTCTATCTTGGTTATTGTTTATAGACGATTCAAGGTTGTAGAATCGTTGGACCGAACGAGGGAATATCGTTTGGAGAGGCGGACTCTAGCCTAAAGGAATGAGTGGTTGTAATCAGTATTGTTCCACCCGTCAACAGAGCTGAACTAGTGAATCCTTTGGTGGTTTGCCAAAGGCGAGGACGTAGGCTAGGTATAAGCCAAACCTCGTAAAACCTTGTGTCTCTCTCTTCTTCCTTACTCTTTATTTTTCAACAAAACTTACAACCTGCATGTATGTTTTAAATTGTTAAATTATAAGTGTATAGTTATTAAATAAACCAGAGGATAATTCGTTTTGGTTTGATCAGCATTGACTGCGGAAACTGAAAGGGACTACGTTGGTTGATCATCCTAAACTTATTAATCTAAAAGTTTGTTTTAAAAACTAAACACAAAGAAGAAGCGTGACTTTGGAATAACATAGGGCATACATAAATTCAGCGTGTTTTACACTTTGATACAAGGCTATTGATACAAAGATTAATATATTGATTATTTTTTGTTGATTGGTTGCGGTTGACTTGAGTTTGTGTTTTCTTGTTGTGATTGTTGATATAAAACAAAGTATAAAAAAGGAAAATAATTTTAAAAATTCCAATTCACCCCCCTCTTGGGAAGCTATCCTAATTTCACATATACATATATATAGACACACAAACACACACACACACACACACACACACAAGGGAGATAAAAATCTTAAAAGATAATAATTACATTAGTTATCAAAATTGGCACATGACATAAGGGTAAGAAGTTTATCGTCCATTCGATAATATATGAAATTTAGTCAATTTGCCCTATTGTATAAATTTCATAGACTATACTGTTTTAAGAAATTAGACAATCTCCTATATTCTCAGACTATATTGTTTTAAGAAATTAGACAATCTCCTATATTCTCAAGTACATCTAAGACACGGTCAATAAAAAAATTAATCCTATCACGCCCAAAACAATGCCTTAAAGCATCTTTAAAACAAACTAACCCCTCAAACCAAATTTAACCATGACATTCAAAAAAAAAAATTCAATACAAAATAATTGAAAAAAATTTCCTTCCTAATCCCCATAAAATACTTATCGACTTTATTGAAAATCATCTTACTCTTATGAATTTGTTTGTTTTGAATTTGTCAAACTTGTCTTTCACATGGGTCCTTAGATGTAGGATAAGTAGATCTAGTCTTTAGATATGTTTTTAGTTTGTTTTTAGTGTTGCAGATTATGGGTTAGTGGTCAAAAGTTGTTGCCATTTTTTAATTTTTTTTTTCATTGATGGATTGCCTATTTAAAGGGCTATTAGTCAATTGAATAAGATAGTAGAAAAGATTTCTTCTCCTCCTATTTCTAACAGTGGTATCTATCATGACCCGAAAATTTTGCTATAATTTTTTTTTTATAATATAATAGTATGTCTGCTCTGATACCAAATATAATATCCACATAATCAACCCGAACCAAAGTGGGGCACCGAGGATTACCTGTCCATAAATACATACTATCTATGCAACAGAAAATATAATATACCTAAACATTATATACAATTCCAGAGTTCTACTATCTCCATAACTATACATGTATATCCCCAAAATCCATAAAACATTCTCGGGATTACACAAAAACATATCTCACAACTCAAACACTTACCTTGAAACTAGGGCAGTACCCCAACCTCCTCTACCGCGAAGCTCGCTCCACTTGTATATCTAGATCTCATGAAATGTTTAAATTTCTAGGGTGAGACACCTCTCAGTAAGTGGGAATAGGTTATTATCAGTGTGTGGCAATATGAGTTTTAGTGTTCTAGAAATACAACCATAATTTACTTTTCCTTTCACTATGAAATCATGTAAAACTATAAACACATATACAAAAATATATTTCAAAATACATACTTTCCTTTCTCATCATACTCTATATAAGACAATAACTCTACACAAGTAAATATGCAAATATGCATAGAAGAACTGCCCTGCATGGATAAACAACGTCATGTATTATCCCCGCATGATTCAGGTTGTGCGACCCATAGGCTGAACCTAGACTGAGTTGGCCTAACCAGACTAAGTCAACTGTATCTGTATCTGAATCTGTAACTATGAGTACGATTGGCCTACCCAGCTGGTCCGGACTCCAAGGGATAACTCTACACTTCTATGGCACATGAAAGTAAGGTGTAGTCCCAAGAGGGGGGTGAATTAGATTTTAAAATTTTCTTTTAATTCCTTTGAAGACTTCTTTTTATTTCATTTAACCAATTCTTGACTTGTTTGTTTGATTTACCAATCACACAAGAACTTAGTTCTTTTAATCCACAACACTATTGCTTAACCATATAAGTAATCAACTAATCAATTAAACCAACCAATCAAGTACAATGTTCAAACCAAACAACCAATTGATTTGCCAAGTATAAGTTAACTGCAGCACTATTTAGATTGATGAAAATTTTGCAAGATTCTGGACTCTTTGAAATATAAACACATTCCACTAAATATCAAACTTTAAACCATTCAATCACAATATAGCTTTCGTTGTCAGCCCTGAGTATATATTTTTGAATCAAGCCCCATAGTGAATGCTAATTTGTGTTTGCTGATGTAAAGCCTTGTATTATAAAATCTAACACTCTTTCCAAAATTCAGAATACAAATAAATTCTTAGTTAATTTATCTTTGGGATGTTTAACCAAGTAACGTACTAACGTATGGTTTCTGCAAAATATGGTTTAACCAACATACTCCCTTTTGGTTTCCACAACCCAAATCAAAATTAAACCTTAAGTTTATTTAACTTTCAAATTACGTAGTTTGTATGATTATCAATTAAACCATCCACGCAATTTAAATGTACTGAAAATAAAGAGTAAGGGAAAGAAAGAGTGAGACCGAGATTTTTACGAGGTTCAGCTTATACCCAACCTACATCCTCACCTTTGGCAAACCACCAAAATATTACTAAATTTGTTCCTTTAACGGGCGGAAAAATACCTTTACACACTCCTTCAGTAGGCTAGATTCTGCCTCTCCAAATGATGTCCCCTCGTTCGGTCACTCCTTAATTAGGCTAGAGCCCGCCTCTCTAAGCAATATCCCCTTGCTTAGCCAACGATCCAAACAATCCTTGGGTCAATCTACAAGAAATACAACCAAAAGTGTGTACAAGAATTTGCTCACACAAAGAGTTGATTAGTACAACAATTACAGCACAATAATATACTTCAATAAAATTTAGAATATGAAATTTAGATTGAAGCTCTAGAAATTTATCACTGTAGGAATCTTTCAATAGATGAAAGAATTAGCAATTGAAGCACAATCTCAGTGAGAAGATCAGCAAGACTTTAGAAACTTTCGTGCAAGATGTGATCAAGAAAGAACTTTGAGAACTTCTGGATATTTGAGAGAGATTTTGAATGCTGAATTGTTCTCTTGGTCTCTTGGTTTTTAAATCAATGTAACTTGAGGGTATTTATAGATGTAGAAAGGTATCTAAATTGTTCCCCAAGTTTACTTAAAGTAGGGTCCAAGTTTTAAAATAGTTTGGGCCTTAAGAAATTTAAATTTCAAAAATATATCCTTTGGTTATTTTGAAATCTACCACAAGCCAGACGACTGTGTGCTCTCTGGCATTCAGTTGTCCAAGTACTTCATGTACAATTTTCACAAACAGAAAGGTGGCAGTCGGCTGTTCTCAGGGTGGCAGTCATCTGTCATTGAACAACTCAGTTTAAAAAATCAATCAGAATGGTGGTAGTCGGCTGGCAGAACACACACAGACGTCTCATTTGTCACTGGCAGTCGTCTTCAAAAACTTGATAGTCGTCTATCATGCTACTGTCACTTGTTTAAGACCCTTAAAAAAAATGCCAATCGTCTATCCATTAAACAGCCAGTCGTCTATCCAGAATGCTTTCCTTCTTTTAAGAACAACTTTATCTCTCTCATCTTTGCTTAATTAAACTTAGAATATTGGCTTGTTTAACTTTGAAAAACATGTTTCAAGACTTTAAAAACTTCACGTTTCTAAGTATGTCTTTGCCTAACGAGCTTCAAAATGAAAAACATACTTGAATCATATTTGAAGTACTTACAAAGCCTATTCTAAAAACTGATTTGACACTTCTTTGCTTTGAGTTCTCTTTGTCCCTGATCTTTGATCTTTCAAACTTATGTGAGCTTTCATTATGGATCACTTGCATTTATATAAGGTCTTCCATGTTCCTTGATCCTTGTGAGCTTTCAAAATATGGCTTTTGAAGTTTGAGCTTCTTCATATTTCTTTGAAATATAAGCTTTCATAAATTCTTTAACCTTACATTCATCATTAAGTCCTAAAAATACATCACTTAACAAAGTGTTGGCCTTACGAGGCTTAAAATCTTGTTATCTTGTTTCGATACTAACAAACAAGTGGAATTTAACATATTTGTGTGAGTAATGTTATTTCAGGGCTCACATATGAGAAAGTAAGGTGAAAGTGCTTACAAGGATCAAATGAAGCTTAAACGAGTCAAAGCACGGATTTAAAGATGATATATTAAACCTTGAAGATTATGAGGACATGAATGAGTTGTTGAAAGCCAAGGAATATTAAAGTCAAAAGAGTCAAAGAAAGGCAAAGTGAGAAAGCTCAAAGAATATGGAAGCTTGAAGAAAAGATGGACTCAATCCAAGGACAAAGCATGAAGACTCAAGAACCTAGAATGTTAATGTCTTAGAAGTCTCATGTAAGTGCTTTAATGTTTAAAATATCGTTTGAAATATTTTGAAGCTCTTAGGTTAACTTCTTGGACCTAGATACCTTTTAACATACTTGGACATACCTGAAAAATATTTTTATAAGGTCAAAATTTATTTTAAAAAGGTTAGAATCATTTTTGTAAAGAAAAGCACCAAAAAGAGTTTTCCCAAATGCTGTCAGTTTTTATACATCCGCATTGAGGTGAATTTTTCTGTATCAATATCTCATTATTTTAAAATGTGTTCAACATAAAAGTTGTAGGATTTTATCTTATCTTTCTTTTGACACCAAGAACACCTAATTTTGAGCCAAAATACTAAAGCGGGATCACTACTGTCAAACATCTGAACACTGTTCACGGGAGGCTCTACAGCCATCTGAACAACACACAAAACCACTTCAGATGTCTGAACTCAACACCTTAGATGTCTGAAGATTTTTTGGACAAAAATATAGCAGGTAGTAGCTGTTCAAACGTCTGAACCCGACACTTCAGACATCTGAATTTGACACCTCAGACGTTTGAACCCTACTTCAGACATCTGACCCTGTGTCTAGTTCATTTTTTAAGGAGTTTCAGGAACTTCAGATGAATGAACTCGAATCTTCAGACATTTGAACACTGTTCAATGGGAAAAATTTTTAAATTCTAATATTTTAAAATATAGCCGTTTGAGCTCCAAACTTGCTAAAAACTTGGGAAACTCTCTGAGAAAACTTTTGCAACATGGAAACAAGTTTGAAAGCATATAAATACATGGTTTTCCAAATCAAAACTCATCCAAGAATTGAAAAATCTGTTTGTAAAGCTAAAAGCACTTTTGTTCTTCCAAAGTTCTCTTGCTCACTCATTGCAAAACTCTTTTACTAAGATATTTTGAAGTGTTAATCCTTCCTCCTCTGAATTCCTACTACTTAATCCTCATCTAAGAAGGAAATTGAGAGTGTTTCTTGTACACAGCTATTCTTTTTATTTTTCTTGAAGATTGACAATTCCAAGTATTGTTTGGATCGTTGGCTAAGCGAGGGGATATTGCTTAGAAAGGCGGGCTCTAGCCTATGTAAGGAGTGACCGAACGAGGGGACATCGTTTGGAGAAGGCAGGCTCTAGCCTTAACCAAGGAGTGTTGTAAAAGTTTGTTCCACTCATCAACGGAACAGATTTAGTGAATCCTTTAGTGTTTTGCCAAAGGCGAGGACATAGGCTGTGTTGAAGCTGAACCCCGTAAAAATCCCCGTCTCACTCTCACTTTCCCTATTCTTTATTTTCAGTGCATATTTAAATTGCGTGGATGGTTTAAATTTGAAAATCATATAAACTATGTATATTTGGAAATCAAACAAACTTAAGGTTTAATTTTGATTTGGGTTGCGGAAATTGAAAAGGAGTACGTTGGTTACACCATCTCTTGCGGAAACCATACGGGAGTACGTTACTTGGTTAACATCCCAAAGATAAATTTACCAAGAGTTTATTTGAGTTCTAAATATTTGGAAAGAGTGATTGGATTCATCTATATAGGGCTTTACATCAGCAAGTATAAATTCTCATTAACTACAGGGCTTGATTCAAATTTGGCTAATATAAACAAACAACCATCTTGAGTTGTTATATTACATAAGTGTTGTGTATTGGCTTGTTTGTTTACTTTCTAAATATAGTCGATTGGTTTGGTTGAATGATTGGATGTTTGTATGGTTAAAAATTAAATAAAGAAACTAAGTTCTTTAGTGTTTAACAAATTAAACAAATAAGTCACAAACTGGTTAAAAGAAATAAAATAAATTTAAGAATTCTAAAAGGAATTAAAAGAAATTTTTAAAAGCCAATTCACCCCCCCTCTTGGGAAGCTATTCCTAATTTCACAAAACATGTTAAGTTCTACTTGTTTGTTAGCATCAAAATAGGATGTTAAGCCTTATAAGGCCAACAATCTTCCCTTTTTTGATGATGACAAACAAGAAGCAAAAATTGGAGTGAGCCTTAAAAAATCTCCCCCTTTCAATAAGCATCATCTTAACAATATTCGCAAGATCATTATTAATTTCAAAACTCTTTTACAATCATGCTCATCACTTCATTTTATAATCATGCTCATCACTTCATTCAAGTTCAAGTTTATCAATCAATATCAAATACTTCTCCTCCTTTTGATATACATTATGTTCATGCTCAATTTTTGCTTAAAACTTCTCCCCCTTTTGACATCAATCAAAAAGAGAAAAAGAAATGATTAAGTTCAAATAAAATCACATTTTGAGCATATCATCAAACATGCATATCAAACATATGTATACACTCAATTTATTATTTTTCAATATATCATGTGTAGTGTGTTTTAATAGTTATGTATATGAGTTGTAACATCTTTACTAACAGCTTTTTCCTTTAACATTATTCAAGATACCAATTGTTAATTTTATGATACCAATTGTTGATTTTATGATACCAATTTAAAATTTAATTCATGATATCAATTTAAAATTTTATTAATTCATGATACCAATTGATTAATAAGGAAACAATCATAATATAAGTAATAAGTCATAACACTCCCCCTGAATTCAATACATTCAGTTTTGTTACCAATTATGCTTTTATCATCCCATGTTTCAAAACATTGATTTACATCATGTATTAAATATCAATATCATGCCAATATCATTAATGTCATACCGTGCTTATAGATATAATCATACTTGTCATGCTCGAAAACAAATTTAACTTTTAGATTGTGATACCAAGTGAGCTTTAAAATTTTGATATCAATTAAAATATTCATGGATACCAAAGTACTTTATAGATACCAAAGTCATTATCACATAATGCATAGCTCATGGATACCAATATAATTATTATATCTTTCATAACTCATCAATATAAAGAGCAATAAGTTTTTCCATGTGATTCATCAATAGCATGCATGGTCAAGAATTAATCTCATATAAAAAACTCATGCTTAAGCTCAATAATCTCATGCTCAAATTTTTCAACATAGTGAGCCATAAATTTTCAATAAAAGTCAAGTCAAGTTAAGTCATACACATGTAGCATATAGCATATTGAAAACTAAGGTACTTATGTAATAAGCTCAATTTTATATTTTCTTAATATTTTCTTAAGTTAAGTCTTGTAAAAATCATCCTATGATGTTAGCCAACAATGCCATTTTGAATTCATTATAATAAGCTCTTAAACTTATCTTTAAGTTTTTCTATTTCAAATAGTTCATTTGTTGATCATGAATTAAGTCACTTTCCCAATTTTAAAGGGGAATGACTTAATTGATGGAGTTTTTTGTTTATGAACTAGTCTTTCATCTTGGTACCCATACTTTCTTGGGCCGGGTTGGTTTAATAATGGAAGTTTCCTTAATTCTCCATACTTGTTTAATTTTCACACCCTTTCTCTTAAATGGACATTCAAACTTTATGTGCCCTTTTTTCTTACATTGATAGCATATGGTGTTAGTGTAGGCATTAGAGGATGTGCTAACATAATTTTTGGATTCTTTTGAAAAATAACCCATATAAAGATTCTTTTCTTTATATTTTTAATTCCATTAAAACCAATGTCTTCTTTATTTAGAGACATTCTTTGTGAGCCTATCATTTTGTCAAAGTTTGTTTTTTCTTTTGTAAAGTTATAAATGATCTTTTCTTTATCTTCAATCTGATTTTTGAGATCATTTATCTCTATGTCTTTCTTATTATCAACCTTCTTTTGTGATTTCTCTAATTCTATAGATAGTTTTCTTATTTTATCCTCTAATTCAGAAATATATATATATATATATATATATATATATATATATATATATATAGATCTTTCTCATATACCATAGAGGATAGGGATCGAAGGTCTTCTATCATTTTTTCATTCTTGCATTCTAATTCTTTGATTTTCAAATCTTTTTCATTTTCAGCAAGATTCTTAGATTCTAGCTCGTTTTTCATAGCTTCATTGTTACTTTCTATTTTCTTGATTCTTGAATCCCTTTCTCTTTCAGCAGTTTTAAGGGATTCTAACTCTTTCATTATACCTTCATTATTATTTTTTAATGAAGTATCTTGCTTAGATACTTTGATTAGCATCTTATGAACTTTGAATAAATCATTTTAAAGTTCTTCATAAGATGACATACACTTATCATTGGATTCATCACTACAAGAATTTTTTAAAGATTTAGATGAGGAGCTTTCCTCATCGTCCCAAGCCATAAAGCACGTATAAGCAACCTCTTGGTCACTTGATTCATTTTCCGAACTACTTGTACTTATCATGTCCCAAGTAGTAGCTTTCATGGCCTTTTTATTTTTCTTTTTAGACTATTTCTTTAGTAGTAATGGATATTTCGTTTTTATATGTCCAACTTTGTTGCAATTATAACACGTAGGGGTTTTATTCTTTGATTTGTTGGTGCTAATATCTTCTTCATTTGATTCAGATTTGGATTTTCTTTTGAATTTATTTTTCCTTCTTAGAATTTTTGCTAGCTTCTTAGATATGAAGGCTACTTCATCTTCATCCATCTCTTCTTCACTACTAGAGTTTTCTTTTGAAGTTTTGAAAGCTATGGATTCTTGGACTTTAGTTTTTCCACTTCTATCATTCATTGCCATTTCATATGTTAGGAGAGAACCTATAAGTTCATCTAAGGAAGTGGTTTTCAGATTTCTTCCTTCCATTATGGTAGTAGCTTTTGGTTCCCATTTAGGTGGCAACCCTCTAAGAATTTTCCTTATCATCTCATAAGTAGTGTAGTTTTTTCCTAGTGCATTTAGGGAATTGATTATGTGAGTGAACCTAATAAATATATTAGTTATGGATTCATCCGAGTTCATCCTAAAAGCTTCATATTCACTTGTAAACATATCAATCCTATTATCCCTAACATCTATAGTGCCTTCGTAAGTAACTTCTAATTTGTCCCATATCTCCTTAGCTGATTTGTAGGTCATTACTCTATTAAATTCATTGGCATCTCAAGTACAATATAAAGCATTCATGGCACTTGAATTAACTTGTAGCATCTTATAGTCTATGTCTTTTATATCAATTTTCTCCTTAGGAACTTGTTTTTTGTCTACTAGTTTAAAAGGAATTAGGTCACCATCCGTGACAACCTCCTAAGCTTTCCAATTCATAGTTTGAAGATATACTCTCATGCGCTGTTTCCAAAAAGTATATTTCAAACCACAAAAGATGGGTGGCCACGTTGAGGATTGACCCTCTCCTAAGGGATCAACGCCTAAGTGAGCCATTAGGATTTTTTTATAGCTACTAATTAAGATTTGCTATAACCCCGCTCCGATACAAATTAAAAAGCAAGGTGTAGTCCCAAGAGGGGGGGTCAATTGGATTTTAAAATTTTCTTTTAATTCCTTTGAAGACTTCTTTTTATTTCTTTTATTTCGCTTAATCAATTCTTGACTTGTTTGTTTGATTTACCAATCACACAAGAACTTAGTTCTTTTAATCCACAACACTATTGCTTAACCAAACAAGTAATCAACTAATCAATTAAACCAACCAATCAAGCACAATGTTCAAACCAAACAACCAATTGATTTGCCAAGTATAAGTTAACTGTAGCACTATTTAGATTGATGAAAATTTTGTAAGATTCGGCACTCTTTGAACTATAAACACATTTCACTCAATATCAAACTTTAAACCATTCAATCACAATACAGCTTTTGTTGTCAGCCCTAAGTATATAAATTTGAATCAAGCCCTGTAATGAATAATAATTTGTGTTTGCTGATGTAAAGTCTTGTATTAATTGATTTTCTTAATATAATGTGTAATATAAAATCCAACACTCTTTCCAAAATTCAGAATTCAAATAAACTCGTAGTTAATTAATCTTTTGGATGTTTAACCAAGTAACGTACTCCCATATAGTTTCCGCAAAATATGGTTTAACCAACGTACTCCCTTTCGGTTTCCATAACCTAAATTAGAATTAAACCTTAAGTTTATTTAACTTCCAAATTATGTTGTTTGTATGATTATCAATTAAACCATCCACGCAATTTAAATGTGCTGAAAATAAAGAGTAAAGGAAAGAAAGAGTGAGACCGAGATTTTTAAGATGTTCGGCTTATACCTAGCCTACGTCCTCACCTTTGGAAAACCACCAAAGGATTACTAAATTTGTTCCTTTAATGGGCGGAACAATACCTTTACACACTCCTTCAGTAGGCTAGAGCCCTCCTCTCCAAACGATGTCCCCTCGTTCGGTCACTCCTTAATTAGGCTAGAGCCCGCCTCTCTAAGCAATATCCCCTTGCTTAGCCAACGATCCAAACAATCCTTGGAATCATCAATCTACAAGAAATACAACCAAAAGATGTGTACAAGAATTTGCTCACACAAAAAGCTAATTAGTACAATAGTTACAACACAATAATATACTTCAATAAAATTCAGAATATGAAATTCAGATTGAAGCTCTAGAAATTTATCACCGTAGGAATCTTTCAATATATGAAAGAATTAGAAATTGAAGCACAATCTCATTGATAATATCAGCAAGACTTTAGCAACTTTCGTGCAAGATGTGATCAAGAAAGAACTTTGAGAACTTCTAAATATTTGAGAGAGATTTTGAATGTTGAATTGATCTCTTGGTCTTTGGTTTTTAAATCAATGTAACTTGAGGGTATTTATAGATGTAGAAAGGTATCTAGCTTGTTCCCCAAGTTTACTTGGAGTAGGGTCCAAGTTTTAAATTAGTTTGGGCCTCAAGTCATTTAAATTTCAAAAATATATCTGTTGGTTATTTTGAAATCTGTTGCGAGCCAAACGACTATATGGTCTCTAGCAGTCGGTTGTCCAAGTATTTCATGTACAATTTTCACAAACAGAAAGGTGGCAGTCGACTATCCTCAGGGTGGCAGTCGTCTGCCACTAAACAACTCAGTTTAAAAATTCAATCAGAATGGTGGCAGTCGGCTGGCAGAACACACACAAACGTCTCATTTGTCACTGGCAGTCGTCTGTCAATAAATTGACAGTCGTCTATCATGCTACTGTCACTTGTTTAAGACCCTTAAAAAAAATGCCAGTCGTCTGTCCAGCAAGCTTTCCTTCTTTTAAGAACAACTTTATCTCTTTCATTTTTTCTTAATTAATCTTGGAATATTAACTTGTTTAACTTTGAAAAACATGTTCCAAGACTTTAAAAACTTTGGGTTTCTAAGTATGTCTTTGCCTAATGAATTTCAAAATGAAAAACATACTTGAATCATATTTGAAGTACTTACAAAGCTTGTTCGAAAAACTGATTTGACACTTCTTTGCTTTGAGTTCTCTAGGTCGCTAATCCCTGATATTTCAAACTTATTTGAGCTTTCATTATGGATCACTTGCATTTATATAAGGTCTTCCATGTTCCTTGATCCTTGTGAGCTTTCAAGAAATGGCATTTGAAGTTTGAGCTTCTTCATCTTTCTTTGAAATATAAGCTTTCATGAATTCTCTAACCTTGCATTCATCATTAAGTCCTGAAAATACATCACTTAACAAAGCATGTTAAGTTATACTTGTTTGTTAGCGTCAAAATAGGATGTTTAGCCTTGTAAGGCCAACAATACAATTGACTATATACCACTAGCACTCTATCTGAGAAGTGTGGCTGCACTGGTATCTGTGAAGCTACGGTACCGTACTTAACTATGGTCCATCAAGGTTCTAAAACCATATAATGCAATTTTCAAAGCAATATAATAATATGATTTCATTTCACAAATCCGTATAATCTGTCATACTATAAATCTAAACAAAATAACTAAAAATATTGTAACTCTGTATAAAATACTATACTGTAGTCCTTAATAGGACGCTGTCATATGTATAATTTTTTGTATTGTAGTCCTTAATAGAACATTGTTAAATTGTATAATTTCTATGCTGTAGTCCTTAATAGGATGCTGGCATATCGTATTTTTCTGTACTGTAGTCCTTAATAGGACGCTGTCATACTGTATTATTTATGCACTGTAGTCCTTAATAGGACACAAAAATTCTGTATAAATCTGTATAAAATCTTTATACTTCCATAATGTAGTTAAGTATAAAATATTATCATACTATAATTTTTTATAAATCCATACCGCTGTCTATATATACATATTACCATACAAACCAACAAAGTCATTATGCATTATGTTCAACTCATGCCACACATTTTAAGTGATAATCTATAGTATAACATTCTACTGAAAATATTGGTATAACCATCTCTAGGGTTTTACTCAACTTAATAACCCAACTTTCTCAAAACATGCATATATTATTTAGAAATCACACGTTATAATTTAATCTGTAAAATTTATGAAAACTCCTGACATAATCTATTCCCTTTACCTGTTTCCTGGAATTGTGCCTGCAAGGATCCTAAATTGTACTTGCAACGTACATACCAAAACTCTGTATCCATAAATCCTAATTTAATCAACTCAAACCCAGAATATTCCAAAGCCCACATATTCCAATAACTAAATAAATTGTAAAAACAACTTCCTTACCCTTGTTTTGGAGTGGTCTCTGGAATCCTCAACCAGCTAATCCACCTCGATTAAACTACAAAGAACATCGCCGGGTTCCTAAAATGACGTTCCTTCTTCAATTCTAGTAGAGATCGGGTCAGAAATCGAAGAGAGAGAGTAGAGAGGCCACAACCCTAAGTGTGTGTGTGTGTGTGTGTGTGTGTGTGTGTGTGTGTGAGAGAGAGAGAGAGAGAGAGAGAGAGAGATTTAATTTTCTTTAAGAAAATAAGCTACAGGATCCTTATATATAAGCTACTGCGAGAAGAAACCGTCAACAGTTTGGTTTTTAACCAAACCTTTTTCTTACTGTTTTACCCCTACCTAACCGCGGTAACTCAAAATCGTCAATGGTTTTCTGAGCTCACCCAAAATCGTCGAGAGTTTGTCCTATGCCAAACCATTTTTTTTTTTTATCTTTTCTTTATTATTTCAATACTTACTATTTTCCAAGTCTCTACATTCTCCTCTCCTTATAAAAATTTCGTCCTCAAAATTTTCTATCCAATACTTTTATCCTTATTTAAAAGAAATCATTGAAATTTTATTAATCACCCTCACTTATGGCAGTGGAATACTGTGGTTACATATATGGTTCTAGGAGATTACAATAAACCAAACCAAAACTCTCCCAAAACCCATTCAAAACACAAACTATTACATAAAAATCTATAATTAAATACACCTAAACTACTTAACTTGCACAAAACCTACTTACGTACAACAATCCTTACCTGAACCATTATTTTCTTTTTTGGCTAATGTTGGGCCCCACTAAATAGATGTGGGTACTTCTGACACATTTCCTCTTGTAGCTCCCACGAGGCTTCCTCGACTACATGATTCCTCTAGAGTCCTTTTACCAATGGGATTTTCCTGGTGCGTAGTTTGTGTTCTTTGTAATCTAGAATTTGAAAGGGCACTTCATCATACGATAGTGTGTCATCAAGCTCTAGTGCCTCATAACTAATTACATGCGATGGATCTAGGACATATTTCTTCAACATAGAAACATGAAATATGTCATGGATTCTGGATAACATTGGGAGTAACACTAACCTATAGGCAACTAGACCGATTCTTTTCAGTATCTCAATCGGTCCAATGTAGGGCATAGCTTACCCTTCTTCCCAAATCTCATCACTCCTTTCTTTGGTGTGATTTTCAAAAACACATTATCTTCTACACCAAATTCCAACACTCGTCGGTGGGTGTCTATGTAGCTTTTCTATCGACTCTGAGCTATTTTAATTCTTTCCTAGATAAGTTTGATTTTCTCAGAAGTTCGCTGTACAATCTCTGGCCCCAAAATTTGTCTGTCACCCACTTCATCCCAATATAGCAGATTCGGAACCTCTGACCATATAATGTTTCATATGGTGCCACTTCAATACTTGTCTGATAGCTGTTGTCATAAGCAAACTCCACCAATGGCAGATACTGAATCCAGCTACCTCCAAAATCCAGAACACGGGCTCGTAGCCTATCTTGCAGTATCCGTATGGTCCTTGTAGACACCCTATTTTTGCCATAGCCAAATAGAACACTGGGTCCCCTCTTATTTTATTATTATTATTATTATTATTTTCCTATATTATTAGTACTCTACTATTATTTTGCTAGTATTTTTATTATCATTATTATTATTATTATTATTATTATTATTATTATTATTATTATTATTATTATTATTACTAGTACTTTTATTATCTTTATTTTATTTTTACTTTACTATAATTATTTTTATTTTTCATTTATTTTATTGTTTTTGATATATTATTATTATTATTATTATTATTATTATTATTATCACTACTACTATTATTATTATTATTATTATTTATTATTATTATTATTATTATTATTATTATTATTATTATTATTATTATTATTATTATTATTAGCATTAGTATCTTATTTTGGCTATTATTATTTTTATTATTTTTGGTAATGTTATCATAATTATTATTTATTACTTTTAATATTAGTATTATTACTTTATTTTTATTAATATTATTATTATTATTATTTTACCAATAGTATCTTAATTTTTATTTTTACCATAATTATTTATTATTATTAGTAGTAGTATTATTATTATTATTACCTTATTGATACTTATATTATTATGATAATTATTATTACTATTTCCATTTTCATTATTACCATAAGAATAAAAGCATAAAAAAAAAAGAAAAAGCAAAATAAATTCAAAAAAGGGAAGTCTTTTTAGGGTTTTCTAGAATTTTTTTTATAAAGGGGCGGGGAACACACAGCCAAGCGGGGGGCAGCGCACAGCGCACGGCAAGAGCAAAAAGCAAAAAAAAAAAAAAAACTTTTTGATTCTTCTTCTTCTTCTTCTTCTTCTTCTTCCCGGAGACACTGCAGCGGCCATTCTCCTCCAGCTCCAGCAACCACCATCCCTCCTCTACTCCTCTGCAACTCCCTTTGCTCCAGCCAAAGCCCACACCAAACCAGACCCGAGGAGCCCCACAGACCCGAGCCTTCAGCCGAGCAGATCCATCCCGGACCGTGAGCCTCTTCCAGCCACAGCAAACGCCACAGGCACTCGTGCACCAACTCCGACATCACTTGTAGACAAGCACGAACAACAGGCTGCTTCCTCACGGCCAGCCCCTCTGCAAACTCCCCGTACTCCGGCGAACCCAGCACACCGCCTCTCTCAGTTCCGTCTCTCCTTCTACTTCAGTCCTCTGTTTCTTCTCTGTTCAACAGAATTCTGCACAACTCCACTCTCCTGCAGCCGCTGTGGAGAACCAGCACACACAGAAACGCACACACACAGCACACACACTCAGCACACACTGCAAAACATACGCTGCACACACACACAACACACACAGCAACACACACAGCACACACACAGCAACATACACACACTGCACACACTACAAAACACACACTGCACACACACACAACACATACAGCAACACACACACTGCACATACAGTAAAGCACACACAGCACACACATGTTTTTATTATAAAATTTAAATTTTGCTTGGTTATTGTTTTAGGATTTTTAATAATTAATTTCCATATTTATAAATACTAATTTTTTTATCTTCATTATTGTAGGATTTGTTCTTTTTATTACCAAGGTAAAATTTCATTTGTAATATTTTCTGTTGTCATATTTTATTTTATTTTTTTTAGTGCACAATATTCAAGTTGTATGTGTAATATGTATTCTTAGGTTTCGGGTTGTTATCTTGTTGTAGTTCTTATGTATAAGATATTTTTTATTTTATTCATGCTTATATTGTATGTTAACTTTATATTATATTATTAGTATTTTAGAATTTTGGTCATGTTATATATTAGTTAGGATTTTTAGTAGATTAGTTGTAGTACATGTGGTATTTTAGAACTATAGTTGTATGTGTATTTAGTATTCTAGAATGTTAGTCATACTAGGTATTTAACAACTTAAGATTTATAAGTAACATCATACATCTAATTTAGTATTTTAGGTAACTTTTAATATAGCATCTTGAGTAATACTATATATTTATTATTATGATATTTTTAGTATGTTAATATATAATGTATTATGGTAAGTTTAATATTTTAGGTAATATAATATATTTGGTGTTTTGGTATCATGCTATTTTAGTATATATAGTTTTATAGTAATTTGTTACGTATTATAGTATTTGTGGATATTTATTATTATTATCATGATCATGTGTATTATGGTAAGTTTGAGATTTTTTGTTTATAACGTACATGTAGTATTTTAATATTATGGTATTGTCATTATCTTAGTCTATATTATATATTTTATATTCTACTATCATTAGTATGTTGGATATTTTAGCTCGTGTTATATATTTAGTCTTATAGTATGGTGGTATGTTTAGAATCTTAGCAAATACCATATATTTATATCTAGTATTTTGTATTGTGCTAGTTTTAGTATTTTAGCTTGTATTATATATGTTGATTAGTATGTATTGTGGTGTCCTAATATTCTAGTTTATTACTATTTTTTATCTTTATTATTATGTTTAACTTATTATATCTATTATCAAAAACCTCCCAAACTAGTATTTTCATACTTAGGAAAGCCCATAAAATTTCTAAAATTTGGGAGCGTATTTTATGAAGTATTTTTGATTTTTAATCCCTATGATTTTATTGCGGGGGTATGAGCCTTCGGGCATCACATACCTTAAGCTCTGAGAGAATATATGTATATATATTATATTTATTTATTTATTTATTTTTCATGTGTATTTATAAATTCATAAAAAGGAGTAATGTAAAGACTTATTAGATTAACTTAGGAATAATTTCAAATTAATTAGGTGCCGTTCGTAAGAACGGGCGCGTAGGGGGTGCTCGTACCTTTCCCTCGCGTAACCGAACTCCCGACCCTAGCTCTGGTAATGTAGACCGATTCTACCCCTAACGGGGTAGTAATCATGTGTTCTAACCGCACTAAAGGTTAGTGGCGACTCCGACATTCTCTATTTTTCCATGAAAATTTAAAAATTGATTTTTATTTCACCGCCCGGGGCACACGCGCTCCCGGGACGTCGCGACAGTCCTTTCTGTCTGTCCATTGGTATGAGGATGAAAGACCATGCTAAAAACCAACTAGGAACCCAAAGCTCTCTGTAAGCTTTTCCAGAACTGAGACATGAAACATGGATCCCGATCAAAAATAATGGACACGAGTACTCTATGCAATCTAACTACCCCTTGTATATACAGCTATGCCAATCTACCCATGGAGTAGTTAACTATAATGGAAGAACATGGGCAGTCTTCGTTAATCGATCCACAATGACCCATATGAAATTTTGCCCCTGCTGTGCTGGTGGCAATCCTATGACAAAGTCCATGGAGATATGCTCCCACTTCCATTCTAGAATATGAAGTGGTTGCAATGATCCTACTGGCCTCTAGTGTTTAGCCTTTATTTGCTGACAGGTCAAACACTGCTCTACATATCGGGCTATTTCTCTTTTCATATTGCTCCACCAGAAGGATTCCCGCAAATCTCTGTACATTTTCGTACTTCCTAGATGTACCGTATATAGAGAATGGTGCACCTCTTCCAAAATGGTATTTTTAATTTCAATGTCATCAAGTACGCACAACCTCCTACAAAACCTTAGAGCTTCGTCATCTGAAATATTAAAATCGGCTCCCTATCCACTCTGCACTCTATCTCTGATCTTTAAAAATTATGCATCTTGCATCTGCACAATCTTAATCCTCTCCAACAAAGTCGGCTGAAGTACCAAATTAGCAATGAACGCTTGATGGCTACCCTCTACTAGTTCCACACCAAGTTTTTCTAAATCCATTCTAATCTGATGTTGCGCTACCACTACTGATACTAAGGCACTTCCTGACTTTCGGCTCAAAGCATCAGTTACCACATTAGCCTTTCTTGGGTGGTAACTGATGGTGCAGTTGTAATCCTTTATCAATTCTAGCCATCTCCTCTACCTCATATTTAATTCATTCTATGGGAAGAAATGTTTCAAACATGTATGGTCCGTAAAGATCTCACATTTCCCGTCGTACAAATAGTACCTCCAAATTTTCAATGCATACACCATTGCAACCAACTCCAAATCATGTTTCCAATAGTTCTCCTCATATTATTTAAGTTGTCGAGAAGCATATACAATGACCTTCCCCTGCTGCATCATGACACACCCGAGTCCCTTTTGAGACGCATCACTATATATCACAAATCCACTATCTCCTAAAGGAATAGACAAAATTGGTATAGTGATGAGTCGCTACTTCAATTCCTGGAAGCTCTACTCACAATCATCTTTCCACTCAAAAACTTCACATTTTTCCTTATCAATCTTGTCAGAGGACTCGATAATCTATAAAATCCTTCCACAACCACCGGTAGTATCCTACTAGACTCAAGAAACTCCTAATCTCCTGAACATTCCTCGATCTCGCCCAATTCACTACCTCTTCTATCTTTCTTGGATCTATAGAGATACCATCCTTGAATATCACATTTCCAAGGAATGTAACTTCCTTCAGCTAGAATTCACACTTCTTGAATTTAGCGTATAATTTTCTTCCTCTCAACACATGTAGTACCATCCTTAAATAATCATTGTGCTCCTCAGAACTCTTCAAATAGATCATAATATCATCAATGAAAACCACTACAAACTAGTCCACGTATTTATGGAAAACTCTGTTTATTAGATCCATAAACGCGGCATAAGCATTGGTTAGTCTGAATGGCATAACCAAAAACTCATAATGGCCATACCGAGTTTGGAACACTATCTTTGAAACATCCTCTGCCTTGACCTTCACTTGATGGTACCCGGATCAAAGATCAATCTTTTAGTAAACTCGTGTTCCTTGGAGTTGATCGAACAAATCATCAATACGGAGGAGAGGATACTTGTTCTTAACTGTCATTTTATTTATCTCTTTGTAGTCGATGCATATCCTCATCGTCCCGTCTTTCTTCTTCACAAATTGAACTGGTGCTCCCCAAGGCGATACACTAGGTCTAATAAACCCCTTATCTAGTAATTCTTGAAATTGTTCTTTTAGCTCTCTCAACTTTGCTAGAGCCATTCTATAGGGAGCTTTAGATATCGATGTCATCCTTGGAAGTAAATCAATGGCAAATTTAATCTCTCGGTCAAGAGGCAATCTAGGTAAATCCTCTAGGAAGACATCGGAGAACTCCCTTACTAATGGAATATCTACAAGTTGTAATTCTCCTCCTAGCACTTCCTTTATAAAAACTAAGTATCCCTGGCACCCATCCAGTAGTAGCCTCCTCACTTGCATAGCCGACAATAACTGTGGTGAGGAGCACACACACAACCCCACAAATTTATATTCCTGCTCCCTAGGAGGTATGAATACCACTTCTTTCCTATGATAATCGATACTGACATAGTTGGTGGCTAGCCAGTCCATTCCTAAAATCATATCGAATCCATGCATGTCAAATACTACAAGATTGGCGAGTAGCATTGTCCTATGAATACCCACTAGACAGTCTCTGAGCACCCTTCTACATATCACCGTTGTCCCTGTCGTTGTGGCTACTGATAGTTCGATGTCTAATATCTGAGTTTCTATCCTACATAACTTAACATACCCCAGAGATATAAAAGAATGGGTGGCCCTTGAATCAAACAAAACAATTGCTTTATTTGAAAACGTAGAAGTAATACATGTCACCACATTGCTGGCCGCCTCTACGTCTCCTGGTGTCAAAGCATAAACCCGTACTGGGGCAGTGTTCCTCTGTTGATTGCCTCAGGGTGCTTGATTGTTTCCTTGGTAATGATTAGGAGCAGGTGCATTAACTAGCAGTGCGCGACAGTCTCTCGCAATATGGCCAGGCCAACCACACCGGTAGCAGGCATTTAACCCAATTTGGCATTTCCCCCAATGCCTCCGACCAAACCTGGTATAAATAGGAGGTTTTGAATCACCCTCTGGGGCTTGGCATCCCACTACCTACCTCTGGCTCCCATCATATCTCCTCCACTGACCCCAACTGGTGCCTGCTCGAAAATTAGGAGGCATAGGCCTCTTCCTCTGACTCTATACTCTAGCACCTCCGTGCAGGCTAGTCTCTGTCACTGTGGCTTTATCAACTAGCTCTAAAAAATTCTACACTTGGAATGCCACGACCTACTCATAAATACTCTGTCACAGGCCCTCCTCAAATCTCCTCACCTTCTTCTCCTCATGTGGCACCATGTATGGAGCAAAACAGGATAGCTTGATAAATATGGTTACGTACTGCTACACCATTAGGTGCCCCTGAGTTGGATTCAAAAATTATGCCACTTTATAATTTCTGGTAGTAGTTGGGAAATACCACTCAAAGAATATCTCCTTGAAGCGACTCTAGGTCAAAGATATAGGCACTAACCTCTGCTCCTCCAACAACTTCACTGACCTCCACCAGCGTTGGTAGAGCAGGGTGGATCTCAGGGTAGTCAGCCTCCCGCCATTTTTACCAGATGTGAACGGAGACACCCAGGTGAATGGCAATTAGGGGAGAATGTTTGCTACCACTGCATAAGACCCGGCCATATGGCTCGATCCTATCATACGACACCAGGTTATGTATCGGCTCCTAGGCCACTTCGGGGAGGATACCAGGCACCCCGAGGAGGTCAGCATAGAAACACTATGCCGGCGAGGGTCTATGCATTGACACCGAGAGACGCTGAAACAGCTGGAGACATGGTCATAGGTACTCTTACTGCTTTACCATATAGAATGATTGTTTTGTTTGATACAGGTGCCACCCACTCTTTCATATTGACGGGATATGTGAAAATAGTTGGAATAGAAACACAACCATTAGATATAGAACTATCTATGGGTACACCGATGGGATCTGTGATTAGATGCAGGAGGGTACTTCGGAATTTTCTAGTAAGTATTCAGGAGAGAGTGCTGTTAGCCAATCTTGGGGTCCTAGATATGCAGGGGTTTGATGTGATACTGGGCATTAATTGGTTAGCAACTTATCATGCAAATATTGATTGTCATCTGAAAGAAGTAATTTTTAGACCCCCGGGCAAGTCATAGTTTAGATTTGCGGGTTCACGTGTACGTGCCTTACCACAGCTAGTGTCGGCTATTCAGGTGAGGAGATTGTTACAGGGTGGTTGCCAGGGGTATGTCGCATACATAAAAGAATTGCTAAAAGAAGTATTGGGACAAGCTGATAAACCAGTAGTGCAGGAATTCCCAGATGTATTTCCAGAAGAATTGTCTGGTTTGCCACCGGATCATGAGATTGAGTTCATTATAGACTGGTTGCTGGGATCTGCACCAGTATCTAAAGCATCGTACTGTATGGCTCCAGTCGAGTTGAGAGAATTGAAGGATCAGCTACAGGAATTGCTGGATAAAGGTTTCATCAGGCCCAGTGTGTCACCTTGGGGTGCGCCAGTTCTGATCGTGAAAAAGAAAGATGGAACCATGAGATTGTGCATCAATTATAAGGAGATAAATAAATTGACAATCAAGAATAAGTATCCTCTCCCTAGGATCAATGATTTATTTGATCAGCTCAAGGGGACCCAGGTTATCACCAGGTGAAAGTTAAAGTAGAGGACATTTCGAAGACCGTATTTCGTACCAGGTATGGGCATTATGAGTTTTTAGTGATGTCATTTGCGTTGACTAATGCACCAGCGGTTTTTATGGATTTGATGAATCGGGTGTTCCACCAATATTTGGACCAATTCGTGGTTGTGTTTATTGATGATACACTGGTCTACTCGAGGAGTTTTGAGGACCCCAAGTATCATTTGAGACTGGTGTTGTAGATATTGAAAGAAAAGGAAATTATATGCAAAATTCAAGAAATGTGAATTCTAGTTAAGGCAGATTACTTTTCCCGGCCATGTGATTTCAGAAGCAGGAGTATTAGTTGATCCTAGTAAAATAGAGGCAGTGGTGAATTGGGAGAGGCCGGGAAATGTTCAGGAAGTCAGGAGTTTTCTGGAGCTAGCAGGTTATTACCGACGCTTTGTGGATGGTTTCTCCAGGCTATCAAGTCCATTAACACGACTTACGAGGAAAAATGTAAAATTTGAATGGACTGATGACTACGAGCAGATTTTTCAAGAGTTAAAGCAGCGGTTAGTTTTAGCTTCAGTACTATCTATTCCATCAGAGGATGACGGTTTTGTAATATACAGTGATGCCTCTTTGAAGGGTCTTGGATACGTGTTGATGCAGCACAACAGGGTTATTGCATATGCGTCTAGGCAAGTTAAAGAATATGAGAAGAATTATCCTGTCCATGATTTAGAGCTTGCTGCAGTGGTGTATGCTCTCAAGATTTGGAAGCATTGTTTAATGGTGGAAAGTGCGATATTTTCACTGATCATAAGAGTTTGAAATATTTCTTTACTTAGAAAGAGTAGAATATAAGGCAAAGAAGGTGGCTAGAACTTATTAAAGATTATGATTGCATGATTAGTTACCACCTAGGAAAAGCAAATGTAGTGGCAGATGCTATAAGGAGGAAATCAGGGGGATTCGTACTAGCAGCTATGGAGATTCAACACTCAATTCTGGTGGATTTGGAGAGGCTCAGTATAGAATTGGTGGAGGAGAGTCCTCAGGCAGTTTTTGTCATTCTAGTGGTTCAACCAACACTTTACAAGAGAATTAAAGTAGCTCAGGGTGATGGTGCAGAGTTGGCAGCGGTGATGACTAGAGTACGTGATGGTCAGGGTAAGGATTTCAGCATATCAGATGATGGAGCATTGCGATTCCGTACTAGGCTATGTGTTCCGGCAGATACTGATATCAAGAGAACTATACTAGAGGAAGCTCACAGATCCCTATACACGGTCCATCCCCGTAGTACTAAAATGTACAGGGACCTGCGAGAGTATTTATGGTGGAGTGGAATGAAGAGGGAGATAGCCGAATTTGTTCACCAATGCTTGACGTGTCAACAGGTTGAAGCTAGGCACTAGAGACCGGCAGGACAGTTGCAGCCATTGTTCATTCCATAATGGAAATGGGACCACGTTTTGATGGACTTCATTACGGGGTTACCACCAGTACGACAGGGACTGAATGCGATTTAGGTGGTTATAGATCGTCTGACGAAGACCGCCCATTTCATCCCTATTAAAATTGGTTATTCCATGGACAGATTGGCAGAGATATATGTTTAAGAGATAGTTCGTGCTCATGGAGTACCAGTATCCATAGTCTCAGACCGAGATCCTCGGTTTACTTCACGATTCTAGAAAAGTTTTCAGGAGGCTATGGGTACACAGCTAGCTTTTAGCACTGCTTTTCATCCCTAGATAGATGGTCAGACTGAGAGGACGATTCAGACACTAGAGGATATGCTTCGTGCTTGTGTGCTTGATTTTGGAGGCAGTTGGATTCAGTTTATGTCGTTGGTTGAATTTGCTTATAGTAACAGCTACCATACTAGTATCAGCATGGCTCCATACGAGGCATTGTATGGTAGGAGATGTCGTTCTCCTCTCTTCTGGGATGAAGTAGGTGAAAGGCGAGTTTTGGGTCCTGAGATAATACAACAGGCGTTCGACAAAGTCCGATTAATTAGAGAAAGAATCAGTACAGTAGAGTTAGCAGAAAAGCTATGCAAACACTCACCGCCAAGAGTTGGAATTTGATGTGGGAGATCGAGTATTTTTTAAGAGAGCTCCTCTGAAAGGAGTTGTGAGGTTTGGAAAGAAGGGCAAGTTGAGCCCTAGGTTTATTGGCCCTTTTGAGACACTTGAGAGAATAGGGTCAATTGCCTATAGGCTAGCTTTGCCACCAGCTTTAGCTCGTATTCATGACGTGTTCCATGTTGCCATGTTAAGGAAATACGTCCCAGACCCATCCCACATCATCAACTATGCAGAGATAGAGCTTAAGGATTCATTGGCATATGAAGAAGTACTAGTACAGAGTTTGGACAGAAAGGTTCAAACTTTACGTACTAAAGAAATACAGTTAGTTAAAGTTTTGTGGAGGAATCACGCTATAGAGGAAGCTTCTTAGGAGCTTGAGAAGCATATCAGATAGAGATACCAGCAATTGTTCCAAAAGGTATAGAGGTACTTAGGTAAAGTATAATAGTGAGATAAGTTTCTTTTGCAGGTACATGTATGAATCTAGTTAGTAGATAGTTTTTAGTTTTATATGTGTAATTTCCCAGAACGCAAATGTAACCACGATATTCCTCCACCACAAGTGAGGGCAGGTAATAAAATAAGTAGACCCTTTTTCTTCTACCGAATGATGGAGTGTATAGATGGGGATACAGATAGTAAATTTCAAGGACGAAATTTTATAAGGAGGGGAGAATGTAACGACTCGAAAAATATTGATATTTAAATATTAAAGAGTGATGACAAATGGCAACAGAAACGGAAGGTGGCAGTAGGCTTCGTCGACGACACTGCATTTTGGAGATAATAATAATAATAATAATAATAATAATAATAATAATAATAATAATAATAATAATAATAATTTCAAGGAATTTCTTGGATTCGTCAATGAATACAAGGGTTCATTGACGAGTACATAAGGAAATTCGCCGACGAATACAAGGTTTCGTCGATGACGATCTTCAGAACCTCATCAACGAAGGCAAGATTTCATCGATGAGAAAATACTGAGAGACGGATTTGGGCTACCCTGAATTTTGTCGACGAATTGACGTGTCTCGTCGACGAATCTGGCCTTATAAATAGTGGAAAACAGGGATTTTTATCATTTTCAGCGCCTCTCTGTCTCTCTCTCTCTCTCTACGGCCCTCTCTCACTTCGCTCTTAGTTTCCGAGCCTGTTTCTTGCCGGATCGAAGATCTAAGGCTACCACGACGCTCCTGGCGATGTTCTTTGCAAGTCTGCCAGAACTAATCGTTGGAAAGTTGGGTTGAATTTCGTGTCAATCTCAGCGTAAGGAATTTTATTCAGTATTTGTCTTTCCCTCAGTTGTAAGAAATGTTGTAGGTAAGAAAATACTGACATTTTGTTCTGGGGGATTGTGTTTTCATGATGTTGAGTTAGGAACCCTACAGGTATAGAGCCAGAATTTTATAGGGGCTTTTCAGAGTTAAGGTAAGGGAAATATGCTATATTAGGATTTTAAGAATATTAAAAGAGTTTTCATAGATACATATATACCAGTTATCATGCAGTTTTTACAAAGTGAATGTTTTAATGTTGTGTGGCCTGAGTAGATATTTACCTGATGTAAAATTTATACAGTACTTCAGCATGATATGTTATATAGCATGTATATATATAGTTATTCACAGATGATTAACAAACAAATTTATACAGGTTTTATTTAGTTTAGTATATCATAGTTTATATAGAATGCTATGTTTTCCTAAATACCATAACACACAGTTTATAACGACAGATTATACAGTTATAGCATCGAGATGCAACAGTTATTCAGATTTTCCAGTATTTACAGTAAAGAATTATAGCGTTATGGTTATTTTGGAAACATAATGAAAACAGCAGAGGTATATATGTATATATATATATATATATATATGTACTTATATAGTATCAGATCCCTTTGGAGATATTACAGACAGATACGGTTTACAGGGCACGGTACCGTTGTTATATATAGATAGAGTGCAACCACATATCTCAGATAGTGTGTGGGTACCGTCAGCCATGCTCGGAGAGGTTGCAGCTCCCCAGTTCACTGGGTGGAGGGGGCCGGTTTGACAAGGTAGTAGTCGGTCCCGAGCTTAGGAGTGAATGCAGTTTGGCCGAGTTGAGGTAGTGTAGAGTATATTAACTTATCTGGAGGGCTGACCAGACAAAGTCTCGCCTACGAGCCACACAACCCTGTCATGAGGGGTCAAATCATGACATACAAAGTCCTAAGGATAAACTCCAGTTTTGTGTATGTATATAGTTTTACAGTATATGATGAGTATAGTATGATATTATCAGTATGAAAAGTGGAAAATATGGATGACATAGTATATTTTAAATTATGAAAGAAAGATATGTTTTACAGATTTATTATTGCACTACAATTCAATTGTTATTTAAAAAGTATTCTTAACTTAGTTGTCACATACTAGTAATAGCATATTTCCACTTACTGAGTATCGACTCATCCCATTACTTTAACATTTTTTAGGTGAGCCAGTTGGACGAGTTGATCAGGCTCGCGGATAGAGAGTATTTTGATTACCCTGGTTATAGGGTGAGTTTTTGACAGAGCTGTGTATATTTTTGGGTAGATGATGCTGGAGGGTTATTTTTGTATAGCTAGAGCCTATATATACTGGATTCTGGTATTGTATAGTATATATGTGAATGGTTGTATGATTTGTGTTTCCACTGCTTAGGTATGGATGTAGATACACAGATATATATATATATATATATATATTTAAAAAAATGGTAAGAATTTTGAGGATGTTACAGTTTAGCCTCCCCTGTTAACTTAAAAGTAGCGAATGATACTCTCTGCTCCTTAGTTCGAGGGAGAACTGATAACGTCTCCTCAATCTCCTAGACCCAGTTCTCTATCACAAACAGGTCAGCTCCTCCTAAGAATGATGGGTGATTTATTTGAGTGAACTACTCAATGGTGCAGCCCTGGTAAGCTGGTGGGCTGCCCTACTCCCCTGAATTTCACGCTATTTTTGCCATCACTTGATGGGTGACACTGTGCAATACCATATCAGAATCACTGCCGCCCATACTGGAAGGCCCTACATCGTCACCACCACCAACATTCGTATTGTCATTCCCATGGTCCATTTTGAAAATATAACAACATAATCTTAGAATCCAATCATAACACAACTAGTGCATTTTATCTAACAAAGAACCATAAGATATCTTTATACCACCCATAAACGTAACGTCTTATTCCCAATTTACGGTTCAATCTTACCACTTAAAAACAAAAACCGACAATAGTTTACCTTAGTTTTCCTAAAATAGTCATTCCAAGAAAATCACAAAAATCGTCACGGAATTCTTGCCTCTAGGCTGTGAGATAATACCCTAAATCCTCATCTGAACCTCCAACAATGACTCACTAAAAACTTGATCTACCCATTTCCTGTCCTCATCAAGATTCATTCCTATACTCTGGTATTGCTATCCCCTGTGCACTAAAGTCTACAAAACCTAGCAACCTAGGCTCTGATACCAAACAGTCATGACTCGAAAATTTTTCTAGAATTTTTTTTATGATATAATAGTATGTCTGCTCTGATACCAAATATAATATCCATATAATCAACCCAGACAAAAGTGGGGTACTGGGATTACTTATCCATAAATACATACTATCTATGCAGCAGAAAACATAATATACCTGAACCTTATATACAATACCAGAGTTCTACTATCTCCACAACTATACATGTACATTCCCAAAATCCATAAAACATTCTCGGGATTACACAAAAACATATCTCCCTGAAATTAGGATAGCTTCCCAAGAGGGGGGGTGAATTGCGATTTTAAAATTCTTTCCTTTTTGATACTTTGTTTTATATCAACAATCACAACAAGTAATCACAAAATCAAATCAACCACAACCAATCAAAAAAATAATCAAAATCTTGATCTTTATATCAATAGCCCTGTATCAAAATGTAAAGCATGCAAAATTTATATAAGCCCTGTGTTATTTCACAATCACACTTCTTCTTTGTGTTTAATTATTAAATAAACTTTCATATTAATAAGTTTAGGATGATCAACCAATGTAATCCCTTTCAGTTTCCACAATCAATGCTGATCAAGCCAAAACGAATTATCTTCTGGTCTATTTAACAACCATACACTCATAATTTAACAATTTAAAGCATACACGCAGGTTGTACGTTTTGCTGAAAAATAAAGGGTAAGGAAGAAAAGAGACACAAGGTTTTTACGAGGTTTGGCTTATACCCATCCTACGTCCTCGCCCTTGGCAAACCACCAAAGGATTCACTAATTCAATTCTGTTGACAGGTGGAACAATACCGATTACAACCACTCCTTCCTTTAGGCTAGAGCCCACCTCTCCAAAAGATATTCCCTCGTTCGGTCCAATGATTCTACAACCTTGAATCATCTATAAACAAGAAACAAGATAGAGAAAAGTTTGTGTACAAAAGACACTCTCATAGCAGAGTAAATTAGTACAAGTTTTTGCACAAGTATACTTCAAAGTAAATCAAATATATAAAAGGATTGAAGCTCAAATTGAATTTAGATCACCAAATAGCTTCCAAGTATTGAAAGATTCAGACTTTGAAGACTCTTCTTCGGAATTTGTATCAGTAGTAACTCAGTGGTTGAAGTAGGATGAACACAAGAGAGTTTGAGAGCTTTTAGGGAATTTTGATTGCTAGAAAATTTCTTGGTGTAAAAAATCTTTGAAGTTTGGGGCTATTTATAGAAGTTTAAAAGTAATTCCTTGCCCCCCAAGTTTATTTGGAGTAATCCCCAAGTTTTTCAAAAGAGTAGTGCCCAAAAAATCCATTTAAAAATCTTCCCGTTGGAATATTTTAAAAAAATGTTCAAGTGGCAGGCGACTGCCAGAGGAATTTCAAAACACAGAACACTGGCAGTCGCCTGGCTTGACCACCCAGGTGCTTGGCTGTGCTCAGGCTGTCGCCTGGCACCCTACTGTCTCTTTGAAAATTCCTTATTTAATTTGGGCAGTCGCCTGCCACATGGAGGCAGTCACTTGGCCAATCAAATTTCAAAAACTTTTCTTCTTTTGAACCCTCATTCACTTTGATTTTTTTTTTAAAACATTATTTAGGTTTTTCTAACACCACTTTTCTAAGTTTCCTTTTGTCTTATAAGAGCTTCAATTCAGTTTATATTTGAAGTTTACTTAAAGTACTTACATCCAACCATTCTTAAAACTATATTCTTTTGATCTTCAATTGATTCTTTGTTCTTCAATCATTTTTGAGCTTCTGATGATCTTTCTTTCTTGGTCTTTTTGAATAGTACTTTCATCATAAGCTTTATCATCATTTTGAGCTTTGAACTCTCTCTAAGCTTTGCCTTCTTCCTGAAAAACTTTCATTTGAAACAAACCATATTAAACATATCATGATTTGTTATCATCAAAATAAGAATTGTAAGCCTTGTTAGGCCAACAATCTCCCCCTTTTTGATGATGACAAATTTAGAGTAAAAAAAAATGAAAAAAAGAAATAATGCTCATGGCTCCCCCTTTCAACAAGCATATACTAAATATATTGCATATACCAAATCATGTCATTTTCAAAATGCATTCATAAAACATCACATTCTTACAAGCCCATAGCATATTTCTTTTTGCACTGCTTTCTCTCAAACACTCTCCCCCTTTGGACATCAATCAAAAAGGAAAGGGGAGTGATACAAAAAAAAAAAATGTAATGAAGAGCTATAATACATAGTATTTGTAGATCTTACAAACACAAAGGAAATATTATCCGGTGAAGTACATAGAAATACTAATACATAGGCAAAAGTTTTAAACATCACAAAGAGGAAGCAAATCAATCGAAGGCTTCCATAGACCCACTTTCATCTTCCTTTTCTTCTTGTTCATCAGATTTTTCAGTAGATTCATCATCACTAGAAGGAGCAGAGCTGATATCCATCTGAGATTTGCCTTTAGAAGAGCTAGCCAAATGTTTCTCAATCTTGTCAACATGCCGAACAAGGCTTGAACAATGAGTTTCCACAGTGGAAACCTTTTCCCGAAGTGTACCAAGTCCAGATTGTATTCCACCACTGAAGGTCATATAGTGATTGTAAAATGGAATGAACCAAGAGGGAGTTTCTGGGTCAAGCTGTACTGAAGGAGCTGGCATGGAAGGCTGACAGGTGGTGCAGATGAGATGTGACGATGTCCCTTGTGAAACCATCCTTAAGGAGTTTGCTTATATCCCATACGCTTAAGAATAGTATCAGAAAAAATATTGTAATGGGTTTTTCTAGTGAAGTTGAATGATGGTGTGAGAACATTGAAATGTGCAAATACCATATTTATGATCCCAGCATATAGTAGAATGACACGAGGGGCATCAACTTTCATATTAATCCATTTGAGAAGTAAACTTGGAAGATCCAGTTTTTTTCCTTTGAGAATACACCACATAAAAAAACAATCTAAGAAGAAAATATGATCATGAGAACTGGAACGTGGTAGGATACTATATGTAATAAGTTTGTGCAAGATTAAAGCTTAGAGATTAAGCTGTTTGTAAAGAGGTGGATGCCCAAACGAGATAGGTGTATCTGTTATGACTAGGGGTAAAAATTCCTCTGGAGTAAATCCTTGGGTCATTATCCATTGTTTCTCGGCAATTTGAACCTCAAAATCTCCTAACTTGACTCGAAGAATTTTTCCCAAATATGTGGGAGTAAGATGAATACTTTGGCTTAGAAGATTTGTTTTTATCCCATTTTCAATTTTCTCCATGTTAGCATAGAAAATCCAAACCACGTTTGGATAGTACCCTTTTTCTTGATACGTGATAAACCATTCCCACACAATTTCCTTAAAAAGTTCCATGATTTCAGGAAAATCAGAATTGAAGAATGTAACATCAAGTATTTTACCTAGGATTGGTTCGGCTGAAGCAATCTGATTCCTATAGAGAGTTTTAGCGTGAGGAGTTACTAACCACTTCTCTACTTCATCATTGTTGATCCTTGTGAAGGAGGAGGAACCCTTGTTACGAACCGATTTGATCTGTGGCATGTTTTTTTTTAAGAAAGAAGCTGATAAACCCTAGGTTTTTATGCGAAATGATGTACAAGTTAGGTTTGATTCAAGGTTTCAGACTGATTTGGAAGAAGAATTTGTTTGGAAGAGAGTAGGAATGAGGATTTTCGGAGACAGAGGAGAAGTGGTAAGCGCCTGAGAGAAGTTAAAAAGACATATAACAGGGTTTTAAACCCTACCCGTCATGAGGCAGTCACCTGCTAGGAAAAGGCAGGCGCCTGTCAAACAGGAAAACATAAAATCAGTAGCATGGCAGTCGCCTGGCACCTAGGTGGCAGCCGCCTGCCAAGCAGAACACTTGTTTAGGTTGCTTCTCGTATATGCATCATTCCTAATTCTCGTCTAATGAATATGAACCGCTCTTCAAAGAGTGGTTTTGTGAATATGTCTGCTAATTGGTCATTTGTTTTTACAAATTCTAGCATTATGTCTTCGTTTTGCACATGATCTCTCAAGAAGTGATGTCTTATGTCAATATGTTTTGTTCTTGAGTGAGATATTCTTATTTTTTGAAATATTTATGGCACTTGTGTTGTCACATTTTATTAGAATAGTTTGATATTGAATTTTGAAATCTTTAGTTGTTGTTTCATATACAATGTTTGGGCACAGCAACTCCCTGCTGCTATGTATTTTGCTTCTGTTGTGGATACTACCACAGAGTTTTGTTTCTTTGAGGACCAGGAGACTAAAGAGTGTCCTAGAAAATGACAAGTTCCATTAGTGCTTTTTCTATCTATCTTGCATCCAGTAAAGTCTGCATCAGAATAGCTTATCATTTCAAATTCAGTTCCCTTTGGATACCATAAACCTAGTTCAAGTGTGCCTAGAAGATATCTAAGGATTCATTTAACTGCTATTTGGTGTGATTCCTTAGGAGCCGATTGGAACCTAGCACACATATATACACTAAACATAATATTTGGTCTACTTGCTGTTAAGTAAAGTAAGCTTCCTATCATGCCTCGGTAGTGCTTGGTATCTACTTGTTTCCCTTTTTCAACCTTGTCAAGACTAGTTGAGGTGCTCATGGGAGTTCCTATAGGTTTACTTTCTTCCATACCAAACTTCTTTAACATGTCTTTAATATACTTAGTTTGATTTATGAAAGTTCCATTTTTTGCTTGTTTGATTTGTAACTCTAGGAAGTAATTTAACTCTCCCATCATGCTCATCTTAAATTCTTTTTGCATAAACTTAGCAAATTCATTACATAAATCCTCATGAGTTGCTCCAAAAATAATATCATCAACATAAATTTGAACTATAAGCATGTCTTTGTTTTTGGTTTTTATAAATAAAGTGTTATCTATCTTTCCTCTTGAAAAATTGTTTTGAATTAGGAACTTGCTTAGTTTTTCATACCAAGCTCTAGGAGCTTGTTTCAATCCATATAAAGCTCTTGTTAACTTAAATACATGATTTGGATTTTTTGAATTTTCAAAACCTGGGGGTTGGTTGACATATACTTCTTCATCTATATATCCATTTAAGAATGCACTCTTTATGTCCATTTGGTATAATTTAAAATCCTTATAGGCAGCATAAGCTAAGAGCATCCCAGTTGCTTCCATTCTTGCTACGGGAGCAAAGGTTTCATCGTAATCAATACCTTCTTCTTGATTATAACCTTGTGCTACTAGCCTAGCTTTATTTTTTATAACTATCCCATTTTCATCCTTTTTATTTCTAAAAACTCATTTAGTTCTTATGATTGATTTGTCTTTGGGTTTTGGTATAAGTTCCCACACTTGACTTCTTTCAAATTGATTTAGTTCCTCTTGCATAGCTATAATTCAAGAATCATCTTTTAATGCTTCTTTAATATTCTTGGGTTCATCTTGAGATAAAAAGGCATAATGGTTGCAAATATTTTTCAATGAGGCTCGAGTGGTTATTCCTTTTGAAGTTTCACCAAGAATTTGTTCATTTGGGTGACTTTTATCATATCTCCATTCTTTAGGTAGTTCTAGATTTTCTAAAATGTTTTTATTTGAAGTTTCATTATTATTTTCTTCTTTTATTTCAAGATCTTCTTCTTTTTGTGGAATATCTTCTTTTTCTTCAATCTTAACTTTATTGTCATATTTGTTTGATTCATCAAATATTATGTGCATTGATTCAATGCTTATAAAAGTTCTTCTATTATAAACCCTATAGGCTTTGCTATTTGTAGAGTAGCCTAAGAAGATACCTTCATTAGATTTTACATCAAACTTTCCGACATCATCTTTAGTGTTAAGGATAAAACATATGCATCCAAATACATGAAAGTATGAGATATTAGGTTTTCTATCTTTCCATAGTTCATATGGCATTTTGTCTATACTTGATATTATAGACGCCCTATTTACAATATAACATGTTGTATTTACAGTTGTAGCCCAAAAGTATTTAGGTAGGTTATTTTCGTTTATCATTGTTCTTGCCATTTCTTGTAAGGTTCTGTTTTTTCTTTCTACCACTCCATTTTGTTAAGAAGTTCTAGGTGCTGAGAAATTATGACTTATTCCATATTCATTACAAAATTTATCAACCTCTTTGTTTCTAAATTCCCTACCTTGATCACTTGTAAAACTTGTTACATTAAAGTCCTTTTCATTTTTGTAATTTCTTACATAAGGTGATTAGCATGTCACAGACTTCATCTTTGTTTGCTAGGAATAATACCCAAGTGAATCTTGAATAATCCTCCACTATTACAAAAACATATTGTTTTCCTCCTAGGCTTAAGGTTCTAGTTGGACCAAATAAGTCTAGGTGTAATAGTACTAGGGGTCTTTTAGTAGATATATATTTTTTCTTTTTAAAGCTTGTTTTGACTTGCTTTCCCTTTTGGCATGCATCACACATCTTGTCTTTTTATGAATTTGGTATTTGGCAATCCTTTTACATGATTTTTCTTTGATAATTTGGATAATAGGTCCATGCTAGCATTTCCTAATTTTATATGTCATAGCCAACTTATTTCATTCATTGCTGCCAAACAAGTTACGTTTTGATTCACTAGGTTCTCAAGGTTTATACAATAAACATTATTTATCCTATGAGCCATAAACAAGGTTTTATTTTCTTTAGGATTTTGGATAACACGTTTTTTCTTTCTTAAAGGTTATTTCAAACTCTTTGTCACTCAATTGGCTAATGTTTAAAAGGTTGTGTTTTAATCCTTCTACTAATAACACATTATCAATGGTAATAGTAGATCGTTAACCTATTTTCCCGACGCCAATAATCTTACTGAAATTAGGAATAGCTTCCCAAGAGGGGGGTTGAATTGGATTCTTTTTTATTTTAATAATTTTTGAGCTTTTGCTTATGATACTAAGAAAAACAAAATTGATAATCACACTTGAAAATACTAAAATTTAAATTCAAAAGCCAATCAGTGAAATCAAAACAATTCAACCACTCAACCAAGAATATTAATACATTTGTCAATTTCCCTGTGATTGTCCTGTGATTGTTTACCACCTTCTTTGAGTAACCTCTTCGTATGCACTTCTCTTGATCAAGATTTCCACAGATTAACCAACATACTCTCTTTTGGGTTTCCACAAACGGTTAATCAAAACGTACTTTCTAAATATCAAGAGTCTTTGCTTATGTCTAACTTTTAAAACCTGCAACCTACACTTCAAATCACACAACAACAGCAAGTACAGAAAATAGAAAGTAAAAAAGAGAGAAAGACAGAAGGTTTTTTATGAGGTTCGGCTTCAATACAGCCTATGTCCTCGCCCTTGGCAAAACACCGAAGGGTTCCACTATAACAGTTCCATTACCGGGTGGAACAATGCCTGTTTACAACCACTCCTTGGCCAAGGCTAGAGCCCGCCTTCTCCAAACAATATACCCTTGTTTGGTCAATGATCCGATAGCCTGGAATCGTCCAAAATCTACAAGAGAGATATCAAAAAGCTGGTGTACAAGAGATGCTCACACAAAGAGCAGATTAGTACAAATTGAAACTATGTACTTCAAAAGATAAATATCAAGAAAGAAATACACTTTTGAAGCTTTACAAGGATTTCACCAAATTCCTTTTCTCAATATGAGAAATCAATTGATGAGCAAAAAATATCAGAATCACAGCACTTTCAGATTACAAGAGATTGAACAAAGTGAGATTTTGAGAGCAAGAGAGCTTGAGAGATTTTTAATGCTTGGTGTATTTTTAATTTACAAGAATCATGTATTTATAGGCTTCCAAGCAAGTTTCCTTGTTGCAAGAGTTTCCTTAGAGAGTTTCCCAAGTTGTTAGAAAATTTGGGGTTCAAACGGCTATAATTTAAAAAAAAAAGATTTTTTAAAAATTTGCCCGTTGAACAGTGTTCAGATATATGAGGATTCGAGGTCAGACGTCTAAAGTTCCTGAAACCCTTTAATAATTGAACTAGATACAGGGTCAGATGTCTTGAGAGAAGGTTCAGACGTCTGAGGTGCCAGGTTTAGATATTTGAAGTCGCGTGTTCAGACGTCTGAACTACTACTGCCTGTTTCTGTTTTGATCCATAAAATCTTCAGATGTCTGCACTTAATCTTCAGATTTTTGAAGTAATTCTTCAGATTTCTGAACATGAATTTCAGTCATCTGAAGTTGCCACTTCAGATATCTGAACTGAAAAGTTCAGTCATCTGATCTGCCAAGAACCTATTTTTTTTAAAAAAAAAATTGTTTAGAAACTGATTTGCTCTCTTATGATTTTTACAAGACTTATTTCAGAAATCTTAAATAGGTCTTTGAGTCCTTATAATCTCTTGGAAGAGCTTCAAAACATATTTCAAACGATATTTTAGCTTTTGAAATACTTACAAATTGTTTCCTAAGCCTTTATATATCATGCTTGAATTCTTTCTCATTCATTGCTTTTGAAGTTCTTTGAAAATTTGCTTGAGCTAACTTTATCTGCAAATGCCTTAGTTTCTCCTTGGATCATTGATTATTTGTCCCACACTTGATTCATACTTGATCTTTACTTGAATCACACTTGATCTTTACTTGAACCATACTTGATCCATATTTCTTGAAACACAAAAACTCAACCTTTCCAAGTTAAATAGTCCTTTGTTTGTTATCACCAAAACCGATTGAAAAACTTTGTTAGGCCAACAATCTCCCCCTTTTTGATGATGACAAACAAGGAGTAAAGATAAAGATTTTATGAAAAATGAAGTACTCCCCCTTACTATAAGCCGTAGAAAGTTTCATCAGGATTTTATGAAAAATGAAGTACTCCCCCTTAAGTTTACATGTAAGTTCACATGTGTCCATATATGTTAAGTTCAGTTTAAATTCATATATGTTAACCATGTTAGTTCATATGGAAAAGGTTCATTTGTTCACATGTGGTTCATCAAGTTCTCATGTTGTAGTTCATCAAGTTCTCATGTAGTTCATTCATCAAGTTCTCATGTTATAGTTCATCAAGTTCTCTTACGTTATCTTTACTAAGCACTCTCTCCCCCTTTTTCATTAGTCAAAAAGAGTAACAAGATTTATGAAAAACCATCAAAAAGGCATTCTTATAATCCAGAAGGTAATCAGTACAAGAGGCAGTACATAGGAGTTTCATGTGTTTCCATACAAAAACAGAAATGTAACACAAAAAGCTGCATTGTATCATGATTACATACATCTGAGATATATGAGTCTTGATACTTTATGATAAACAAAAAAAATTCATAGAGTCCTAAGATATGTAGTTTCTAACTATACTATTCTTCTTCTTCAGAACAATCTCCTTGTTCTTCTTCTCCTTCTTCTTCTTCTTCTTGGGTTCCTTCTTCTTTAGTATTCCCTTCATCTCCTTCTTCTTTAGAATTTCCTTCTTTTTCTACAGAGTCATCATCATCATCATCATCATCTCCACTCTGAGGAGCGGAGCTAATATCCATAGGATCACTTCCCTTAGAGGATTTTGCTTGATATTGTTCTATATGAGTGACCCGCTTATCGAGTGATGTGACTTTTTCTTTAATATTTTGAAGTCCAGTGCGTACTTTAGAAGAAAAGTTGGAGAAATCCTTTTGAAAGGATAACAACCATGAAGGTGCGTCTTGAGATAGCCAAGGTCCTGTGTAGAAGAAGATTGTGCGGGCTGAGGCTGAGGCTGAAGTTGAGGCTGCTGCAGAGGCAGGTGGTGCATATGTAGTCCTTCATGTTTTCAAGTACCATCCTGAACTTCCCTTGTCATACCCCATCTGCTTGAGAGAAGTCTCATTGAAAAGATCATATCGAGTTCTTTTTATGAAAAATTCAGAGATATTGGTAATATTAAGATGAGTAAAGAGAAGAGTAAGAATTCCTCCATAAGGAAGAATAACTCGAGAAGATTCTATTTTGGTCCACATCCACCTAAAGATTAAACTAGCCAAGTCTAGTTTCTTTCCTTTAAGCAGACACCAAAGAACAAAGCATTCAATATAAGAAAGATGATCAAAAGAGCCTTGTTTTGGTATGATATTGTTTGAAACAAGTTTATGCAAAATCTGGCATTTTATGTTCAGTTGCTTGTATAGTGGAGGATGTGCAAAATAGATAGGTTCATTTTCCATGATCAGTGGAAGAAAAGCTTCAGGAGTGAATCCTTGTTCTAGGATCCAAGATTGAGCAAACATAGGACAGTTAAAATCTCCTGGAGTAATTTTGAAAATGGGAGACAATATTTCAGAATTCAACAAAATTTTCTTTCCTTTAACTTCTAAAGAAAAAACCCCATTTTCATATACCATATTAGCATAGAAAATTTTGACAAGATGTGGAAAAGAACCTTTGGGTTGTTGAGTGATGAAATCAAGCCAACCAATGTCATGAAATAATGAAAGGATATCTGAAAACTCAGTAGTGAAAAATGATACATCCAAGATTTTACCTAAGATTGGTTCTACAAAACTTAGTGAATTTCGATAATGGATTCGAGCTCGAGGAGCAACCAACCATTTGTCAATATTTTGAGCATCCTTCCCCGATGAAGAACCCTTGTTTGCAATCTGCTTGATTCGAGGCATGAAGATACGAGATTTTGGATGCCCTAGGTTTCGTGAGGTGAATCTTTGTAGAGAAGAAGCTTTAGATTAAAGTGAGGATAGGAGAAGATGAAGAGGGAGGAGTTCGGATGAGTGAAGCAAGCAACTTCAGAAGTCTGAAATTAGGGTTTAATGTGCTAAAAGTATTTAAACTCCACGACTTCAGATGTCTGAAGATTATCTTCAGATGTCTGAAGTTTTTAAAGCCTGAAATTTTAAAAGTCAGTAGGCGCTCAAACGTCTGAAGTCCCAGGTTGAACCTGTATGCTACAGTGCTCAGACGTCTAGGATGTGAAGTTCAGACGTCTGAAGTGCATAAAAATTTTGAAATTTCACTTCTAATATACTTTTCTGCTATGGATTAGCCCAAGTTCTCTCCTTATATGTATAAATCTTTCTTCACTTAGGGGTTTTGTAAATATGTCAGCCCATTGATCACTTGTATTTATAAATTCAAGAATTATATCCTCTTTTTGAACATGATCTCTCTAAAAATGATGTCTTATGTCTATATGCTTAGTTCTTAAGTGTGAAATTGGATTTTTCGATATATTTATAGCACTTGTATTATCACACTTTATTGGTATTGTTTTATACTCTAGATTGAAACCTTTTAATTGTTGTTTCATATATAAGATTTGTGCACAACAACTTCCCGCTGCCACATATTCAGTTTCGACGGTTGATAATGCTATAGAGTTTTGTTTCTTTGAGAACCATGACACTAACAATTGTCCTAGAAAGTGACATGTCTCACTTGTACTTTTTCTATCAATTTTACATCTAGCATAATCAGCATCGGAGTAACTTATCATATTAAAATCCATGTCCTTTGGATACCATAAACCTAGATCAAGTGATCCTACCAAGTACCTAAGAATTCTCTTAACGACTATTAAGTGGGATTCCTTGGGTGTTGATTGAAATCTAGCACACATACACACACTAAACATAATATCAGGCCTATTAGCAGTTAAATATAGTAAACTACCAATAATTCCTCTATAGTGTGTTATGTCTACTTGTTTTCCTTTTTCATCTTTATCAAGACTTGTGGTTGTACTCATAGGAGTTCCTATGGGTTTACTTTGTTCCATATCAAACTTTTTGAGCATATCCTTGATGTACTTAGTTTGATTTATGAAAGTTCCATTTTTAGCTTGTTTTATTTGTAATCCTAGAAAATAATTTAGCTCCCTCGTCATACTCATTTCAAATTCTTTTTGCATACATGTGGCAAATTCCTTGCATAGATTTTCATTTGTAGCTCCAAATATAATATCATCCACATATATTTGAACTATTAGCATATCTTTGTTTTTGGATTTAATGAATAAAGTACTGTCAACCATTCCTCTTGTAAATTCATTTTTACGTAAAAATTTACTTAACCTTCCATACCAAGCTCTTGGAGCTTGTTTCAAACCATAAAGGGCTTTTGTCAATTTGAATACATGGTTTGGATTTTTGAAATTTTCAAAACCTGGAGGTTGTTTGACATACACTTCTTCATTTATATATCTATTTAAGAATGCACTCTTTACATCCATTTGATATAACTTAAAATCCTTATGGGCTGCATAAGTTAAAAGCATCCTAATTGTTTCCATCCTTGCCATAGGGGCAAAGGTTTCATCGAATCAATTCCTTCTTCTTGATTATACCCTTGTGCTACTAGTCTTACTTTATTTCTTACAACTACTCTATTTTCATCCTTCTTATTTCTAAACACCCATTTAGTTCCTATGATTGATTTATCTTTGGGTTTAGGTATAAGTTCCCACACTTGACTTCTTTTAAATTGATTTAGTTTCTCTTGCATAGTTATAATCCAAGAATCATCATTTAAGGCTTCTTCAATATTTTTGGGTTCATCTTGGGATAAAAAAGCATAATGATTGCAAATATTTTTTAGTGAGGCTCTAGTGGTTATTCCTTTTGAGGTTTCACCAAGAATTTGTTCTTTTGGATGATTTTTATCATATTTCCATTCTTTAAGAAGTTTCATATTTTCTGTAAGGTTATTATTTGGAGCATCATCATTATTTTCTTCTTTTATTTCAAGGTCTTCTTCCTTTTGTGAAGTATCTTCTTTTTCATCATTCATATCTTTAATGTCATAATTATTTGATTCATCAAAAGTTATATGAATTGATTCCATAATTGTAGAAGTTCTTTTATTATAAATCCTATAAGCTTTACTATTTGTAGAATAACCTAGGAAGATACCTTCATCCGACTTTGCATCAAACTTTCCTAAACCATCTTTAGTATTAAGTATAAAACATTTACATCCGAATACATAAAAGTAGGAAATATTAGGTTTTCTATCTTTCCAAAGTTCATATGGTGTTTTATCTATTTTTGATCTTATTGATACCCTATTTACAATATAACATGCTGTATGTACAACTTCTGCCCAAAAGTATTTAGGTAAATTATTTTCATTAAGCATTGTTCTTGTCATTTCTTGTAGAGTTCTATTTTTCCTTTCAACAACTCCATTTTGTTGTGGAGTTCTAGGTGCTGAAAAATTGTGAGTTATTCCATGTTCATTACAAAATTTATCAACTTCCTTGTCTTTAAACTCTCTTCCTTGGTCACTTCTAAAGCTTGTTACATTATAGCCTTTCTCATTTTGTAATTTCTTGCAGAAGGTTATTAATTGGTTACAAGCTTCATCTTTGTTTGCTAGAAATATTACGCAAGTAAATCTTGAATAATCATCTACTATTACAAAACCATATTGTTTTCCACCTAAGCTTAAGGTTCTAATTGGACCAAATAAGTCTAGATACAAGAGTTCTAGGGGTCTTTTGGTGGATATGAATTTTTTCTTTTTGAAGCTTGTTTTTACTTGCTTTCCCTTTTGACAAGCATCACACAACTTGTCTTTTATGAATTTAGTATTTGGTAGTCCTTTTACAAGATTTTTCTTTAATAATTTAGATAGTAGGTCCATGCTTGTATGTCCTAGTTTTCTATGCCATAACCAAATTACTTCATTCATAACTGTCAAACAAGTTATGTTTTGATTTGCTAAGTTCTCAAGATTTATGCAATAGACATTATTTATTCTATGAGCTATAAATAGAGTTTCTTCGTTTTTAGGATTTTGAATGACACATTTTTCTTTCATAAATATTATTTCGAACCCTTTGTCACTTAATTGACTAATACTTAAAAGATTATGTTTTAGTCCTTCCACTAATAGCACATTTTCTATAGTGAGTGAAGGTTCTTTACCAATTTTTCCGATACCAATAACTTTACCTTTGGCATTGTCGCCGAAAGTGACGTATCCCCCATCCTTTTGTTTTAAGTAGTGAACTTGGTCTTGTCACCAGTCATATGCCTTGAACACCCGCTGTCCAAGTACCATTTGTCCGTTGTCATTGTTGTCCTAAGGCAAACCTACAATGAGGGATACTATGTGTTAGTTTTTGGAACCCAAATTCTTTTGACTTTCTTTGTTTTGTTGTTAGTTCCACTATTTTCTTTCCATTCTCCTTGAACTTTAACATATTTTTTTTTAATGGGCAATTAAACATCACATGACCTTTAGTCTTGCACAAATAGCAAGTGGTATGTTCATATTTGTTATTTGATGAAGTGTTGGCATAGTATTTAGCTTCCTTAACAAAGTATCTCATGTATAACTTTTTATTCTTTTTATTGCTTAACCGTTGTAGCCTATTCCTTCTTTGTTCCCATGAAGCCTTTGCTGTCCAATCATCTTTTCAAAGTTTTCTTTACCATTGGTAAAGGTATAGATAATCTTTTCTTTATCTTCAACTGCCTTTTTGAGTTCATTTGTTTCTAGATCCTTTTTATTTAAGTTATCTTTATGAGTTTTTCCTAACTCTTGTGTTGCTATATTTATCTCTTCTTCCAACTTCTTAATATGAGAATTTTTTTCTTCTTCAATAGTTTTGAATGATTCAAGTTGTTTCACAAGTTCTTTATTTTGATCTTTCAAAGTTATATTTCTCTTAGAAATTTTTATAAATCTTTTATATAATGAGAATAACTCATCTTGTAATTCCTTATAAGAAGGCAAGCTATCACACGACTTATCACAAGACTCATTTTGAGATTTAGTTGAAAAGTAGTAAGAATTTACCTCTTCGTCATTCGCCATGAAGCATATATTAGCCATCTCTTGTTCACTTGTTTCGATTTCAGTTTCGCTGGAGCTTGAGTCAGCCCAAGTAGCCTTCATTGCTTCCTTCTTTTTCTTCTTGTCTTTCTTGAACAACGAGCAGTCCGGTTTGATATGCCCTGATTTTTTGCAATGATAACAAATTGGTGGTTCATTCTTACCTTTATTTTCTTTCCTACTTGTCTCTCCTTTTTCGGTTTTCTTTTTATTAAAATTTCTAGGAAACCTTTTATTTCTTCTGTAGAATTTTCCTAGTCTCTTGGTAATGAATGCCAATTCATCTTGATCTAAGTCACTTGTTTCACTTTCTTCTTCACTAGTGTTGTGGCTAGATGCTTTTAGTGCTATGGATCTTTTATGCTTTGGTTCAAGATTCCTTTCTTTCAAGGACATTTCATAGGTGAGAAGTGAGCCTATAAGTTCATCCAAAGAAGTAGTCTTAAGGTTTCTACCTTCCGTGATAGTTATAGGCTTTGGTTCCCAAATAAAGGGAAGGTCTCTTAGAATTTTTCTGATCATTTCATAGGTAGTATAGGTTTTTCCTAAGGCGCTTAAGGAGTTTATTATGTGGGTAAATTTGGTGTACATGCTTGATATTGTTTCATCAGAATTCATCTTGAATGCTTCGTATTCGCTTATTAACATGTCTATCCTATTATCTCTAACATCAACGGTTCCTTCATAAGTTACTTCTAGTCCCAAATCTCCTTAGCTGTTTTGCAAGCAATTACTCGGTTAAATTCATTAGCATCTAATGCACAATATAACGCATTAATAGCACTTGCATTTGAAGCATTTTATAATCTGTGGCAGTCATATCTTTCTTTTCTTTTGGAATATGTTTTACATCAACTATTTTAGTGGGGATAAGATTTCCATCCATAACGACTTCCCATGCTTTCCAATCCATGTGTTGGAGATATATTTCCATTCTCTTTTTCCAAAAGGTATAATTGTGTCCACAAAAGATTGGTGGACGGGTTGAAGATTGGCCTTCACCAAAGGGTGCTACTCCAATGTTTGCCATTAGATCTTTTTATAGTTTCTTGTTAGGAATTTCTATAACTAGGCTCTAATACCAATTGAAATTAGGAATAGCTTCCCAAGAGGGGGGGTGAATTGGATTTTTTTTTTATTTTAATAATTTTTGAGCTTTTGCTTATGATACCAAGAAAAACACAATTCATAATCACACTTGAAAATACTAAAATTTAAATTCACAAGCCAATCAATGAAATCAAAACAATTCAACCACTCAACCAAGAATATTAATACTTTTGTCAATTTCCCTGTGATTGTCCTGTGATTGTTTACCACCTTCTTTGAGTAACCTCTTCGTATGCACTTCTCTTGATCAAAATTTTCGCAGATTAACCAACGTATTCCCTTTTGGGTTTCCCCAAATGGTCAGTCAAAACGTACTTTCTAATTATCAAGAGTCTTTGTTTATGTCTAACTTTTAAAACCCGCAACCCGGCACTTTAAATCACACAACAGCAGCAAGTACAAAAAATAGAAAGTAAAGAAGAGAGAAAGACACAAGGTTTTTTACGACGTTCGACTTCAACACAGCCTACGTCCTCTCCCTTGGCAAAACACCGAAGGGTTCCACTATAGCAGTTTCGTTACCAGGTGGAACAATGCCTGTTTACAACCACTCCTTGGCCAAGGCTAGAGCCCGCCTTCTCCAAACAATATACCCTTGTTTGGTCAACGATCCGATAGCCTGGAATCTTCCAAAATCTACAAGAAAGATATCAAAAAGCTGGTGTACAAGAGATGCTCACACAAAGAGCAGATTAGTACAAATTGAAACTATGTACTTCAAAAGATAAATATCAAGAAAGAAATACACTTTTGAAGCTTTACAAGGATTTCACCAAATTCCTTTTCTCAATATGAGAAATCAATTGATGAGCAAAAAATATCAGAATCACAGCACTTTCAGATTACAAGAGATTGAACAAAGTGAGATTTTGAGAGCAAGAGAGCTTAAGAGATTTTCAATGCTTGGTGTATTTTTGATTTACAAGAATCATGTATTTATAGGCTTCCAAGCAAGTTTCCTTGTTGCAAGAGTTTCCTTAGAGAGTTTCCCAAGTTGTTAGAAAATTTGGGGTTCAAACGGCTATAATTTAAAAAATAAGATTTTTTAAAAATTTGCCCGTTGAACAGTGTTCAGATGTCTGAGAATTCGAGGTCAGACGTCTGAAGTTCCTGAAACCCTTTAAAAATTGAACTAGATACAGGGTCAGATGTCTTAAGAGAAGGTTCAGACATCTGAGGTGCCAAGTTCAGATGTCTGAAGTCGCGAGTTCAAACGTCTGAACTTCTACTGCCTGTTTCTGTTTTGATCCATAAAATCTTCAGACGTCTGCACTTAATCTTCAGATTTCTGAAGTAATTCTTCAGATGTCTGAACATGAAGTTCAGTCATCTAAAGTTGCCACTTCAGATATCTGAACTAAAAAGTTCAGTCATCTGATCTGCCAAGAACCTATTTTTTTTAAAAAATTTCTTTAAAAACTGATTTGCTCTCTTATGATTTTTACAATACTTATTTCAGAAATCTTAAATAGGTCTTTGAGTCCTTATAATCTCTTGGAAGAGCTTCAAAACATATTTCAAACGATATTTTAGCTTTTGAAATACTTACAAATTGTTTCCTAAGCCTTTATATATCATGCTTGAATTCTTTCTCATTCATTGCTTTTGAAGTTCTTTGAAAATTTGCTTGAGCTAACTTTATCTGCAAATGCCCTAGTTTCTCCTTGGATCATTGATTAGTTGTCCCACACTTGATTCAAACTTGATCTTTACTTGAATCACACTTGATCTTTACTTGAACCATACTTGATCCATATTTCCTGAAACACAAAAACTCAACCTTTCCAAGTTAAATAGTCATTTGTTTGTTATCACCAAAACTGATTGAAAAACTTTGTTAGGCCAACACTTACCTTTGGCATTATTGCCGAAGGTGACATATCCTCCATCCTTTTTTCTTAGAGAGATAAACTTGGACTTATCACCGGTCATATGTCTTGAACACCCGCTATCCAAATACCACTTATCCGTTAACGATATTGTCCTAAAACATACCTACAATGGAGGATTCATTGTGTTAGTCTTTGGAACCCATATTCTTTTAACTTTCTTTATTTTGTTGTTAGTTCCATTATTAACTTTCCATTCTCCTTATACTTTAACATACTTTCTTTTTAGTCAACAATCAAACATTACGTGACCTTTAGTCTTGCACATATAGCAAGTAGTGTGTTCATGTTTGTTGTTTGAGGAAGTGCTAGCATAGTGCTTGGCTTCCTTGACGAAATATCCCATGTATAATTTCTTATTCTTTTTATTTGTTTTACCATTATAACCTATTCCTTTTTTATTTCCATGTAGCCTTTGCTGTCCAATCATCTTTTCAAAATTATCTTTACTTTTTGTAAAGTTATATATAAATTTTTCTTTATCCTCTATTAATTTCTTAAGTTCATTCACTTCTAAATCTTTTTTATTCAAGTTTTCTTTATGAGTTTTGCCTAATTCTTGAGTTACTTTATTTACTTCCTCCTTTAACATCTCAATACAATAGTCTTTTTCTTTTTCAATGGTTTTGAATGATTCAAGTTGCTTCAATAGTTCTTTAGTTTGATCCTTCAAGGTTATATTTCTTTTGGAAATTTTTATAAATCTTTTATGTAGGGAAAACAATTCAGTTTGTAATTCCTTGTATAGGGGCATACTATCACATGACTCATCACAGGATTCATTGTAAGATTATGTTGAAGAGTAGTAGAAATTTACCTCTTTATCATTCGCCATGAAGCATATGTTTGTCATCTCTTGTTCACTTGATTTATTTTCCGTTTCGCTGGAGCTTAAGTCATCCTAAGTAGCCTTCATAGCTTCCTTCTTTTTCTTCTTGTCTTTCTTAAGCAATGGGCAGTCCGGTTTGATATGCCCTGGTTTCTTACAGTGATAGCATATTGGAGGTTTATTTTTACTTTTATTTTCTTTTCTACCTTAATCTCCTTTTTCATTTTTCCTTTTATTGAACTTTCTAGGAAATCTTTTATTCCTTCAATAACTTACCTAGTCTCTAAGTGATGAATGCTAATTCATCTTGATCTAAATCACTTGTCTCACTTTCCTCTTCACTTGAGCTGTGGCTAGATGCTTTAAGTGCAATAGATTTCTTATGCTTTGGTTAGGATTTCTTTTTTTTAAAGTCATTTCATAGGTAAGGAGTGAACCTATGAGTTCATCTAAGGAGGTGGTCTTAAGGTTTCTTCCTTCGGTAATTGTTGTAGCCTTTGGTTCCCATATGGAGGGAAGGCCTCTCAAAATTTTCCTAATCATTTCGTAGGTGGTATAAGTTTTATCTAAGGCACTTAAGGAATTGATTATGTGGGTGAATCTTGCGTACATACTTGATATGTTTTCATCTAGATTCATCTTGAATGCTTCATACTCGCTTGTTAACATGTCTATCCTATTGTCCCTAACATCAACAGTTCCTTCATATGTAACTTCTAATTTGTCCCATATTGCTTTAGCCGTCTTGCAAGCCATGACCCTATTAAATTCGTTAGCGTCTAAAGCACAATACAAAGCATTTATAGCACTTGAATTTATTTGAAGCATTTTATAATCTGAATCGATCATATCCTTTTTCTCTTTTGGAATCTGTTTTCCATCTACTATTTTAGTGGGAATGAGGTTTCCATCGATAACTACTTCCCATGCTTTCCAATCCATGTGTTGGAGGTAGATTTGTATTCTCTTCTTCCAAAAGGCGTAGTTGTATCCACAAAATATTGGTGGACGAGTTGAGGATTGGCCCTCTTCAAAAGGAGCTACTCCTATGTTTGCTATTTAGATCTCTTTATAGTTTCTTGTTAGGAATTTGCTATTACTAAGCTCGAATACCAATTGAAATTACGATAGCTTCCCAAGAGGGGGGTGAATTGGGATTTTAAAATTCTTTCCTTTTTAATACTTGTTTTATATCAACAATCACAACAAGTAATCACAAAATCAAATCAACACTAAGCAATCAACAAAATAATCAAAATCTTGATCTTTATATCAATAGCCCTATATCAAAATGTAAAGCATGCAGAATTTATATAAGCCTTATGTTATTTCACAATCACACTTCTTCTTTGGGTTTAATTATTAAACAAACTTTCAAATTAATAAGTTTAGGATGATTAACCAACGTAATCCCTTTCGGTTTTCACAATCAATGCTGATCAAGCCAAACGAGTTATCTTTCGGTCTATTTAACAACCATACACTCATAAATTAACAATTTAAAGCATACACGCATGTTGTAAGTTTTGCTGAAAAATAAAGAGTAAGGAAGAAGAGAGACAAAAGGTTTTTAGGAGGTTCAGCTTATACCCAGCCTACGTCCTCGCCTTTGGCAAACCACCAAAGGATTCACTAATTCAATTCTGTTGACGAGTGGAACAATACCGATTACAACCACTCCTTTCTTTAGGCTAGAGCCCGCCTCTCCAAACGATATTCCCTCATTTGGTCCAATGATTCTACAACCTTGAATCATCTATAAACAAGAAACAAGATAGAGAAAAGTTTGTGTACAAAAGACACTCTCATAGCAAAGTAAATTAGTACAAGTTTCAGCACAAGTATACTTCAAAGTAAATCAAATATATAAAAGGATTGAAGCTCAAACTGAATTTAGATCACCAAATAGCTTCCACGTATTGAAAGATTCAGACTTTGAACACTCTTCTTTGGAATTTGTATCAGTAGTAACTCAGTGGTTGAAGTAGGATGAACACAAGAGAGTTTTAGAGCTTTTAGGGAATTTTGATTGCTAGAAAATTTCTTGGTGTAAAAAATCTTTGAAGTTTAGGGCTATTTATAGAAGTTTAAAAGTAATTCCTTGCACCCCAAGTTTATTTGGAGTAATCCCCAAGTTTTTAAAAAGAGTAGTGCCTAAGAAATCCATTTAAAAAATCTTCCCATTGGGGTATTTTAAAAAAAAGTTCAAGTGGCAGTCACCTGCCATAGAGGAATTTCAAAACACAAAACATTGTCAGTCGCCTGGCTGTGCTCAGGAAGTCGCCTGGCTATGCTCAGGCAGTCGCCTGGCACCCTATTGCCTCTTTGAAAATTCCTTATTTAATTTGAGCAGTCGCCTGCCACATGAAGGTAGTCTCCTAACCTATTAGATTTCAAAAACTTTTCTTCTTTTGAACCCTTATTCACTTTGATTTTTTTTTAAAACATTATTTAGGGTTTTTCTAACACCATTTTTCTAAGTTTCCTTTTGTCTTATAAAAGCTTCAATTCAGTTTATATTTGAAGTTTACTTGAAGTACTTACATCCAACCATTCTTAAAACTATATTCTTGTGATATTCAATTGATTCTTTCTTCTTCAATCATTTTTGAGCTTCAGATGATCTTTCTTTCTTGGTCTTTTTGAATAGTACTTTCATCATAAGCTTTATCATCCTTTTGAGCTTTGAACTCTCTCTAAGCTTTGCCTTCTTCCTGGAAAACTTTCATTTGAAACAAACCATATTAAACATATCATGGTTTGTTATCATCAAAATAAGAATTGTAAGCCTTGTTAGGCCAACACTCCTAACTCAAACACTTATCCTGAAACTAGGGTAGTACCCCAACCTCCTCTACCTCTGAGCTTACTCCGCTCGTCTAGAATGTTTGAATTTCTGGGGTGAGACACCTCTTAGTAAGTGGGAATAGGTTATTATCAGTGTGTGACAATATGAGTTTTAGTGTTCCAGAAATACAATCATAATTTACTTTTCCTTTCACTGTGAAATCATGTAAAACTGTAAACACGCATATACAAATATATTTCAAAATACATACTTTTCTTTCTCATCATACTCTGTATAAGACAATAACTCTGCATAAGTAAGTACGCATATATGCATAGAAGAACTACCTTGCATGGATAAACAACATCATGTATTAACCCCGCATGATCCCGGTTATGCGGGACCATAGGTTAGACCTAGTCATGGTTGGCCTAACTAGACTAAGTCAGTTGTATCTATATTTGTAACTATGAGTACAAGTACCCTACCCAAGTGGTCTAGACTCCAGGGGCTAACTCTACACTTCTATGGCACAATCGATTGTATACCACCAACACTCTATCTAAGAAGTGTGGTTGCACTGGTATCTGTGAAGCTACGGTACCGTGCTTAGCTATGGTTTATCAGGGTTCTAAAACCATATAATGCGATTTCCAAAACAATATAATAACATGATTTCATTTCACAAATCAGTATAATTTGTCATACTATAGATCTAAACAAAATAACTAAAAATACTGTAACTTTGTATAAAATACTGTACTGTAGTCCTTAATAGGATGTTGTCATACATATAATTTTTGTATTGTAGTCCTTAATAGGACGTTGTCATACTGTATAAGTTTTGTACAGAGTCCTTAATAGGACGCTGTCAAACTATATAATTTCTATACTGTAGTCCTTAATAAGACACTGTCATACTATATTTTTTCTGCACTGTAGTCCTCAATAGGACGATGTCATACTGTATTATTTCTGTATTGTAGTCCTTAATAGGACGATGTCATACTGTATTATTTCTGTACTGTAATCCTTAATAGGACACTAAAATTCTGTATAAATCTGTATAAAATCTTTATACTTCCATAATGTAGTTCAGTATAAAATATCATCATGCTATAAGTTTGTATAAATCCATATCTCCATCTCTATATACATATTACCATACAAACCAACAAAATCATTATGCATAATATTCAACTCATGCCACACATTTTAAGTGATAATCTATACTATAACATTTTACTGAAAATATTGGTAAATACATCTTTAGGGTTTTGCTCAACTCAATAACCCAACTTTCTCAAAACATGCATATATTATTTAGAAATCACATGTTATAATTTAATCTATAAAATTTTTGAAAACTCCTGACATAATCTATTCCTCTCACCTATTTCTTGGAATTTGCCTGTAGGGATCCTAAATTGTGCCTACGGCGTGCATACCAAAACCCTGTATCCATAAATCTTAATTTAATCAACTCAACCCCATAATATTTATCCTTTTAACATTCCCAAGGCCAACATATTGCAATAACTAATTAAATTGGAAAAACAACTTCCTTACCCTTGTTTTGGAGTGATGCCTGGAATCCTCAACCAGCTAATCCACCCCGATTAAACTGTAGAGAACATCGCTAGGTTCCTGAAATGATGTTCCTTCTTCAATTCTAGATGAGATCAGACCAAAAATCAAAGAGAGAGAGCAGAGAGGCCACAACCCTAAGAGAGAGAGAGAGAGAGAGAGAGAGAGAGAGAGAGAGAGAGAGAGAGAGAGAGAGAGAGATTTAATTTTTTTTTTTAAGAAAATGAGCTGCAGGAACCTTATATATAAGCTACTGTGAGACGAAACTGTCGATGGTTTGGTTTTTAACCAAACCTTTTTCTTATCGTTTTACCCTTACTTGGCCACAGTAACTCAAAATCGTTGACAGTTTTCTGAACTCACCCAAAACCGTCGACAGTTTGGCCTATACCAAACCAATTTTTTCCTCTTTTCTTTATTATTTCAATACTTACTATTTTCCGGAAAACCGTCAACGGTTTGGCTTGTACCAAACCAATTTTTTCCTCTTTTCTTTATTATTTCAATACTTACTATTTTCCGGGTCTCTATAGTATCAGAGCCACCAAGAGTTTTTTTTTTTTTTTTTTTACAAGGGTGGGGGAGAGTTTGAGTGTGCATCAACAACAACTCCCTATATTGTTGCAGCAATCTAGTCATGGCCTCGGAAAACTTTGTACAACCTTCTATTCCATGCTTTGATGATCATTATGACCATTGGGGCATGCTAATGGAGAATTTCTATAAAAACTCCAAAAACAGAGATATAAAAAAATTAGTGGATTGATTTCCAAATAAAAAATAAAAAAAATAAAAAATAATAATAATAAATAAATAATTAATTAATTAATTAAAATTTTAATTAATTAACTAATTAATTAATCGGATTTAAAAGAAAAAGAAAAAAAATTAATTAAAATTTATTTTTATTTTTATTAATAAAATATATTATTATATTAATTAAATATATTATTATTATTATTATTATTTCCTTAAGCCTGGAAGCTTCAGGCTTCTTCAAGATTTTTCTTCTTCTTCTTCTTCTTTCTTTTCTTCTTCTTTTATTTTCCTTTTCCTGCGCGTGCAGGTTCATTCTCTCTCCTCACGTTCTCTCTCTCTCTCTCCTCGATTTTGTGGCGGATTTTTGCCTGATTGAAAATCCGAAGATACCACTGGACTCCATTCACCACTACTGTCATTTCTACCGGAGCGGATCGGTGGTAGGAGCGGCGTAGACATATTCCCTGGGGTAAGCCATTTTCCCCTTTTTTCTTTAATTTCTTGCAAAATATAAGCCCAATTAACGAACGGACACCACCACGAGAATCTAGGGATGATTCTCTACAAGTCTAGTGGGACGGAATTCTCGTGGGGGGTGTCGGGCCAAAACCCTAAATTTAGGATGCAGGGGTCATTAAGAGGTTTATTTTTAATTAATTAGCATTAATTTAGAAATGCTAAAATATTGAGCATTTTGGGTTGAAGTAGGATTTCTGGAATTTGGGGCCCAGGTGAGCACCGCGGGTGTAATTTTGGGACCCGCAGGAAAAATTTAGAAAATTAAGTGGTTTAAATAATAGTTTAAATATTAATTTGAGGTATATGGGGCCTAAGGAAGGTTAGATGGGTATTATTTTGGAGAAATAGATTAATTAATTTGGGGAAAATGTAAATTGCAGGAGTTAAATTTTGGGCGCCAAGGGCGTGAAATTTTGGATTCGAGCGAGACTCTCGGTAAGCCAGGTAAGGGGAATAAATTATAGCAGTGTTTTTAGAATTATTATTTGAATGAATACGTGAAATTGAGCATATGATATTTTGTCTGAAAATTATTATGATATAAATATCATATAAATTGTGTGGCATTTGAGTAATTGTAAATTGTGATATTTTGGAGTGTAAAATATAATAATGTGTAATTTCTGAGAAAATATTGAGATGAGAATTACTTATGTGATTAGTGAAAAATAATGTAATATGGTATTATTATATGAGTAGAAATGTTTTGCCTAGAAAATGGAATTTTGTGAATTATTGATATTGAAAAATAATGAAATGTGGTATTTATTTGTGAGTGGAAATTATTTGCATGAGAAATGAGTATTTTGGGAAAATGTGAAAAATACATGAAATATGATATATGATATTACGAGATGATGAAATGTGCACAGAAAATGATGAGAATATTTATATTGAACTAAATTGTGATATACTGGAATATAATTGATGAAATGCCAATACCGCATAATGATTGCAGGTATGTGGTGGTAAACCCTGTTGGATGGTTATGATATTTAGCAAGGTACCGTTGCGAGTGGTGTTAGTGCAACCACACTGACTCTTGAAGCGTGTAGCGTGACAGTTGACTATGCCATTGTGTAGGGTTGTTGGGCCTCCTGAGTCCGGATCAGGGTATTAGGCCAGCCAGTCGTACTACAGACGCGATATGTGATATGATATTTGATCTAACCGGGTCGGCCAACCGCGGTTAGATCCAGCCTTCGGGCCGCACAACCTTGACCATGGGGGGAAGCATGGCGTGTATAGAAAGATCCTTAGGGTGGCCATGAGTTACAGACGCAATGTTGGTATTTGATACTGAGGATACTCATGAGCCGGAAAGTAAAGTGGAAATGAAAAGTGAAAGAATGATTAAATTGGCTAAAATGAGGAATGAAAGAAAGAATGGAAATTGAAAAATAAAGAATGATAAAATTAAGAAATGAAACAGTGTGAGTTAATAATATAAATAATTAAGGCGAAGTGAAACTCTCCACCTGAGGGCTTACTGAGTAAGGTGAGTGCCCTGATGGGTATCAGATGTGGCCATACCCGGCTGCATAACATGTTAGGACAGAGGGAAGCTACCTGTATGGGCGGGTAATCTTCCCTATTCTCAGGAATTTCGCCGGTAAATATGTGTTAGAAATCATTGAATTTGATAAATGATTTTAAAGCTTGTGTTGTATATCTATATGATTATGTGTATGTGAATATCAGTGTATTTTCTCAGATGAAATGGTGATTTGAAAAGTAAAGTGTATTATAATTGTACTCATTTGGCCACACACTGTAAATAATTTATTCATTCTTATTGAGATGTGTCTCACCCAATTTATCTAAATTTTTCAAGGAACAGAGACCGGCCGGGTGATAGAGCTCCGTGATAGTAGGGAGCTGAGACCCTGATACACAGGGTGAGTTTTTGGACTAGGGGAGATGTAATTCCCCTAGAGTTGAATAGTAATTTTTAGTATGGGAAGGTAGTGTGAATATTTGTATGTATGTTGAACCTATGGGTATTGTATTCTGATTGATATGTGTATATTGTCTTCCGCTGTTAGGTTGAATATAATAAAATACTTTTTACCCGGTACCCAATGCGGGTCGGGTTGTATGAATGGTACTAGGATTGTTGACGTGGCCGATTTGTGGATGTTGTGGATTTATGACGTGATTATTTATTTATATTTTAAAAAAATTGTACGAAAATCGGGGCGTCACAATTTCATACGCTCTAAAGAGTACTGGCGGGTGATTGTTTCTAGGGTAACAGAACTAGCAGTCAGTACAGTGTTGACGGATGAGCAGAGGATAGAGTTAGAAGCGTTGAAGCTAAAAGATTTGAACGCAAAAAGCTACCTTTTTTAGACAATTAATCATTCTATATTTGAGGCAATTCTTTGCAAAGATACCTCCAAGCAGATTTAGGATTCTATGAAGAAGAAGTATCAAGGATCAGCAAGGGCAAAAAGGCAGCAGCTTCAAGCACTTCGATTTGAGTTTGAAATGCTTCAAATGAAATCAGGAGAGTTAGTTGCAGATTACTTTTCTCATACAATGGCAACTGTAAACAATATGTGAATTCACGGAGAAAAGACGAAGGATGTTACCATCATTGAGAAGATTCTTCGATCCATGACACCAAAATTCAATTTTGTTGTCTATTCTATAGAGGAATCTAAGGATATTGATGAGCTTTCAATTGATGAACTACAAGTCTCATTGATGGTTTATGAACAAAAAAATTAACCAACAAGAGAAAGAGGAGCAAGCTTTGAAGGCCTCAATTGATAATCATTCTTTTGCACTATATAGAGGGCGAGGCAGAGGCCGAGTGAACAAGGATTGCAAAAACATGCACCAAACCTCTGAAGATAACTAATTCCATGATTCTCAAGGGAGAGGGAGAGGTTGAGGAGGCCACCACTCAACCGCCAATAGTTCAAAGTCAGGAGACAAGTACAATGTTGAGTGCTTTAGATGTCATAGGTATGGCCACTATCGTTTTGAGTTTCGTACAAATATAAATAAATATCGTGGATAAAATTCTAATTTTGTAGAGAAGGAAGAATAAGTGTCTTTATTGATGGGTTGTCATGCCAAGGAGGAAACCCATAACAATTTGTGGTACTTTGACATAGGTTGTAGCAATCATATGTATGGAGATAAATCTGCATTCTTTGATTTGGATGAATCCTTTCGTGATAGTGTGAAGTTTGGTGACAATTCTAGAGTCTCCATTATGGGGAATGGGAAGGTAACTATCCAAACCAAGGGAAACTCTGTTAAGACAATCCCTAATGTTCTTTTTGTTTCATATTTGAGAACAAATTTACTTAGTGTTGTTCAGCTTCAAGGAAAGGAGTATGAAATCTCTATCAAAGATGGAGTTTGTAGAAATGAAGATGCAAAATTTGGCTTAATTGCTCAAGTCAAAATGACAGCCAATTAAATGTTTCCAATGTATCTCCACAACACTACACATTCATGCTTCTTTACAAGATTGAAGGAGGAGGCTTGGTTATGACACTTTCACTATGGACATCTAGATTTTGGTGGATTAAAAATGCTGCAATAGAAAAATATGGTGACTAGCCTTCCTAAATTCTCAAGTTTTTCTCAAGTTTGTGAAGAATGTGTTGTTAGCAAACAACATTGTGATGCTTTTTCGAAAGGGAAATCATGGAGAGCAAAGAAAGCATTAGAGATGGTGCATTCCGACCTTTGTGGGCCAATAAATCCATTCTTTAATGGAGCTAAAAGATATATAATTACCTTCATTGATGCTTATATTTGGAAAACATGGGCATATTTTTTGCAAGAAAAATCTAAAGCTTTTGTGGCCTTTAAAAACTTTAAATAGCTTGTTGAGAAAGAAGTTGGAAGCCCAATAAAAGTTCATCGCACTAACCGTGGTGGAGAATATGACTCACATGAATTTGCAAATTTTTTTTTGAGTTCCATGGAATCAAAGGGCAACTTATAGTAGCATACACACCTCAACAAAATGGAGTTTGCGAGAGGAAAAGTCGCACTATTTTGAATATGGTGCAAAGTCATTTGAACAGGAGTGGCATTCCAAAAAAATTCTAGCCTAAAGCAGTTAATTGGAGTATTCATATATTGAACAGAAGCCCCACTCTTGCTGTTCAAAATATGACACCAAAGGAAGCATGAACGGACGAAGACCGGTGGTAGGTTATTTCATAAATTTTGGGTGTATTGCTTATGCCCACATTCTGGATGCAAATAGAAGAAAGTTGGATGACAAAGGAGAAAAAAATGCATTTTTCTTGGTGTTAGTGATCAATCAAAAGCGTATAAATTGAACAATCCTATCACCAAGAAAATTGCCATTAGTTGTGATGTTCTATTTGATGAAGATAGAATCTAGTCTTGGAGCAGTAGTGGTCTTGGATAGACAATACCAGCAAACTTTGATGGTGTACATGAAGAAGAAACACAACAACCTCATCAACAACAAGCTCCAACAATTTCTACTCTTGAAAATCCTCAAAATGAAGTTTCTACAGCAACTGCAACTTCACCAGTAGCAACAGAACATAATAAGCAGGATGATGCTATAGTAGGTACACCCTCAATGTTTTAGACGAAGGCTAGCATGGATGCAAGACTATGAGGTAAAAGGAATTGATCATTCTAAGGATCCACTTACTCATTTTGCCTTGTTTTCAAACTGTGATCCAGTAACTTTCAATGAGGTTGTCAAAGAATCAAAGTGGCGGAAAGCTATGGATGTTGAAACTAAGGTCATCAAGAGAAACAACACATAGGAGTTGATAGAGCTTCCAAAAGGGCAAAAGACTATTGGTGTGAAGTGGGTTTGCAAGACAAAGTTGAAGGAGATCGGTGAAGTAGACAAGTACAAGGTGCATTTGGTGGACAAGGGCTACAAGCAAGTATTTGGTGTTGATTACAAAGAAGTCTTTGCCCCGGTTGCAAGGCATGACACAATCAAATTGGTAATTGCATTCACAACTCAAAACTCATGGCCTATTTTCCAATTGGATGTGAAATCAGCATTTTACAAGGAGATTTACAAGAATAGGTATTTTTTTATCAACCTCTTGATTACATGAAGCTAGGTAATGAGCGTGAGGTGTATAAGTTGAAAAACACTCTACATGGGTTGAAACAAGCTCCAAGAGCTTGGTACAACCATATAGAAGCTTATTTTTTGAAGGAAGGTTTTAGAAGATGTCGATATGAACATACTCTTTTTTATTAGAAATTAAAGGAGGAAAGATGCTTTTTGTATGCTTATATGTAGATGATTTAATTTACATTGGAAATGATAGGGCCATGTTTGAAAAGTTTAAAAAGTCCACGATGATTGAATTTGATATGTCTGATCTTGGAATGTTGCATTATTTTCCTAACATTGAAGTTGTTCAATCAAATACTGGAATTTTTATTTCTCAAAAAAAGTATGTGCGAGAAACTTTTGACCGATTTCAAATGAAAAATTGCAATTCGGCGAATACACCAACTGAGTTTGGCTTAAAGCTAAACAAAAATCACAAAGGAAAGAAGGTTGATGGCAGTCTTTACAAGAAGATTGTGGGAAACTTAATGTATTTAACAACAATAAGGCCAGATATAATGTATTCAGTGAGTCTCATCAGCAAATACATGGAGAATCTGGCAGAGATGCATCTGCTAGCTGCCAAAAGGATACTTCAGTACTTGCAAGGTACTAAGGAATTTGGGATGTTCTACAAAAAAGGAGAGAAGTTAGACTTGATTGGTTTTACTGATAGCGAATATGCAGGGGATCAAGGTGATAGAAAAGGTACTTCAGGCTATGTTTTTATCCTTGGCATAGGGGTTGTTTCATGGTCATCAAAGAAACAATCAATAGTCACTTTATCAACCACTAGAGCTTAGTTTGTTGCTACAACTTCATGTACATATCAAGCCATATGGTTGAAGAGAGTTCTTGAAGAACTTCATTTCAAAATAAAAGAGCCTATTACAATTTTTTGTGACAACAATTTAGCAATCAACTCTCCAAAAATTCTGTTCTACATGGGAGAAGTAAGCACATAGATGTGAATTTCATTTCCTAAGAGATCTCACAAAGACTAGAATAATTAAGCTCATCTACTGTAGGAGTGAAGATCAACTCGCAAATATATTCACAAAGCCTCTTAAATTACCTTTATTTATGAAATTAAGAGAATTATTGAGTGTTTATATGCTGAATTTTCAAGGGACTTCAAAGATTTTCTTTTTTCGAATTGTGTATTAAATTGAATGCTTGAAGACATCAGTTTAAAAGAGAGTTTGTTATGAATTTGTTTTGTTTTGAATTTGCCAAACTTGTCTTTAGATGTTGGATGAGTAGACTTAGAGAGGGGCGTGAGAGAGGACTCTTCGTTTCAAGGGTATTTTCCTTTCCTCCTCACGAGGGCCACTGTGAAAAGAGATTTTTCCCCAACGGAGCCCCCTACTATCTCCGGCGTCACTTTCTTTCCGGCGAACTGGGCGTTGGTCGTGCTGAGTCGCGACGAAGGATCGACCTTGTATTCTCTCTCGTAGCTGAAAATTTTTGCGCGCGCACAACTCTCAGTGTGTGTGTGTGTGAGAGAGAGAGAGAGGACGGTAGCGAATGGTCATGGAAGAGAGGCGATGGAGAAGGTCCGTGATCGGTCGACGATCAAGTAATGCTCTTCTGCCCCTGCGCGTGAAGCATCTTTCAAACACCATTTCCTGTTGGTATGATCTCTCTCTTCATCTCTCTGATTCGAATGTTTTTTAAGAATGATAATGATCTCTATAGCGCATCTTTCCGCAACTCCAGGTACTGTGACCTGAAGATATCTGCCTTGAATCAATCGGTGTTCCGTTTCGGACGAAGACATGCGAGGTTTCTTCCCTGTTTATCACTCAGTCGTTATTCGTTATTGACCGTTTATTAATTTTTTAAGTTTCGTCTGTTACATTGTGAACTTTTGTACAGGTTCTTAAGATTCTGGTTTTCGATGGGGATCGGTTTTAGCCTAGCGACTCTGATTGCAGTCACTGGGGTAAGTCAGAAACAAATTTTCTTCTTTGATGCCAAAACCCATACTACTTTTTTTTCCCCCTTACATAACTTGCTTGATTTTGAATTTATGGGCCCTAGGTTCTTGTTTGGGAATTGGCTGGAGCTCTGCATTTGCACAATGCAAAAACCGTGTTTACCAATCTTTTCCGAGCTTTCTTGTTTGGTTTTTCCCCTCAGGTAACTGGATTAGAGTTCTTTTTTTCTGTCCATTCAATTTGGTGAAGCTGCATTTCTGCTCTTTCATTTTCTTATAAAATCTCATCCAGTCAGGTGTCTGGTGTTAGAATATCACTTGCTGATGCTGGATACCTATGTTTCTCTTCCTTGATATCTGTAGTCGTGCATGAATTTGGTCATGCTGTTTCTGCTGCAAGGTCAGTGTTTTGTCTATCTTCCCCCATAAATAGTTTTCTAGCCACTGCCTTGAATTGGCTAGACTGCATATGGCATAATTCAAAATTCTCTAGTAATAGACTTGAAATGAGGATGTATTCCCAAGAGGGGGGTGAATTGGGTTATTTAAAGATTATTTGCGGAATTATTATTTACTTTAACTCTTAATTATTTCACACTTACATATTCACAACCAATATATATATATATATATATATATATATATATATATATATTCAGTAACTGAACTATGTCATTCGGAAGTTCTTAGATATGATCACTAATATATATATATATATATATATATATATATATATATATGAAATCTACAATTATACTAAAAGATTAAATTTCAATTTACTCAACCGAACAATTTACTAGATTTCTATTTTAGCAATACTTGATGATGTTTTCAAAAACAATTTTAGTAGTTAAGTAGGTTTGTCTTTGTATATATGCTTTAATTAAGAAAACCTTTTTATCCTTGGCTTAATCACACAAGACAAAAAAAAAAAAAAAAAAAACAAAAACTTGTTTGGATATTCTATCCAAGAACTAAATAAAAAATGATATAGATTCTATCACAACTGAAATTGAGATTCAATTAATCTCCGATATTCAGCAAGTTTCTATACTTAGTAAGATTCAATATTCACCACTATTCAATATTCAATAAGATTCAATATTTACCAAGATTCGATATTCAGCACTATTCAATATTCAGAAAGATTTAGATTTTCAGCACAATATGATATTCAACAAGATCAGACAATCTGCAAGTTTCAATATTCAGCAAGTTGATAATGAAAATATAGTCAAGCACACAAGTTATATATTGTCAAAAATAAAAGTGTATGGAAGAAGAAACTGAACACCGTTGTTTTTACAAGGTTCGGCAGCAGCCTACGTCCTTACCTCAAGCAACCACTGTGAGGATTTCCTTTCCAACTTCGTTACCATGTGAAGTTACAACCTCTCTCCCTTCAAGGTGGAGTTTGCCTCTCTAATGAGAACACCCTTTCGCTAGGCAACGATTCAATACCTAAACTGTCAAACAATACAACAAACAACAACAATTGCTTGTACAAGAGAAAAGCTCCTCAAATGAGCATATTAGTACACATTAGATTCAAAACAATATTTCAAATAAACAATATGAAAGTTGAAACTCGAAAGTATATTACCAGAACTGATTCGAACATGTGAGATTCAAAAGATCATATCAGTTTCTGAGAGTATTGGCCGAGAACACAACAGTAATATAACCAGAGAGTTTTTCAAAGTATGATCGTGTTGTTCTCTTTCTTTTTGAAATTTTCGTTACCCTAATGTGTGAGATTATGATGTTTAAATAGTGCACTAGGGTTTCAAAAAGTTTCCCTAAAGTTTTCTCTTAATTTGGAAACCAATCAAGCAAGATATGGAAACAAGATCAGCACTGTAACTCGTTTAAATATACGCATCAGTCGCTTGTCCTTGAAGGGTCAGTCGCCCGTGCTCTTTTAAAAATAACGCATTCTGAAAGTCAAAATGGAGCAGTCGACTGTGCCCGATAGGTCAGTTGCTTGTGCCTATTCTGTTTGTATATTTTCAAACTCAGTAGCACCATAGTCGCCTGATGATTTATCATCAGTCACCTGTCCTTTCAACAACACTTGTTTTTCAATATTTTTGGTTCCAAACTTAATTTGGACTTTGAGAAAACATTTTCCATGTATAAAATCAAGTATCTAAGTCCAATGACATATCCTAGGAGCTTCAATCAATCAAAATTGAGATTTGAAGTACTTGCATGAGACTTTCATCTAATTATTCTAAGTTCCTAAGTTTTCATGTTGTGAAGCTTCCAATGTCTTCTAAGCTTTATGCACTTCTTCAACGAGTTTCATGTCTCACATAGCTTTATACCCTTTATGATTCATGACTTTAAGTGTTCAAATCAATTAAGCTCTTCAAGTACGCTCACAAAAAAACATTTAAGTCCTGAAACTTAAACTTACATAGACATGTTGAGCAACCTTGATTTGTTATCATCAAAACGAGATTAAGCCTTGTTAGGCTAACAAGACTTACATAATGAAATACTGATGCACAATTGCATGTGAAAGGTGCAGTATAACATTCTTGGAGAATGCCATGCATGGAAGGGTACGTGTTTAAGGCCTCAATGTGTTTGTGACGAGTTGTGTAGAAAAAATAAGATGACATGGTGTCATGGGCCAAACACTTCACAACTTGTGAAGGGCTGTGCAACACTAGTTAAAGCACTCTTGTTTAACCGGTTAGCCAAAAGTATATTGCAATTTACCATAATAACACATTGACAACCATTGAATGCAAAGTAAGCAAAAGCAGTAAGCAATCATGTAAGCAAATGAGAATCATGAGATAAACTATAAAGCAACATAATTCATTACTAAAACCTCCGTAAGCAACATGTGTTTAGTGAGGGAAACAAGTAGGATAAACATTTTCACAAATGCTAGTGAGTTTTATAATGGCTAATGAACACTCACCCTCCCCTAAAGAGCATGACACAAGAAACATCAAATTGGCTAAGAAGTCATACTCTCATTTTACACTAAGGCGTTATCACACTTAATGTATGAAACTTGTACTACTATTACATGATGGTTACCCATCTCGTGTACTCAAGACAAGTAGTCATAGGCAAGTATAATGACCTGGACAAGCTCAACTTGTGACATTCTCCCCTAGCTATGCAGTCAATGCCCTCATAAGCTTTGATGTTACTCTTCAACTTTGTCCATGAATGGTTGAAAGTCTTCCACTAACATCCAATTAATTTATTTGTCTTCAAGACCTTTCCACTTCACTAAGAACTCGTTTTGCTTATTCCTTGAGGATGTGAACTCTTTATCAGCAAGGATGACTTCAACTTGAATGGCTTGAGCTAGTTGATGACTAAAGTGAAAGTGTGAAACACAAGATGCGCCTTTATCCATGCCAATGGATCAACCTTGTAAGAGCCCTTCCCAACTTTAGCTAAAATGGGGTTTGGTCCTTCATATTTGTGAAGTAGTTTGCTATCTCGATCTCGTAGTGACTTAATCGTCTCGGAATGGAGCTTAACAAGTATCAAAGTCACCTAAATTGAAGTGCAACGGTCTCCTCCCATGATCTATCCTTCTTCATCCCCTTTGAAGCTTTCTCTAGGTGAGATTGGGCGATCTCCGCGTTCTATCTTCATTCTTTGGTGAAGATGTATATACTCAGACTCTTTCCTCTATACGACTTGTGTACCATGTAAGGTAACAATGACTATTGGCATGTTACAAGCACAAAAGAATTCTTATTGGTTGTTGAGCTCTTTTGAACTTTGAAATAGAACTAAGCCACGTGAGCAGCTGAACCCAATTCTTCTGGTTGGCAATGGTGAAATGGCTTAAGTACTCTTCTAGCAGCTTGTTGAATCTATTTGTTTGTATTTTGTCTATGGGTGGTAGCTTAAAGAAATGTCAAGCTGTGAACCAAAGATCTTGAAAAGTTCTATCTAGAAGTTCCCTATGAATCTTGAGTTTCGTCACTAACAATCTCTTGGCGAATACTTCATGATATGCTTGAAGAACAATTGTGTTGTCAGTTTTGCTAAACAATACTTTGGTGTGGGTATAAAAGTGTCGTACTTCAAAAACCTATCTATAATCATGAGTATAAAGCCAACTTATCTAACTCTTAGTAGGTTGGTGATGAATTCAAGTTTAACACTCTCCCATGTTCTCATTAGTACTTGGAGAGGCTCCAACAACCCTACGATCTTTTTCAGCTCCACTTTCACTTGCTAGTAGGTGAGACAAGTTTAGGTATACTTTAACTACTTCATCACGCTTATGTGGCTAGTAGTACCTTTGCTTCAACAATGTCAAAGTTCGATGTCATCCTAGGTGTCCTACTCACATGGTGTCATAACACTTCCTCAGCAATGCCTTCCTCATCTCTCCAAATCGAGGTACAAAGAGTCTGTTTCCATGTGTCATTAGCTATCCATCTTCTAACCATAACTAGGAGGGAAATTCCTCATCTCTCCAACTCGAGGCACAAAAAGCCCGTTACCATGTGTGATCAGTTATCCATCTTCTAACCAAAACTATAGTGGTTTTCCCTCTTCCACTAACTTCATGAGGTTTTAGAAAACTTGGTTTTTAACAAGGTTTTCCTTAATGCGCTCTTGCATTGTTGTGGTAACCGTATTTACTGTCAGGTGTGTTACCATTTGTAAGACTACAAGTTCGGTTTCCTGATCAGTGCATTTGCAATTTGGTTCATCTATCCCACCTTGTGCACAAATGAAAAATAAAACTCGTTAAGGATTTCTTGCCAATGGGCCTACTTGGGTGATACTTAAGTTGTGTAAAGAAATGACTTACAACTGAGTTACTTGTTTTTACCACTAACTTCAACTCAAGTAGATAATTCCGCCACACACAAAGACAATGTATCACCACTAGCATCTCTTTCTTTTGAGATGTGTACTTTTGTTTAGCTTCACTAAGCTTACTGTTCATGTACGCAATAGGATGTCCATCTCGTAACAAGACTCCACCCAGAGCATAGTTTGATGCATTTGTTTGTACCTCTAAGGGCTTCATGATGTTTGGAAGAGCAAGTAGTGGATCTTGCATCATGGCTTCCTTCAAGTTATTAAAAGCTCCTAGCACTCCTCCATCTAGTTCCATTCCACCTATGACCCTTCTTCGATAGTCTTGTTAATGGGGTAGCTCTCCTTAAGTACCCTCTACGAACTTGTGATAGTGGTTGGCAAGTCCAAAAAAGGAACATAACTTTTTCATTGTCGTTGGTATTTTCCAATCTTAAATAGCTCTTACCTTCTTCATGTCTTTCTGAGTATAACCTTGTTCAACCATGTGAAGAAGGAATTTGAAGCTCTTTTGAGCGAAAGAGCACTTCTCTTTCTTCACTTAAAGGTTGTTCTCTTTTAGCCTTTTGAACACCTTCTGCAAATGCTCTTCATGTTCCTCTAAAGTGGAACTATAAACAATAATGTCATCTAGGTATACCACAACAAACTTGACAAGGTACTTGTTGATGTTTTTGTGATCCCTTAATGCATCAACACGTTTAGAAAAATGGTTGGTTGTCTCAGCCTACGCCCCTAGCGCCTCAATTTTCTCAATATTGGTTGACATGGTCTCTAACTCATGCTTCACACAATCTTACAATGCGAAGGAAACTGAATTCAAGAAGCAATCTACTAAGCTCTAATGCCAACTGCCATAGGCTGAAGCTGAACGCTGAACACTTTGTAAAGGGAACAAAAGCACTCACTCTTAAGTAGTCAACGAAAAGAATAACGAAAGTTTACCACAAGAACACATTCACAACCATCGAATGCAAAGTAAGTTGAAGTAGTAAGCAATCATGTTAGCAAATGAGAATCATGTGGTAAACTATAAACCAAGCAATTCATTACTAATAGGCAATGTGTGTTTAGCGAGGGAGGAAGGGAAGGAGCTTTTTTGACAACACTAACAAATTAGTACTACCCGAATCATAAAATATGGTTATAAAACAACCATCTTAACATCTTAACATTTATCAATTCATAGACTAAGTCTTTGGTCTTCGTAGTCAACATGCTCTTAATGCCTTACAATCCGTTCTAGTAGGCTAAACACATTTACAAATGCTAGTGAGTTTTACAATGACTAATGAATACTCACCTTCCCCAAAAGAGCTTTCTATGCTATTTTAGCTCTGACTCTAGGAAACATTAAATTGACCAAGAAGTTATACTCCCATTTTACATTGAAATGTTATCACACTCATTGAATGAAGCCTATACTACTATTTACATGATGGTTACCCATTCCATATACACAAAACAAGTGGTCACAGGCAAACATTATGCCCTGCACAAACTCGGGTTGAAACTTGGAAGAGCTATCTATTGAAAAGAGGCAAGCTTACATCGATCAAATGCACTCTCTTTGATATGTTAGCGTAACTTACATTTCTTTTCCCTATTCTCATTTTGGTGGCAAGGAGTTTGGAAGATATTTAAGAAGAGGTTTCTTTGGCGCAGCTATGGGAAGGAACTTCATTATCAAATGATGAGATGGGGACTAGTGAAACAAGGTCTATGTAAGGAAGGCTTGGGAGTTAAGAGCCTTTTTAATTTCAATAGTGCCGTCATTTCATAAGTGGAATTGAAGTTTATGGTCGAAAAGGAAAAATAACTAGAAGGATGGCATTAGTAATGGAACATAATGGGTGGATCACTAAGATACTGTTCGTATTATTGTCAAAATTATGAAAAAAAAAACCAAATATATAAAGTAAAAAACCAAAAATTGAAACTATTAAAAAAAAAAAAAAAAGGCAGCTTGGTGCACAAAGCTCTTGCGAATGCAAGGCCCTGGAAAGGGTGGACCATGATGGGTCTATGTTATGCAGCCTTACCTGGCATTTTTGCAAGAGGCTGTTTCCACACCTCCAACTGGTGACCTCTTGGTCACACAACAATAACTCTACCGTTTTGCTTAAGAACAGGAAATCTGAAAATTGGCAACCAGTTTCATTAATACTACCAAAGCTGCAACAAATTAAAAACCTGATTGATCACATTTTCATGTTTGTCTTGGATCAAACAACAATCAATTAATATGATTAAAATAATGAAAGTGCAAAAGAATACAGATTAAAATTTACTATAATAAATTATGTTTATTAGTTTACTTAATTTTGTTCATAAAATGTTTTTTTAGTACTTCAAGAATAATCCCCTATCGTATATGACAATTGAAAAATGGTGAAAATATTTGTTTGGATGAAATTTATTATTTTAATTTTTTTAAGACTTCAGTTAAATAAAATTACATGGAAATTTAATTTATTTTTTTATATTAAAAAAATTGTGTTCCGCAAAATTGAATTTGGATATTAAAGTTCTATAGCTTGTTGCCACAACAATTGAAAAAAAAAAAAAAAATTAAGTGTTGCCAAAAGCTTAAAACTGGCAAAAGAAATTGAAAACTAGCAGCAAAGATCAATGTGTTGTCCACTTGTCCCAGGCTGCTTTTTTTTTTTTTCCCCCATGTTACTGCAACAAAAAAATGATACCAAATAGCCCCTAATAATGCAAGGGTCTTAGGGGTTCATATGGAGTAGGGTTCTGGAAGAACATAAAAAAAGGGTGAGGATGCTTTCTTTGGGTTGATGAAATCGGCAATGAAGATACTGTTTTCGTTTGATCCATGATTGCTGGTGTGGAGAAATGCATTTGAAGTATTAGTTTTTGGAAATTTTTCTTCTTGTCTTTTGAGATGGGAAAGCTTTAGCAAGTCATTGCTGGGATAATGTAGAAGGTAGGGCAGTGTGGAATGTTCCCCTTGTAAGAAAGCCTGAAATTTTTTACAAGTTCCTTGACAGCTTGTATGGTATAATTCCAGTAGGGCTGGATGAGGACAGTTTTGAGATGTAAAGGTACAAAGAAAGGATGATTTGAGGTAAATCTCTCTCTTTAGAGTAACAACTGAGAGAAAGTTTGTAATGATTTTTCCATGGAAGGTCATTTGGATGACTAAGTTTTCCACCAAAGTAGTTTATTTTTTCACTTGGAAAGCTTCATGGGAAAGGATTTTTGACTACAGATAATCCACAAAAAAAGGGAATTATAGTGGTTAACAGATATTATATATATGCCAAAAAGGGGCTGAGACAGTGTAACGTCTTCTAATTATCTGTCAGTTGTCCAGCAATATTTGGGACAGTACCTCGTCCATGATGGGGACATTTTGAGTGGTATAGGTCTGCTGCTATGAGAGAATTGTGAGATTGGAGATCCTATATGCTATAAGTTTGAAGAAACTAAAGAGGCCCCAGGATTGTACAAACCCATAAATCAAGGCTAACAAAATTATGGAGCCTACAAATTATACCTTCAAGGCCCTCACAAAATTGAGTTGGTGAACTGAGTGACCCAGAAAAGGCTAAGAAATTGCAAGCAATAAAGTCAACTTGGAAAAGGATGACAGTGTTTGGACATGAAAAACAGGGATTTGATCCAGCAGAGGAACTGCTCTGGCTATGGCAATATTGTGACCTTCGTGCAAGTGGAGAATAAAAGAGAAGAATGAGGTTTTGATCATTTATCATTTGGATTTTTTTCTCCAATTTCATTTTTCCCTTGGGAATGCCTCTTAATTCTGCATACCGGAACCAGAATTTAGGGGCGTTGAGAAACTTCACTACACTGAAGTTTGATTGCTTCACTTAATAGTGAACTGTTTCAGACCTAACCTTTATTCATACGCTAAAAAGAAAGCAAAAAACAAAAGAAACTAAGATAGAGACAAAGAAGTTGATTCTTTTGACCATTTTTTGGATTGTCTGTAGGGAGACAAATGGTTTGAAGGAATTCAAGCTTCCGAAATAAAAAGTTCTCATGACCAAAGATTTTCTCAAAACAATTAACAGGAAAACCCAGCAGAGCACTATGTGACTTCTTCTAGTGCAGGGCTTTATTTGACTAGTATAGAGATCTACTCTCCACTAGCTTATATAAATAAATTATATCGGCAGACTTCCATAGGTTTTTAGTTTGACCTCCTGTAATAGACATTGCTTTTAAGGAAGTGGAGCAGTGACAGGTGAAGGGCTGGGATTTCTAGTTAAGGCAGGCTAAGTAACTCATATTTTTTAATTAATAAAAATGTACTTATTTTGCTAATATTTAACAATATACACAGGATTAAGTAAAGAAAGCACCACATAGTTAGCCTTCTATGAATGGGGAACCATGAATCTGTATTTCAAAGGAGTAATTTATTGAGGAAAAGGGGATCAAACGCAATAAAATATAGGGGAAACTATAATATTTTAATATTCTATTTTTAGGTTAGTTTTTAGCAAAAAAATAATTGCCCCTTTTTAGTGAACCTGATTTTGTCCCTGGGAGCAGGACCAATTTCTCATACTTGCTCAGTTGTCACCCTTTCCCCAAGTGCCTTGCCTTCATTCACCTATCCTTTTCTTCATCTTCTTGTTTCTTCCCTTTGCCATTTTTTAGTTATCCATGACAACGGAATTCATTTGACTCTCAAAAAAGAAGTAATCCAAATGGAAGAAATAAAATCCTTGAAAATGTTTTTTAAAGACTTTCAAGCAAACAAATGAAGCCTTAGGATCACAACCTTGGAAGAAGAGATCTTGGCCAATCAAATTTCTATTGGGGGTAAGCAAGGGGCTAAACATGTCAAGAGAACCTGACTTCTTCTTAAATTTTGTGGGGAAAAAAAAATCGACAGTTGTGGCCTGTGGGTAAAACATATTATAGTGGTGCCAGCAGATGAAGAAAAACCGCCTTGTTATATCCACTCTTTCCTTTTACTTAAGAGCAAATCAATTCCTGACACTTAGCTGATTATCCTTATTATCAGATTTATAATATCTTTACTAATCATTTATTGTACATTGACAAGGCAATATATCTTATAATTAAAATTGGTGAAGCAAGATATGATTTTGTTGATGCAGCAAAAATTTTAGATCTGAATATACTGTAGACTAGATACTTATGGTTGGTACCGTAGGCACTTCCTCAATGGAAAGCAGTGAGGGCGTACAAATGGAGTACATTGCTGTTTTTATTGCTGTTATTTTTCCTGGGGCACTGGTGGCTTTCAATTATGAAATGCTGCAGGCATTACCACGCTTTGCTGCCTTCCGCATATACTCTGCTGGTATTTGGCATAATGCAGTGGTAAGTTTACATGGCATTTCAATGAGTATATATGTTTTTTTATTGCAATTATTTTACAGACCTGTTTAAGATATTTTTGAGCAATCTCATAGGCTGTGAATCTTGTGCTGATTGTATTCCAATTTTTCTTTAGTGTTGTGCAGTTTGTGGACTCGCATTATGCCTTCTCCCCTTCGTTCTGTTTCCTCTTTACATACATGGTGAAAGCCCCATGGTACTGCACCACGGGCACCTTATTTTTTTTTTATTGTTTCATGTTTATGTATTATTTTCCTCTCTGTTGAATTTACTTATTTGCATAAAAATCATTTCCTGCAATAGGTTTTGAATGTATCTCCTGCATCACCTTTGTCTGGTTATTTGTCTCCTGGTGATCTAATTGTGTCTTTGGATGGCATATCCATACACAATGTGCAAGAGTGGATGGGGGTGACTTCTATGGTACATGAGCAGACTGTTTATCGGACAAATCATTCTAAAGATTTGAACGGTGTCATGACAATCAATGGCCAAAAGGGATATTGCGTTCCTAGTTTTATGATACAAGGAGGACAGAAGATTCAGTTTGTGGATAACCAGGCTGTTTGTCCTGAGGATCTTACTCCATTCTTAACCTTGTCTTGTGCTGATTCAAGCATCTTCAGTAGCACTAAAGAGGGTGATCAAAACAGACAAGGGAAGTGCTTGGCAGCAAGGGATATTGTCAAGCTTAACAAATGTCGTGATGGTTGGATAACAGCTGTAATCAACAGAAGCAGTTGCATATGTTCACAGGTAAAACCTTGAATATTTGTAAGCATTTTAATGCTTAGAAACTTTTCTAGGATACATGAATTGAATGCTTCAAGCATGAAGGAAATTATTGTTTTCACTATCCAATAGTCAATTTTGACAATGTATGCAGGATGAGTACTGCTTAGCACCAGTTTATTTTCCTGGTTTGTCATGGGTTGAGATAAGATATTCTAGCCCGTATTCTTCAGAATGTTTGCAACTTCGAAGAAACACTGCATTTCCAGGTTTTGAAGCCGCCAACTTTGGAGAAATTAAGTGTGGTGGGACTTTTGTTTTTGTTGGTGACATGATCTCTATGGCACATTCAGTTCAGTTAACTGCATATCAGCCTCGATGGAAATTTGCTTTTGTTGCATATTTTCCAAATGTACTAGAAAAGATTTTAATGAGCACGTACCATGTGTCTCTAACGCTCGCCCTTCTCAACAGTTTGCCGGTATGTTCTTATGCCTTTATGTTTTTCAGAAGTTTTTAAAAATCAATCATTGTTAAGCACATATATATCCATAAACTTGCTTGTTGGTGCATGCTTGTAAAATGCACATGACTTCCCGAGGCACGTAGGAATAGAGAACACTTTAGGCACCCATTATCTAGAACTTTGCAATTATGAAGATTTTAGTGACCTTGATGACCATATTCCCAAAAATATTTCCTTCCTATGTAATACGAAAGGCTCATTAGCTCATTGATTTTGATTTTGTACCGATGGTTTGCTTCACTGCAGAGATGGTGGCCTCTAATAAATCAATGTAGGAATATACCAACCAATCTTGAGACAGTGCATGTAGTTGTAAATTATTTTGATGGACAATGACGATTTGGAGATTGAACCCCCCCCCCCCCCCACTCTCTCTCTCTCTCTCCCTCTCTCTCATGCATGTGCACAACCATGGCACACACATGATCAATCTATGTACTCTTAAGAAAATGATGTTGGATATGCATGATGTGTAAATACTTCCTATCATGTGCAATTTGGAGGAATGCTATGAATTCATTAAAGACTTCGATATCGTGTGGTTGTCAGAAGCATCTTTTTTTTTTCTAGAAAGAGAAAAATGCAAACTATTGCAACCAGTTCTAGTGCTGAGTTAGAATATGGAGCCATGGCCCACAATATTGAAGCATTGTGAAGAGGAATACATGTCCAAACATTCCCAACTAGTGAGTTTGGTGCATGATAATTAGGCATTTGTTCAACTGCATGTCGTCTAGCATTCTATGAGAGTACCAAGTACATAGAAGTAAAGTAGGAGAGAGAGGTCAATGGTTTTGTATCTTAGAATTTTTTGGTATGCTTCCTTCTATTGTGGAATGATGTAGTTTTATGGGTTCTAAGGAAAATGGATTTACTGTAGTCTGAGAGAGGGGGGATTGAGAAAGGTTCTCTAGGTTTTGTTCTCAGAGCAATCAGAGGAGCAATCAGCCTGAAACTTGCGTTAAACAAAAGGGGTCCATTCTTGTGTCTGGATAAGTTCAACAATGTAGGGAGGTCTCGTGTGGTTCGCATCCTCGACGGAGTTGAAACTTTGCGATGGCAGTCTGTCTTCTTTGCTCTGAAGGATTTGATGAACGGAAGAGACGATTTGATTGGCGATTTTGGTCCTCGACTTTGCTGTGTCGATTGCAATTTTGCTAATATCTAGAGAATCAAATTGCATGGTGAAAGGTGACTTTGGTGAGTGCTTTTATGAGGCCCTCACCGGGTTTCTCTTTTGTTGATGTGCTCTGAAATTTTTTGGCCAAAGGGTTGCTTACCTTTGGTGTCTGGGATTGCAGATTTGAGGGATTTCCTTCCAAATTCATCGCATGTGCCTACACAGTTCGATGGTAGCGTGGATTTTTTAAAAAAATTTCAAATACATTGGTGGGTTGAAGGTATTTAAAAATGGGCCTTCAACTAATGGGCCAATTAAAAGAAAAAGGATGTTTTTAAATGGGTCAAGAAGAAAAGGATTTCTAAGCCGACCATGGGAGCTTTAGCTGAAGTTTTGGGCTCAGTTGAAAACATTGGGACGGATGTGGCCAGGCCCATGGTGCAGGGATCAAAAGCGTTGGATTTCTCTTAATGAAGAGGAGGATGCTAGTAACGACAAGGAACAAAGGTCAGATGGATTGAGGGGAGTTCTGCATGGTACAAACATTTAGAAGATGGGAGGCCAGTTGATGATAAACACACAACAGCTGGAAGTTCATTCTTCAGTAAGAGGTTACTGAAGGATCCTTTGAACAAATCGGCCAAAACTAATATCCCTCTTCAACATTCTTTCTTGTATTTAATGTGTGCTCTAAGGGATGTGTCAGAGTCTTATGTTGATTCTGGATTTTAGATGGAAGCTCATTTTTCGGTTTTGAAGATGATAGGGGCCAGTATGTGCTATTGAGAGAAGGTTTGTTAGCCAACCAGACGATGACACAACATGATTTCAATGGGGAGGATAATCTGTCTAATCATCCAAGTTGTTTTGAAACTGCTTATGAAGACCAGGCATGATTGGTGGCAACTTGGGACAAGTAATCCTAGAAAGATCTCTGAAGATGCTCAAGGTGGTGTTGACCATCTAAAGAACACGAATATCTAGGTAGAAGACTTGACTGTAAAGGGATCTATTTTCCTCCTCTCTTGTTCTTGAGCGAAATCCAATTGAAACCCTAGGTGATACAATTTTTGATGATGGGTGAGTGGTGATGTGATAGGAATTCCATGGGGGATCCGAAAATTTCTAAATCCAAACAAGATATTCTTCCCATTACTATCTAGTCTGTTTTTACAGCTAATGCTTTATGTCAAAGGGATGATTCTAACCCCTGCACCCTTGGGGGAGTGGTGTTGAGCGACAATAGATACCCCAAAAACTCCTTTAGTGCTTGGTTTAACGTTGATGTGTCCTCTAGGGCCAAGAGCTGAAGGTGGGGTTAGTGCTAGAACCCATGAGTAAAAAAGGGGGTGTTAGTGTCACGAACCCCCAAAATGGTACTCAAGTAAGGGCCGTGTGGCACTCGTTGAGAGCTCTCCCTCGACAAGTCAGTCAAATCTCAAACGTTCAAGCTTGCAAGCACGAACATCAGGTGAGTCTTAAAAGTCAAGAAAAACAAGGAACAATATGATATCACACGAGCAATATATTCACATACACGGAATAAGACTATAACAATTAGGGATATCACAATCCAAGGCAACAAAACACCATAATAAAAAGGACTACTTGTATTATTCAAATCCAAGAGAATAACCATACACACGTTAACACAGATAATCATATATTCATTCTAAATCCTTAAAGAATACAATTATAGCAGTATCTCTCTTCCCCTTTTTCCCCATTACATTGTCACTCCCTAACATCCTCCCCCACTCATTTTGTTGACGTCCTTGTCGATGTGTTGTAGAAGGTATTCTCACTCTGCTGATATTGAAGCTGATGCCGTTGTCTTCGAATTTCTGAACTCTTCAATCTTTTGTATGGCATGCTGAAGGTTTTCTGCCTTTTTTCAACTATTCTCTTCTTCCCCCAGCCCTATCCACTGAACCAGATATTGTTGTTGTTGACAACCTTCTGCATTGACGACTCTGTCTGCAATGATCTCCTGGACATCTTTGTTTACAGGCTGCCTTCTAGAAATTGTTGATCTCCTTATCTTTTGTCGGCGCGGATCTCCTTCATCTGTGTGGAATGGCTTTAAATTGCTTACATGAAACATGGGATGGACCAGTCTTCTGTGGCTTTTCATCCACTCTGGTTGTTCAAGCCGATAAGATGCATGTCCCACCTTCTTGGTCACTCTGATTGGACCTTTGTAATGGCGTAAAAGCCTTTTATCCTTGCCGCGAAGAAATCGAAATGTCTTTGGAGGCACTTTTACAAGAACCAGATCTCCAGTTTCAAATTGTTGTGGTCGTCTCCCTTTGTCAGCCCATTTCTTCATGCACTTCGATGTTTTTTCTAATTGAGCTCGAGTGACTTCGATGTTTTGCAACCAATTCTTTATGAATTGGTATGCTTTCGAGCAATTTCCTTTGTATGGACCATCCATAGTGTGCGGGAGAATTGGTTGTTGACCTGTCACAATCTCAAAAGGGTTTTTATTAGTTGCAGAAGATTTCATAGAGTTAAAACAAAATTGTGCCGTGTCCAGTAAAGTAACCCAATTCTTCTAATTTGAGTTAACAAAATGTTGCAAGTATTCTTCCAGCATCCCTTTAAAATGTTCGGTTTGACCATCTATCTGCAGATGGTAGTTGGTGGACAAATTAAGGTTTGAACCCATCAAGCGAAAGAGTTCACCCCAAAATCCCCCAGTGAATCTGACATCCCTATCACTGATTAGGTTTTCTGGAACACCCCAATATTTCACCACATACTTTAAGAATAGGCTGAACATGGCTTCGAGACTGGTACGAAAGTTACATACTTTGAAAATTGATCAATCACCACCAAAATTGTGTCATACTCCTCTACTTTTGGCAATGAGGAAATGAAGTTCGAAGAGACACTCTCCCATGGCCTGGCAGGAACTAGCAATGGCTCCAACAAACCTGAGGTCTTCTTTCTTTCTACCTTGTCTTGTTGACAAATCAAGCAAGTTTTGGTATAACTCGTCACATCATCTTGCATATTTGGCCAATAGTACTCCTGTGTAATCAATGCTTGAGTTCTTCGTCATCCCGGATGACCAGCCTACAATGTATCATGACATTCTTTTAGTAAGGTTTTCCTCAAGTTTCCATCTTTGGGCACATAGCCTCTCCTGCCTTTAGTCATTATCAGTCCATCTTCTACCTAGAATTGTTGTGTCTTCCCTTCTTCTATCAGTTTGCTCAGTGTCTGCGCTTGTTGGCCTTTAGAGCATTCAAAGTCTTTCGTTTAGGGCTCTCCGCTACTCGATGCGGTCCCATCCAAAGAAAACATGAGATCGGCAACCGACGCTCTCCACCACCTGTTCTTCCGCCCCTCCACTCCCTATTCATGGGCACTCTTTTATCTTTCCAAGAACTATTTGTCTCCCTATCCCTTCCCCCATTTGTGGGCTTAATACACTTTATTGGGCGTGGAATCATTATTGGCGGACGTGGGGAAATTTTGCTTCCCAGAATTGCCTGAAAAATCATCCAACCGTTCAGCAGCAGCGAGGGCAGAAGAGAGATCACTAGCACCTTGCTGGCGCAGTTCATTCTTTGGTCATGTCTTCAAACTGCGGAGAAAATGAAATAATCTATCCGATTCGGTCATGTCTATGATGTCCAATATCAAGGCCTGATATTCTCGTATATAACTCCTTATTGAGCCGGTTTGTTGCAATTCCATTACCTTGCACCGTGCTATGTACTCCACATTTTCTGGGTAGAATTGGGTCTTCAACGCTTGTTTCAACCCCGCCCAAGTGTTAATGACACACTTATTGTGCTGAATATCATTCCATTTAGTTCTCCACCACAATTTGGCATCCCCAACCAGGTATACGGTTGCCATATTTACCCGGTCCACTTCTAGATCCACTCGTGAGCACATGAAGTAGTGCTCCATATCAAAGAAGAAATTATGTAGTTCCTTTGCATCTTGCGTACCCCCAAAATTTTTAGGTTCCGGTACCTTCAATCGAAAACCCTCACTTGGATCTGCCATCGATCGTCAGACAATCTGTGCCACTGCATTCACTTTCACTGTCATCTCTTGTAAATCCCTCTGAACCTGGTCTACAGCACTTTGGACATTGCCCATCTCCTTCAAATCTTCCTTCAAAGCAGTAATGGACTCCTTAACATCTTCTGCAAGGAAATCAAAATTATCCGTTAGCTCCCGTAACAAGGCCTCAAGCTCTATTGGCTCTCCCTATTGTAACGAAAGAGATGACAATATGCCCTCAATATGTTCCAGCCTACTCTCAAAGGCTTCCAACTGCTCAATACTCTGGAAGGCCTCAAGCTCTCTTGGCCTTTTCACCAAGGGTTTCACACGTCGAATGAATTTATCAAGTTCCTCAAGTCTCTCTACAAATTTTGGTACCCCATAGAGATTTTCTCTAGGGTTTTCTTCAGCAGCCTCAAGCTTTGTTGGCACGCCTTTCTCCTTCATCAATGTTGCCACCAACCCTTGGAGTTCACAGCACATTGTCTCCAAGATTACAAGTTTTTTCTCAAGCGCCTCAATGCGCTCCACTTTTCCCATCTTGTTTCTCATATTACCACTCATGGTGCTCGCACACACTGTGCTTTGATACCAACTGTCACGGACCCCCAAAATGGGACTCAAGTAAGGGCCGTGTGGCACTCGTTGAGAGCTCTCCCTCGACAAGTCAGTCAAATCTCACACGTTCAAGCCTGCAAGCACGAGCACCAGGTGAGTCTCAAAAGTCAAGAAAAACAAGGAACAATATGATATCACACGAGCAATATATTCACATATACAGAATAAGACTGACAATCAGGGATATCACAATCCAAGGCAACAAAACACCATAATGAAAATGACTACTTGTATTATTCAAATCCAAGAGAATAACCATACACACGTTAACAAAGATAATCATATATTCATTCTAAATCCTTAGAGAATACAATTACAGCAGTATCTCTCTTACCCTTTTTCCCCATTACATTGTCACTCCCTAACAGTTAGCTTAATGCAGTGTCCTTATTTTTGGCGCATGACTGGCCGTGACTCCATCCAAATCTGATGGAGGCACTGGGCCTAGGGAAGAATTTGTTTTGAGAACAGTTAAACTTGAAATTGTTATTGTAATTAGTAGGGTGAGCAACCACGAGCTCAGTAGACATTCTTAATCCTCCCTCTTTCACACCATGATTTCACTATTTTAAGATGTGATTTCTTTATATGAAAGCATAATCATATTGTACATGAACACACTCCTTATTCTAACAAATCTATTCATCTGGAATTACTACCACAATACATTAAAACAACACAGATTTCAACATCATGTCAGCATAATAGTGCTATCTCAACAGGTGTCAATTTTCATCTTGAACAAGTGCCAATTTCCAGCTTGGCCAACTACCACTTAATGCAGAAATACCTTTTGGAGGTTTAGGGCCTTCCACCCAAAAGAGACACAATCCCTACAAGATCAATATCCATCACATTTAAATTTCCCGAGTAAAACTCAAATAGGCAGCTACAGAAACCCAGGAGAACCTATGTGCAGCCATATCTAGTAATTAGAAATAACAAGCTTAAAATCTTTCCATATTATGATTCAATTTCATACTAGCTTCTACCCTTTTTCCTGAGTAAAACTCAAATATGCAGCTACAGAAACCCAGAAGAACCTATGTGCAGCCATATCTAGTAATTAGAAATAACAAGCTTAAAATCTTTCCATATTATGATTCAATTTCATACTAGCTTCTACCCTTTTTCCCTTGAATACCCAAAATCCATAGATGAATAAATGGAACTTCGGAATACCTTCCTTGATTATCAGCTTCTCCAATTTATTCTGAAGTTCTGAATTTTCTGTACGTCTCCTGATTTTCCTTGAATTTTCCTGATGATGCTTGACTTTCTACAAAATTTTCTCTCCTCCTCCCTCTCTCTCGAACTAGGGTTTACAGCAATTGTTTAGGTGCATTTTGTTGTTGCTGGTATTCCTAATGCTAGAAACAGATTAGGACAGCAGCTCTTTCAGTGCTGCCAGCTGCCAGCTACTGCCAGGTGCCACACCTGGTTTCAGCATGCTCCTGCTTTTTTTGGTCGTCGTTGTTTTTTTTTTTCTTTCTTCTGCCCCAACTCTTATGTTATTATGTGTAACATGGCCCTCAGAATTTCCTTTCATCCAAGCCCCTCTTATGACAAATAAATTGAATGAAATTTCCAATATCAATTAAGGGTTGGTGCAAGGACTGGGAGTTTCTCCCTTTCCAAGGTTCAGCAGGGAACATTCTTGTTGCATGGGATACACCATTTCCAGATTTGATAGTTTTATTGGTTTTTTCTCCCAGTCTTGATAGATGGAAAGTTAGGGTTCCTTGTTAGGTCTTCTCTCAGTTTATAGCATAGAATCTATAGATTGCCTTTAAGGTCTTCTGCAAACTCATCATTCTAATCTTTGGAAGATTTAAAGTTTTCTTCTTCGTTGAGTGATTTCTTCAACCTATTAGTGTGAGGTTAATAGCATTTTTATCCGGCCTCAGTTTGGTAATCAAAGCCCAAATTTGACCCATATTTATAGGATTGCTGCAATCTTCAGCATTGGGGAAGGGCCAAAATTTACTAATGTGCCACTTGACAACAAACACCACATTGCTCAGAATCTTGTGACACCACCACCATCAGAGACAACCCCTCAGAAGGCAGATCCTCAAGTTTTCATTGCCATCCAACCATGCACTTGTTCTCATGCACTGGCTATGGGAATATCTAATGCTTTCTTTACATCCTGCCAGCACCAACAACTTTGTCGCCCCCATTACCATCACACCAAAACCATTGCCGAATAGTTGCCAGCGCATGTGTGTGGGTACGTCCACAGCCTGAAAATTGATCTAAAGTGCGGAAATTTCATTCTGACCATGATATTTTGAATTTTTTTTTTTTTTGCCATATTTTGATCCTGCCCAGAGAATTTAGACTATGAGTAAAGAACACTGATTTTAAAAGAGGAAACTGGTTCTGTCAGCATCAAAATTATAATCCTGTTACGAGATTTTTGCATTTCCTAGTTAGAAATTAGAGGTTTTCTTTGAGATATTCCCAATTATTGTGAGAAATTGAAGATCAAGTGTGTGAAATTGGGGCTCACAAGGAATATGCATCAATTGGTTACAATTTCAACAATAATGGCAAGAAATTGAAGAGAATAACTCTGGCACTGCCACCATCAATATGAATTTCTAGTCATTTTGTGAACTTCCTGTGAGGATTTTAGTCAGTCTAAAGGAATTTGCTTTGTAGACATTCACCATTAATTGCCAGATGTTGGGTATTATTTGTTCTGACACTTTTTCTTTGTGGAAATGGTTCTGTTTTTCAATTCAAATTTTCAAATAATTACAAAAATGCAACCTTGTTTTCCAACTTTTCCAAATTTATATAGAAAACTTGGAAAACATCTTTTTATTATTTTCTAAATTTTTAATTCTTCCTTTGTGTATGGGAGCATGGAATTTGGATCTTGGACTTGTGTGGATTATGTATGGAATTTTTTTCTAAATCTACACAAATTCAAATTCAAGCTCCAAAATCCATGATCCCAAATATTACAGTATATAAATTTTTGGAAAAATTGATAAACAGGAAATAAAAAATGAAAAATTGTTTGCACTTTTAAACAAACTCTTTATTTCTTACCTTTTTTTTAATACAAATCTTGAAAAAATAAAAAATAAGATAAAATTTTTATAATTCTTTGGAAAACTTGAAAATGGAAAATGAAAAATGTTTTCCACAACTAAACGAACCCCTTGGATTTCCTAATATTGCAATGATAATATGTGGACGCTTTTGAGTTTTGCCTATGCAGTTGTTGCTACTGCGCTGTTTCATAGCTTGAGGTCGAGTTTATTTTTCCCAACTGGGGGAGTTTAATGAATGACCACGTCATTGCTGTTATTGATTTAGAAATGAAGATTTTTTTTTTAATTTTGTAAATTTGGATTTTTAGAAGTTTTCAGCAAATTGAGGGTTATTTTGAGTGTTTTAATTCTTTAGATGTTTTGTAATTATTTGTTTACTTTTAATATGAGGTATAAGTACTCTATTGTGTGTATTGTGTGGTTAGGATGCAGTTGTAACTTTGAGTTGAAATCAAACCTCCCACTCTCTCTCTCCCTCATACATTATCTTCCTTTATTTTTCCTTTCTCCTCTGTATTCTCTCTTTTCTTCCCTATTTTACCTCTGTATTCTCTCTTTTCTTCCCTATTTTATCTCTCTAATCTCATTTATTTCTGACCCTGTACCTTTTTGATGTCCCACATCACGCAGTGCTATATTTAAGCAAAATAATGAATGCCCATGTCTTTCCCCATTGCCTTGCTGTCTGGAGGTTCTGCAATATGTTGTTTGGTGGTGGTGAGCAAAGTTGGGTCTGTCCAGCTTAATTGGAGAAGGTAAGCATGATATTGTGGATATTGTGCTATGTTTTGATATCTAGTCTGTGTGGCCAGAAAGGAATGCTTTGGACCTTCAAAGATGATTTCTCATTTGTACTCTAAGAGAGAGGTGGTGTCTGTGTCTTTGTTCTCTTGCCCTCTTTTGCTGGATTATTGAACTTCTTTTTTTTTAAGTTAGATGCAGAGCTTCAGCTATGCTCGTATTTTTTTTTTTTATATTTTAATAAAAAGGTTTAGTTGGTAACCTTAGGTTTCTTTCTTGGTGGACTTCTTGCCCTCGTTCCTTCCTACTGTCCTCTTTCTTTCTTTGATAAGTTTTCTTCTTTTTTGAAGAATGAGGAAAATCACCTGCCTACTTCCTCCCAACTCTTAACCCTTATCCAACTTAAAAACTATACCCTTCTTCACATGCTTCCTAACATCCTCAGCACCATGACTTGCCACCAAAGTTGCATGCAAAATCTATTGGATCTTTAATCACAATAGGTGTACATCAAGGATCAACTGACTAGGAGTATCCAACATGAGGTTTCATGGTGCATGTTGTTTGCAGATGATATTGTATTAATTGATGAAACTATGAGTGGAATGGTCAAAGTTAGAATTATGGAGAGAAGTTTTAAAATTTAGAGGCTTTTGGATAAGTAGAAATAAGATAAAATATATGAAATGTAATTTCAATAATAGTAGGAGGAATGTTGGAGACAAAGTTAAAATTGATGTTGAAGAAATAAATAACACTAGTAGATTTTGATACCTTGGATTTATTATGCAAGCTAAAGGAGAAATTAAAGAGGTTGTGATGCATAGAGTTAAAGCAAGTTGGGTAAAATGGAGAAGTGCTTTAAGTGTACTTTGTGATTGTAGAATACCCTTAAAATTAAAAGGAAAGTTTTATAGGACAACTATAAGGCCAGCTATATTATATGGATCTGAATGTTGGTGATTAAGAAACAACATATTCAAAAAATTAAAGTTGTCGAGATAATAATGCTTAGATTGATGAGTGGTATAACATTGAAAATAAATTAAGAAGTAAACGTATTCGTAGTAATCCAGGTGTAACTCCCGTAGAAGATAAGGGAGGGACCACTTAGATGGTTTGGGCACTTGCAACATGGGTCATAGAGTACGCCAGTAAGGAAGAGTGAGTTAGTTACTGTGAGGAACAATGAAAGGGGTGAAGGTAGACCTAAAATAACTTGGAATGAGATAGTGAGTAAGGATTTAATAGCCCTGGATTTGTCGAAAGAGATTGTCCATAATCACATAAATTGGTAGAAAAAGATACATGTAACCAATTCCACCTAGTGATACTTAAGGCTTGGTTTTGATGTTGTTGTCCACACAATCAGCTTGGTTAAAAGAATCTTTGCCAAAATCTTGCACACTATAGTCAGGAGGCTATAAAGTGACTGGATGATGTGTAAGGGTGCGCCACAGAGCATAAACGTCCAGGGATTTGGACCATAAGGTGATTGTAGTCGGTCACCGCCTGAGATAGCATTCTTCTTCATAACCCTACAACTCACCACATTTGTCCCTCAAAAGTCATATATAGAGGGAAGATATTTTAGGCTATTCTGGTTAAAAGTGAGACTTATCTCTCCAATGCATATTAACTCTCTTTTTTTTTTTTTTTTTAAAAAAAAAAAAGTCATGTTGCTGTGTGTAGACTTATCAACTAGATGCCTGGGTGTGATTTTTTTCTATTCATGGTAATAATACTTACAGGTATACTTCCTGGATGGTGAATCAATTTTGGAGGTGACTGTAGGCTACTTCACTCTGTTGAATCCATGGAGGGTGAAAGTCCTTCAAGCATGTCTTTTCGGAGGCACTCTGGCTTCTGTCCTCGTCTTTTACAAGATGTTCCTCTTCAATATTTTGTGAGCCCAAAAGGTTGCTCAAAATGTTTCAAATCAGTTGTATTTTCTAATCCCCCCCTCCCCTTTGTTTTTTTACGTATAGTTTTCTGATATAGTTCGCATTTGAAAATTTTAGCACCAGTTTTGCTGTAGCATTTGCTGAGTTTCTTGCGTTACAAAACAATTCTAATACACTGCATTAACATTTTTAACATTTTGTTTCTTTAATCGCCTTTTAAAAGTACTCTCAATTTACATAGTATCTTATAATTACAATATTTATAAATTAAGGATGTATAAATAATTTAATAAATTATTTTTTGTTTAAAAATTTAAACATTTTTCTGTTGATTCTCATTATCTTTTCTACTCTATTATTTCTTAAAAAATAATAAATTTTGAGAAGGTGAAACACAGCGATTGTAATTTGAACCCCTCTCTCTTTCTACACACAATTCAAGGGGCTTTACATCTCATAGTTTCTTTTACTGCTTCATTTTGTAGCATAAAGTTTGAGATTTGAATTTGAATTTGTTTGAATTTAAATAAAATGTAATATTAAGCTATGTTAACATTGTGCTTGAGAGCATGAATTTTGAATGTTTGGATGGATTTGAACAAAATCTAATATAATTTTGTACTATATATATTTTTAAAAAATTTAAATTATTATTATTTTATCAAATTCAAGACCTAAATTTCAAGTTTTACAGGCTTTTAATGTTGGGAGATCCAGCCATGTAATATTTGTCAATGGTGAGGGATTCAGACGCTGGTAAAAGATACTCGCACGCAGTCTCTCTCTGCTTGTGTAAAACCAGTTACCAAAACAAAAAAAAAGTGAAAATAAAATTAAAAAATGTATGGCGATAAAGTAAAAGTTTGTATTGTTTCATTCAATGGGATGAAATAAACATTTTCATGTTAAATTGAAGAGAATCACTCTTTTTTTATGTTTTGAATCAGTAATTCTTTTTTGTTTGCGAGTCAAAAATTCTTATAGAATGACGGATAATTTTATTTGTGAGAATAAACATTTTGCGAGACCCAAAGGCAACATGAGAGAGATGCTGAGAACGAACTCCGGGGGAGCAAGGAAAGTGTTTTGGGAAAAGAAAAGCACGAAAGAAAGATGGGAAAATGGATAACAGAAACGGAAGGAGAAAAAGGAAGGATGGGAAAATGGATAACAGAAACGGAAGGAGAAAAAGGAAGGACGATGGGAAAATGGATAACAGAAACAGAAGGAGAAAAAGGACGTGAGTTTCATCGTAAACGAAAGGGAGGAAGAAGAATCCTGTTTGGGCTTCTCATCCTCATCCTCATCCCCATTGCTCCCCCAAATTTCCCTCGTTACGTATTTGGACCTCACTCCTACAACCCATAAATAAAAAATGAAAAAAACAAGTGTCCTCCTTCGATTTGAAAGCTGCGGTTTCCACCTTTTTTCCTTGTTAAAGAAAATCATTTGAAATGGAATCTTTCTTAAGACACGCCTGCCTGCAGGCTTGCATAATATTAACAATAAAGTCTGCACTCGCCCACCTGGTGAAAAAAATTAGAAGTGGTCCCAAGCGAAGCGGTGTCATTTCAATTTCAAACGTGGGCGAGAGGAGCAAAGGGCGTGTAAAGTATTAATGGGAAGTGGCCGGCCCTGCTATTTGTTATAATTTCAAAGCTCAAAAGCCTGCCTTCCTGCCTCCCAATTCCAAAGTTTTAAGCCCTTTCATTTAAATACGCATGCTCTTTTGCTTCTCTAGTTATTATTTTAGCTTTTTCCGAGAATCCAAACAAAGCCGCAAGCAACAGCAGCCAGCCAGCCATTCCACTATTCATATAGGAAAGTTTTTTTCCCATTCAATATCTGTCCACGTGGATTTGAGTCATACAACAAAAAATAAGAAGTAGCCAATCTTGAATGAGTTTTTTTATGAAAATATATATATTTTTTAAAATGTATACAATTATTAGATAGAAAATGTTGGATGGTCTTGGGCCTTTCTCAATCCCAAAAGTTAGTTCATTGGGTGAGGTTTTCTCTTACACTTAATAACTGACCACCAAACCCCTTCTACAACCAATGTGGGACAAACCCCAATAATCTCCCTCTCACACGTCGGGTTCCAAACTCCTCACGAATTGGGATTGGACTCCAAACTCTGCACGAATTGGACTCACCAAATTGGCAGCACCACATGCCCAACAGCCCAGGGAGAAACCATAGGCTCTGATACCAGTGTTGGGTGGTCTTGGACCTTCTCAACCCCAAAAGCTAGCTCATAGGGTGAGGTTTTCCCTCACACTTAATAATTGACCGCCAAACCCCTTCCACAATCGATGTGGGACAAATCCCAACAGAAGAAACAATATTCACAAATTTGAGCTCAACCAACTTTCTAAAAGTCAATTTAGTATGAAAAAAAAATAAAAAAACAAAATGTGACATAACCGACTTTTCAAAAGTAAGTTTTGTCTTTCGCTACACCTTTGCCCGCTCTCTCTTCTTGAGGTGGAAAAGGAAAATAAAAAAACAAAGCTGAAAGTCAGAACCAACTTTCCAAAAATTAGTTCAGTGACTGCCGGTGCCGCACCCCCTCCCCGAGGCCAGTACGCAAAAAAAAAAAAAAAAAAAGGGTGAAAGCAAAAAGTTGATTATGACATGCAAATTTTAATGGCTTTCCAACCCTTGTGCACTCCCTTCCCTACATGCCCCCTCTACCCCCACCTCGATATTCTATTTATTCTCCTTCCCTCTCCTTTTCCCTTCCACTTGCCATTCATCCATTCTCCTTTCTTCTTCTTTTCCCTCACCATCTTCAACTGCTAGGTGAACGTTTTCAGTAATTTACTCTTCCAACTGCTCTCTTTCAAGAGTCAATGACCATGTTGTCAGTGAATGTTTTCCCATTATTTGCAATTTTTGCTTTGATTTTGTACATTCATTTTATTTGATATTGAGGTATGTTTATGGTTATGGTATATTTACATTAATATATTTTTGTGAGATAAAGGTTTATATATATGAAATAATAATTGTTTGATATTATTGTGATTTAATCATAATATTTATTATTGTGCTGAAATTTTTTTATGTTGCAGTTAAAATTTATTTTTGTAAAAAAATAATAATTACATGAGGTTAATTTAATTTTTCATTTTTTTAGAAAAGAAATATTAGTTTAATTGAAAATTTAAAAATCTTAATTTGTGTTGAAAATTCAGAATGGCGTCAAGTTCGTTAGTTAACAAATTTATGGTTTTATTTGTTATAATAATGTGACTCATATGTTGAATGAGATGCATGTACAAAGAGAAAACATGGTAGAAAACAACAAATGCTGGTTTGCAGGAGCAAACCGTTAAGGGTTTTGCTAGGTACAGAAACAGTCGACTATTTTTTGTGATGTTACATCGACTACTTGGTCTGGGCTTCAAACCGTCAACAATATGTCTGAAACCGTTGACGGTTTTGCTCGGTTACTCAGCGCTAGTTTTCAAATTTTGAATTGGAAAGTTTTATAGGTTGTGTTTTGAGGGGAAACCCTCTTTGAAGGTTATATATATACATGTTGTATGATCCAACTCAGTGTCTTTGGACACAAAGATAGTAAATATTCACTATTGTTTGCTTCCGTGGATGTAGGCATTGTCAAACCACGTAATTCTTCGAGTCATTATTTTTTTTGCTGTCATTATAATTTGCATGATTGTATTTTCTGTATAATTCATAGTTAATTGCAGCATTGTGAGATTGTTTGTTTTCGCTGCCCATAGGGGTGTACAAAAACTACCGAAAAATCAAAAAATCGAACCGAAACCATAAATGGTTCAATTTTTCGGTTTTCGATTTCAGTTGCAGTTTTCAAAAATAAAAAATGTTCAGTTTCGATTTTATGTTGAAACCGAATCGAAAAAAATTGAAAAACCGATTTATATAAGATATATATATAATATGGCTAGTAAAAATATAGCATGCAATATAGCCATATAGCCACTATAGAAAATAAAAATCCTCAATAAATTTTTAAGAACTTTATGAAAAATAAAGGTTATTTTTGTTAAATGTGCCCAACAGATTTTATTTTGTTAAAATTATGAGTCCCTATAAAAAATTAAAATGCTCAATAAATTTTCAACAACTTTATGAAAAATAAAGGTTATTTTTTTTTTTGTAAAAAAAAATTGGTTTAAAACCGAAAAACTGCAACCGAACCACCACATTTTTGGTTTTCAATTAAAGCATAATTTCGGTTCGGTTTCGGTTTTGGTTCGAAAATTTGAAAACCAAAAATTTTGGTTCGGTTTTTGGTTCTGGCCAAAACCGAACTACACCAAACTGTATACAATCCTAGATGTGCATCAAATAAATATAGGTTGGGTTTCAGGGGGAAAACCTCTAGGAGGGTTATATATACATGTTGTATGATGTAACTCAATGTCTTTAGACACGAGATAGTAAAAATTCATTGTCGTTTGCTCTCGTCGATGTAGGCATTGCCGAACCACGTAATTCTGTGTCATTATTTTATTGCTTTCATTATAATTCGTGTGATTGTGTTTTCTACATATTTCACAGTTAAGTGTTGCATTGTGAGATTGTTTGTTTTCGCTGCATATTGATTTGCACAACTAATTGGTATCAGAGCATTGTTGTAATGGCTTCTGGAATTTTTTTTGTTTGTTTTTGCAAAGTTTGATGTTTTTAAGTTTAATGGAACAGGAAACTTTGAACTATGGCATAGAAAGGTTAAGGATCTGTTAGTGTAGTAAGGTATGGTGAAGGCATTACACAGAGGTCAACCGGAAGGCATGGATGAAACAAGTTGGAAGGAATTGGAAGCGAAGGTTGTGGCAACTATAAGACTTTGTCTGGCTGATGACGTGCTATATCACATCATGGATGAGGAATCTCCTGCTATTGTTTAGCAGAAACTTGAAAGTTGGTATATGTTTAAGTCTCTAACGAACAAATTGTATCTTAAGCAGAAGTTGTACTGGCTTAAGATGGTGGAGGGTTCGAATTTGAACCAACATATCAACGTATTCAATCAAATAATCAGTGATTTGATGCAAGTTGATATGAAGTTTGAGGAAGAAGACAAGGCGTTGATGCTATTAAATTCTTTACCAGCATCTCATACATATCAAAATATGGTTACTACTTTGACATTAGGCAAAGAAACCCTGCATTTGGAAGAGGTAACAAGCACTCTCTTGGGTTTTTATCAGAGGAAGAAAGCCAGCGATGAAATTTTGCAAGGTGAAAGGCTTGTGGTAAAGGGTAACCAGGAACGTGGGAGAAGCAAGTTCCGGAACAAATAAAGTAGTAATAAGTCTTGATCACAGTCCAAGAAGAAGAAGGACATTATATCTTTTAAGTGCGAGAAAAAGGGGCACATAAAATCAGAGTGTACAAAAAGGAAGAAAGGGAATGCAGAAAATCAAGGGGGTTCTTCAAAATCTATGAATGTAGTAAACGAGGGAGATTCGAAAAGTGGTGACGGTGGTATGCTTTCTGTTTCACCAGGAGATCAGATTGCCTCACGGATTCTTGGATCCTAAATTTAGCGTACTCTTATCACATGGCACCAAATAAAGAATGGTTTAGTACCTACAAGTTAGTTAATTCTGGTTATGCTTTGATGAAAAATGATGTTTCATGCAAAATAGTTGGAATACGAAATGTCATAATTAAAATTTATGATGGTGTTATGAGAACATTATGTGATGTAAGGCACATACCAGATCTACAGAAGAATTTAATTTCATTAGGCATTTTGGATTGTAACGAGTTTAGTTACAAGTATGAAAGTGGGGTTATGAAGGTGTGTAATGACATTGTAATGGTGATGAAGGGGCAAAAGTTAGTGGGAAATATCTATGTACTAATGGGTACTACAATTGTAGGTGGAGCTGCAACCATAGATTCTGAGTCATGTAATACTGTTTTGTGGCATATGTGGTTAGGGCGTATGGGTGAGCATTGAATAAAGGAACTTCATAAGAGGAATGTTGGGGATCAGCAGGCCTTACCCATTTCTATTGTTGACACGGTGACACATGGACGACCTCTAGATGCTCACTTTAATCCATAACTGTTTTTGCAGGAACCCATGAAATTAATGGAAAACCATACTTGAAGACTTTCGGTATGAGAAGATCCAAGTGAAGTATTAAAGCAAGAAGACCCACGTAAGCCCCACACGATCTTGTGGGTCCTACACGGCTCCAATAGGCCCCACATGGATTGGGCCTCCTTTTTGTCTTATGCTATATTTAGTTTGTAATCATGCAAGACAACTTGCTTGCTTGCATGTGCATGTCTTAATAAGTTGTGTTAGTATTTATTATATCTAGAAAGTTGGAGCATTTATTTTGTTAGTAACTTATAAGAGTTATTAATCTGTCTAATAAGTTGGTGTCTTTATTATTTGTGTCTCCCATGCTTCTGTGGGAATTGTTAGTTGTTTAATGCTTTGTTCCCCTCATGCTAGCTATATATATCCCTTCATTGTAAGAACAAAAGCTAAGTTTGAATATTGAAACATTGAAAGGAAATTCCTTTGCTAAAGCTTGTTAGCTTTGTCCAATCATTTTGATTGTGCAGTGTGAGGCTATGCATTCTCTCCGGAAATCAGGTGGTGAAAGACTACCATCTATCCAGTGACTCTATCTTCATCACCTCCCTCTTACCCCACATGACCTCCACCCAAATACACCCACATGGCTAGCACTTTCATATCCCCACACAGCCACCATCACTCCATTGCATTGCTGGAAATATGAAATTCCATATTTAATAAGCCCTTTGAATCCATAGATTGTAATATTGATACTTGCTAGTTTAAAATCATTTGTGAGAATATTGCTTGCTAACAATAGAACTTAAATTCTTGAAATTTTGAATAACATATTTATTGCATTTAACTTGATTCCTTTGTGAAAGAACTCTTGGAACTTTTTTTTTTAACAACATCATACACCTTTTCAAAATCCTTGAATATGTGAAATATAACATGATTTATGGTGTTTATGTTTGAGTAATTAGATTCTTAATTTAAAGTGTTTCAAATGTATGTGCTTATGAGGGTTAGACCATAGGACTAGTCCACCCTTACCCATCCTACATCACCTTAGTATCAGAGCCTAGGTTAGTTAGGCGAACCCTCAAAGTCCACTACTCTCGGCCGAATTGGTCCTCCCAAAAATTCCCTTCCTTATCTACGAGTCTTTTTCCCTTGAGTTGTTATGTTTTGATGGCAACCAGATCTAGGAACCACTATCAAGGTTGTAGAACTGATATGGACCATGATAACCTTTTAGATGACCTTCAAGCCCAAGTTCAAGTCTTAACTCAAGACTTAACTAATGCCTTTGCCAGAATTGAGAGGCTGTTCCTAACCCACCTCTAGAAAATCTAGGACAGCCCCTTGAGGTTGACAATAAGCTTGTTTCCCACCATTCTATGGAACCAAACAACCTTCTAAGAGAAAGGACATCACCTCTAGAACGACTTCCTGCTCTCATCCCCCACCAAAACCAAATGCTCCCAGAAGATTCCAGCGTCATGACCCTTATGCTCCACATTGGGATGAAGAGGATTATGATAAAGAGGAATTCCAACCAAGGAAATCATACCATATGGAAAATCATGACTGAGAAATGGATGTAATGAAGAGAGTAAAAATTGAAGCCCCTACATATGATGGTTAAATGGATCCAAAAAAATTTTAGGATTGGTTAGCTGAAATGGATTTATACTTTGATTGGTATAAGATGCATGACCCACACCGAGTGAGGTTTGCAAAAATGAGACTAACCAAGCAAGCTAAGCTTCATTGGGTAAATGTCGAAAGACAAGAAGCTCACCTACGTCATGGACCCATAGAACATTGGGACTTGATGAAAGAAATACTGATAGAAAAATATGTCTCAATTTCTTACAAGGAACGTCTCATGGATCAGCTTTATAGCCTTAGACAAGGTAGTATGAGTGTGACTAAGTATATAAGCAAGTTTGATGAGTTGTCTAGTAGATGTGGAGTACAAGAGAGCATTAGCCAATAGATTTCTTGGTTTAGGATTGGCTTAAAACTTGAACTTAGGAAAGAATTGTTTCCTCATCACATTAACTCCCTTGAGCATGCCTTTAACTTAACACATGATTATGAGAAGATGAGTACAAATAAAATGGGAAGAAAATTTGGAAACACCTTCAATGACACTTACGAGAGAAAAGCCACATCTTATGAGAGGACTAGACCTACCAACACGGGTCAAGTCACTTCAAGAGGTAGCAATCCCACTGTCCAGCAGCCTTTGGACAAAGGAAAGGCTCCTATGAATGGGTCCTCTAAACAAATTTTTGGAAATGATGTGTGCTACAAGTGTCATAAAAAAAGCCACTTTGCTAAGCAATGCCCCACTAGGAACTTAGCAATTGAAAGGGAGGATAAAGAAGAAGAGTCTGGAGAGGAACATCCTTATATCCCCGAAGAAGTAGCTAGTAAGGATGAGTTATCCATGGAAGAAGAAGAAAATCCTACTGTAAATGTTATGCGATGTATCATGGTGACCCCTCAAGAACAAGAGGATTGGCGTCGAACTTCTATTTTTCATACTTATATCAAGTGTGGAAATAAAAGTTGCAAGATGATCATGGATGGTGGAAGCTACATGAATGTGATCTCAAAATAAGCTTCGAAAAAATTGGGATTGAAAGTTGAAGCCCATCCCAATCCATATAAGGTTGCTTGGGTAAATGAAATAACCATGCCCATAAGCCATAGGTGTCTAGTCCTTATCAAGATTGTGGACTATGAAGAAGAAATCTGGTGTGACGTCCTTCCCATGGATATTGCCCATATTCTATTAGGAAGACCTTGGTTGTATGATCTTGATGTATCACATAATGGTAGAGCCAACACTATACTTTTAGATGTAATGGAAAGAAGATTGTTTTGAGTCCTCTAGAGCCCAAGAAGGACAAACAAGACAAGGAAAAGGAAAAACTTGAAAAGAAGAGAGAAGGTTGGAATTTCTTTGTATGTTCTTGGCAAGAAGCAATTTGAGCAAGAGAGTAAGGAGACACAAGTTGTCTATGTCATGGTAACCAAGGAAAGTGACTCCTCTACTCTTGAACATGAGATACCACAAGAAGTGTCACCTATACTTGTTGAGTTTAATGATCTTATCTCTGAATCTCTAAATGAACTACCTCCTATGAGAGATATTTAGCATGCTATAAATCTTGTTCTAGGATCATCTTTACCTAATTTGCCTCACTATAGGATGAATCCTAAAGAACGCAAGGAATTGAAGAGGCAAATGGAAGAGTTGAGAAGTAAGGGATTTATTTAGGAAAGCGTGAGCCTATGTGCATGTCCCACCCTTCTTACTCCAAAAAAAGATGGAACTTGGAGAATGTGCATTGATAGTCGAGTCATTAATAAAATCACAGTCAAATATAGATTTTCCATACCTAGGTTGGATGACATGTTGGATCAAATGGTTGGTTCCAAGATCTTTTTCTAAAATTGATCTTAAGAGTGGATACCACCATATTAGAATCAAACCTGGAGATGAATGGAAGATTGCATTTAAGACTAAAGATGGCTTGTACGAATGGTTAGTAATGTCATTTGGTTTTACCAATGCACTAAGCACCTTCATGAGATTGATGACTCGGATTTTGAGACCCTTCATTGGGCATTTCCTTGTTGTCTACTTTGACAACATCTTGATTCATAGTCAAACAAGGAAAGAGCACCTAGATCACTTAAGAAGTGTGTTTAAAGTTCTAAGAGAATAGAAGTTGTATGCAAATTTGAAAAAGCACACCTTCATGACTCCTCAGATAATCTTTCTAGGATATGTTGTATCTAAGAACAAAGTTTCTGTTGACCTTGAGAAGGTCAAGGCTATCAAAAATTGGCATACTCCATGAATTGGCTTACTCCCAGAAATATTCATGAAGCACGAAGTTTTCATGGGTTAGCCACATTTTATAGAAGAATCATTAGGAATTTCAGTACTATCATGGCACCCATTACAAATTGTCTTAATACAGGAGAGTTTGTGTGGCCCAAAGCCGCAACTAAAGCCTTCTCAGACATTAAGGACCGGATGACGAAAGCCCATGTGCTACACCTCCCTAATTTTTTAAAACTTTTTGAAGTAGCTTGTGATGCTTCTGGTGTTGGCATAGGAGGAGTGTTAAGTCAAAAGGGTCATCATGTTGCCTTCTTCAGCGAAAAGTTGAATGATGCTAAGCACCATTGCTCTACCTATGATAAGGAATTCTATGTTGTGGTCCAATCCTTAAGGCACTAGAGACATTACTTACTCCCACAGGAGTTTGTACTCTTTTCTGATCATCAAAACCTTAGGTACCTAAGCACTCAAAATAAACTAAATCATAGGCATGTAATGTAGAGACCCGAAGAATTATAGTAATTAAATAATAAAAGAAAGGAGAGAAAAGAAATTTTAAAAGGGGTTTCAGCAGGGTCTCGTTGACAAGTGCAGAGTGCTCGCAGACGAGCAAGCCTCTTGGACTCATCAACGGGGACGCGTGTCTCATCGACAAGACATTACCGAGAGGGCTGATTTGAGGGCCTGAAACTCGTTGATGAACTCCCTTCATAGGCTCGTCGATGAGGTGACGTGTCTCGTCGACGAAGTTGCTTGTATAAATATGTCAAACTCAGGTTTTTCAATGAAATTCATGCAAAAAGAGTCTTTCTCTCTCTAAATTCTTATCCCCTCTACCTTCTCTCTTGATTTTTGGCTCCGATTTTTTTCGGTTTGACGATCGGAAGCTGTCACGCCACTCCTGAGAAGATTCTCTTCAAATCTGCTGGAGTAGTTCGTTAGTTAGGCCAACTTGGGCACTATCCCAAAATCTAGGTAAGTTGGGTATTTTGAATTTTATAAGTTATTTGGTGTTTTTGGACTAAGGAAAATATTTTAGATAGTATTATACTGAAGTTTGGTTAGGGAAAATGCAATTTCAGGGTGTTAATCTAGGGAACATACGAGTGTAAGTTTGGAGTATTTTGTGGGCTTCTCAGCAAATCAGGTAAGAAGATAAATTAAGTCTGTATTTTTCATAAAATTATTATGAATTAAACAACATTTATTTTCAGGAAAATATATGATATAGAATTATGTTTGGGAATACTCTTATTGAACAAGGAAATGATTTTAACAAATTTTATGTGGAAATGTGATTTTAAAATTAATTATGAGTTTATAAGGCTATGTACATTTGTGTGGCATGAGTATAATATTTTCATGAAAATTATGCTATATTGAAATATTATGAGTTTTCTCAAATAAGTATGTTATAGCAGTTTTCAGGAAAACCCTAAAAAACAGTATAGGAAATATGTTTTAAAGATTATGTTAAATAATGTAAGAATGTATATTAAATAATGTACAGGAAATGTAATTTCAGAATTAATTATGAGTTTATAAGGTTATGTACATTTTTATGGCTTGAGTATAATATTTCCATGAAAATTATGCTATATTGAAATATTATGAGTTTTCCTAAATAAGTGTGTTATAACAGTTTTTCAGGAAAACCCTAAAAAACAATAAAGGAAATATGTTTTAAAGATTATGTTAAGTAATGTAAGAATGTATGTTTATTATGTTATAAGGTGTAAATGTCGTGATTCTTATGTTATGAAATATGCCTGCGTTAATGTTGTGATTTTACGTTATGAATTATGCCAACACTGATGTCGTGATTATGTATGATGTGTAAGAAATCATGAAATATGTTTATGTCAGATATTACTTTGAATTACAAAACAGTTATGTTTAAATATGGAATGTATTATATGTTATCAGAATCCGGATAGTTTAGTTCAGTTTTATGAAGCACGGTACCGTAACTATATGTTTATGAATATGTTAGTGCTACCACACATCTTATGTAGAGTGTAAGAGATGGCAGTCAATGTGGCTTTATGGGAGTGTCATAGTTCCCCTAGTAGTTCGGTACAGGTGGAACAGGCCCATCGTACTTACACATACCTATGTTTGACCTAGTATGGTCAGCCAGCCATTGCTAGGTCCCGCATTTGGGCGGCACAACCCTGTCATGTGGGGGGTAAGACATGACGACAGCTAACTAACTATCTATCCTAGGTAATAAATCAAGTATGATATGATTATATAAGATGATTTCTCAGTACAAAAATTTAGTATGTTACGCTATGTTATGATGAACCATGTTTTATTCAAATATACTACAATTGTTATACCAGTTATGAATTATGTAATGTTTATATGCATATCACGAAAAATACTCATGTAACCACACACTAATATTAATTTGTCTCCCTTACTGAGAGGTGTCTCACCCCAGCATTACAAAAATTTTAGGAAATCTAGGTAGGAGGGCGGATACAGCCCTGCAACAGTAGAAGTGGACTGAGCTACCCTATTAATAGGGTAAGTGGATGAGCTAGTGTTAAATGGATTTTTGAGTTGAGACACTAGGAGTACTTTTGGTCTTTTTGTGGATGAATGTATGTATATGTAAATGATAGATTTAGTAGAACTCTAGTATGGTTCCTAGTGTTTATGGCATGTATATGATTTTATGTTTTCCGCTGCTTAGGTATCAGAGTTTTATGATAGAAATATCCCTCGTACCAATGGGTTCAGGTTGATTACGATGACAGCTTAGTAAGATTATTACGTATGCTATGATGTGGAAAAGAAAAAAAAAATTATATCAAAAAATAGGTAGGTCATTACAGTTTGGTATCAGAGCCTAGGTTTCTAGGTTTTGTAGACTCTAGAGTGCAGCATAAACAATACCAGAGTATAGGAAAAAGGATTTGAGGTTTTATTTTGCAGTTTAGAGGCAGGACTTCCGTGGTAGTTTCTATGTCTTTCCTGTGGTGACGATTTCAAGAAAGCCATAGTAAACTATTGCCGGGTTGTGTTTCTGAAATATAGAATTAAATCTTGAATTAAGATAAGGATGTCAATAGAGAGGGATACTAAGAGTTTTGGTTAGATATGTAAATTATAAGGATGGGGTCCCTAAGCTATGTTTATTATCTTTTCAGGATGGACCCGGGTAGTGACAGTGCTCATGCGAGCGGTAGTGAGGGTACAGGGCCCTCAGGTGTAGGAGGTGCTGATTCAGATGGAGTATTACGCAGTGTGGATTAGCAGATTATGGTTGAGATCGCACAGAGCTCTAGAGAGCAGGGAGGCCCATCTATAGGCCATGGGTGCACAATAGAGAAATTCAATAAGATGAATCCTCCGGCATTTTCAGGAGGAGCAGATCCTGCAGTCGCCGAAAATTAGATGTAGGAGATAGAGAAAGTTTTGGCAGTGCTATAGTGTACGAAGGAGCAGAGGATTTTATTTGCCACCTATAAATTGACTGGGGAGGCTGAAAGATGGTGGATTGTGGTGAAATTATTGGAGGAATAATTACACACTTAAATTGTGTAATTAGGCATTTTAATCCGAGCATTCAAGATTTTATTTTCAATTAAATGCCTAATTACTCTCAATATTTTAACAAAGTGTCATATTTATAATCTCTAGGTTTTATTGAGCAATTTATGAATTTTTGGCAATTTTTTATCGCAGAAAAATTTCCAAGAGCTAAAACCAGCATCAATTTGTAATTTGCGCATAATTTTCCCATCCGAATTCTGATCGAGACGATTTGAAATCCTGAAAAAATATGAGAAGATTATCTACAATTTTTGTGTTTTGAACTTCAAGAGAAATGGGCTCCAAGAGAGTTAAAACGGGCCTCGTTTGCAGAGAGAAAAATGAGGAAAAAAAAGAAAAATATATATAAAACAAAAATTGAAACTTGATGTGACCCGGCCATGCAGGTCGGGTTGGGTCTTCTTGCTGGGTATGCTCGTGGATAGGGCACACCCCTTCCTCTTTTATATTTCCTTTCTCCTTTTCTCTCACTAGTCCCAGCGCACCCTTTTTTTTTTTTTTTTTTTCTTTTCTCTAAAACTCTCATTCTCTCCTTCTCCCTCTCTCTCCCGTAGCTCCCTCTTCTCTTCCCTTCTTCCCACTTCTCTTCCCCTGGTTCCTCTCTTCTTCCTTCCTTTTCTCATTGGCTCTTCCTTCTCTCAAGCACATAACTCTCTTCCCTGTCTCCCTTTCTCTTATCTCCCTTCTCTCCCACAGTCTTTTACCCTCCCTCCTTCCTTCTCTCAGCTCTCTCTCCCTTAGCCACTGCAGCCTCATCCACAGCCTTGGACAACCACCCGAGACCGCTACTACAATTGCTCCAAGCCCTAGCTGCTGCTCCAGCCAAGACCTCCAGCCATTACAACTCCATCATCCTTTGCCATAAGCTCTCTAGCCATGCACCAGCCAAGCCCCAACTGCTGCGGCCACTTGCAGCCACCACCTTTGCCAGAAGCCCTCCAGCCACTACAACTCCATCATCCTCGAGCCTTGTTGCGATGCTGAAAGCTACTACCAGCCACAGCACAGCCGAAACCAGCCAAGCACATCCACCTTCATCTGCTGCAACCACCCAAACCATCAACACCATCTCTACGGCCATAGCAAAGCCCCCTATTGAAGCACCATCTCCACGACCATCTCTCTCTCTCTCTCTCTCTCTCTCTCTCTCTCTCTCTCTCTCTCTCTCTCATCTTTTCTCTTTCTTTTATTATTGTTAATTAATTAGTTGAATATTGTTACATTTTTATTGGAGTTTATTGGAAATTTTAGATTTTGAATATTATTTAGGGTGTTTTATTATTATTGAAGTTTAATTGTTTATTTATTTTCTCTTAGTTAAATTCTACTGGAGATTTACTTAATGTTTCAAATTATTTAATTAGTTTAGTAAATCCCGGTTTGATTCTAAAAAAAAAAAAAGAGAATAAAATACAAAAAGAAAAAAAGGTGTTTTTGTTTTTAGAAATTAAATTAGTTGTCTTTTTTAAAATTTATTTATTTTTTGTCGAAGCTCGATTTAGTTTAGGGTTAAGTCTTATTAAAGTTTATATTTTTATCGTGTCTAGTTACTATTCAAGTCGTTAAAGATTTAATTCTTTGTTCGAATTCTTAATTGCCTTTAAATTTTGATTTTGGTTCAAGTTCTTGATTTTGTTGAAGGTTTGGTTTTAATCGTTCACATTTGTGTTTGTGTGAGTCTCATTATTACGTGTTTTAGTTACATGTTAAAGTTACCGTCTTTAGTTTTTATTCCAAAGTTTAATGCGTGTTTCGATGTCTACCTAATTAGATGTAGGGTTTCTGTTCTTAATTCAGTGCATGCTAGAATTAGGGTTTAATTTGCATGTTTGTTTAATTTTTCAAAGTAAATCTAAAACAATCTTAAAAACCATGAATTTGAACTGAGTTCAGTAAATTTTTAATTTTGATTGGAAAAATGTAAAATTTGAGATTAAACCGCATTCCATAAGGAGACGATCTGGCCTTTGGGCTGAATATTACAGGACAAAACTCCTATACTTGGGTTAGCTTCCGAGTTGCTCTTTTTTCGAGTAAGTCAAGGAACAGAGGGCGGTGCCTATAGTTATGACTTAGTGCTGGTTTAAAGATTTGTTCTTCAACAGATACTTTTTGGCCACTATCAGGGAGGCCAAAATGGAGGAGTTCTTGAATCTGAAGTAGAGACAGTAGTCAATCCAGCAGTACGTGGCGAGGTTCATAGAATTATCCAGTTTTGCCTAGTATATTATTCTTGATTAGGCAAAGAAAGTGAGACATTGTGAAAGGGGTTTGAGGCGAGAAATTTATAAGCAGGTAGCAGTGTTGAAAGTGCAAGACTTTGCCAAGTTAGTAGACAGAGCAGCTATGGCTGAGGTTGGTGAGTGGATGGGTGCAGAGGAGCAGGGACAGAAGAAGAGGTCCACGCCTTCAGGCTATCAGTAGGGATCTAGTTGGAGCTAGTGGAAGAGAGGTAACTATGGCAGGGGACAGAGGCATGAGACAAGAGGTTGTGAGACTCAGGGTATGCCGGTCTACCTAGCTTATCAGGCATGTGGAAAGAGACACTTGGGAGAGTATTGAGCAAAGAGAGGAGTCTGCTATCGCTACGGTGTACCAAGATATTTAGTATGAGATTGCCCTACACCACCTGGTACTGCACCTACTCCCAGACTCCATCGAGGAGGTTATCAAGTGCCTCGTGGAGGCCACCAGAGGAATGTAGCCCTAACAAGGGTTTATGCTTTGACACCAGGAGACGTGGAGGTCGTAAACGACGTCATGAGAGGTACCTCTACTACTTTATCATATCAAGCTATTGTTTTATTTGACACAGGTGCAACCCACTCTTTTGTGTCTACGAGATATATTAAATTGGCTGGTGTTGAGACACAGTTATTTGATATTGAACTGTCAGTAGCAACACCGACAAGGTCAATGGTGAGGTGTCGTAGGGTGCTCAAGGGTTACCCAGTAGAAATTTAGGGGAGAGTATTACCAGCTGACCTAATTGTGCTAGATTTGCATAGATTTGATGTAATACTGGGTATGGATTGGCTGGCTACTAACCATGCTAGTATTGACTATCATTTGAAAGAGGTGATTTTTAGACCACCAGGAAAGCCAGAATTCAGATTTGTGGGGTCGCGGGTGCAATCCCCACCTTAGTTAGTGTCAGTCATGCAAGCGAGAAGATTACTTTTGGATGGATGTCAGGGGTTTATGGTTTATTTAAAGGAGGTGACAGAAAATGAATTGAAACTTGTCAGTACACCAATGGTTAAGGAGTTTTAGGACGTATTTTCGGAAGAATTACCTGGGTTGCTCTCGACCGCAAAATAGATTTTACTATTGACTTACTTCCAGGGATGGCGCCGATATCTAAGGCTTCTTGCCGAATGGCTCTAGTTAAATCGAGAGAATTAAAGGATCAGTTGCAGGATTTATTAAATAAAGGGTTTAGCAGACCTAGTGTTTCGCCTTGGGGAGTTCTAGTTTTATTTGTGAAGAAAAATGACGGGTCTATGAGGGTGTGCATAGATTATAGGGAAGTAAACAAAGTAACAATTAAGAACAGGTATCCTCTATCCCATATTGATGACTTATTTGATCAGCTTCAGGGTACACGGGTCTATTCCAAGTCGACCTCAAGTTAGGTTATCATCAGGTGAAAGTTAAAAGTGAAGATATTTCAACGACAGCTTTCAGGACCAGGTATGGGCATTATGAATTTCTAGTTATGTCGTTTGGTCTGACAAATTCTCCTACTGTATTCATGGATTTGATGAATAAAATCTTTCACTAGTATTTAGATTAATTCATTGTGTTTTTCATTGATGACATACTGGTCTGCTTGAGGAGTTTTGAGGAGCATGAGATGCATCTAAGGCTAGTACTTTGGATGCTCAGGGAAAAGAAATTGTATGCGAAGTTTAGCAAATGAGAATTCTGGTTAGAGAAAATTGCATTTTTGGGGCATGTTACATAAGGGGATGGAATTCTTGTAGATCCCAACAAGATAGAGGCAGTAGTGAATTGGGTCTGGCTGAGGTACGTATAGGAAGTCAGGAGTTTCTTAGGACTGGGAAGTTATTACCGACGGTTTGTAGAGGGATTCTCAACATTATCAGGGCCTCTAACACAGCTAACCAGAAAGAATTCTAGGTTTGAATGGGACGACAGTTGAGAGCAAAGCTTCTAGGAATTGAAGTAGAGACTCGTCACAACACCAGTATTGTCTATTCTAGAAGAAGGTGATGGTTATGTGATCTACTATGACACGTCTTTGAGGGGAATCAGATGTGTATTGATGCAGCAGGGTAGAGTAATAGCATATGCCTCTAGACAATTGAAAAAATATAAAAATAATTATCCCACTCATGATCTAGAATTGGTTGCAATGGTTCATGCATTGAAGATTTGGAGGCATTATCTGTACGGAGAAAGATGTGAAATATTTTAAGATCATAAGAGTTTAAAGTACTTATTCACGCAAAAGGAGTTGACCATGCGGCAAAGAATATGGTTGAAACTCATAAAGGATTATGACTGTACTATCAACTACCATCCAGGTAAAGCTAATGTGGTGACTGATGCTTTGAGCCGAAAATCAGGGGAAACAACACAGTTAGCAGCAGTAATTCAGCACCCAATCCAGATGGACTTGGAGAGGCTTGGCATGGAATTAGTAGAGAGTGATCACTAGGCATTTATTGCCAACCTGGTGGTACAACCTATGCTATATGAAAATATTAAAGCAACCTAGAAGAATGATGTAGAGTTGACAGAGTTGATAGAGAAGGTGCAGAATGGATATAGAAAGGAGTTCAGTATTTCTAATGATAGAGCTTTGTGGTTCTGTACCATATTGTGCGTGCCTGCAGATGAGGATATCATAAGGACAATCCTTGAGGAGGCTCACAGGTCCCTGTATACGATACATCTAGGTAGCACTAAAATGTATAGAGATTCGCGAGAGTATTTCCGGTGGAGCAGTATGAAGAGAGAGATTACTGAGTTTGAGCAGCAGTGTTTGACGTGCTAGTAGGTAAAGGCTAAGAACCAGAGGCCAGCGGGCCAGTTACAACCACTTTACATCCCAGAGTGGAAATGGGATCACATTTCTATGGACTTTGTGACGGGTTTTTTGTCGGTACAACAGGGGCAAAATGCTATTTGGGTGGTCGTAGATCGATTGACGAAGACTGCTCACGTTATTCCTATTAAAGTCAACTATTCCATGGAAGACTAACAAAAATATATATTGAAGAGATAGTACAATCATATGGTGTGCCAGTGTCTATAGTATCATATCGAGATTCACGTTTTACGTCATGGTTTTAGAAGTTCTTGCAAGACGCTCTGGGGTCTCAGTTGTCATTCAACATGACATTTCATCCTCAGACAGATGGATAGTCAGAGAGAATGATTCAGATATTAGAGGATATGCTACAGGCATGCGTGCTGGATTTTGGGAGTAGTTGGACCTAGTACCTGCCACTAGTAGAGTTTGCATACAATAACCGGTATCAGACTAGCACCGACATGGCACCTTACGAGGCGTTATATGGTAGGAGATGTCGTTCCCCTCTATACTGGGATGAGGTAGGTAAGAGGTGAGTTTTCGGACTAGAAATAATGCAGTAGGCATACGATAAAGTCTGACTTATTAGAGAAAGAATCAGTGCATCTCAGAGTCGGCAGAAAAGCTATACGGATAATCGTTGCCGAAAATTGGAATTCGAAGTTGGAGATCATGTATTTTTGAAAATAGTGCCACTGAAAGGTACCATGAGGTTTGGAGGGAAGGGTAAGCTGAGCCCTAGGTTTATTGGCCTTTTCGAGATACTTGAGAGAGTGGGGTCAGTTGCCTACCAGCTAACCTTACCAATAGTTTATCTAGAATACATGACGTATTTCATGTTTCTATGCTGAAGAAATACATCCTAGATCCCTCCCACATGGTCAATTATACAGGAATAAAACTCAGAGAATCACTGACTTATGAGGAGATACTAGTGCAGATCTTAGACATGAAAGAATAGGATTTGCATAATAAGAGTATTCCATTATTGAAAGTCATGTGGAGGAATTATGAGGTGGAAGAAGCTTTATGGGAGCTTGAGGAAGAAATACATCAAAAGTACCCACATTTGTTCAGTGGGGACCAGTGGTAATCAGGGAAGATGTAGGTAAGTATGCTAAGTTTATTTTATGCTGGTTAGTCAAGTACATGTAATAATTTTCTGTTAGTAGGTAGTGTTTTGGTTTCAAGGGAAATTTTTCTTTTATGTATATGTAATCTCCTAGCACCTTGAATGTAACCACAGTATTCCTTTGCCATAAGTGAGGGTAGTAATAATATATGTAGCCCATTTTCCTCAAAGGATGGTGTTCAATACAGATAGTAAATTTCAAGGACGAAATTTTATAAGGAAGGGAGAATGTAGAGACTTAAAGAATTATAATAATTAAATAATAAAATAAAGGAGAGAAAAGGAATTTTAAAAGGGGTTTTAGTAGGGTCTCGTTGACGAGTGCAGAGTGCTTGTTGGCGAGTAGACCTCTTGGACTTGTCGATGGGGACGCGTGTCTTGTCGACAAGACATTAACGAGAGGGCTTATTTTAGGGCTGAAACTCGTCAATGAGGAATAAATGTTCATCGATGAACTCCCCTCATGGGCTCGTCGACAAGGTGACGTGTCTCGTCGACGAAGTCGTCTGTATAAATATGCCAAACTTGGGTTTTTCAGCAAAAATTTATGCAAAAGAGTCTTTCTCTCTCTAACTCGTTCCCTTTACCTTCTCTCTAGATTTCTGACTCCAATTTTTGCCGATTCGATGATCGGAAGCTGCCACGCTACTCCTAGGAAGATTCTTTTCAAATCTGCTAGAGTAGTTCGTTGGTTAGGCTAACTTGGGCACTATCTCAAAATATGGGTAAGTTGGGTATTTTGAGTATTATAAGTTATTTGGTGTTTTTGGACTACGGAAAATGTTTTAGATAGTATTATACTGAAGTTTGGTTGGGGAAAATGCAATTTCAAGTTATTGAGCTAGGGATCACACAGGTGTAAGTTTGGAGTATTTTGTGGGCTTCTCAGTAAGTCAGGTAAGGGGATAAATTCAGTTAGTATTTTTCATAAAATTATTATGAATTAAACAACATTTATTTTTAGGAAAATATATGATATAGAATTATGTTTGGGAATACTGCTATTGAACAGGGAAATGATTTTAACACATTTTATATGGAAATGTGATTTCAGAATTAATTATGAGTTTATAAGGCTATGTACATTTGTGTGGCATGAGTATAATATTTCCATGAAAATTATGCTATATTGAAATATTATGAGTTTTCCTAAATAAGTATGTTATAGCAGTTTTCAGGAAAACCCTAAAAAACAGTAAAGGAAATATGTTTTAAAGATTATGTTAAGTAATGTAAGAATGTATGTTTATTATTTTATGAGGTGTAAATGTCGTGATTCTTATGTTATGAAATATGCCTGCGTTAATGTCGTGATTTTACGTTATGAATTATGCCAACACTGATGTTGTGATTATGTATAATGTGTAAGAAATCATAAAATATGTTTATGTCAGATATTACTTTGAATTACGAAACAGTTATGTTTAAATATGAAATGTATTATATGTTATCAGAATCCGGATAGTTTAGTTCAGTTTTATGAAGCACGGTACCGTAGCTATATGTTTATGAATATGTTAGTGCTACCACACATCTTACGTAGAGTGTAAGAGATGGCAGTCAATGTGGCTTTATGGGAGTGTCATAGTTCCCCTAGTAGTTCGGTACAGGTGGAACAGGCCCATCGTACTTACACATACCTATGTTTGACCTAGTATGGTCAGCCAGCCATTGCTAGGTCCCGCATTTGGGCGGCACAACCCTGTCATGTGGGGGTAAGACATGACGACATCTAACTAACTATCTATCCTAGGTAATAAATTAAGTATGATATGATTATATAAGATGATTTCTCAGTACAAAAATTTAGTATGTTACGCTATGTTATGATGAACCATGTTTTATTCAGATATACTACAATTGTTATACCAGTTATGAATTATGTACTGTTTATATGCATATCATGAAAAATACTCATGTAGCCACACACTGATATTAATTTGTCTCCCTCACTGAGTGGTGTCTCACCTCAGCATTACAAACATTTTAGGAAATCTAGGTAGGAGGGCGGATAGAGCCCTGCAACAGTAGAAGTGGACTGAGCTACCCTATCAATAGGGTAAGTGGATGAGCTAGTGTTAAATGGATTTTTGAATTGAGATCCTAGGAGTACTTTTGGTCTTTTTTTGGATGACTGTATGCATATGTAAATGATAGATTTAGTAGAACTCTTGGTATGGTTTCTAGTGTTTATGACATGTATATGATATTATGTTTTTCGTTGCTTAGGTATCAGAGTTTTATGACAGATATATCCCTGGTACCAATGGTTCCAAGTTGATTACGACTATGATAGCTTAACAAGATTATTATGTATGTTATAATGTGGAAAAGAAATAAAAATTATATGGAAAAATAGGCAGGTCGTTACATGTAAAGTAGATTGAGTATATTCAACAGTACACTTTTGTGCTCAAACACCACACCGGTGTTGATAATAAATTTGCTGATGCTTTAAGCCTAGTAGTGGCCACTTTACAAACTTTGGTAGTGAGAGTAATAGGCTTCGAGAGTATCAAGAAAGAATATTCTCAATGTCTAGATTTCTATGACATTTTTATGATTTATTACAAGGACTACCCAGATCCCATCTAGACTTTGTGATCCATGGAGGATTCCTATTCAAGGGAACTAGGTTGTGTATCACCCTACATCTTTACGTGACCAATTAATATGGGAATTGCACGTAGGCGATGCTGCAAGTTACATTGGTAGGGATAAAACCATTGCTATGGTATAGGATAGGTTCTTTTGGCCTAGTATGAAAAGGGATGTCACTAGATTTGTATCTCATTGTGGAACATGTCAATCTGCAAAGGGTAGAAACCAGAACATTGGTCTATACACTCCTTTACCAGTACCCTATACCCCTTAGCAAGATATTAGCATGGATTTTGTTTTAGGACTTCGTAGGACTGCTGGGAAGAATGATTCTGTAATGCCCCGAACCCTTAAACTCGGATCCGGCTCGTTATACCTGATAAAATCCTTGATAATCCATAATCCATAATATATGCAGCGGAAAACATAACCATAATCTCCATATAACATAATACCAGAGTTTACTAATTCTAACTACCAACCATAATAAATTAATCATCCACCTGTATTCAAATATATACATGTCTCCAAAACATTATCCACAAATACCAGTATGTTTCACAACTATCCTTTCATATCTGACTTAAAATATAAAGACATAAAACATAAAATATACATATCAAAATTAACAAAAAAATATACCATTTTTCTTCAATCTTCCAAAAATGTTATAAAATCTCGAGCTCTCAAAGCTTGATCCTGAGAAATCCTGAAAAAAATGAATTCATATTCGGGTGAGACACATCTCAGTAAGGGAAGAAACAATATATTAAACTCAGCGTGTGGTCATCATGAGATTATACATATCATTTTATAATATTTGCAAATCATTATCATAATTTCCTGAAACCATTTTCTGATCCTAATAAAAAACATACAAATGTTTAACCCACGAGATTACCCAAGGATAGGGGTGATTACCAGCCCATACAAGTAGCACCCCTCTGCTCTGATACTTAGGTAACCCTAACGTCACAATTAAAACATACCAGAGCACTCACCTTACTCAGTAAGCCCTCAAGTTTTAAATTGATCTCGTACTCACGCATTCAACAATAGTTTACCAGCAAAGGCCCTAAGGATAGGGAATTCTACCCGCCCATACAAGTAGGTTCCCTCTGCCCTAGCGCGTTATGCAGCTACTGCTACATCTGAAGCTACTAGTGCACTCTCCTTACTCAGCAAGCCCTCGGGAGAAAGGTACACCTTGCCCAATCGTAACATGTTCTATGTACATACATACTTCTAATATTATAATACATCATTCTTTCTATCATTATTTAATCATACACATCTGTTTATATTCATGGCTTAACATTGCATTGCATTTCACTTTAAGTGACTCTTTCCCATTTTACATTGTTCACATTGCACATTTCATTTCCATTTCATTCATTTCCCTTTTCATTTCATTTCATTTCATACCCAGCATCTTTCAGCTGTTTTACCCAGCATCTTTTAGCTGTTATACATTTGCCCAGCTACTTTCAATTGTTTCACATTTACCTAGCCACTTTCAACTGTGACACATTTACCTAGCCACTTTTAGCTGTGACACATTTACCCAGCCACTTTTAGCTGTTTTACCCAGCATCTTTCAGCTGTTTACCCAGCATTTTTCAGCTGTTTACATGGCTGCATTAACACACACAGGCAACATTGTCCATATCATATTTTATTTTCATGGTTTTACTTACTTAGTCTGCATCTCATACATTTAACATATATTTGCACAGATTCTCATGCCACACAATTTAATAGTAAAATTCATACACTGCCTGTAAAATAAGCCAACCAATATTTAATGTTTATATACTAAAAATACCTTTCATGTCTTACATAAATATTTTGAAAATATTTTTCCACTTTCATCAGTTCATTTTCACACATACATATATAATAAATAGCCCTAAACTCGAAGGAAATATAATTTAAATGGTTGGCATTTTACTCATACTGAAACATATACACGTACATATAACACAATTTATTTTTCCATTAAATTCATAAAAATTCTAATTTAATATATATTTTTCTCCTTACCTGGTTTATTGAATTACGCTAACAGGGACTCCGAAAAATACCTGCGGCGCTCACCTAGACCCTGAAATTAAATTCCTAGTTCCAATAAATTATTCATGAATAAAATATTAATTTAATACTTCCTAGGGCCATAATTCCTAAATAAATAATAATATCCTTAAATTTAGCCAAATTGCCAAATTTTCCAAATCCCACTCTCGCTTTGGAGTAGGGCCTAGAAAACCTCAATTTGAAAATTACCTATGTCAAAATGACGATAACGACGACTAGGACCCCGTGGTGGTGTCCGTTCATCGATTTACCCGCATATTAACGACGAAATTGAGAAAATGGAAAAAAAATTACCTTTCCGCAGGAGCAGCACCTAAGCCGTTCCCATGAAAAATCTGCTCTAGTAGAAATGTCGGCAGCAGAACTAGGAATCCAACGGCACCTTCCGTTTCCCGATCCGTCGCAAACTCACTAAGTAATTGAGAGAAGGAGAGAGACGGAGACGAACACGCAGGAAATTTTTTAGAGGGGGGGGGCGTGTTGCTTGCTTCTGTTCTTCTTCTTCCTTCTTCTTTCTTCTTCTTTACTTTTTAACTTTATAGATATATTATATATATATATATATATATATATATATATATATACATATATATATTTAACTTATACATACATATATATATATATATATATATATCTTATTTCATTTAGTTTTTAGTTTTTTTTTTCCAATGTAATAATGTTTAATTTAATTACTAATTATTTAATTATTTAATTTATCTTAATTTAATTTAATTTCTTTATTTTTAATTTTTTTTCTTTTTCCCGCACCATTCCTTTTATTTATTTATCTGTTATTTTATTTATTATTTTTTTCCAAATTATTTTAATCCTTTTAAATTTTCGGGTCTTTACAGATTCTATGTTTGTTGTCATGGATAGATTTTCCAAAATGTCCCATTTTATTCCATGTAACAAAACACATGATGCCCCAAAAATTGCATCTATCTTTTTGCGAGAAATTCTGAGATTGCATAGCCTTCCCAAGACCATTGTTTCTGATCGGGATGTAAAGTTTGTTAGTTACTTCTGGAAAACTTTGTGGGCAATGTTAGGTACTAAACTTCAGTTTTCTAGTGCTTATCATCCCAAAACTGAAGGACAAACCAAGGTTGTCAATAGGAGTTTAGGAGACCTATTAAGATGCCTAGTAGGTGAGAACATAGGTTCATGAGATTTGTATCTTCTAATGGCTGAATTTGCATTCAATAGCTCAGTAAATAGAATCACAAGCCTCAGCCCATTTCAAGTTGTCATTGGTTATCAACCTAGGAAGCCAATAGATCTTGTCCCATTACCTCCACAAGTTAGAGTGAGTGAACAAGCTAATGCTTTTGCTACGCACATACATGACCTACACTCTGAAATAAGAATGAAGATTAGTGTTGATATTCATCGCAGGTTACAAAAATTTTCAAAAGGTGATATGGTTATGATCCATATTCATCCCGAACGGATTCCTATAGGAAAAGTAAAAAATTTGCATGCTAAGAAGATGGGTCCTTTCAAAATTTTAAAGAAAATAAGTTATAATGCTTACATGCTTGATATTCCTGTTGATTTTGGCATAAGCAATGTTTTTAATGTTGAGGATCTAACCCCATTTCTTGAAGCATCTTCTTTTGTGGAGCCCTCCAGTTCTAACCTTGTAGGTGATCCCACCCCATTCTCCACTCCTCATAAACCTGAAACCCCCAAATTCCTTTGACCCCATCTTTACCCATACCTAAGAACCGTGATGAAATTGAAGAAATCTTGGATTACAAGACAACGTCCACACAAGTGGCTTCATACCAAAAGTTCTTGGTCAAATGGAGAGGTAAACCACTTTCCGATGGTAGTTGGATTTTGAAAGAAGACCTCCTTCGTATTAACCCATAATTGTACTCCCAGTACGTCGCTTTTCATTTTTCAAAGAAGAATTCTTTCAGGCCTAGGAGAGATGATGGGGATCAGCAGGCCTTACCCTTTCCTTCGCTGACATGGTGACATGTGGACGGTCTCTAGATGTCCACTTTAGTTCATAATTATTTTTGTAGGAAATCATGTGATTAATGAAAAATCATCCTTGAAGACTTTCGATACGTGAAGATCCAAGTGAAGTATTAAAGCAAGAAGACCCATGTCGGCCCCACATGGCTCCAATGGACCCCAAACAGATTGGGCCTCTTTTTTGTCTTATGTTATATTTAATTTATAATCATGCAAGACAACTTGTTTGCTTGTATGTGCATGTCTTAATAAGTTGTGTGATTTGTAAGTTGTGTTAGTATTTATTATGTCTAGAAAGTTGGAACAATTATTTTGTTAGTAACTTGTAAGAGTAATTAATTTGTCTAATAAGTTGTTGTCTTTATTATTTGTGTCTCCCATGCTTGTGTTGGAATTGTTAGTTGTTTAATGCTTTGTTCCCCCCTTGCTATATATATCCCTTCATTGTAAGAACAAAAGCTAAGTTTGAATATTGAAATATTGAAAGGAAATTCCTTTGCTAAAGCTTGTTAACTTTGTCCAATCATTTTGATTGTATAGTGTGAGGCTACGCGTTCTCTCTGAAGATCAGGTGGTGAGAGACCACTGTCTATCTAGCAACTCCATCCCCATCACCTCCCTCTTACCCCACACAACCTCCACCCAAATACACCCACATGGCCAACACTTTCATATTCCCACACAGCCACCATCACTTCATTGCATTGCTGCGTTCGTTGGTATTTAAAAGATTGTACGAAGAACCTAAGGTGTGGACTAATTGTGTTGAAAAGTGTCAAAATCATCCAAACAAATCTCTTGGTAATCTCAACATTTATTTGAACCCTTATTTTATATTGTAAGCCTTTGTTATAAATATGAAATTCCATATTTAATAAGCTCTTTGAATCCATAGATTGCAATATTGATATTTTCTAGTTTAAAATCAATTGTGAGAATATTGCTTGCTAACAATAGTACTTAAATTCTTGAAATTTTGAATAACATCTTTATTGCATATAACTTGAATCCTTTGTGAAAGAACTTTTGGGACTTATTTCTGAACATCATCATACACCTTTTCAAAATCCTTGAACATGTGAAATATATAATATGATTTATGGTGTTTATCTTTGAGTAATTAAAATTTTAAATTAAAGTATTTCGAATGTATGTGTAACGACCTCAAATTCCTTAACATAAAATGTAATATATTAAATGGAAAAGTCGACCCGAACCCATGGGTAACGGGCACACCTGCCAATCACAGCGGAAACCTAAGCAGGAGCAAGCATAAAATCTCAAACATCCAACCATGAAACATAATACCAGAGTTTACTATATCATCAAAATACTGTTACTATATACAACCTCCAAAAAGTCAAAATATCATTAGGATCATAAAACAAAAATCTTCCGATCCTAGTTCAATGCTTACCCTTATAGTAGGGAAGCTCCAATCACTCAACGACAGCCCTGACCCGCCGGTCTCTCTGGGTTTCCTGAAAATCATTTAATATTTGGGGGTGAGACACTTCTCAGTAAGGGAAAATAAACTAAATACAGCTGTGTGGCAACATGAATATTTAATGTAATTATACATATACAGTACATTTCATATATCTATAGACATTTATCATCACATGATGAATAATCATATACTTTCATAATTGCTGATAAATCATATCGTATGTAACATCTGTTATACTGATAATACTGAAAACATACCCAGGATGAATAACTAGCTGGTGTCATGTATTATCCCCCATGATGGGTTGTGCAGCCAGAAGGCGGGACTCGACAATGGCTGGCCGACCACTGCCGAGTCAAATATGTCTGTAAGTACGATGGGCCCACCGCACCTTGGTCCGAACTGTCAGGTGGACGTCCACACTCTATTGAAAGCCACATCGACTATCCATCTCCCACCCCCTCGTGGGGTGGTTAGCACTAATCTGATCATAAACATTTGATCTATAAGCTACGGTACCAAACCCCTGAACTGAACTAAACTAACATCCGGGTTTTGATAACATATAATACATGATCATATATAACATCATTATGGCCTCGTGCCAAACATATCGTAATTATGGCCTCGTGCCAAACATAACATAATTACGGCCTCGTGTCGGACATATCATAATTTCGGTCTCGTGCCTAACATATCGTAATTACGGCCTCGTTTCGAACATAATATAACTACGGCCTCGTGCCGAAATCATTTCAGGTATATACATTCTGAAAATAAATCAATTATCATGTATTCATCAAAATCATCATAACATAACATATCTTTTCATAATACCTGAAAACATACTTTGTTCATAAAATCTTTCATATCATAATACGTTTCACGTAAAATAATATTCATGCCACACATGCGCCATATAAAATCATACTTCTTATTCAAAAATCGTAATTCTCTGGCATCTCATACATACATATATATTTCAACATAATAGCAGTATTTTCCAAACGTACATTCAACCATAATATACAAATATAACGTATGCTTCTCTAAAACTAAATTTACTCATAATTAATAATAATTTGCATGGAAAGTAACTGTTTTAGTTTATTCCCTTACCTGACTACTAAGAAAAGCCCCTATAAACTCTAGTCTCACACTCGTAGGATTTCCTAATCAATACCCTAAAATTGAAAACTCGCAGTAATAAACTTTAGTATTTTGATGTGTACATCATTTCCTATAACTACCGTAAAGTCAAATTTAACTTAAAAAGTCTTACCTCAACCCAGGGATGATTTCTAACTTGCTTTCACCAATGATCCGCTCCAGAAAATTTGGAGAGAACTTCCCCAGGAGCATCGTGGTGACTTCGGATTGTCGATCCAGTATAAATCTGGCCCAAAATCGATGAGAGAGAGAAAAAGAGAGAGGGCTGAAGGGGGGAGAGAGAGAGAAGAGAGTTTACTTAGTTATGAAGTTAAAAATCTCGATTTTTCTATTTATAGAACTAGATTCGTCGACGAGCCACGTCATTCGTTGACGAATCCTTCATTAATTTCTTCGATGAAATTCAGTCCTCGTTAACGAAATTCAGTCGGCTCAAAACGCCTCTTGGTATTTCTTCGTCGACGAAGTTGACTTCCTCCTTCTGTTACTGGTTTTTTTTCCCTTCCTCTTTGTTATCTAAATTCCATTTTTATTCAGATTGTTACAGTATGTGCTTATGAGGGTTGAACCATAGAAGTAGACCACCCTTACCCATCCTACGTCAAGGAATCTTTTGAAGGGTATTAAAACGTGCAGATTGAATTTCTGTAAGAGAACAGGGTGCAGTTTAAAATAGCTACTCACAAGACGGAGAATATTCTTGACTACTTTCATTTAGATGTTTGGGGGCAGGTGAGAGTAGCATCGTGGATAGACATATGTACTTCATGATTTTTATCGATGTTTGGGTGTACTTCATGCGACATAAGTTAGAGACATTTTTCAGATTTAAATTGTGGAAAGTTGAGGTGGAAAACCATACCGGGTGGAGAATTAAATGTCTCTGATAAGACAATGAAACCAATCATTTTGATTCAAGATTCATGGAGTTTTGCAAGTAGCATTGCATAAGGAGACATTTCACAATTTTTCGAACACCACAACAAAATGGTGTGGCATAAAGGATGAACTGAACTTTGCTTGAGAGAGCTCGGTGTCTCAAGATGAATGCAAAGCTAGTGAAGAAATTTTTTGCCAAGGCAGTGAGTATGGTGTGTTTCTAGGTTAACTGATCATCAAGAGCATCACTCGAGAGGAAATTTGTAGAGAAGGTATGGAAGGGTAATGCTGTAAACTACTCCAATTTGAGAGTGTTTGGTTCTCCAGCTTATGTGCACAATTCTAATGAGGAGAGATCAAAGCTTGATGTGAAGTCTAGACATTGCATTTTTTTGGGATATCAGAAAGCTGTAAAAGGGTTTAAGATGTGGGATCCAATGACAAACAAGGTGGTGATCAGTAGAGACGTGGTTTTCAATGAGAAAGCCATAGTGAAGTGTACTCAGGAGGAAGATTAAGAGGAATAGGTGCTAGAAAACTGGAGCAGAAATGAGCATGTTGTGCAAGAGGAGTTAGAGACTTAGAGCAATTATAACGATGTTCAGAAGGCAGGGAGTTGTAGCTCATGAAACCAGTAGGATGACAATATTGCTATACACAGACCCAGATACACTATTAGGTCACCACTCAGGTATGGATTTAATGATCTGGTGTCTTATGCTCTCTTTACCAGTTGCAAGGATCCAACTACTTTTTAAGAGGCAGTGCATAGCCAAGAGAAAAGTATATGTATAAGTGCTATGGTGGAAGAAATGGAGTCACTGCATAAGAACCAGACGTTAGAATTGGTGGAGCTTTTAGAAAGGAAGAGGATGATAGGTTGCAAGTGGGTGTATAGGAAGAAGGAAGTGGTATCAGAAAAGGAAGGTGAGAAGTTCAAGGCTCAGTTAGTAGCAAATGGATGCTCACAAAAGAAAAGAGTTGATTATGATGAAATATTCTCCCTAGTGGTCAGGCACACTTCTATTAGGGTAGTATTGGGATTGGTGGCGCAATAATATGCAATTGGAGCAAATGGATGTAAAAAACAATGTTTCTCCATGGTGATTTGGAGGAGCAAATTTATATGGTACAACCATAAGGGTTTAGTCAACCTGGATAGGAGCATTTGGTTTGTAAACTAAAGAATTTAATTTACAGGCTGAAACAGTCTCCAAGGCAATGGTAGAAACATTTTGACTCCTATATGATTTTGATGGGCTACAGGAGGTGTGAGTATGATTGTTGCGTGTATGTTAAGAGTCTTGATGATGGTTCTCTTATTTTTCTGTTGCTTTATGTTGATGACATGCCAATTGCTGCAAAGGATATGATTGAGGTAAATCGGTTGAAGATTATGTTGAATAAAGAGTTTGACATGAAATATTTGGGTGCAGCTAAGAAGATTCTTAGGATGGAGATTCACAAGGACAGAAGTGCAAAGTGATTGTGGTTATCTTAGGGTGGTTATATGGAGAAGGTGTTGGAGAGGTTTAGCATGACTAATGCAAAACCGATAAGTACACCGTTAGCGAATCATTTTAATTTGTCTACCGCTCAGTGCCCAAGGACAGATGATTATATCCATGACATGTTAAAAGTCCCCTATACTAGTGTAGTGGGGTGTTTAACATATGCTATGGTATGTACAAGACCGAACCTAGCACAAGCTATCAGTGTAGTAAGTAAGTTTCTTTCAAATCCGGGTAGACAACATTAGGATGCTATCAAGTGAATTTTCATATACTTACGGGGTACTTCTCACTATGACATCATGTTTGACAGACAATAGAGTGATCGGTCTTGTAGGATATGTTGATGCAGATTATGCAAGAGATCTGACAGGAGGTCTACAACAGGGTATGTGTTCACCCTTGTAGGAAGGCCTATTTGTTGGAGGTCCATGGTACAATCTTTAGTTACATTATCAGCAACTAAGTCGAAGTATATGGCAGTCATCGAAACTGCCAAGGAAGCATTGTGGCTTATTGGTTTAGTCAAAGAGCTGGGTATACAACAAGGTGGAGTTCAACTGTGTTGTGATAGTCAGAAAGTCATATATTTGGTGAAGAACCGGTGTATCATGCAAGAACTAAACATATAGATGTGAGATTCCATAGGATCCAAGAGTTGGTTTCTTCAAGTGAACTTGTGCTTGAGAACTTTCATACTTCTGAGAAAGCAATATATATCTTGACAAAGTCGTTTACCACATATAAGTTCAAGCCTTGCTTGGACCTTTTTAATGTCTCCAGTTGCTAGATGGGATGCGGTCCCAACCTATTGTCTCAGGTGGAGCAGCGGGTTTATGTTTTCGGTTGTTTCCTAAGGGGCGTATATTCACCAAGGTGGAGATTATTATAATATATGACTAATATGTTAAGTGGGATGCATGTACAAAGAAAAAAGATGGTAGAAAACAACATATGCTGGTTTGCAGGAGCAAAACATTGACGGTTTCCTTAGAATTGTCGACTGTTTTGCTAGGTGCAGAGAAACATTCAACTATTTTTGGTGCTATTACATCGATTGTTTGGTCTCAACTTCAAACCATTGACGATATGTCTGAAATGGTCGACAGTTTTGCTTGGTTACTTAGTGTTGGTTTTCAGATTTTGAATTAGGAAGTTGTACAGGTTGGGTTTCAAGGGGAAAACCTTTAGGAGGGTTAAATATACATGTTGTATGATGTAACTTAGTGTCTTTGGACGCAAGATAGTAAAACTGCATAGTCATTTGCTACCATGAATGTAGGCATTGTCGAACCATATAATTCTTTGTGTCATTGCTTTATTACTTTCATTATAATCTGCATGATTATGTTTTTAGTATTTCACTGTTAAGTGCTACATCTTGATATTTTTTGTTTCCATTGCACATTGATTTGCATAACATTATTATACGTTGACGATGAGAATATACATGGGTCCAATCAATATTGAATACAACATAGGGCCAACAAATGCAATTTGAGTTAGAAGGAGGATGAAGCTAGAAATTATCAAATAGAAAATATAAGAAGGATTAGACATTGATCTGAATGATTACATAGTAGAATTGAGTTTGACATATCTACAACAAGGGGGTGGTGGAAATGTAGTGTATGTTGAAGTCCCAATAAAGGATGATGTAGATGTGCTAATTTTATTGGACCCATAGAGTTCTTGTCCTAATGTGTATATAGTTGACATTTTTATTAAAAGCATCTCTCGAAACAGAAGCATGGGTGGAGCTTCAATTGTGTAAAGGGAAATGTTGGAATTGGTGTATTCCCAAGAGGGGGGTGAATTGGGTATTTAAAAATTTTCTCCTAAGTATAACTAATCCAACAACAGTAGACCATAACCTAGGGTCTGTCTAAAACACATACCAATTCAACAGATAAACTACTGAGCAGATATATAATCAATCTAAAGCTATCTCAGTATATCAAACATTCAGAACAATAAATATTAACATACAAGTGTAGAAAGTAAATTGCGGAAAATAAAACTGACACTAGATATGTTATCGGGGTTTAGCCAATACTGCCTACATCCCCGCTTCAAGCTCATAAGTAAGAAGATTCCACTAGTTGCTCACTTGCGGGTGGAGTGACACCATTTACAACACCTTACAGGCTGGTGCACCTAATTCTCTTAATCAGGTCTGAACCAGTCCAGGACTATTCACAAGGTTAGTCTCCCTCTTTCGACCATGAGTCGGGAATACAACAGATAATCAATATTTTTGTGTACAAGGAAATGTGTTTCTAACACAAGCAGATGATGTATAACAATATGCTCAGAAATACACTCACGTATGATAAGGAGTTAATGCTCAAGTGAGATTTGGTTAAACACGAATGACAGCTCACACCAAGATATGTATCTATCTATCTATATATATGTGTGTGTGTGTGTGTGTGTGTGTGTGTGTGTGTGAGTAAGTAAGATCTTTGATTCTAGAAAATATATATTCACAATATGATTAATCAAAGAATCTTAACAACCCTAAACTAAATACCTCAATAATATTTTTCAAAGATGTAGCACAATATATGTTCAAGGTTTAAGCTTGCAAAAGATTTATCAAATATAGAAAGCAAGCTTTCATGTCTTGTAATCCGTATGCGAAGACTCAGAAGCAAACAAAATGATTTTCCCAATCAATGCAAATCAATTAGAAAATAATGTGGGAAAATTACCAAGCAAACTCTCAAAATGGGTTTTTCAAATAAGTATAAAAATTTGAGAGTATAAGCTTAAAATTAGTGTATGGAAATGCAGACAGCAGTATAGAGATTACTCTTCAATCTTACAATTAAATTTGCAAAAGAGGAGTATAAGAAAATGATACTCTCTTCCTTTTGAAAATGATTTTATCTAGTAAGAAAATGAGAGAGTATGAACAAATATGCTTGCAAAAATATGGAGTATGAAAAATGGGAGTTTGAAAATATTTAAGAGAATTCTCTTAATCAATTTTTTCTAATCCCTAACTAATTAGAACAAATGGAGTGGTATATATAGTTTCTCCTCAAAAAAATAACCATTGAGACTCAAAGAGAATTTTTAAAAAAGTTTAATTAGCATTTTTACCCTAATTACTGCGATTATTTTAAGTGAACCTGAGAGGTTCAGTCACCTAGTCATAGGGCTGATTGCCTGAACAGACACAATGCTTGTTCATGGGTTCGTTTGACTGAACTCAAGGCGATTCTCCAATCGTTCGTGACTTCAGGAGCTTGGTCCATTGTTTGGGTTGCCGAACTTCACTATTCAATCACCTGAGCCTATTTTGAACTAAAATTTCAGTCGCCTGGAGACAGTGTAAAAGTAGCTTTTAAGCATTTGGTCAATCGGGGGATGGTTAGTTCAAGTTAAGTTCAGTCGCCCGACCCTTAGTCAACTTGTTGACTCTTTGTACATTCGGTTGCCTGAACCATTTTTAACACTCTAGGTTCAGTCGCCCAAAACCCTTTCAAAATTCAAGTTGTGTTTTGATTGACCGCATAAGTTTTGTCCCTATAATTGTAAGTGTGATATTTAATCTTTTAGGGATTTTTCATTATGTGCATGGGGACCTATGATTAGTCTACGACCTAAGTTTTTTAATTTAGTCTAAAAAACTTTGCATCGGTCGATCGAGTCTTTTCTATGGTCATTGAGCTTATTCAATCCTGTGTGAATAAGTTGTGGCATTTTATCTTAGGGGTATTGGTTCTTATGGGTCAATCTATGGTCTCTTGAGCATTAGACCCTCTCATGCATGTAGATGCATTATTATTGACCATAATAATTATTACAAACCCAAGAATAATAAGTGCATTTACAAATAAAGATGAACACGTCTTCTTCTTTGCTCTTCATATTTCCATGGAATATGTCAGGAGTATGTGCTTTTTAAGTTCCTTCTGACTTCTATTCCCTTTATCACATGTGCATGTTAAGATATAAACCTATTCAAACACTAGATGCACACGTGAGGAACATTTGCTTTGTTAGCATCAAAACAGGACCCAAGACTAAAAAAGTCAACAAGAAACATTTTTTCATCCTTAATCATATAATGAATACGATACTGTTGAGAAAATAGGCTGTTCGATCACCTTTCACAGGTGATGACAGCTTTGGATTTGAATTATGTGTTGGGTACATTGTTTCAACCATAATTTTTATAAATAGAGTTTGAACATGAGGAGGCTAATTTACAAGGATTCAATGTGGGGCTCAATTTTCATGACGAACCATGAACAATCAACCGAGTATAGGCATGACCAAAGCTTAGCTCGAGTTGTGTTTATATCAGACTTTTAAATGGTACCATCAATTATTATAAAGGAGAGGGGACCATAGATGATTGAGCAAATGCAATCTGATATTGAATATTACTGTAAATTAGAGGAAGAAGCTAATTTAGGGGAGGATTTTGAATAGGCAAAATGCGGGTAGATGAGGTCGATGCATTGGATGATTATAGTGTTCAACATGAAGAAGTTTTCATGCCTCCTGAGAACACTGTTGTGGGTGAGAGACGAGTATATGACGTGCCGCTATTAGCATTCATGATCAATGTCAAAGTTGATAATATCATAACCTAATTTGAAAGTTCCCTTGAGGGCACACGACGGGATGGTGTATCAAAATTTTGTAAGAGTATGATTTTCGACACAAAGGTTGATCTAATACACTTTGTGCATATGTACCATGCACAAACACACTAAAACTTCAAGGTGGTGCAATCGAGCATATACCCTATCATGCATGACATGTAAATAATACCCTCCATTATTACAGACCCGAAAACTAAATGCAATTACAATAAAAACAAAAATATCTTCAGTCTTCATGCTTTTCACTCAATAGAGTGCGCTAGGTATATGTGTATCATCCGTCTTGGCCTCTATGCTCCCTATCCCTAATGTGTGATCTCAATTGTAGGCATGTGCACATGCTAAATACACACATAAGTTCACTATGTTTCATCAGCATCAAAACAGAGATTGGAGTTACAAAGTCAACAGTGCTTACTCGAGGGATTAGCTCCAATCCTCTGAGAGCCTCTATAGGACTGCTGCAGCCTTTAGAATTTGCTTCTAGAATTTATTTCTCTCCTTCTCTCTATTCTATCTCAATTGTTGCTCTCCTCCTTTCCTATCCTCCTCTTTTCTAATTGCCCTATTGCTTTCTAATTGCCCTCGAGACTCCCTATTTATAGGGTTGGCTTAGGCAATCAATCTTTTCTCCTCTCAATTGATTCCAATAGAAATCAACCTCCTTATACCCACCATTAGGTTAGTTCTCCAACTAATGGAGATTTGGGCAGCGAGTGGAGAGAATATTTCAGTAGTTTGCAGTTTCTCTCTCAAGAGCTTTATTACGCACATGCTAATTTTGTATTTTCATTTAGTAGCTATGATTTTTCATTTTTATTTTTCAAGTTAACCAGGGACCTCCAAGATGCTATAGAATATGCCGCATGCGACCTTTGAATATTTTTCTTTGATATTTATTTCCTTGTATTTTCTATGAATTTCCTGTATTTCCTTTATATTTCCCTTGCAAGTATTGTACTGTATTTTTATGTAACTTCCTATATTTCAGCATCTCTTTGTATTATACTGTATTTCTATGTAACTCCCTGTATAGTGTGGTATTTTCCTAGAATTTCACTGTACTTCATGATTTGGGCACGTGCCCACTTAATGAGACATGCATACTTTAGACATACTCACACAAGAAAACCAAATAGGAGTTAAAATTGAGAGTTCACTTCAAACAATTTTCAATTAACCCATGATTTTGAAAAGGCGATACATTGTAACGCCCTGAACCCGAAACTAGGGTCTGGAGTGTTATTTGAAATATATCTTCGTTACCTTCTCGTGAAGCCCTAAACCCGCCTAGTGGGGTCCGAGTGCCACGTGTTCCATTTACCTGAACCTGACTCTAAATCAATTACACAACGGAAATAATAACAATTTTTCCATAATATACCAGAGTTTCTACATCTATATACATCTCAAAAACATACCCCAACATCCAATACTAACAAATATCCATAAATATCTCTAAAAACATAAACAAGCCCAAAAGAGAATATACATAACCAACAGTTCATACCCTCTCTCTCTCTCTCTCTCTCTCTCTCTCTCTAAAAAATGCTACAACAACCCGACTCTCTAAGCTCGATCCCACGAAGGTCCTGAAAAAGATAAATTCAACTATCGGGTGAGACACATCTTAATAAGGATGGAATACATTAAATTAGCATGTGATAATCATGAGGTTAAAGTAAAACATATATGCATATTCATTATTTTCAAATAAAATCACAGTTAAGAAATCATTCTCTATTCCTACTCAAACTCATGTAAGGTATTTTAACAACGAGAGTTCCTTAAGGATAAGGGTGATTACCCGCGCATACAAGTAGCACCCCTCTACTCTGACACTTTAAGCAACCTACGGTCACAACTGAAACATATTAGGGCACTTACCTTACTCAGTAAGCCCTCAGGTGGTTAGTTTATCTCGTACTCACACGTTCACGCAAAGGTTTATCGGCTTCCCAAGAGTAGGGAATATTACCCGCTCATACAAGTAACTTCCCTCTGCTCTGATACGTTATGTACCCTACAACTACATCTGATACCTATTAGAGCACTCACCTTTCTCAGCAAGCCCTCGAGCAAAGAGTATACCCCACCCCAAATACATGTAATACTACTATATTTAATACTGATAATACCTTACTACATTACACTTTATTTTGTTATCACTGTGCCATTCATTACATTCACTTTCATATTCTATATTCATGTGTCACATATTCATCATCTATTTCTATATTCATGTATGTTTTCACATATTCCATTTTCATGTCATTTCCGTCTGCTATTTTTATATCCATTGCTTCCATAACTACCATTTCTATTTCCATTGTTCTTATATTATCCATGGTTAAACTTACAATTATGCATTTAGAACCCTTTATACCGGTGATAAATTCTAATCATGCTTCCGCCCTATGACGGGTTGTGCGGCCCGAAGGCTGGACTTAACCCTGGTTGGTCCTCTAGAGTTAAATCAATCACATTCTACAGTCTGTAGGTACGATTGGTAGTTCCCACACTGGTTTAGACTCCAGGGGGACACTACCCTTCCCCAGCACAATTGACCATCTCGTCTCCACACTTTTTCTAAGACGTGTGGGTGCACTAGCACTCCATACATATCCACAAAAGTACTAAGTCCTTTTTCCTAGTCCACTGGAGTTCTTAAACCATACATTGTAATTTAACATTACCAAACACATGCAAAATAATTCATATCACCTTTTAATTCTCAATACATTTCCAATATTTCCAGTATCTCACACACACACACACACACACACACACACATACACACACACACACACACACACACATATATATATATATATATATATATATATATATATCATAGTTTAACATAGAAACTTCATTTTATACATGCCACACAATTTAGCAACATATTTCATACATTTACTGAAAATAAGCCAACCCATATTCATCGTTCATATACTAAAAATATACATTTAATCTCTTACATAATTAACCAGAAAATCTACCATTTAGCTTTCCATTTTCACAAATAATATCTAATACCACGGCCCTAGGCTCAGAAATTTACAATTCAAATAGTTGGCATTTCAGAACCCACATGAAAATCATATACATATATACATAATATTTCCATTTTTTACCAGTTATTTCATCAAAAATCCTGATTTAATATATTCCCCTTACCCGATTTCTTGAACTACCCCACCAGGAACCCCAAAATGATGCATGTGCGCTCACCCGAACCCTGAATAAAAAATCCTAGTTTAATTATATACACCCCAAATAACCTATTATTTCAACACTTTATCAACCTATAAACCTCAAATAAACATTTAAAATCCCAAAACTAAGAATCATAACCCTTAACTTTGGAGCATTTCCTGAAAAGCCTAGTTTAGAAATCTACTCTGCTAGATGTGTAAAGAATCTTCCCTAAAACACCGTAGCGGTTTCCGTTTGTTAATTTGAGCTGAATCTAGGCTAGAAACTTAGAGAGAAGGAAGAGGAAACGTTTCTAGAGAGAGAAAAATGAAGAAAGAAGATTTCTTTGCAAGGAAGCTTCCTCTAATCCTTTTATACACAATGTTGCCACATGGCTTCGTCGACGAGAAGACGGGATTCATTAACGAACCACAGAAGGGAGTTCGTCGACGTGAAGATACATTCGTCGACAAAACTTAAAATCTGAAATTCACTCACTCAGGATCTCTTTGTCAATGAGGGACTGAACTTCGTCGATGATCCTTAGTATAACACTCGTCGACGAAGATAAGAGATTCGTCGATGAGGTTTGATGTTCTTTCTTTCAGAATGTTCCCTTTTCCCCTTATTATTTATTTATCTATTCTATTTATTATTTTTATTAATTTTTAAATAGTTATAATTTTTTGGGTCTCTACATTCTCCCCTCCTTCAGAAAATTTCATCCTAGAAATTTTGTGAATCATTCATTTTTACATTTCTACAATTCACTAACTCATTGTATCTCATACAATTCAATATGTACCATCATCCTAAATTCTATATTAACTACAATCAAATAAAACCTTCATTATTTTAAACATAAACTTATACCTACCCCCTTGGCTTTATCTGCCTCGTCCAGGAACATCGTATACATACGTGCTGGACCGCCTCCACCTTGGGGTACTTGCTAATTTTCCTGGATCTGGTTTGGTGCAGGTACAACAGGTAGTAGTTCTTGATAGTACTTCCTAATATGCCCCAGTTGTCCGCTCCTATAACAATTAGGAACCCTAGATCGGCATTCACCCTTATGCCTCTTATTACATTTTTGACATATAGGGTAAGACAGATTATCCTGATAACCAGAATAACCCCGATCTACCATCTCCCGCCTCGAACCCATTGTATCCTTCTCTCTCTTCCACAATTCCTGACTACCCTCAGCCTAAAAACTGAAAGGTGCAGGCCTCTTCTTATGCTTTGTTGGCTCTGTACTGCCCTGAATACTCTTCTCCAGCACCGAAGCCTTGTCCATCAAGTTTGAAAAATTCTAGACCTAGAACCCCACTACAAGCTCGTAAAGCCTTCATCTCAGGCCTTTTTCAAACATCCTAGCTTTCCTTGCCTCGTTTGGGATCAAGAACAGAGCAAAGCGCGAAAGTTCAACAAACTTAACTGCATATTCCCCCACATTCATATTCCCCTATGTCATATTAGTGAATTCTTCAATCTTTTTCTCTCTTATAGATAAGGGGAAATACCTATCGAAGAATAGTTCATTGAATCGGTCACACATCAGAGCTATCTTTGCCAACCTCTGTTCCTCTAGCAGCTTCACAGAAAGCCACCAACGTTTCACATCCCTTGCCATCTTAAATGCAGCATAGCAGATCTTCTGCTCATCCATGCAACCAAGTACTTTCAGTATTTCCTCAATTTGCCTAATTTTCTACAGTCACTGGATCAAGTCCTCCCTTAAAAGTAGGAGGGTTCAGTCTCATAAACACCTTGATGTTGCAGCCTTGATCTACTACTGGATAGTTCTTCCCTCTAGTATCCTTCCTCATTTTTGCCCTGACCTATCAGGCTATACCCCTTAGCATTGTGGAGGTATCAACTTCCTTTTCACTGGAAGTCTCTAAATCATCCCTTCCTTTAGCCTCTACATCCTCATCCCTAGGATCCATCTTGAAAATAAAACATAAAAGGCATAAGAATTCCGTTATCTTAACCTTATCAACACAATCATTAATCTAAATCTCAATATACGCCCAACTTTTCAATTTAGGACTAGTCTCACAGCTCAAAAACGAAATCACCTAAGGTTTATCGTGGCTTTTCTAAGGCCGTTGACTGTTTTAGAAAAATCACAGGAAAACATCGACATATTTTTGCCTCCAAGCTACAAGACAAAATCCTAGAAATCTCAACACCTAGCCTAACCATTTCCTATCCTCATTGTCATCTATTCCTATGCTCTTGTATTAATCATCCTTAAGTCTGCAGAATCCCAAAACTTAATACTCTGATACCAAAATGTAACGCCCCGAACCCGAAATTAGGGTCCAGAGTGGTATTTGAAATATATTTTCACTACCTTCTCGTGATGCCCTGAGCCCGCCTAGTGGGGCTCGAGTGCCACGTGTTCCATTTACCTGAACCTGACTCTAAATCAATTACGTAGTGGAAATAATAACAATTCTTCCATAATATACCAGAGTTTCTACATCTATATACATCTCAAAAACATACCCCAACATCCAATACTAACAAATATCCATAAATATCTCTGAAAACATAAACAAACCCAAAAGAGAATATACATAACCAACAGTCCATACCCTCTCTCTCTCTCTCTCTCTCTCTCTCTCTCTCTCTCTCTCTCTCTCTCTCTTTAAAAAATGCTACAACAACCCGAGCTCTCTAAGCTCGATCCCTCAAAGGTCTTAGAAAAGATAAATTCAACTATCGGGTGAGACACATCTCAATAAGGATGGAATACATTAAATTAGCTTGTGACAATCATGAGGTTAATGTACAACGTATATGCATATTCATTATTTTCAAATAAAACCACAGTTAAGAAATCATTCTCTGTTCCTACTCAAACACATGCAAGGTATTTTACCAACGAGAGTTCCTTAAGGATAGGGGTGATTACCCGCTCATACAAGTAGCACCCATCTGCTATAATATTTTAAGCAACCTACGGTCACAACTGAAACATATCAGGGCACTTACCTTACTCAGTAAGCCCTCAAGTGGTTAGTTTATCTCGTACTCACACATTCACGCAAAGGTTTATCGTTAGAAGTTCCCAAGAATAGGAAAAATTACCCAACCATACATGTAGCTTCCCTCTGCTTTGATAAGTTATGTTGCCTACAGCTACATCTGATACCTATCAGGGCACTCACCTTTCTCAGCAAGCTCTCGGGTGAAGAGTATACCCCGCCCCAAATACATGTAATACTACTATATTTAATATTGATAATACCTTACTACATTACTCTTTATGTTGTTATCATTGTGCCATTCATTACATTCACTTTCATATTTTATATTCATGTGTCACATGTTCATCACCTATTTCTATATTCATGTCTATTTTCACATATTCTGTTTTCATGTCATTTTCCGTCTGCTATTCTTATATCCATTGCTTTCATAACTGCCATTTCCATTTCCATTATTTTCATATTATCCATGGTTAAACTTACAATTATGCATTTAGAACCTTTTATACCGGTATAAATCCTAATCATGCTTCTGCCCCATGACGGGTTGTGCGGCTCGAAGGCTAGACTTAACCCTGGTTGGTCCTCCAGAGTTAAATCAACCACATTCTATAGCCTGTAGGTACGATTGACTATTCCCACACTGGTCTAGACTCCAGGGGGACACTACATTTTCCCAGCACAATCGACCATCCTGTCTCCACACTCTTTCTAAGACATGTGGGTGCACTAGCGCTCCATACATATCCGCAACCATACTGTGCCCTTTTTCCTGGTCCACCGGAGTTCTCAAACCATATATTGTAATTTAACACTACCAAACACATGCAAAAGAATTCATATCACCTTTTAATTTTCAATATATTTTCAGTATTTCCAACATCTCATACATACATACATACATACATATATATCATAGTTTAACACAAAAACTTCATTTTATACATACCACACAATTTAGCAACATATTTCATACGTTCACTAAAAATAAGCCAACCCATATTTATCGTTCATATACTAAAAATATACATTTAATCTCTTACACAATTAACCAGAAAATTTGCCATTTAGCTTTCCATTTTCACAAATAATATCTAATACCATAGCCTTAGGCTTATAAATTTACAATTCAAATGGTTGGCATTTCAGACCACATAAAAATCATATACATATATACATAATATTTCCATTTTTTACCAGTTATTTCCTCAAAAATCCCGATTTAATATATTCCCCTTACCTAATTTCTTGAGCTACGCTAGTAGGAACCCCAAAATGATGCCTGTGCGCTCACCCGAACCTTGAATCAAAAACCCTAGTTTAATTAGATAAACCCCAAATAACCTATTATTTCAACACTTTCTCAACCTATAAACCTCGAATAAACATTTTAAACTCCAAAACTAAGAATCCTAACCCTTAACTCAACTTTGGAGAGTTTCCTGAAAAGTCTAGTTTAGAAATTTGCTCTGTTAGATGTGTAGAGAATTTTCCCTAAAACACCATAGCGGTTTCCGTTTGTTGACTCGGGCTGAATCCAGGCTAGAAACTTAGAGAGAAGGCAGAGGAAATGTTTCTAGAGAGAGAGAGAGAGAGAGAGAGAGAGAGAGAGAGAGAGAGAGAGAAATGAATAAATAATGATTTCTTCGCAAGGAAACTTCCTCCAATCCTTTTATGCACGATGTTGCCACGTGGCTTCGTCGACGAGGACAGGATTTGTCGATGAACCACAAAAGGGAGTTCGTCAACGAGAGACTACATTCGTCGATGAAACTTAAAATTCACTCACTCGGGATCTCTTTGTCGATGAGGGACTAAACTTCGTTGACGATCCCTAGTAGAACACTCTTCAACGAAAACAAGAGATTCGTGGACGAGGTCTGCTGTTCTTTCTTTTAGAATATTCCCTTTTCCCCCTTATTATTTATATCTATTCTATTTATTATTTTTTCTAATTTTTAAATAATTATAATTTTTCGGGTCTCTACATACATCAATCATAATGTGGTCTTGAAATAACTAGTTGATGATATGATTTGGTGGGTAAACAACTTAGGGCTCCTACTCATGCATTAATATGAATTAAAAATTCAAGGACTTTCAGTTAATCAACAAAAATTCCTAGTCTCATTTAAATTTCCATAACATGATTTTGAAAATTTTGGTTAGGGACACTTAGGGAGGTTAAACTAATTATAATTAAATAACCTCATTTTCAGATTATGCATTTGAACTGATTTTGAATTAGGACTAATAGAGAACTTGATTTACAATTAAGGTGATCTGGTAAAAATTAGGGTATCTACAATATTGATACTTTAGATTTGAATTTTTGTAGAATTGAACAAATATAGATTGTTTTTTTAGATAATTTATAAAAATTCAAATCCAAAGTCCAAATGATGCTTACAAACTCAACTTGAATAACAATATCTTAAAAACCTAAGTACATTGGGTAATTTGACAAACTAATTTCAAGGGGTTCAAAGTATATATATCACCTTATTTTTTGCTTGCTTAATTCAAATTACATATATTGCTAACAAAAAGTTTTTTTTTTTTAAATTTTAAAACTCCATAATTACCCATTTTCTATAATATACAAAATATGCACATTCAATGATTTAATCACTTATTATTTCTATGATGTTGTCACCTTAGTACTGCAATTCCCAACAAAGGTTACTCAATCGACCTCTTATCAATTTATTAAGCTTAAAATTATAAGGAATGACATGCTAGCTTCTTGGAATTGGAAAATTCTAAGAATCTTTACTCTGACATTGCTAGAAGCAATGATCATCTTCTTCATTTACTAGTTGATCTCCATGATTCACCTTCATAGAATAAGGAATATTGTGGTTGCTTATCTATGAGATTAAAGTATTTGATATTTTTATCTACTTAATCACTCTTAAAGGTTAATTTTTCAATATAATTATATTATTTTAGGATAATTGTGTCAAATGAGTTTTTAACCCTACACAATATTGTCAATTAGCTCAATGTCATTTTATTGCTATTATGCTAGCTAATTCCACCATCTTCAACTATTTGGATTTCTTATATCTCTAACATGAAAGCAATTTACCACGAAATACCTTACCCAGTAACCAAATATTTTCAAATTAATTCTCCTATCATTACTTTGAGATTTGAGAATATCGTGTTACAATGGGCCCACTAAAAATAATAAGTTCATTTAGTATGCTTTTGTAATTTCTGCTATCTACAATATTTGTTATTGCTCCATAACTTTGTTACGTAAATGGTTACAACTTTTTTCAAGTCACGTTATATTCTTAAATAACTTAACAAAACCTCAGTGATGTGCACTGCATGTAGCTCTACTAAGCTACATTGATTACATGTGTGATATATGTACAAGCCTAACCAACTCCTGCTCTCTTTCAATATGATAATACCACTAACCTAACTTGAGTTGTGTGGGGCTCCTCTTGTACTGATTTAAACTGAATGTGTTCCTATGAGCCCATCATATATCAACCCAAACAGGATCATGTGAATCTTTTTGTTCATCTACCTAATCTAGATTACATGGGTCCACCCAGCCCCTTGTTCAACTAAATATGGTCATGCTCTCCGGGCTTAATGACTCACAAACATGACTTGGATCACATGGGCTTCTCATTTCCTAACCTATAACCTGGTCTTGCTCCCCTAAGCTCAATGACCTATTGACCTACCTTGAGTTGCATGGAGGATAAACTTATTTTTACCTCCAATAACCTTAAACCGAAAGAAATAGAGGCCATGATGAATGAGAATGTTAAATTATTAATATTAAAGTAAAATTTATCCAATCATTAAAAGTTACAAGTAGAACTGGTAAAGGTACGAGTAGATTTGGTAAAGTTTTAAAGATTTGCAATGTAAAAGTTGAAAAAATTATATATATATATATATATATATATATATATATATAGATAAGTATATTTTTTAAAAAAAAATTAAAATAAAATTCAATAAAACATATTAACCTATCAAGTAAAACGTAAAAAGCCCTCAATTCTAAACGTTGACAGTATCTTGGCAAAATTATAAACAATAAAAATAAAAAAAAATAAAAAACTCAAAAAATTTTTTATAACTTATCCAAAGGTTAGAGAGACAGAAGAAAAAAAAAAAAGGCTATGGGGGGACACGTGGGAGGAGGAGCCAATCCGGGTGAGGTGTCGGCACAATCCGCGCGAAATGACCGGAAACAGCGTCCAGGTTGACGAAATCAGTGTGCTACACATTTTAGGTGCTTGCGTGTCGGTTACCTGGTGCGTAGACTGTCACGGTTGTCTGCTTGTAGTGGGATGACCGGCCTGGGCGGTCACGTGGCGGGACCCACCCCTGCCATACTCTACCCCCGATTAAAGAAAAGTTATTGTCGGCAGCGGTTGGGATCGGTAGGGCCATGCCGCCGTACACATGAACGGTCAACCGTCGAGAGGGCCCCACACTCACCTACAGGATGAGAAAGCACGTGTCACCAACGTGGCAACTGTCAAAACGGACAATAACCGCGTCCTCGAGTCAATAGAAAAAGGAGCTAACCGACAAAAATGGACCTGGACTACTCAGGGGGCGCCTTTCTTCCCTTTGACGCTGCCGCGATGTATGGGCACCACACTGCCTGCACACGTATTAAAGTACTCATGCATTTTTAATTTCTTATTTTATAAAATTATTTTCCATAATTATTTTTATTTGTAGTCATAGTTTATTATAATTCTGAAAAAAAATTCAGTAAATTAGTATCATTTTTAACTACCTAAATTTCTCTCCCCATTTTAATTTTGCAACTATCCTTAGATTTTACTTATTTAAATTAGATATCACGTAATAATAAGTTGAGTGACTATCGGTCCCAAAAGCATGATACTTTTAAACTTAATTATTTACATTATATAAAAAAAAATTGTAATTGAGCATAAATTATAACCCATACTCAGGCATATGTAGATTCACATATGCCTCCATTTGTCATTGTGCCTATTATTTATACAGAAAACATATGTTAGCGAATTTTGCTCCTATTAATGATTCATTTTCGTATGAGTTATAGAGAATGAGATTTGTTCGTTGCATGTTTTTCATATATAAGTAGGGGTGGCAAAACGGGTTAATGGGTGTAAAGATTCAAAGAATTATAGAAATTAAATAATAAAGAGAGAGAAAATAGGTGGAAGGAAAAGAAATTCAAAAAGGGGACAAAGTAGGGTTCGTCGACGAACCCTCTAGTCTTGTCGACGAACTCCTTCACTGGTTCGTAGTACACCACTTGTCTCGTTAACAAAAATGTACTGAGAGTGATGAATTCAGGGCCTGAAATTCGTCGACGAAGGATAAGTGTTCGTCGACGAACTCCTTTCATGGACTCGTCGACGAATCCGTACCTTATATATAAGTTGAGGTCAGGTTTTTCAGCGAGAATTTTTGCATGTATGTCCTCTCTCTAAGTTTCTTCTCCCCCTCCTTCTCTCTAGATTTCTAACTTCATCCTTCGCCGGTTTGACGATCAGAAGCCGCCACGCTACCCTTGGAAAGATTCTTTTCAAGTCTACTGGACTAATTCGTTGGTTAGGCTAGGCATCATCCCAAAATATGGGCAAGTTCGATATTTTAAGTTTTATAAGGTATTTGGTGTTTCTGAACTGAGGAGAATGTTTTAGATAGAATAATACCGAATTTTAGTTGAGAAAAATATAATTTCAGGGTGTTGAGTTGGAGAGCGCATAGGTGTGGGTTTGGAATATTTTGTGAGCTTCTTAGTAAGTCAAGTAAGAGAATAAATTAAGTCAATATTTTTTTCATGAAATTGTTTATTATTATACAACATTTATTTTCAGGAAATATGTTTGATATAGAATTATGTTTGGGAATACTACTGTTGAACAAGGAAATTATTTTTACACATTTTATATGGAAATTTGATTTCAGAGTAAATTATGAGTTTATAAGGTTGTGTACATTTGTATAACATGAGTATAACATTTCCATGAAAATTATGTTATATTGAAATATTATGATTTTCCCAAGATAAGTATGTTATAACGGTTTCAGGAAAACCCTAAAAATAGTAGCGGAACTATGGTTTAAAAAATGTTGATAAACAGTGCAAGAATTCATGATTTTTACGTTATGAATTATACCAGCATAAATGCCATGATTTTTATGTTATGAATTATGCCGTGATTTTTACATTATGAATGAATTATGTCGATGTTGACGTCATGATTATGTATGATATGTAAGAAATTATGAAATATGTTTATGTTATGTTTACCTTGAAATATGAAAATGCTATGTTCAATATCATGAAATGTATTATATGTTATCACAACCCAAATAACTCAATTTAATTTTATGACGCACAGTACCGTAAATGTATGTTTACGTTTACGTTTACGTTTATATTAATGCTACCACACATCTTATGTAGAGCGTGGGAGATGACAATCGATGTGATTTTATGGGAGTGTCGTAGTTCTCCTGGTAGTCCGGCACAGGTGGAACAGGTCCATCGTACTTACATTGTAATTGATATTGACTTAGCATGGTCGGTCAGCCATTATCAGGTCCAGCCTTCAAACCGCACAATCCTGTCATGTGAGGGGTAAGACATGACGATAACTAACTATCTATCTATCTTGGGTAATAATTTAAGTATGATATGTTTATATAAGATGACTTTCTAGTGTAAGAATTTAGTATGTTAAATTATGCTATGTAAAATCATGTTTTATTCAATTATGATACAACTGTTTATCTCTGATACGAATTATGTTCTGTTTAGCTTTTGCGCCCACATCCTTCTCCTCAGAGATATTTTATTTATAAATGGATCACCCGGCGAGTGACTTGACTTGAGCCCACCTATCTAGATTGACCCGTTTATAAATGGGTCACCTTGTATTAAATTCAAACCCGATTTAAACGGGCGAATCGTGGGTCATCCGTCGGGTTTCAACCCGTTAATTTGCATGCCACCCCTATATATAAGTAACAACCATAAAAAAAAAAAATAGTGAAGATAATGAACCCCTTTATATTATCATAAAAGACTATTGTTTTGTTGAGTATATTATAAAAGAGACTCACTTTATTGCTATTTGAGGTGTGTTTTCAAGATATAAGACAGGTAACATATAAATTTTACTCTTAATCTCACACTCAAAATTTTGATGCTGATGAAAATAAAGTTATTCACTTTGTCTTCTACATTCATATAACAAATATATGAATGTAAGAAGTGACTAGTTACCTATATAATTTTTTATTAAAATGGGGACGGTTAAGTCATGGCACGGATGTAGGCATAGAAAAGAGCAAAGCATAAGCACGAGGTAGAGAATAGTAAAGATAATGAATCCCTTTATATTGTTATATGAGATTACTGTCCGGCTGATTAGATAATGAAAGAGACCGATTTTATTGCTATTTGAGGTCTGTCGTCTAGACATAATACAAATAACACATAAATTTCAATTTTTGCTAATTAAAAATAAATTCATTCACTATGAATTTTCATTCATACAACCAATATATGGAGTGATAGGTTCTTATATAATTTTTTATTGCTAAATCATGGCATAGGCATAGGCATAGGTGCTCATGAGCACCGGCACTAGCAAGAGCACAAGCTTTGAGGGCATTTATTCTAAGGATAAATTAGTTTTGAAAATGGAAAAAATCCCTCAAACTTGTGTTATTCTTATCTTGTGTATTTGCTTTTGGAGGGTGGCCGGCGTGGATGGCTACACACGCTTCTCAATTTTAAATTATAAAATTTAATAATAAAAATAAATTCTTGCTGTAAAAAGAGGCACAAGGATTGTCCTGTAGTAATAAAGCAGGACACCTTTTAATTATGAAAATTCTAGACTCTTGTATTCATATATTATAGCTTTTCCGGTATACCAAACATAAAATAGCTAAGAAAATTATATATAAAAACCGATTACGCTACTTCGGTTCTATAATATTTTAGCTTTTGAAACAAACATACCCTCGATGTTCGGGTGGGTGGGTGGATGATTGTAGATTTATGACTCTTGTTTACATATTATATATAAAAAATTATGCGCATTTCGGGTGCGCACACACACATACACGCATAGCATAGTATACACTTTGAGAAAAGAAAGGATTAAATACTTATTTATTTGGGGAAAATCACTATTATTTTAATTTAAATTTTTAAATAATTTAAAAGTAATAGTTATTTTATAAAATTTCAAGATTTGTACATGACATTTGAAAAACATTTTTTTATTATTCTCTGGTAAGTCTCTTGAAAAATTGGAAAATAAGGTGATGTTATTTAAATTATTTGAAAAATTAAAACTAAAGTTATTTTTCATAGCTAAACAGGCTCCAAATATTTCATATAAACATTTTATTCTCCTTACCAATTATGGGTTGTTTGTAAATCCAGGGAGGCGAAAGCCGTCCGCCCATTTACGTATCCCTAATAATTCATTGGGGTAAACTCTTAAGGGGGAATCGAATCCATAATCTTGGGGTCATCAAAATTACAAGTCGCTCTTATCACTTGAATTATTATTCTTTTAAGTATATAACACTTTGGCAATTGTAAGTGAAGGTTGTTCAAATTATTAATTATAAATAAATCACACAATCTGTTATGGTTGCAAGGACAGCAATGCAATCAGTCAAAGTGGGGTTTGGAATCTCTCCGGCAGCAAAATTTGAATTTCTTGCGGACGAAAAAGGCTAATGTATATGTCCAAATCCTTGGGATTGGATTGATTCATGCAAATCACTTGAGTTGACGAGATTCATCCTGGCATACTATAGTTTTAGTCTTAAAGTAAATTAGACTCTAATCTAACAACTTGAGGTAGTCTAAATTTAAAAACTAGGATAATGTATATATATATATATATATATATATATATATATATATATATATAGTAAAAAACCTCAATTAAATGGGTGAACATATAAGCAACACAATCTTACACTTGCCAAAGTTTTAGTGGATTTTTTTTATAAGAAATGGAAGAAATATAAAGAAACATAGACAATTAAGGTTCACAAACAAATAGGATGAAAAAGGAGATTTTTTTTTTTTATTACTCTGTGAGTCAGCGGGAATTGTGAATGGTAATGGAGATGTGTCTCAGGAGTCAAGTTGGCTGAACGTCTAACTGATGCACAGAAGCTGTGTCCGCATCCGAATTTTACCCTGATCAGTGAGATCTGGGGGCGGAGGATGCTGATCTATAGGTTTGGTGCTGCACCAGGGGGTCAAAAGGGCTTTTTGGTGACTGGAGTTCGTATGTAATTAAGAAAAAAAGGAGATTTTTAACTTTTTTTTTTCTAATTTACACTTAGGGGTCTAGATGTGAAGTTATTTACATAGTAGATTTTTCGTTTTTAGAACATGGTCTATGTGTAAGAGGATTTCTAAGGGCAATTTTAAGAGTTTTTGAAGCATGAATCAAGTGGCAAAGGATTATAATGGCACATAAAAGAAATTAACTTTATGTGACTTTGTTAATGTAAGAATTGATTTAAATAAAAAGACGATTAAATAAGGAAAAAAAAAAAACGTGAAGAGTTTAGTCTTTTATTACAAAATTTTCCAATAGTTTTTATCTAAATAGAGTAGAAAAAGTTGTTAGGGTTCTTTTTGAGCCTCCTTTACTAGCAAGAGGCCTTTAAATTGGAGAGCCCATCACATCATGCAATGGGTGCTTTCTTAAAATTTGGAAGGGGTATGCATGGAAGTTCATACACTTCCATTAGATGATGGAGGTGCCATCCACTTTCCCTATTGGGATTGAAATGCTTCCCACTACCTAGGTTAGTCTTAATTATAAAGATATGGGTTCTTCAGACAGACTCTTTACAAGATAATGATTTAGATAGGGATCCTTAATATTTTGTTTAATTTTTATTTTTATTTAAAATTAAATTTTTTTATCTTTTTGAGATACAAAATCACTAATTAAAGTTTTATATTCAAGATTACATTAGACTTGAAAAAGAAAGAATTAAATTACGTTTACTTTTATTTTTCAAAATATAATTTCATTTACTTTTGAGAATGTATGAGAAGAGATGACATCATAAATAATGTTAACATTAAAAAAAAATTAGGAACCTCAACTTTTGACATAGAGAGAAAATCAATGTATGGGAAGAGATGACATCATAAATAATGTTAATATTAAAAAAAAATTTGGGGACCCCAAAAGCAAACTGCTCAATGGCCTCATGGTCAGGCCAGCACTGGGGTTGTTATAGGGGTAATTTTTTTAATTGTGAATTATATTTCCCATTAATAGGCTCTCATTTTTTAAGGTGAGGTGTTTGTTTGTGTTTAAGGATGGTAAAACGAGTCAAAATCTTATAGGTGATATGTCGCCCACCTATTTAGATTGAATTTGAGTTTAGGAGGAGGCAACCCACTTAATAGATAGGTTGGGTAGATTTGTTGGGTATCGATAAGATGACTTCTTTACATTTACAAATTATTATTATTATTATTATTATTTTTATTTTGTTTTGGGCCCTTTGCTTTTGGTTCGTTTGTTTTTAGGTTGTTTTTTTTTTTTTAAAAAATTATGAGTCAATTTTGATTAAATATTAAAGGAAAAAATAAAAATAAATAAATTATATATTCAAACGGGTACTGGTGCTTAACGAGTACCCGTTTATGTCTCGTTTATTAAACGGATGGGTTTAAATTTATAGATTATTTACCCGTTAACAAACAGGTCAACCCGAACCTATTTAACTTTCTGTTTGTAATCTGCCCAACCTTGCAACCTGTTTCGCTACCCTTCTTTATCTTGATCAAAGAAATCAAAGTAGTTCACTTTCTTGCTATTTCTAGTGTTTATTTTGCTAGAACTTTTTTATAATCTTTATCATTTTTATGTCTTTGTGTTAGTTTGGGTTATATGCCCTTTATCCCTTTTTACCATTAGGCTTGACCAAATTATATGATCTTCATGGTTTCCAAATTAATTACCTTTTAGGATTTTTCATGCCTTCAGTATTTTTCATTCATTTAATGGTTTTTGGGTAATTTCCTTACTCCTATAGTAGGCTTAGACGTGGCTATTACTTTTTAATGCCTTTAAACTCAATTAGACATCTTGCCTTTCATCCTTCCTCGACTAGCTTCCCATTGGATTTTTCATGTTTTTAGGCTTATCTAGGCTCTATGTCCTTTGTTAAATGAGTTTTAGGCAATTCTTACTATCTTATTATTGAAAATTCCACTTATGAGTTTGTTTCATATTGAAAAAATTGAGTGGATGATAGGTGTTTATATACATGGTTGGACCCAAGATTCAATAGGTTTAAACTTTTGAGTCAAGTTGGTGCTCACCCATGTGTATCAAGACCACCCATGGGCTCCTCTAGTACTAACAAGTGGTATCAAAACTAACAGTTCATAACTCTGGGCGAGCGACATCGGGAAAAAAAAAAGTTCAAGGCTTGAAGCTTATTCTCCTAACGTGTTGACCATTGGAGGACCAAGTGTGTGACTAAGACCAATAAAGATCATCTAAGCTTGGAAGATGGATCCGAATAAGGTTAAGACGTGAGAGGTAGGATTAGTTCGGATGCACAAGGAATGCAATCCAAGACACGTAAGGTGAGGTGTAAGACCCACTTGAGCAACAGTTGGAGAATTGGGCTTACTCCCATAAAGGAGACGAATTCTGTTCAAGGAGAAGCAATTGGAACTCACAAGTGAGGAAGAGTTTGTTGAGAATTCCACTTATGAGTTTGTCTCATATTGAAAAAAATGAGTGGATAATGAATGCTTATATACATGGTCGGGTCAAGTTGGTGCTCACCCATGTGTTACAAGCCTACCCATGGGCTCCTCCAGTACTAACACTTATCAAGCCTAGGCATGACTATGACTTTTACGTCATTGGCTCTAGAATCAATTTCTAGGTCCTTACTTCATTTTACGTCATTAGATTGTATGGTACACATTGATATTAAGAAGCAAAAAAATTGATTGATTGGACAAGTTAAGCTAATTTAAGAAGTTGAGTTTATAAAGCAAAACTTTTAGAATGAGATTTATAATATGAGGGCTTTATGACGAAAGCCTTGATGACTCCAAGGCTTCGATGTAAGGGCAAAACCTTAACGACAAGTGGACTCTAAGTTGAGCGCTAGAGCCATGATACCTCAAAGACTTTGAACCAAGGGTTTGATACCTAAAGCCATCAAGAACTAAAGGTTCCAAGTTATTCATTGAAGCCTTGATTACTTGGAGGCTTTAAGCTTAGGGCTTCATTCCTAAATCCTTGAGGGTTCTAAGTTAAGTTAAGAGTTGAAGCTTTGATGACTTAGTCTAGTCTAAAGGTCAAAGCCTTAATTATTTGAGGGATTTGAGCTACAACCTCACACTTAAAGCCTTGAAAACCAAGGCTCTAAGTTAAGTGTTGAAATTTTTGACATGGAGGGTACATGCTTTTGGTCGAAGCCTTGATGACCTAGAGAGGCCTTGAGCTTCGAGTTGAAGCCTTAACAACCTCGGTTTTATGGGTTTGGAGCTTCACATATAAAGCCTTAAGGGCTTGAGGATTATAAGTTATGAGGTGAAATCTTAAAAACCTTAGGTTGCAAGATATGGGCTAAAACCTTAACAACCTTAGGCCCTTGGCTTAGGGTTGAAACTTGGACAACTTGGGCCTTTAGGTTGAAGGCTTCATGTCTACTACGTTAATTTTTTAAGATTTCTAAGTTAATGGTTAAAGCTTTAAAAATATAGGGGGTTTAAGCTCAGGATTGATCACTTGGGGCCTTGGGTTATTTATTTCTAAATCCTTGAGGATGTAACAACTTTGAGATGAAAGGATTAAATCTTGACAACTTAAGAGTCAATAAGCTAAGAGTTGAAGTCTTGTTGACCTAGAGGTTTTAAGTTGAAGGCTTTGCACTTGAAGGCATAAGGACATAAGGGCTTTAAGCTGAAGGTTGAAGCCTAAACAATCCTAAGGTTTTGAGATTTGGTTTAAAACCTTGAAAACCTTGGGACCTTGAGCTAAAGACTAATAGCTTTGACAATCTAGATAGATAGGAGTGGCAAAATGGGCCAATAGGATGGGTTGGAGTTAAATGGGCCTAGGTTTCGGTTACCCATTTATAAATGAGGGTGTAAAACATAAACCCAAAACTGACCAATTAGTTGATGGCTTATAAATAGATAGTAATAAATAAATTTATAAAAAAATTTATTTAATATTTCAATGAATATGAATTATATTTTTTTAAAAGTACATATTTATTATTTTTTTCTCTTTAAATTTCAATAAATTTGAGTTTAAAATAATAATAAAAAACAACACTTATTTTAACTATATATTATTTTTTTAATCATTTCAAAAATTTTGAATTAAAAAAAAAAAAAAAAAAAAAAAACAACATCCAAGGGTTAAATGGGAACATGTTGGATACCCAACCAGAACTCACTAAATAAGCGAGTTGGTTTTGGGTTGGCCGTATTATAAACTAGTCACTATACCTTAAACTCAAACTTAATATATATATGTGAGTCACGAGTTACTTGTTGGGCATTAACCAATTTTGTTGCTGCTAAATCTAGGTGGTTAGTATTATTGGAATTTCTGTGATCCTAAGAGGGGGGTGAATTGGGTTTTAAAAACTTTTTGACTACTTTAATCATTTCGTCGATTCACTACAAATCATATCCCATTCATAATACGAACATGTATGTAAAATATTTAAACTATGAGTGTAGGCATACATGTGTGCAGTAAATCTCATTTAATTTAATGTGAGCAGGCAAATAGTTATAAATGTAAATGAACAGGCATACACATATGAAAATTAGAGTGCATAAAACAAATGAGATAAGGGAGAGAGAGACACACGATATTTGTTATCGAGGTTTGCCCAAATCAGCCTACATCCCCGCCTTGGGCATACCCCCCAAGGATTAATGTAGAGACCTGAAAAGTTAAATTAATGAAAGTAATAAAAGAAGAGAAATGAAAGAGAGAGAAAAAGGAAAAAGGGGACCAGTAGGGATTTATCGACGAACCCAGGGTCTTCGTCGACGAATGTCCCTCTAGATTTTGTCGACAAAGTATACATGTCTCGTTGATGAGAAGATACCAAGAGTCATGGAAATTTAGAGAATTTCAGGTTTGTTAACGAACTAGCCTCCTCGTCGACGAAGTGCCTTCATGGGTTCGTCGATGAATCACTTGAACTCATCAATGAACGTCGACCTATAAATAGCAAAACCCTCATTTTTCATCGTGATTTATCTCTCCTCTCTCTCTCTCTCTCTCTCTCTCTCTCTCTCTCTCTCTCTCTCTCTCTCTCTCTCTTCGATTCTGGTTTCATTATAGCCCGGAATAATGATCTGGAATCGCCACGAGGTTGGTGGGGAGATTCTCTACAACTTAGCCGGAGTAGATTTTTAATTTGGAGTTCTGGCGCACCATCCCAAGATTAGGGTAAGTTATTTTAGAGTTTTATGGGCTATTTAGAGTATTCAGAACCTAGGAGGTGTTAAATAAGAATTATTCTGGGAGATGAGTTGATTAATTTGAGAAAAATGTGATTTTTAGGATTTTGAGTTTTGGATGCCGCAGGCGTAGGATTTAGGCTTTTAATGGACTTCTCAGTAAGTTAGGTGAGGGGAATAAATTGGAACAGTTATTTTGAGAATTATTGGTTGAATTAGTACGTGAAAATGTGAATATGATATTTTGCCTAAAATTATTATGATATGAATATCAGATAAAATTGTGTGGCATACGATTTGTTCTAAAAATGTGTTTGAAATTGGGTGTGTGTTTTGCACAGAGAATAATAAGGCTATGATATATATATATATATATATATATATATATATATATGTATATATATATATATGTATATATATATATTTATTTATATTTATTTATTTATTTATTGAAATACTTTATGAAGAAATGAAGATAATGGAAACCAGTTATATTTTATATACTGAACTGGGATAATATGAGATTGGAAACATGGAAAATGTTGAAAAGTGGAATACAAAACTATTTTATTGAGAAATGTTGAAATACATGAAATGTGGTATATACCATTATGAGATGAGATATGAATACTTAAAATGTGAATATTGGAATGCGAATGTTGAAATGTGAATACTGGAACATGAATATGAAAAATATGAATACTGTAGTGTGAATGTTGAAATGTGAATACTGGAATATGAATATGAAAATGTGAATGCTGCAATGTGAATGTTGAAATGTGAAAATTGCAATGAGAATTTTGCAATGTGAATACTGAAATGTGAATATTGTAATGAGAATATTGCAATGTGAATACTGAAATGAGAATATGAAAATGTGAATATTGCAATGTGAATACTACAATATGAATACTGAAATGTGAATGTAAAATGTGAATGATGAAATGTGGAAATGAGAACCTTGATGAACGATTGTTGATATTGAGCACGGTGCCGTTGCTAGTGAGTTGTTAGTGCAACAACACGGTCTCATGGTGAGTATGGTGTAGATAGTCGATTAAGCCAATGAGAAGGGTAGTTTTGCCCCCTAGGTCTAGACCAGGGTTATGGCAGGCTAATCGTACTGCAGTCGCATGGAAGGATTTCCTATTTTGATCTAATCGGGTAGGCCAACCTTGGTTAGATCCAGCCTTCGGGCCACACAACCTCGACCATGGGGGGAAGCATGGCATAGAGAATATCCTCAAGGTAGCCATGAGTTATAGACGTGGATGTATTGGTTACCGTGGACACTCATGTACTAGATGATGAAATGAAATTGAAAGTGAAAAGAAAGAGCATGAGTTTAATAACATAGATAAATAAGGAGAAATAAAACTCTCTGCCTGAGGGCTTACTAAGTAGGTGAGTGCCCTGATAAGTATCAATTGTAGTCGTACCCAAGTTAATCGGGCAAGGTTACAAATGATATCAGAGCAGAAGAGAGCTACATATATGGGCGTGTAATCTCCCCTATCCTCGGGAACTTTCGCTGATAAACACGAGTTGCATGTGAATGAGTTGAAAAATGGAATTAAAGTTTTTAAAAGCTTGTGTTTTATATTTATATGATTATGAGAATAATTGGTATATTTTTCTTAGATGATATTATTAGAATTCCATTGGACCCAGATGCGTAATTGACTCCAGTTGTGATATTTTCGCGCTTAGAGAAACTCAATAGTGGGGGAGGAAATGGAAAACTAGTTAATTGAGCTGCATTACGATTACAAGAAACATATATATATATATATGAGAACGATAATAATAAATAGAAAACTGTGAGATCAGTCATGTACCGTGTCTAGTATGGCAATTCATGATGAATTTTTCTAGAATGAAAGATTACAAGCATACAAAAAAAAAAAAAAAATAGTGAAAAGAAAAGGAAATTGCATACAAAATTATGAGTATTGCATTAGCTAAAATAATCTTCAATTTAAAATCATAAGTGACGAAGTGTCAACGCCTATTTTTCTAGTACACCTACTTTTAGAAGCAATTTTCAATCTGAAAAATGACTTCAATTGTAATGACCCAGAGAAATTATGGTATTTTAAATAATAAAAGAGGGAGAAAATGGAATCGGAAAAGGAATGGCAGCAGGCCTCGTCGACGAAGTTACATATTGGGCTCGTCGACCAAGGCGTGTTTCGTTGATGAGAAAATATCGAAAGACCATTTCTCTCATCTCTGAATTTCGTTGACGAGGTCAGCGTTCATCGACGAACTTCCTTCATGACTTCGTCGACGAGGGCTAGTGTATAAATAGCCCTAAACGTGATTTTTCGATAGATTTTACGCGTAGGAATAGTTCTCTCTCTCTCCTCTTCGATTTATCTATCTTCTCTCTTAGTTTCTGGGTCCATTCTCCGCTGGATCGATGATCCGAAGCCACCAAAACACTTCTGGGGAAGTTCTTTACATATCTACTGGAGTGGATCGTTGGTGGGTCTAGTTCGGAATCCATCCCAGATTCAGGGTAAGACTTTCTACTCAATATTTGACTTCTTGACAGTTGTAGAAAGTGTAGTATGTGTAGAAATACTGAAGTTTAATTTTGGGAAATATCATTTTCAGGGTGTTGAACATGAAACCCTACGGGTGTAGGACTGTTTATCTTAGGCGCTTATCAGGAATTAGGTAAGGGGATAAACTAAACTAGATATTTTATGAAAATATATGTAAAATTTTATAGCATTTGATTTCAGAAAATGTATGTATATAAATATGTATTATGTTGGAAAATACTGCTAAAACTGATGAGATATTTTGAATATATGAAAAACCCATTTTGTGTGGCATGAGTAGAATTTATGATAAAATACTATTTTCTAGGAATATGATAATGATATGAATTTTGATAATAAAACTTGCATACGGGCTGAGAATTTTTCATGTATTTCCGGCATACGGGCCGTGCTATGGATATGATTTGTCGGCGTACGGGCCGTGCTATGGATATGATTTGCCGACGTACGGGCCGTGCTATGGATATGATTTTCTGGCGAATGGGCCATGCTATGGATATGTTTTGCCGACGTACGGGCTGAGCTATGGATATGATTTGCTAGCGTACGGGTTGAGCTATGGTAAAATATGAAATGCCAGCGTATGGGCCGATGATTTTCATGATGTATATATATATGCAAAATGATGTGATGATATTGAATTGACAATTAATAGTATGAAATATCCATGTATCACAGTTTAATTATATGTTATATGTTATCAGAATCTGGTTGGCTTGGTTTAGGCTAGCACTTGCATGGTACCACTGCTATGTGTTCATGATCATCATGATATTGTGTTAACGGTGCTATACGGAGTAGCGTGAGGATGGATAGTCGATGTGATTTTAAGAAGTGTGAGCGCCCCTAGTGTACGGACTAGGTCTGGAAGACCCATCAGACTTATAGACTGTACTATTAACTTGGCAATGGTCGACCAACCATTGTTAGGTCCCGCCTTCGAGCCACACAACCCACTCATGTGGGGGTAATACATGACGACAGCCAACTAACCTGCCAGGGTTGTTTTCTTCTTATTATTATATGAGATGGATTATGCTTAAAGAAATCCTATATGTTCTGTTATGCTATGATTATACAAGTTTTTTTCCCAAAAATGATACATACAGTTTTACTAGTTATGCTTATGTATATGATTATATGTATAACACAGAAATGCTCATGTTGCCACACACTAGTATTAGTTTATTTCCCTTATTGAGGGGTTTCTCACCCCAAAATTTCATAAACATTTCAGGAGCCCCTAATAGGAGAGTGAATAAAGTTCCGCTAAGGTAGTTACAGCTGATCTACCCTTTCTAAAGGGTAAGTATTTGCTAGGGTCATATGGATTTTTGGCGATGATCCTAGGACTGGCTTTTGACTGTTTTGGGTTGTATTTGATGGATGTATTAACTCTGGTATTGTGATGGTTGATGTGGTGTAAATGGCATTATGAGATATTTATGATTTTATATTTCCTACTGCTTAGGCTTCCGTGTTGTGTTTCTGATGTATCCTTGGTACCCACGGGTTCAGGTTGATTATGATCTGCTGGTTGTGTTATACTGGTTTCATTATATTATTATAAAAGGAAAAAAGAAATGTTTGATAATTAAGCAGGTCGTTACATCAATAATAAATTTATTATAGATATCTAATTTTAAATAATTTCAAACCAAACGAATCTAAATACATAAACCATGCATGAACAAATATACAGTTTGTAAAATGTTTTATCTTTGTCCTCACCAATGAAATCCACAATAGTTATGCCTTTGGTAAATTGACCAGTAGGAATGTGGTCGATGAAGTCTACCCTGAATTGTGGGAAATTTGCTTTCGCTTTCGTGTTCAAATAGTTATTATTTCCACTGTCAACTTAATTATCTCCAAACACATAAAGAGTAGGAATGGAGCCTTTTAACGGGCCTCACATCCCCATTGGTGGGATTTCTTTTCCGAAAAACTTATTTATTAGGCTGCTTGAGTTTGCATGTTGGGCGTGGGATTGTGCTGAAAGAAAATGCAATAAAATGGAAAAAAATGAAAAAAAAAAAGGTACTAGAACAACTCCTATTCATTTTTGTTCTTCTAATTAATTGAGCTATATATCACTTGGTTGATGAACAGATTGATCAATGAATTTGTATGCGCGCAATCTAAAAAAAGAGCTCCATCCTTTGAAATACTAAACTCCTCTCCTTGTCCGTCCTGCACTTTATCCATCAACTCTACTAATTCTGCATCATTCCTCTAAGCAATTTTAATCTTCTCCTGCAAGGTAGGCTGTAGTACCAAGCTGGTAATGAATGTCTGATGATCACTTTCTACCAACTCCACACTGAGTCTTTCCAAATTCATCTGAATCGAATGCTAAATCATCTCTGCTGATAGTGCTGCTCCCACTAATTTTCGGCTCAAAGCGTCTACCACCACGTTTGCTTTTCCTGGGTGGTAATTGATGGTGCAATCATAATCCTTAATAAGTTCCAACCATCTCCTCTACCTCATATTTAATTCTTTATGCGTGAAGAAAAACATTAGGCTCTTATGGTCAATAAAAATTTCACACCTACCCACATAGAGATAATGTCTCCAAATTTTCAGTCCATAAACCACCACAACTAACTCCAGATTATGGGTAGGGTAATTCTTTTCAAACTCTTTAAGTTGCTGAGAAGCGTATGCAATAACCCTCCCGTGCTGCATCAAGACACATTCGAGTCCCTTTTGGGATGCATCACTGTATATAACAAATTCATCCTCTCCTTATGGAGTGGATAACATCGGTGCAGTGACAAGCCGTTGTTTCAACTCTTGAAAACTCTGTTCACACTCTTCGGTCCATTCAAACTTCACATTTTTCCTAGTGAGCCATGTTAGTGGACCCGATAATTTGGAAAAACCATCCACAAAACGCCAGTAGTACCTTGCCAGACCTAGGAAACTCTTGATCTCCTAAACATTTTCCAGTCTCACCCAATTCACCATTGCTTCTATTTTGCTTGGATCTACTGATATGTCATCCATGGAGATCACATTTCCAAGGAAAGTGACCTACCTTAGCCAAAATTTACATTTCTTGAACTTAGCATATAGCTTCGTTTCTCTCAGTACTTGCAATACCAGTCTCAGATGATCTTCGTGCTCTTCAAAACTCTTCGAGTAGACTAGTATATTATCAATAAAGACAACAAAAAACTGATCCAAGTACGAAAGAAATACCCGATTCATAAAATCCATAAATGTTGCGGGTGCATTAGTTAGACCAAATGGCATAACTAGAAATTCATAGTGGCCATATCTGGTCCTGAATGCTGTCTTCGGAATATCCTCTGCTTTAATTTTCACTTGATGGTATCCCAACAGAAGATCAATCTTAGAATAAACATGGATTCTCTATAACTGATCAAATAAGTAATCAATTCTAGGAAGAAGATATTTATTATTGATTGTCACTTTATTTATCTCCCTATAATCGATGCACATCCTTACTGTTCTGTCTTTATTCTTTACAAAAAGCACTGGTGCTCCCCAGGGCGACACAATAGATATGATAAATCCTTTATCTAACAGCTCCTACAATTGATCTTTCAATTCTTTTAACTCTACTGTGGCTAACCTGTAGGATGCCTTAGATATCAGTGCTGTTCCTGGAAGTAAATCCATGGCAATATCAATCTCCCAATTTGGTGGTAAACTAGGTAACTCTTCTGGAAATACATCTAAAAATTCCTTGACTACCGAAATATCAATAAGTTTAAATTCTTTCTCTGACATCTCTTTTATATAAGCCACATATCCCTGGAAACCATCTTGAAATAACTTCCTGGCCTGAATGGCTGACACAATTTGTAGCGAAGCGCGCACATGCAGACCCACAAATTGGAATTCCTGCTCTCCTGGGGGTATGAAAATCACCTCTTTTTTTATGGCAATCAATGCTGGCATAATTAGCTGTTAACCAGTCCATACCCAATATTATATCGAATCCTTGCATGTCTAACACTACAAGATCGGTTGGTAATATTTTCTCCTGAATGCCCACTGGATAGTTTTTAAGTACCCTTCCACATCTCACTACTGATTCAGTTGATGTGGCTACTGAAAAATAAGTATTTGAAAACTGTGTCTCAACTCTAGTCGACTTGACATACCCTAATGATACGAACGAATGGGTGGCACTTGAGTCAAATAAAATAACAACTTTATATGATAAAGCAATAATCATACCTGTCACAACATCACCTACAGCCTCAGCATCTCCCGATATCGACGCATAGACTCTCATCGGAGCTATGTTCCTCTGTTGGCCACCACCCCTGGGTTCCTAATATTCCCTCCAAATGGTCTGGAAGTAGGAGTATGACAATCTTATGCTATATGACCCGGTCTACCACATCGGTAGCAAACATTCTTCCCCGCTCGGCATTTTCCTCTATGTTTCTTTCCATATGTAGGAAAATTTGGATATGTCTGCTCGCCCTGAATCTCTCATCTCTCAGTCTCTTGCCTCTTAGCTCTACCGTATCTGTCTTCCCTCCAAGGACCTCGATTGGACCCTGCTTGGAATCCTAGAGGCATTGGCCTCTTTCTCTAACTCAATGTCCCTACATCCCTTTAGCTACTCTCCTCTGCTATTGTGGCTTTGTCCACTAATTCAGACAAATACTGCACCTTTAGGACTGCCACCTATCCATGGATGTCATGCCTCAAACCCCTCTCAAACATTCTCACCTTTTTAACCTCATCTGGAATGATATAGGGAGAAAAGCGTGACAACTCGATAAACTTTGTTGCATATTGCTGAACTGTCAATTGCCCCTGTCTCAGATTCAAAAATTCTGCTATCTTAACTTCTCTAATAGTAGGAGGAAAATAACGATCAAAGAACATTTCCTTGAATTAGTTCCACGTCAGAGCCACTAGTACGGGTCTCTATTCCTCAATCAATTTCATGGTTGTCCACCAACTCTTAGCCGCACCTGTCAACTTATACATGGCATAGAGAACCCTCTACTCATCAGTGTAATGAAGTACCATCAGTATTTTCTCAATCTCCTGCATATAGTTTTCAAAAATTGTAGGATCAGCTTGTTCTGAGAACGCCGGAGGATTCATTTTGGCAAACTTCTCTATAATGCAACCCTGGTCTGCTGCTGGTCATCCCTGCTCCCTAGAGTTCCATGCAATCTCAGCCATAACCTGTTAAGGTACACTACGTAGAGCTACGTATGAATCACCACCGCCTGCACCAGAGGGGCCTACACCATCATCACCACTAATGTGAGCACTGCTACCTCTAGGGTACATCCTAAAAAGAAGATAAGCATAGTCTAAGAACCCTATCTGCATTACATAACTAACATATTTATCTAACTGACATCTTATATCATCAATTAACCTAACGTCCTTATTCTCAATTTAAGATTCAATCCAGCAATTGAGAAACACAACCCTGACAATAGTTTACTATGATTTTCTTGAAATTGTCACTTTAGGAAAGACATAGAAACCACTATGGAAATCCTGCGTACCAATTACGGAACAAAATCCTAAATACTCATCTTAATTCCCCAACATTGGCTCACTAAATTCCTGATCTATTCCTATACTCTGGTATTGTTTCCGCTGTATACTAAAGTCTATAGAACTTGGTAACCTAGGCTATGATACCAAACTTGTAATGACCCCAAATTATGCTATATTTTTTCCCTCATACTATTAATACTCTGATACCATAATGCACAGTCAAAGCCCACCTAGACCCATAGGTACCACAAATTTACTTGTTTATACAGATATGTCACCTAAGCAGCAGAACTATAATACACTTAATACATATACAATACTAGAGTTTCACTGTTTCTACGTATACACACATATATCCCAAAAATCCATCCAGTCTCTGACACGACTACTTACCCTGCAATAGGGTAATAACAATGAACTCCTTTATCACGGGGCTCGCTCCACTCGTCTATTAGGACTTCCTGAAATATTTATAATGTTAGGGTGAGACACCTCTCAATAAGGGAAATAAACTAATATTAGTGTGTGACATCATGAGTTTTATCATATTATAAACGTATACTGCAAATAATATAATTTGTAACGCCCCAAAAAATGATATGCTTTCGAGTGTAAAATAAATAAATAAATAATAAAATTAAAAAAATAAAATTAATTAATTAATTGATTAAATTATTAATAATAATAATTAAATAATATTATATATATATATATATATACCTTCCAGATCCTACAGAAAGGAAATTTACATTTCCTAAAGGCTCACGCCCCCCCCAGTGCCAATTCTCACATCTCTCTCCCGGTGTCTCTCTCCTCGTCCCCTCTACCACCCTCCTTAATTTTTCGGTAAATATTCGGCCGATCAAAAATCAAAAAATACCGCTGGGTTTCTATCTCCGCTGCCGACATTCTTACTGGAGTGGATTTGTCGTAGGAGTGACATAGGTACGACTCCTGGGGAAAGATATACTCCCTCTCTTTCCTTAATTTTTCCTTAAATCTTCAGCTAAATTGACGATCAGGAACCACCACAGGGTTCTAGTCTTGATCGTCGACATTTTGGATGGAGCAAATTTTCAACTTGAGGGTCTTAGACACCACTCCAAAGCGAGAGTGGGATTTAGGAAATTAAGCAAATTGATTATTTTTGGGAGTTTAATTGTTTATTGGGAGTTTATGGAAATAGGAAAATTTTAAAATAGTATTTTAGTTGAGGTTAAATTGATTGAACTAGGGTTATTGAATTCAGGGTTCGGGTGGGTGCTGCGAGTATAATTTCGGGATCCCTGTAGGCGTAGTTTAGGAAATCAGGTAAAAGGAATAAATTATAGAAGTTATTTTGGAGAATATTGAATGAATTATTTTGTGAAAATGGAATATGATGAGTTACCTGAAAAATTAGTATATTGTGAGTATGATACAAAAGTTGTGGGGCATATGACGTATAATGAAAATGTGAAATATAGTGATGGGTAATTTTTGAGAAAATAATGAATAAGAATTATTGATATGTGTTAAATTTGGTGTATTCCCAATAGGGGGGGGGTGAATTGGGTGTTTAAAAACTTCTCCCCTAGGTTCAACTAGTTTAGCAACAGTATATTCACAAGCTAGGGTCAGTCTACCCAAATTTTCCGATAAGTATAATATGTGGAATTTAAATCATGCGCATCATTCACACAATAACATACACGTGCGGTAAATATAAAGTGCGGAAATATAAATAGACACATGATATGTTATTGGGGTTCGGCCAACTGTGCCTACGTCCTCGCCTCTAGCTCGCAAGCCCGAGGATTCCACTATTGCTCACTTAACGAGTGGAGCGGCACCGATTACAGCCAAGTCAATTCAAGGGGTTGACCTCAACCGACACGCCTTAATAGAATGGCACACCTAGCTTTCCTAACCGGGTCTAATCTAGTCTGGGACTATTCAACAAGGTTAGTCTCTCTCTTCAGGCCCACGCCTGGAATACAACCAATGTGTATAAAATTTTGTGTATAATCAAGCGCTTCTAAACAAGCAGATTATGTACCAATTCAGCACATGCAATAATCAACACACCTCAACATGTATGAACTATAAGATCGGTGCTTTACGTGTGCAATCAACACACAGCAAGGAATAATTACAAGTATGCTCAAGAGTGTTCTAACAAGCTATTTCTTTGAAACTAAATACATCAAATCTCAATACTAGATTAAGGTTTCAAAGATGCTGCAAACAATTATCAAACCAACTCAAAAATATTTTCCTCATTAAAATAGGCACAAAAGTTGTTTGAAAAATTATAGCTTGTAAAATCCTTTGCACACAAAAATATAGCTATAGGAATCTTGTAATGACAATGCAAAGATCCTTAAGCTAATAAGTTTTTCCCAACACTAGATTTATCAAATAAAATCTATGGAAAAACTTATGCTTAACTCTCAATATTAAAATCAATCAATAAACAATACAAATGAGAGTTATAAGCAATATGGAATGATGTATAAACACTCTAAGCACTCTCACTACACTTGGTTAATCAATAAAATCAAAGTTGTAGAGTGTATGGAGGTAGTATGAGCAAAAAGGGTTTGGACAATTTGAGAGAGTTTTTGGCTTAATCCTATTTGCTAATCCATACTTAATCTTGACAAATGAACCCCTATATATAGAGAAAGGGTAAATCATAACCGTTGGGGGACACATAGGGCATTCTTAAATTTGTTAAAGAAGTTTAGCAAAAATTAACCCTGTTTAAAAACTTTAACCCTGGTAAAAAAGTATTTAACCCGTGAGATTCGAGTGGTTGAACCGAGGTTAGGTCACCCGAACAGACTCATCCTGAAAAGCCCATTTTAAAGAGTTCGATCACCCGTGTTTAGGTTTGATAGCTCGAACAAAAGTTAGCAGCATTTGCCGCGTGGTTCGGGTGCTCGGTGCTAAGTTCGGTTAACCGAACTAACCAATTTGGTCACCTGAGGTCTAATTTGAACGTGAAGGTTCGGTTGCCCGAGTTGGTGAAAAGTTCCCTTTAAAGGGTTCGGTCGCTCGAGGGCGATAGGGTCATTTTAGGTTCGGTCACTCGAAGCCTAGTCAAACTACTGACTTTCCAGTAGTTCGAGCGCCCAAGGAGTTTTGAACTCCAAGGGTTCGGTCGCCCGACCGCTCTTAATTTTTGCAATTTCGCCCAATTTTACTTCAATTAATTCCCTAGATAAAATATGTGATTATGGGGACAATGTGCACTAAGTGTTGGGACCTAGGGTCTTTTCTAAGGTCTTTTTACCCTATCGAAAAAATCCGGCATCGGTCGAAGGGTGATTCCTAAGGTCTCTAAGGTCTTGAGCTTTATAGTTCCTACATGCATGCAATGCATTAAATATTACAGAACTTTTTCCTATTTACTATTATAGACCCATATTACATTAATTGACTTTACAATATAAAATAGAATCGTCAGGGTCTTTGGGCCTCATTTTAGGTTGCCGCATGCTATTATATAAGTATTTGCCAATAAGAACTTGCACACAAACTTGGTAACCATTAAATACCTGAGTATTTGTCATAATCAAAACAGAGTATGACCCATGGGGTCAACAATCTTCCTCTTTTTGATGATGACAAATACGTGCCTACTTCTCCCCCTTTTGGCAACAGTAAAAAAGGTCATAAAATAAATCATGTAAGAAAGGCATATGAGTATGAATCATTTAAATACACGATAAGATTGAGAAAATTTTTAGAAATTTTAGCAGCATGCCGTTTGAAAATAGAGCATTTTCCCAAAAATACCTATATAGAAATGACCTAATTGAGTTTTAGATTTACATTATATCTACAACAATCAACTCAAAAAGTTCAGTATTTTCAAAACATAAATATGACTATCAACATGTAAGAGATATGATTGTCATGCATTTCATTGCACAAACAAACTCATGGAGTATAAAGCATTGACAGGTTTATCAATTAAACACACAAACTAAATAACTGGTTAGTTAAATGATTTAAATGACATAACAAACGTAATTAGACCAGAATTATCCACAAATCATAGCAGTTTAAATCATATCATAAGACCCATGAAAGATTTGTGTTAAAAGCACACAACATATGATAGCAAATAGAAGGTTTGAACATAAAAACAGTCTAACTAGTTCACATGCATTTTTATGTGTAGTTACTGAACCAGTTATGCAACTTGAAAACCATATATGTATATAATAATAACAATAATATTAAGGCAAGGTAAAAAATTGGTTATGAAATTAGTTCTTGCCATAAAGTATTACAATAAGTATATATTTGTATGTATATAAATATATATCCCCTTATGATGTTTTCTTAAAATACTAGGGTTGCTTGCCCAAAAAAAATTTGATGATTATGCAAGCAAGCAACATTTTTCTGGTTTGTTAATTAAGCACATACTAAAATATGACCAGAAAACCACAACCATAATGATCCTAAAAATTTGAACAATCACATGCAAGATCATATGACAAATTAAATGACTGTGGAAAATCAACTTGTTTCAAATTATGATTTTCAATAATGACTTTTCATTCAAGCACATGCCACAGAAATTTCAAAACACATCCAGGCCTAAAGTACTAGTAAGCATAACAAGATAAGAGTTTAGTTTAAGATGCTTCCCCTTTTAAATTGAATCCAAGCTTAGATGAAATAAGCTACTTATACTTAGTAAAGATTAATTTCATTAAGTATGCCAAGAAGTATAAGCAATCATTTTAAAACTTTTAAATCAACCATACTGACTATTAATCATCCTTATCAGTATAGTTGTCCCTATAGATCATGGATGCATTAGAGAATATATATTAAGGCATACTATAGAGTTCATGACCCAAGAACATTCCATATTGAATCATAAAACTTTAAGTGCTAGATATAATGTTCAGGGATATCAGAAGAGCCTCGATATTTCAATAAACGATAGTGATGTATATAGATCATTTATGTGCTTCCTATAGGGATGAAGCTGAGCCTTTCTAAACAGTTGATGATTATGTTAGGATGAATTTTAATTATCTATTTGGTTTCACTTATCCTTTCAAAAAAAATTTAATATTAATTTTATCATAATCATCTTTAGCACAAGGTTTTATTTTGGACAAATTCTTGTAAATTTCAGCAGCATGCCGTCTGTAAATCGAACATTTTTTCATAAAATCTGTACTTGATAGGTTCATTTAAGTAATTTATAATTAAGTCCAGGGTACATGAGAACCTATATCTGCTATCAGTATGCAATACACAACATACTGCATCAGCCATGCAGTTAGCGTTCCATACAAGCATGCAAGTAAATAAGTTTCTGCAACAGCCTTGTAGATGGCGTTCCATGCAATCTAGTATTATCAAATAATATATTCAATAACAGCTCACAATACTAGATAATCACAAATCACTATCCATCAAGATATAATATGAATAACAAACAACAGTGGATAGTTATGAGTTTATTATAGTATTGTTATTCATTAAGGCATAAGGACATAAGTATTACGAGATAAGGATAGCATTTTAGTTTATATAGATATGAAGGATAAACGCTCCCCAGAGTTATGCACACCACCAAATCATGCATTTTCTATTTTTCAAATTCTTTAGCCAAGTGTTTCAAGATTTCCAATTATTATATCTTGGCGGTAGATGCATAGGCTTTAAAGGACCAAAAAGTCACAACTAATATTCCTTCAATGAATAAAGACTATAATTGCCTCTTTTCTTATGATCTTCAAAATGTGAGAGGCACAAGTTCAAATGGCATTAAACTTTAAGAATTGTGCATAGGTTTCTTGAAAATTTGCATCTTCATATATGTTGAAACCTAAACTAATCATGTTAGCCATTTAACTTAATTCATGAAGATGAAGCTCTAAAGGTTTTGAATTAAATTTTTGAGAGCTTATGAAAATAATTCAAATGAATACTCTTAACGATTGAATTATCATTAAGTTCAGAAGACTATTCAGAAGTGAGCACATGTGGACAATATTAAAATAGTTTTATGATAGTGCATATGTCCAAACTATTTGACAAAGAGCTACAAGGAAAATATGATTTTTGAAAATAGCTCTTCGGTGATTGGAAGTATCCTTTAGATATGATCACTTAGAGGAGCAAGGATACGAACCAAGGAATGGGTGAAACCTTACCGAATATGATCGTGGTTTGGTAAGGATTTCCTATGAAGGGGATAGGTGAATCAAGATTAGATGATTTATATTCTTAAACTCAAGGGAATCATTTGATTTGATCAATAAAATATGAATCTCCTAGTGTATGCCTCTAATTTTGATTGTGAGAGGGATGCCTTATTATTAGCACAAGATAGATATGAAATTTATTGTCATTGCTTATACCTAGAGTGATGACTAGATTTTGATTAATGAGAGTAGGGTTAAATGATATAAGGCAAGGCGAATTCCCTAAAACTCAATTCTATGCAATGGACAGCAGTATGCTTAAGCTTGTGATTTTCATGTTAGCATGAGTTAAGCATCTAGAAATATTTATCAAGTAAGAAAGCCTTGTCCATTTGGAAGTGGATTTTATTCAAGTATGCTATAGTTGATGTTTTCATATTTTATCCAATTATTATGATATAAATGAATTGAGTTCATATTGGATATCTTGCTTGAATTGCATATTTGCTTGAATTTCTAATGATATTAGTATTTAATATAGTGTATAGTGAATGCATATACTAAGAATTAGAATTTTAAGCAAAGACCACTTCCTAACCTTTTGGTCATCACTACCCCTAAACCTAGAAGCTAAGGATGGATTAAATGATTATGTAATATTACTTTAGATCCATTTTTCCAAAGGTCCTATGAGGTTTGCTTTCATGATTATCCATTTCATTTCTTTTTCTAAGCCTTCGGCACCTCCAACTAAACAATTAAACCCGTTGTGCCCTTTTCTTTTATATTGTAAGCAAGTTTCGAATTTTCATGAAAGTCTATGCTTACTAATCTTATGTTTGCTTGATGAGGCATAAAAGTTTGTATGGGATTTATTAGGTGATTTAGAACCCTTTTTGAAAATATTTTTCTTTTTACTAGCTGAGGGTTTATCATCTCCCATTTCTTCCTCCTAGCATATTATTTTCAATATTTTTTTCATGCTTTTCTTCTCTAAGGTGGCATGCAAATCTTTTAATTCCTATAATTGTTTAGCCAACCTTTTGTTTTGAATTTTCAGAAATGTTTTATGATAAGACATTCCAACTAGAGACTTATGAATTTTAAATGATTCATTTTCTAGTTGTCTATTCAATGACATGCTTTCATCATAAAACTCATAGCATGATTCAATACAAGATTTATCTCTATAAATATCATATGAATCAATGCATACAATATCATTATCAGAAACAGTCGATGACTCATTATAAGATATATCACAAATTTTTTCATAAGAATCATTGCATGCATCAACAACAGAAGTATCATGAAATTCAATAGATGATTCATCATTTGATAGAACACAACATTCATCATAAGAATCATCAATTGAGTTTGAGTTAGAATCATATACATCTTCTTTTGTTAATGCCATTTTCCTATCATTAACCACTCCTTCAGTGGTGGTCTCATTCTCCTGGGACTCTCCATATTTCCTTTCGAGTTTATCCCAGATATCCTTTGCAGTTTGACATGCCACAACCTCAACAAAAATATTAGAATCTAATGCAAGATATAACATGTCCATAGCATATGAATTCGCATGCATTAACCTAATATCATTTTCATTCAAGGGCATATGAATCCCATTAACAATCACCCGTTAGGCCATCCAATTCATTGATTTTATAAATATGCTCATTCTAATTTTCCAGGTAGTGTTATCGGCACCACAAAATATAGGAGGCCTAGAAGGTGACTGTCCCTCTCCGAATGGCGATACACCAATTTGAGTCATTGCAATCTTTTACAAAAGTTGTTAAGCCAAGTGCAACGAGGTTGTGATACCAAATGTTAGATTTGGTGTATTCCCAAGAGGAGGGAGGTGAATTGGGTGTTTAAAAATTTCTCCCCTAGGTTTAACTAGTTCAGCAACAGTATATTCACAACCTAGGGTCAGTCTACCCAAATGCGCCAATAAGTATAATATGTGGAATTTAAATCATGCGCATCATTCACACGATAACTGTAGTGACCCGAAGAATAATAGTATTTTAATAATAACGAGGGAGGAAAATGGAAACAGGAATAGAAGGAGGCAGTAGACTTCGTCGAGCGTTCGTTGATGACATTGCATTTTGGGGATAATAATAATTTCAAGGAATTTCCAGGACTCGTCAACGAATACAAGGGTTTTTCAACAAGTGCATAAGGAAATTTGTCAACGAATACAGGGTTTCGTTGATGAAGGTCTTCAGGGCCTCGTCGACGAAGGCAAGATTTTGTAGATGAGAAAATACCGAGCGTAGGTTTTGGGCTGCTCTGAATTTTGTCGACGAATACAGGGGTTCGTGGACGAATTTACTGAAGAACTCGTCGACGAGGTGACATGTCTCGTTGACGAATCCTACAGTATAAATAGTGCTAAAACCTATTTTCACATAATTTCAGCGCCGTTTCTCTTCTCTCTCTCTCTCTCTCTCTCTCTCTCTCTCTCTCTCTCTCCTACGGCCCCCCCTCTTCTCTCTTCGATTTCGGCCCCGCCAGACGCCAAATCGATGATCCGAAGCCACCACGACACTCTTGGCGAAGTTCTCTACAAGTTTGCTGGAGCGGATCGTTGGTGAAACAAAGTTGGAATTCATCCCAAATCCAGGGTAAGGTCTTCTATTCAGTTTTTGGCTTCCTGGAAGATGTAGGAAATGATGTAGACCATGAAATATTGATGTTTTGTTCTGAGATTTATGATTTTCAAGGTGTTGAGTGGAGAACCCTACAAGTGTTGGACCTGTTATAGTAGGGGATTTTTAGTAGGAAATAGGTAAGGGAAATATGCCATGCTAGGTTATATGAATATGTTTTCAGTATGAAATTATAAATGTTCCAACAAAGTATTGTTTACAGTAGAGATTTATACAACTTTTACTGTGTGGCTTGAGAATATAGATATAGTATAGAAACATGTTTTACAGTATTTTCAGAGATGTATTTTACAGAATATATAGATAGTGAATGTATTTTACAGCAATTTATAGAAATACCATGATTATACAGTTTTACAGTACCATGACATACAGATTTATAGTTAATTACAAAGACACAGTTGATATAGATACAGTTTTCTACAGCGTCATGGTTTATACAGTTATTATAGAATCATGGTAAAATAGATAGTTGTATATAGAGGTGTATTATATAGTATCAGACCTTGTTGGACTATACAGTTACAGAGCACAGTACCGTAGCTACATACAATATATAGAGTGCAACCACCTATTTAGATAATACGTGGTATAAAGGTCGATCTCATAGAGCCCACGAGTGGACAGGCTCCCCATCAAATATGAGTTGAGGAGGGCTGATTAGACTATGGAGTATAGTGATTTATTCCTGGTTAGCCAGCCATGGTAAATTCCGCCTATAGGCCGCATAACCCTATCATGAGGGGTTAAATCATGACACATAATTATCCACAGGGAGGTTTACAGTTATTATTATATTTATACAGCTTTACAGAAACAGAAAATGTATACATATATTAGCAGTATTTTGAATAGAAATCGAAAGTACAGAAATGTTAAGCAATAGGAAAAAGATGAAGACTATATTTCTAGTATTGTGCTTTACAGATTCAGTGATACATGATTATATGAAAACATATTTGCATAATATTATAGCTCATTTGCCACACACTATAATAGCATATTTCGTCTTACTGAGCTTTGGCTCATCTCAGTGTTGAATTATTTTTCAGGTGAGCCAGTTGGGCGAGCGGACTAGGCTCGTAGATAGAGAGGTCACAGTACTGCTTGCCAGAGAGAGAGTGAGTATATTTTTGGGATTATTTTGTATACCTTTCACCGATTGAGGATATTGGGGGAACAATGATATGTGTATATTTTGGGAAACATGTTAGCACTCTGGTATTGTATTATATATAGATATATATATATATATATATATATGGATATGTGTATTTGATTTCCGCTTCTGGATGCTTAGGTTAATGATTGGGTTTTTCCCCAGTATGGTATCAGAGCATGTAGAATGTGATTGCGTTAAAAAAAAAAAAAAACTAGATAAATAGCAAGTCATTACAATAACATACACGTGCAGTAAATATAAAGTGTAGAAATATAAATAGACACACGATATGTTATCGGGGTTCGACCAACTATGCCTACATCCCCTCCTCTAGCTCGCAAGCCCAAAGATTTCACTAATGCTCACTTAACGGGTGGAGTGGCACCGATTATGACCAGGTCAATTCAAGGGGTTGACCTCAACCAACACGCCTTGACAGGATCGCGCACCTAGCTTTCCTAACTAGGTCTAAGCCAGTTCGGGACTATTTGTAAGAACCTGAACTGTAATATATGAATTTAAATAATTAAGAGAAGTGTAAAATTGGAATTTAAGTAGACTTCGTCGACGAAGCCAGATTTCGTCGACGAAGGCCTTGTGCTACTCATCAATGAAGTTTAGTGGTTCGTCGACAAGGAGAAGTCGAGGGGTTTCAAAAAATTAGAAATCCCAGGATCGTTGATGAGGCTATCATCTCGTCAACGAGATGTCTATATGGTCTCGTCGACGAGGACGCTATTCCTCGACGAGAAGTGGCCGAGTCAAAGGGCTATAAATAGATATTTTCATTACTTCTCATCTAAGAAATCTCAAATTCTCTCTCTATCACTCTAGAAAATCAACCTACTCTCTATCTCTCTAGATTTCTTCGTCGTACGTCAGTGGAATCAATGATCCGACGTTACCATGAGGATCGGGGCAGGATTCTCTTCAAGTTTTGTGGATCGAATCTTTGTTCTGGGCATTTTTGGGTGTTGACGTAAAATCGAAGTAAGGCTCGGTTTTTAATTCTGATTTAGTAGTTATGTAGAGAATAGGGTTGTGAGCATATTCTGTATTGTGATGTGTAGGTTTTGGAACTTGGTTCGCTGTTTAGGGGTATTGAAGTTCGGGACTTGTCATTTGGGAAAAGGTAAAGGGATTTAGTTTATGTCGGTTATTTTTAAAATCGGACTCGGCAGAGTTGTGGTTCGCGGTCCTATGTGCATTTTGATTACTCGTTTGGGGGGATTTGACGAGTAAAATTATGGGTTATTCATGTTACAGTTTTGAGAAAAAGGGGGTATTGGTTTACATCCCTAGTTTTGTTGGAAAATCATATATATATGGTGACTTATACTGTGTAATAGGGATGACCATGCCTTGATTTTATTTAAACTGTATATGTTTGGAAAATCATGATTTTTGGATCACCAAATAGGTGTGGTTTGTCTGGTTATATGAGCATGCATGGTTGTGTTTGGTGGAATGCAATCGGAACTGGATTCTGAGTTGTTCCAGGTACTGAGAGTGTTCAGCTCTATATCTGAGGGCGTATGAAATCGCTGGCCTTGTTTGGCAAGAGTGTCTGACTTTATATCCGAGGGCGTGAGCCTTACCAGGTGATCACCGAAGGGTGTGGATCCACCAGTTAGTACTGGTACGATACCATGGGAGCCTGAGGTTCGCCATGTGCCAGGGACGCCGTGTAATAAGGGTTGGCTAGGGGCCGAAGGGTGTGATGACACCGAGTTGATTATGTGTGTGTGTGCGTGTTTGCAATGTTTTGAAACTAGTACTAGAACTGCATTTAACTGTGTATGTTTCGCTGTCATGATAACACTCAAATGCCACACATTGATATAACCTATATCTGCCTTACTGAGAGGTGTCTCACCTTTGTTGTACGTACATATTTTTCAGGTCCTTCTGTTAACTGGAGCTAGCTACCTGGTGTAGGAGCGTAGTGTTGGTGTACTGCAGGAAGTACCTGGGTAAGTCCTAAGCTTATGTTAGGTGGTTTTTTGGGGGTTTTGACTACCACCTGGATTTGTGTTGTTTTTTGTGGAGTTAGACTCCTTTGTATAGACTCTGGTATGGTACTGTACATGTATAGAAAGACTTATCTTCCGCTGTGTTTCTGCCGTATAAATGAATGTGTATAGGGTATCTGGGAACCCCACGGGGATGGACCCTCATTTATTGTACTGTGTCATTGGTGATTTGTATGATACATGGACAGGATTAGGTTACTTATTCACCCTCGGGTCCCATCACTGGGTTTGGGGCGTGACAGCTATGTATCAGAGCTAACCAGGTTGTTAGGTCTTGTAGACTTGGTTAGGCATAGCTATGTGTACATACCAGAGCATAGGAGGTTGGATGTGGGTAGAGTTGGTTGAGGGATGTTCTGTTGCTAAATCGGGACTCGTCGTCAGTGTTCTGTGTTTTTCTTAGAATGACAATTTTAGTAAAATCACAGCAAACCATTGATGACTTTCATGTTAGTGTGATAGAACAGACCTGGACTTGACAGGTGATAGTTAACATGATTAGGGTTAGATAATTGTGTAAACTGTACATGTTATAGGAGTCTTGATAGAACTTTGTTGTGTTTTCAGAATGGAGCCAAAGGATAATGACCTGGGAAGTGTCCCCAAGGAGACGGTAAGTGATAAGTCTCCTACTGTGCCTCGAGGACTGACGAGACAGGTCCTATGGGAGATCGGGTAAAGTGTTAGGAGACGTGAACGTTCTCTTATGTCTGTGGGATGTACCATTGAGAGGTTCACACGCATGCATCCTTTGACATTCTTAGAGGGACATGACCCAACAATAGCAGAGGACTAGGTCGAGAAGATTGAGAGGATCTTGGAGGTCCTACACTATACAAACAGGAAGAGAGTTCTTTATGCTACCTTCTAGTTATCTGGAGATGCAGGGCGATGGTGGATTGCTGTGAGTCTGCTGGAGAAGCAGAGGGCTGGTCCTGTGGAGATGTCTTGGAGCCATTTCAAGGAAGTTTTCTTTGACAGATACTTCCTAGGTTCTGTACGTGACGCTAAGGCGGATGAGTTTTCTGCGCTGACTCAGGGGAGTATGACGGTGCAGGGGTATGCTGCTCGGTATATAGAGTTATCTCGGTTTACATCGTGTTTGATCTCAAACGAGTACGAGAAGACTCGGAGGTTCGAGAAGGGCCTGATGAAGGACATCCATAGATTAGTGGGTATGTTTTAGATCCATGAGTTTTTAGTTTTGGTGGATAAATCCACTATGATTGAGATTGGTATCCGAGAGGACGAGGTGGACCAGGAGCAGAAGAAGAGGCCGGTACCTTCTGGTTCTCAATCTAGATCTCGTTAGGGATCATGGATGAAGAGGAACAGGGGCTCGAGTTATCGACAGAATACTGAGCATCAGGGTTCTCAGATGAGCCAGGTGGGTGATCGTTGAACCAGGTGTCGTAAATGGCATAGCGGTGAGTGCGAGCCATTTGAGGGTAACTGCTACAACTGTGGCCAGTCAGGTCACATGGCTTAGGATTGTCACGCAAGAAGGGTACACCTTCTTCGAGTCAGAATCGAGGAAGTAATCAGATATCCCGGATAACCCACCAGACAAACTTAACTCCAGCGAGGGTGTACTCGCTTACTCCAGCGGATGCTGAGCATGCAAAGAATGTGGTGACAGGTACTATGATGTTGCTTTTAAATAGCATTGTTATTTTATTTGATTCGGGTGAGACCCAATCCTTTATATTTCTTAATTTTGTGAAACTGTGTGGGGTGGAGACCCAAGTCATGGAAAAGGAATTGTCTGTAGCCACACCATCTGGGGGTATATCATTTTTTAGGAGGATGTTGGAGGACTGCCCAGTGGTAATTGACCGGTGCAAATCGTAAGTGCACAGTATTGTAGTTTTATAATATAATGATGTGTAGAGTATCGTCCTCAGGGATTGATGTCTTAATTTTACCAAGTACCGAAATTTTACTAACCTTGATTTTATTTAGACAAATTAATAATTTTAGATTGCGAAATTCAAACAAAGCTACTTTAAATAAACTATTCAAGAGAATTTAAAACTGGATACCGCGTGTCAAATTGATGATGATGAAAACTTCTAGGAAACCGATTTCACCTAGTTTCTTACTATGCTTTACTCATTTAGCTAATTCAACTTTATTTTCTCTGTTTGTTAGCAAATCGCCAATTTTTCCAAAAGCTTCTTTCGAAAGTCAATCATAATATATTCTTGTTTATTATTTAACATAAGAGTACGCAAATTAATAACGCAAGAACGCTGTAAGACCCTCGATTTTTAATGCTACGTAGGTTCATACAAGTCTTTCGATCTCTATATTTACCTACGCTGAATTATCCAAGATATATCCTATAATCTCCCCTTTCGGTAAAAAATCACAAGACTAAAATCATTTAATTAATGGCCAGTTAATTAAAAGCATTAGGCACAAAATAACTCAAACAAACATTAATGAAAACTACTTCAGATTAGCATCAAAGAGCAAGCATAGTTCGAAACTGGCTGCATTGTTTTCCTAGAATATAAAAATTTAGTTCATTTCGAAAATTAAATCTGACATAATAGATTTCACCATATTTTCTTCTATTTGGAGCGTACGGGAAAGATCAACACTAGTAGCACCACCGTCGCGCATCACGAACACCCCAAATACCGCCATTTTTCGCCACCTTACGATTCCGAAAAGATTTTATTTTTCTATACCGTCAGCCCTCCTTTTACTATTGTTCATCTTATCTTTCAATGCAGCGCAGCCTCTCTAAGAATCCAAGAAAGACTCCCGGAAAGCCTCCTGCTCACCACAGCCTCTATGTCTCCCAAAAAAAAAAAAAAATTCTCCCTGTGGTCCAGCCTCCAACCCAGTGCCTCGATAATCTCCAAAGATCCCCCCAAAAATCCCTTCTTGCGCACAACCTCCCCCAAGGAAACCCTATGCCTATTTTCCCTTTGACTTTTCCAACCTCCTTTTTCTTTCCTTTCTTTTCCTTTCTTTCCTTTCCTTTCCTTGCCTTTCTTTCTTTCCTTTTCTTTGTACACCCTGCTGAGATGACCCGGCTGCATGGCCGGGTCACATCTCATTTTTTTTTTTTTTCTTTTTTTCTTTTTTCAAAGGTACACGAACTGCCCTCCTCTTTCAAGCCCACTTTTGACCCTCGTATAACTCATAGCTCTCAAATATTAAAACATGAAATATGTAGAGCTCTTTTTCATATTTTCTCAGAATTTTGAATCGTCTCGATTGGAGCTCGGATGAGAAAGTTACGCCAAGATTACGAAGAATTGTCGAAATAATCCATAAAACGGCGTATGCTAACTTCACGTCTGATTTCGATCTTAATGCATCCAGTATTTCGCAAAATGCAAAACATAAAAATTGTAAAGAATTTTCTTATCTTTCTATGGCATCCTGAATCATTTAAATCAAAGGTTGGATGAGAGAGTTAAGCACAGATTAAAAAGTGTCATCGGTTTTTGGCTTCCGATAGTTGCCCTACAATAAAAAATACCAAAATTTCATAAATTACTCAATAAAACTCAAATATTATAAATAGAACACAATGTTAAAATATTTAGAGTAATTAGGCATTTAAATACAAAATAAAATTCCCAATGCATAAATTAAAGTACCCAATTGCGCAATTTAAGCGCGTAATCACACCCCCCCAACTAAAGTTTTGCTAGTCCCTAGCAAATAACGTGAATGCAATTCAAGGTGGTGTCAAACCAATTTCAATGAATGAATATACATGCAACACAACCATATCCTTTCACATATACGAATATCACCAAATTACACATAAACTCATTCATACCCAATTCACGCAACTCTGAAGTAAGTTATTCATGCAAATCTCATCATTATATAGCCATTAAGAACAGTAAACTCATGTAAAATTAACCAGCGAGCACAATTTAGAGTTAATGTAGCCATATAAATTCAAGTATAAATAGGCAAAATCTTGAAGCATGTGTAATGTGTGTGACTCGTTACACCCAGGATATTCGTGGACACCTAAAGAACTGTCGCTTTGACTTGCCCTAACTGGTATACCCTCAAAAACACTCATAAAGGATGGATTCACTCATCGTATGTGAGGAGGAGTGTCATGATCAAACATCCCACATACTACAAGGAACAAATGCTAAATGTATGGAGTGGACTTGTTTGAAAGGGATCTAGCCTATTTAGGAGGTGTTGGGTCCTTCACCCTAGCATCTTCTCACGTACTCGCCATGTCCAACCGAGACCACCCTAGATCAATTTATTCACAAACTAGGCGTGAATACATCTGAGGCATTAGGCGGGTGAAGAGTCTTCATATGTGGAGAACATGTGTCGTGTCCCTGACTTTTGTTGTAGTTGTGTGGAGCAGGTATTAATCTTTCACCTCTTCTGGGGTATTTCTATTTCTTTTTTTCTTTCTTTTGCTCATTTTTCATTTTCTTTCTTTTCATGGTCAATTAGGACAATCATAACACTTCTTTTATTGTTTTCATACCACCCATGTGCATTAAGCTCGAACAAGAGTCCATGAAATAAGTCTATTTCTAGGGATGGTTCAGCCTTCACATCTTAAGTAGGATACAAGACCTAGGTTTCTATCTCCCCACTAGATGTCATCTCTAGGCTAGTAATTCAAAAACCAAAACTAGTGTACAAAGAGTATCCAGAAAAAAATAGGAAAAGTTGAGTTTCATGAATTCTGAGTTGACATCAAAACTCAAAAGAGCGATAAATGGCTCAACAATACCTCACAAGGTGTCAAAGTCTCCACGGGCGCTCTCTCAGTGTTCACAAGGAACCCTAAATGCTACAAGTCACGTGAACGTTTATTTTTTTTTTTTCAGCCTCAAGAGATATCATGTAGATACAAGAGTTTATATAGTCAGATTAACACAATTGCACTACCAATCAACTTTCAATGAGTTACGATTCCTAGTTTAGCCATATAAATAGAAACTACACATAAATGACCCAAGTGTGTACTCCTAGGTTATATGCAGGTATATGAAGGGCATAAGTAGTGTCATGCATGGCCTAATCATCCATATTCACACATTGTTTTTTTTTTTTTTCAATGTTATTCAAAAATGAGAGAGATTGAAGAAAAGAAAGAAACTTTCCTGATTTATTGGTGAATTCGTAGAGGAATTAAGTTTTTAGCTCTGTACTCGTGCCAAATAAACCTGCATCAAAAATCTAATTTATTCAAAAGTGCATAGATAAATTAATAAAGTAATAAAGATAAAAGAAATAAACAAAAGAAAAACTCCTTGGGTTGCCTCCCATAAGCGCTTGTTTTAACGTATCCAGCTAGACGTTTCAGCCTTCATCAATGAGGATCTCCAAGAGGAATAAATGCACAGCACCTCTCCATTTGTTCTCCATAATAGTGCTTCAATCTCTGACCATTCACTCTGAATATGTTCCCTGTCTTGTCCTTCAAGTCTATTCTCCAAAAGGGAAAACTTTGTCAATTGTATAAGGACTTGTCCATCTTGACCTTAACTTACCTGGGAAGAGTTTTAATCGTGAGTTGAAAAGTAGAACCTGCTGTCTTTGAGCAAACTCACGCTTGAGAATTTGCTTGTCATGCCACTTCTTCGTACGTTCTTTGTAGATTTTTGCATTTTCATAAGCATCATTCCTAAACTCATCCATCTCATTTAATTGAAGAAGTTGCTTTTCCCCTACTACCTTCAAATCAAAATTAAGTTTCTTTATAGCCCAATAGGCTTTATGCTCCAATTCCACCGGGAGATGGCACGCTTTTCCAAACACTAATCAGTAAGGGGACATCCCGATAGGTGTTTTAAAAGCAGTGCAGTATGCCCACAAAGCATCATCAAGTTTCTTTGCCCAATCCTTTCTATTAGAGTTGACCGTCTTCTCAAGGATGTTCTTGATTTCTTGATTTGAAATTTCAGCTTGGCCATTCGTTTGAGGATGGTAGCCAAGTGCTATCTTATGCTTCACACCATATTTAAAAAGAAGATTGTCAAATAACTTGTTGCAAAAGTGAGTCCCTTCATCACTAATAATAGCTCGTGGAGTGTCGAATCTTGTGAATATATTCTTATACAGAAATTTGAGCACTACCTTTGCATCATTTGTTGTGGTAGCAATTGCTTCCACCCACTCTGACACATAATCAACTGCTAACAAGATATAAACATAGCCAAAAGAAGGAGGGAACGGACCCATAAAATCTATTCCCCACACGTCAAACAACTCAACCTCTAAGACGTTTTTCAATGGTAGCTCCTGACGTCTTGAAATATTTCCCATACGTTGGCACCGATCACAAGTTTTCGCCATAGTGTAACTATCATGAAAAATAGAAGGTCAAAAGAAGCCACTTTGAAGTACCTTAGCTACTGTACGTGTTGCTCCAAAGTGTCCTCCATATGATGAGGAATGGCAATGATGAAGAATGGCGTGCATCTCTTCTCTGGCACACATCTTCGAATGATTTGATCAGGGCATCTTTTGACTAGTAAAGGCTCATCCCCAAGATAATATTTCACATTATGTAGAAACTTCTTGCGTTGATGGTACGTGAGATTTGGTGGCAATACTTTGCAAGCTAGGTAGTTTACAATATTAACGTACCAAGGAAGCTTGATCTCACAGCAAATAACTGCTCATAAGGGAATGCTTCTTGGATCATTGAGCTTGGTCTTACTTCCTCTTGCTCTAACCGAGAGAGATGATTAGCAACTAAATTTTCGCTCCCTTTCTTATCGCGAATCTCCAAGTCAAATTCTTGCAGAAGCAAGATCCAACGAATCAACCTAGGCTTGGCATCCTTCTTGTCAAATAAATAGCGAAGTGCTGCATGATCAGTGAACACTATCACCCTTGTACCAATAAGGTAAGACCGAAATTTATCACAAGCGAACACCACAGCAAGCATCTCCTTCTCAGTTGTTTTATAATTTAATTGAGCATCATTCAATGTCTGGCTTTCATAATATAGGGCACTAAACAGTTTGTCTTGCCTTTGTCCTAACACTGCTCCAATTGCAAAGTCACTGGTCACACATGACTTCAAAAGGTTGACTCCAATCAAGTGCTGTCATAACTGGTGCTGAAATTAGTTTCTTCTTGATTGCGTTAAAGGCCTGCAAACAAACATCATTAAAGTCAAATACATAATTTTTTTCAAGAAGATTACATAAAGGTTTAGAGAGTTTAGAAAAATCCTTTATAAAGCATCTATAAAATCCCGCATGTCCTAGAAAACTCTTGATTCCCTTCACATTCTTTGGAGGTGGTAGTTTTTCTATGATTGCAATTTTTTCTCGATCAACTTCAATTCCTTTAGATGACACTCTGTGGCCAAGCACAATCCCTTCTTGAACCATGAAATGACACTTCTCCCAATTTAAGACTAGATTTTTATTTTCACATCTCTGCAAAACAAGGGTTAAATTATGTGAACAATGATCAAAAGATGTACCAAAAACTGAAAAATCATCCATCAAAATTTCCATTATCTCTTCCACCATATCAGAAAAGACAACCATCATGCAACACCGAAATGTCATCGGGGCATTGCACAATCCGAAAGGCATCCTCCTAAAAGCAAATGTTCCATAAGGGCATGTGAATGTTGTTTTCTCCTAATCCTTGGGGGCTATGGCAATCTGATTATACCCCGAATAACCATCTAAGAAGCAATAATAGAAATATCCGGCCAATCGATCTAGCATTTGATCAATGAAGGGAAGTGGAAAATGATCCTTCCTTGTTGCTTTATTCAACTTGTGGTAATCCATGCATACACGCCACCCCGTGACTGCTCTTGTAGGAATAAACTCATTGTTGTCATTTTTCACCACCCTCATTCCACCTTTCTTTGGCACAACCTGCACTGGAGTTACCCATGGGCTATTTGAACTAGCATAAATAATTCCAGCATCGAGGAGTTTTAAAATTTCAGCTCTCACAACTTCCTTCATTGCTGGATTTAATCGTCTTTGGTGCTCGATTGACGGTTTGTAAAGTTCCTCCATTGAAATCTTGTGCATGCAAATTGAAGGACTTATACCTTTTATGTAACATCCCTCAATTTCTTAACATAAAATGACACATAATAAATAAAATGGTTAACCCGAACCCGTGGGTAGTGGGGACACCTGTCAAATACAGCGGAAAACCTAACAACAGTAAACATAAAATCTCAAACATCCAATCATAAAACATAATACCAGAGCTTTCTATAACATCAAAATACTGTATGATATACAACCGCCAAAAGTCAAAATAACACTAGGATTAAATAATAAAAACTCCCGATCCTAGTTCAATGCTTACCCTTCTAGTAGGGAAGCTCCAATCACTCAATGGCGGCTCTAGCCTGCCAGTCTCACTGGATTTCCTGAAAATCATTTAATGTTCGGGGGTGAGACACTTCTCAGTAAGGGAAAATAAACTAAATACAGCTGTGTGGCAACATGAATATTTAATGCATTTATACGTATATAGTACATTTCATAAACCTATAAACATCATCATATCGTACTACGTAAACATATATTTTCACATCTGTTAATAAATCATAACATACATAAAATCATCTGTTATAACTGTAGTACTGAAAACAAAACCAGGATGAATAGCTAGCTGGTGTCATGTATTACCCCCAATGATGAGTTGTGCAGTCCGAAGGCAGGACCCGACAATGGCTGGCCGACCACTGCCGAATCAAATATGTCTGCAAGTATGATGAGCCCGTCACACCCTAGTCCAGACTGCCAGGTGGACGTCCACACTCTACTGAAAGCCACATTGACTATCATCTCCCATCCCCTCATGGGATGGTTAGCACTAATCTGACGTAAATATCTGATCTACACATATAGCTACGGTACCGAGCCCCTGAACTGAACTAAACTAACATCTTGGTGGTGATAACATATAATACATGATCATATATATAACATCATTACGGCGTTGTGCCGAAAATATAATAATTACGGCCTCGTGCCGAAAACATAAATACGTGGCCTTGTGCCAATAACATAAATACGGCCTCGTGCCGATAACATAAATATGGACTTGTGCTGATAACATAAATACATGGCCTCGCGCCAATAACATAAATACGACCTCATGCCGATAACATAAATATATGGTCTCGCGCCCAAAACATAAATACGGTCTCGTGCCGATAACATATATATATGGCCTCACGCCAAAATTGTTTCAGGTATATATATTCTGAAAATACATCATTTATCACATAATCGTCAAAACCATCACAACATAACTCATATTTTCATAATACCTGAAATCATGCTTTGTTCGTAAAATCTTTCACATCATAATACATTTCACATAAAATAATATTCATGCCACACACATGCTGTTAAAAGTCATACTTCATATTCTAAAATCGTGAATTCCTTACATCTCATACATACATATATATTTTAATCATCATAGCAGTATTTTCCCAATCGTACATTTCATTCGTAATACACAATATAACATATGCTTTTCTGAAAATAAATTTATTGATAACCAATAACAATTTGCATGGAAAATAACTGCTTTAATTTATTCCCTTACCTGACTATTGAGAAATTCCTTAGGATCCAAAATTTCACGCCCTTGGCGCCCTAAATTTAATTCCTGTAATTTACATTTTTCCCCAGATTAATTAATCTATTTCTCTAAAATAATACTCATCTAGCCTTCCTTAGGCTCCATATACCTCAAATTAACATTTAAACTATTATTTAACATCCCCACTTAATTTTCCAAATTTTGCCTGCGGGTCCCAAAATTACACTCGCGGCGCTCACCCGGGGCCTAAATTCCAAAAATCCTACTTCAGTACCAAATGCTTAATATTTTAGCATTTCTAAATTAATGCTAATTAATTAAAAATAAGCCCCTTAATAATTGCCGCACCCCAAATTTGGGGTTTTGGCCCGACATCCCCACGAGAATTTCGTCCCACTAGACTTGTAGAGAATCATCCCTAGATTCTCGTGGTGGTGTCCGTTCGTCAATTGGGCTTATATTTTGTAAGAAATTAAAGAAAAAAGGAAAAATGGCTTACCAGGGAATACGCTTACGCCGCTCCTACCACCGATCCACTCCGGTAGAAATGACGACAACGGCGAATGGAGTCCAGTGGTATCTTCAGATTTTTGATCAGGCGAAAATCCGTCATGAAATCGAGGAGAGAGGGAGAGAGAATGTGAGGAGAGAGATTGGAAGTTCAGAGGCTGAAGATAAAAGAACAGAAAACAAAACAAAACAAAAGAAGAAGAAGAAGATGATGATGTGGGGGGGGGTGCTGCGCCAATTTCAAAATCACCTGAAGCTTCCTTAAGCTTCAGGTGATGTAATATATATATATATATATATATATATATATATATATTAATATAATAATAATAATAATAATATATTTAATTAATATTAATAATAATATATTTTATTAATAAAATAAAAATAAATTTTAATTATTTTTTTTCTTTTAAATCCGATTAATTAATTAGTTAATTAATTATTTATTTATTTATTTATTTTATTTATTTATTTTTTTTGGAAATCAATCCACTAATTTTTTTATATCTCTGTTTTTGGGGTTTTTACATTTTATGTCAGAAATAGTCCATCCCAAGGCTGTCCTATGCTCCCTCAACACACGCAGCAGCTTTTCCTCTTCTTCCAATGTGAGTGATGCAGCGACAATCACTGGAAAGGTGTCATTATCCACTAAGAATGCATAGCGAAAATGCTCAGGTAATTGCTTCAACTCTGGAGTTGTAGTTTGCTGCATCTTTTCTTTAGAAATTCTAGAATCCATCTTTGCCACCATAGGTTCTATCCTCCCCACTTCATTGCTACCTGTTGTAACCTGCTGCAAAGCTCCCAAGCAAATACATAGTGTAGAAATTCCTTACTAGAACAAGGAAAATCAGATTCGCAAATATTAGAATTATTAAAATCATAAACATGGGATGAAGTAACACCATTGATTTTCACAGTATCACAAATCTCCAAAAACATCACCAGATGGATATTGGGATCATCAAGTGGTGATCCACTGAATTGGGCCTGCTGCACCATGCTGATTAATGCGGGTTTGAGCTCAAAATTGTTGGCATTAATGGGCTGGCGTCTGATACCCGAATAGTTGTCATTCACAACTGGTTGCACATAATCCTTCAGGGCGCGTGGCTGCACGTTATCTTGTTCGTTCTCCATGGCTACTACCCTCTTTTTCCTTAGTGCTCTAAGCGTTCTTTCAATCTCCGAATCAAAAGGAATATTGTCACGTGTTCTAGCACTGCGCATCCAACATAAAAAACACACTAGAAATATAAAAAAATAATAATAAAATAAAAAATAAAGAAAAATATAAAAATAAAAATCTAAATTAAAACCAAGATTACTTTGTATCGATATTGGAAAAAATAAGAAAAACTCAATCCCTGACAACTACGCCAAAAACTTGACCGGTGCAAACTGTAAGTGCACAGTATCGTAGTTTTATAATATAATGATGTGTAGAGTATCGTCCTTAGGGATTGATGTCTTAATTTTACCAAGTACCAAAATTTTACTAACCTTGATTTTATTTAGACAAATTAATAATTTTAGACTGCAAAATTCAAACAAAGCTACTTTAAATAAACTATTCAAGAGAATTTAAAATTGGATACCGCGTGTCAAATTGATGATGGTGAAATCTTCTAGGAAACTGATTTCACCTAGTTTTTCACTATGCTTTACTCGTTTAACTAATTCAACTTCGTTTTCTCTGTTTGTTAGCAAATCGCCAATTTTTCCAAAAGCCTCTTTCGATAGTCAATCAGAACCTATTCTTGTTTATTATTTAACATAAGAGTATGCAAATTAATAACGCAAGAATGCAGTAAGACCCTCGATTTTTAATGCTACGTAGGTTTATACAAGTCTTTCGATCTCTATATTTACCTACGCTAAATTATCCAAGATTTATCCTATAATCCCCCCTTTCGGTAGCAAATCACAAGACTAAAATCATTTAATTAATGGTTAGTTAATTAAAAGCATTAGACACAGAATAACTCAAACAAACATTAATGAAAATTACTTCAGATTAACATCAAAGAGCAAGCATAGTTCAAAACTTGTTACATCGTTTTCCTATAATATAAAAATTTAGTTCATTCCGAAAATTAAATCTGACATAACAGATTTCACCATATTTTCTTCTATTTGGAGCGTACGAGAAAGATCAACACCTGCAGCACCGCCGTCACGCATCACGAACACCCCCAATACCGCCGTTGTTCACCGCCTTACGATTACGAAAAGATTTTATTTTTCTATGCCGTCAGCCCTCCTTTTACCATTGTTTATCTTATTTTTCAATGCAGTGCAACCTCTCTAAGAATCCAAGAAAGACTCCTCGAAAGCCTCCTGCTCACCGTGGCCTCTATGTCTCCCAAAAAAAAAAAAAAAAAATTCTCCCTGTGGTTTGGCCTCCAACCCAGCGCCTCAATAATCTCCAAAGCTACCCCCAAAAATCCCTTTTTGCGCACAGCCTTCCCCCAAGGAAACCCTATGCCTATTTTCCCTTTGACTTTTCCAACCTCCTTTTTCTTTCCTTTCTTTTCCTTTCTTTCCTTTCCTTTACTTGCCTTTCTTTCTTTCCTTTTCTTTGTACCCAGCGCCTCACCCTACTGAGATGACCCGGCTGCATGGCCGGGTCACATCTCATTTTTTTATTTTTTCTTTTCTTTTTTTCTTTTTTCAAAGGTACACAAATTGCCCTCCTCTTTCAAGCCCACTTTCGACCCTCATACAGCTCCTAACTCTCAAATATTAAAACATGAAAGATGTAGAGCTCCTTTTCAAATTTCCCCATAATTTTGAATCGTTTCGATCGGAGCTCGGATGAGAAAGTTACGCCAAGATTATGAAGAATTGTTGAAATAATCCATAAAACAGTGTATGCTAACTTCACATCTGATTTCAATCATGATGCATCTAGTATTTTGCAAAATTCAAAACACAAAAATTGTAGAAAATTTTCTTATCTTTCTATGGCATCTTGAATCATCTGAATCGGAGGTTGGATGAGAGAGTTACGCATAGATTAAAAAGTATTGTTGGTTTTTGGCTTCCGATAGTTGCCCTATAATAAAAAATACTAAAATTTCATAAATTACTCAATAAAACTCAAATATTATAAATAGAACACAATGTTTAAATATTTAGAGTAATTAGGCATTTAAATACAAAATAGAATTCCCAATGCATGAATTAAAGCACCCAATTACGCAATTTAAGCGCGTAATCTGTAATCTAGGGGAAGCTGCTACTAGCAAACCTTATAGTATACAAGATGTCAGGGTTTGATGTTATATTAGGAATGGATTGGTTATTCTTTAGATATGCTGTGATCAACTGTCGTAGGAAATTGGTAGTGTTCAGACCTCCTGGGCAGTAGGAGTATGAGTTTGTGAGATCGTGTGTGCGTTCGACGTCATAGATTCTATCAGCATTGCAGACGAGAAGATTACTCTTGGATGGATGTTAGGGGTACTTGGCTTGTGTGAGGGAACCACCACGGGATGAGTTGAGGCTCGAGGATATTCGGGTAGTCAGCGAGTTCCTGGATGTGTTTCCAGATGATTTACCCGATTTACCTTCGGATCGTGGGGTGGAGTTCATGATAGAGTTGTTGCCTAGTAAGGCACCGATATCTAAAGCTCCATACTAGATGGCTCCAGTAGAACTTCGAGAGTTGAAGGAACAGTTACAGGAATTACTGGAGAGGGATTTTATTCGACCTAGTGTTTCGCCATGGGGAGCTCCAATACTGTTTGTGAAGAAGAAGGACAGGTCAATGCATATGTGCAGTGATTATCGTGGGATTAAAAAGATAACTATGAAGAATCACTACCTCTTGCCTCGTATTGATGATCTCTTTGACTAGTTGCAGGGTATGCAGGTTTTTTTCAAAGATTGACCTATGGTTAAGATATCATCAAGTGAGGGTCAGATCTGAGGATGTAGCGAAGATTGCTTTCCATACCAGATACGGCCGCTATGAGTTTCTAGTCATGCCGTTTGGGTTAAGAAATGCTCCGGCAGTGTTCATGGATCTTATGAACAGGATTTCCATGAGTACCTGGACTGGTTTGTGGTTGTGTTTATTGATGATATTCTGGTATACTCGAGGAGTACAGAAGAGCATGAGAACCATCTGAGGTTAGTATTACAGATTCTATGAGAGAAGAAGTTGTATGCTAAACTAAAGAGGTGTGAATTATGGTTGAATTAGGTGGCATTCTTAGGCCATGTTGTAACTGGTGATGGTATATCAGTTGATCCTAACAAGATTGAAGTTGTGGTCGACTGGGTAAGGCCGAAGAGTGTGCATAAGGTTCAGAGTTTTCTAAGACTGGCAGGTTATTATCATCGATTCGTGGAAGGGTTTTCTAAGTTGTCTGGGCCTCTAACTCGATTGACTAGGAAGGGGGTAAAGTTTGAATGGACCAATGATTGCAAGCAATGTTTTCAAGAGTTGAAGCATCGATTGGTTATTACTCCAGTGTTAACCATTCCTTTTGGGGATGGCAATTTTGTGATTTATGGCGACGCTTCTTTGAAAGGTTTGGGTTGCGTGCTTATGCAACAGGGTAAGGTAATAACTTATGCTTCTTGGCAACAAAAGGATTATGAGAAGAATTATCCTACGCATGATCTGGAGTTAGCTGCTGTTGTATATGCACTGAAGATCTGGCGACACTATTTGTATGGTGTGCAATGTGAGATTTTCACTGATCCCAAATGCCTCAGGTACTTTTTCACGTAGAATGAGTTAAATATGAGGCATATACGGTGGCTTGAGTTGATTAAGGACAACGATTACACCATCAGTTATCACCCGGGAAAAGCTAATATGGTAGCCGATGCATTGAGTCAGAAGTTGGATCATGTGGTAATATCTGTAGTTGTAGCTCAGCATCACATCAGACAAGATCTGGAGAGCTCAGGTATCGAGTTAGTGCGTGGTGATAATCAGGCTTTTGCTTGCTAGTTTGGTGGTCCAGCCGACTTTGTTTAAGCATATTAAAGCCGCGTAGGCTTGTGATGCGGAGTTGACAAAGGTTGTAGGAAAGGTGCAGCAGGGATTAGTTATGGATTTTAACATCTCTGAGGGAGGTGGGTTAAGGTTTGGGACCAAGCTATGTGTTCTGAGTGACGATGAGATCAGAAGGACGATTCTGGAGGAAGCGCATCGCTCTTTGTATACGGTACATCCAGGTAGTACAAAGATGTATCGGGACTTGCGAGAGACTTTCTGGTGGAGTGGTATGATGAGGTAGATTGCTCAGTTCATGGAGTAGTGTCTGACGTGTTAGTAGGTGAAGGCTAAACATGAGAAGCCGGCAGGGTCGTTACAGCCTTTAGTTATTTCGGTGTGGAAACAGGAACATATTTCCATGGACTTTGTGACCGGATCGCCGCCAGCACTTCACAGGCAGAATGCTATTTGGGTGATCATGGATAGGTAGACGAAATCTGCTCACTTCTTACCGATGAAGGTTAGCTACTCTTTGAGTAGCCTAGCAGACATGTATGAGCATGAGATAGTTAGAATGCACGGGGTACCAGTGTCCATTATATCAGATCGAGACCTGAGGTTTACTTCTTGATTCTGGGTGAGCTTGCAGGAAGCATTGGGGACGAAGCTTACTTTCAGTACAGTGTTCCACCCCCCAGACTAATGGACAGTCGTAGAGGACGATACAGATCTTAGAGGATGTGTTGCGGGCTTGTGTGTTAGATTTCGGTGGTAGCTAGATACAATTTATGCCACTAGTAGAGTTCACTTATAGCAACATCTTCCAGGCTAGTATCGAGATGGCATCGTTCGAGGCTTTGTATGGTCGAAGGTGTCGATCTCCTTTATATTGGAGTGAGGTAGGTGAACGTTAGGTGTTAGGACCTGAACTTGTGCATCAGGCATATGAGAAGGTGGGTTTGATCCAAGAAAGGATTAAATCAGCTCATAGTCGACAGAAGAGCTACGTAGATGTTCGCTGCCATGAGTTAGAGTTCGAGGTGGGGGGTAAGGTATTCCTGAGGATTGCTCCGATGAAAGGGGTCATGAGATTCGAGAAGAAGGGCAAGTTGAGCCCGAGGTATATCAAACCATTTGAGGTCCTTGAGCGAGTGGGTCTGGTAGCCTACAAGATTGCGCTACCCCCAGCACTCTTGAGGATCCACGATGTATTTCACGTATCCATGTTGAGGAGGTATGTGTTAGATCTTTCACATGTTATTAGTTATGAGAACTTGAAAATTGGGGATGCTTTAGCGTATAAGGAGGTACATGTTCAGATTCTGGACCGTAAAGTTTATAAGCTACGTACCAAGGACATACCTTTGGTGGAGGTATTGTGGCAGAATCACGAGGTTGAGGAAACTTCTTGGGAATTGGAAGCAGAAATACGTTGGAAGTATCCACAGTTGTTCTGAGTTATGTACATTACCCTACTTTATATTGGAATAGGTGGTTAATCTTGGGGAGTGTGTGCATTTGTGAACTCATAAGATAGTTTATGTTTGTAACCATGGTGTACCTCCGCCATAACTGAGGGTATGTATATATTGTGATGAGGCTGCATTGTAATAGTCTCCAGTTTCATTCTAAAGTTGCGTGTTTGTGTTTGAGTTTATAAATAAGAGATAGCAAATTTCGAGGATGAAATTTTTGTAAGGAGGGAAGGTTGTAAGAACCAAAACCGTAATATATGAATTTAAGTAATTAAGAGAAGGGTAAAATTGGAATTTGAGTAGGCTTCATCAACGAAGCCAAATTTCGTCGACGAAGGCCTTGTGCTGCTCGTCGACGAAGTTCAGAGGTTCGTCAACAAGGAGAAGCCGAGGGGTTTCGAAAAATAGAAAATCTCAGGCTCGACGACAAGGCCATTGTATCATTGACGATATGTCTATATGGTCTCATCGATGAGGACGCTATTCATCGATGAGAAGTGGCTGAGTCAAAGGGCTATAAATAGATATTTTCATTACTTCTCATCTAAGAAATCTCAAATTCTCTCTCTATCTCTCTAGAAACTCAATCTACTCTCTATCTCTCTAGATTTCTTCGTCGTACGTCACTAGAATCAACAATCCGATGTTACCACGAGGATGAGGGCAAGATTCTTTACAAGTTTTGTGGATCAGATCTTTGTTCTGGGCATTTTCGGGTGTTGACATAAAATCGAGGTAAGGCTCGGTTTTCAGTCCTGATTCAGTAGTTGTGTAGAGAATAGGGTTGTGAGCATATTCTGTATTGTGGTGTGTAGGTTTTGGAACTTAGTTCGCTGTTTAGGGGCCTTGGGGTTTGGGATTTGTCATTTGGGAAAAGGTAAGGGGATTCAGTTTATATCGGTTATTTTTGAAATCGAACTTGGTAGAACTGTGGTTCGTGGTCCTGTGTGCGTTTTGATTACTCATTTGAGGGGATTTGACAAGTAAAATTATGGGTTTTTCATGTTATAGTTTTGGGAAAAAGGGGGTAATAGGTTACATCCCTAGTTTTGTTGAAAAATCATATGTATATGGTGATTTGTAGTGTGTAATAGGGATGGTCGTGCCTTGATTTTATTTAAACTGTATATGTTTGGAAAATCATGATTTTTGGATTACCAAATAGGTGTCGTTTTTCTAGATATATAAGCATGCATGGTTGTGTTTGGTGGAATGCAATTAGAACTAGGTTTTGAGTTGTTCTAGGTACTGAGAGTGTCCGACTCTATATCCGAGGGCGTATGAAGTCACTGGCCATGTTTGGAAAGAGTATCCGACTCTATATCTGAGGGCGTGAGCCTTACCAGCTGATCACCGAAGGGTGTGAATCCATCAGTTTGTACGGTACGATACCATGGGAGCTTGGGGTTCGCCATGTGTTGAGGACACTATGTAATGCGAGCTGGCTACGAGCCGAAGGGTGTGACGACACCAGGTTGATCATGTGTGTGCGTGCGTGTATGCACTGTTTTGAAACTAGTACTGGAACTGCATTTAACTGTGTATGTTTTGCTGTCATGATAACACTTAAATTCCACACACCGATATAACCTGTATCTGCCTTACTGAGAGGTGTCTCACCCCTGCTGTATGTACATATTTTTCAGGTCCTTTGGGTAACCGGAGCTAGCTACTTGGTGCAGGAGCGTAGTGTGGTGTACTGCAGGAAGTACCTGGGTAAGTCCTAAGCTTATGCTAGGTGGTCTTTTGGGGGTTTTGACTACCACCCAGATTTGTGTTATTTTTTGTGGAGTTAGATTCCTTTGTATAGACTCTAGTATGGTACTGTACATGTGTAGAAAGACTTACTTCCGCTGTATTTCTGTGGTATATGTGAATGTGTATAGGGTGCCTGGGAACCCCACCGGGACGGACCCTCATTCATTGTACTGTGTCATTGGTGATTTGTATGATACAGGGATAAGATTAGGTTACTTATTCACCCTCGGGTCCCATTACTGGGTTTGGGGTGTGACACTATTCAACAGGGTTAGTGTCCTTCTTCAGGCTTGCGCATGGAATATAACCAATGTGTATAAAATTTGGCGTACAATCAAAGTGCATCTAAACAAGCAAATTATGTACCAATTCAGCACATGCAAAAATCAACGTATCTCAACATGTATGAACTATAAGCTCGGTGCTCTACATGTGCAATCAACACTTAGCAAGGAATAATTACAAGTATGCTCAAGAGAGTTCTAACAAGCTATTTCTTTGAAACGAGATATATCAAATCTCAATACTAGATTAGGGTTTCAAAGATGTTGCAAACAATAATCAAACCAACGCAAAAATATTTTCCTCAATAAAATAGGCACAAGAGTTGTTTGAAAAATTATAACTTGTAAAATCCTTTGCACACAAAAATATAGCTATAGGAATCTTGCAATGACAATGCAAAGATCCTTAAGCTAATAAGTTTTTCCCAACACTAGATTTATCAAAGAAAATTTGTGGGAAAACTTATGCTTAACTCTCAATATCAAAATCAATCAATAAATAATACAAATGACAGTTATAAGCAATATGGAATGATATATAAACACTTTAAGCACTCTCACTACACTTGGTTAATCAATAAAAGCAAAGTTGTAGAGTGTATGGAGGTAGTATGAGCAAAAATGGTTTGGAAAATTTGAGAGAGTTTTTGGCTTAATCCTATATGCTAATCCATACTTAATATTGACAAATGAACCCCTATATATAGAGAAAGGGTAAATTATAACCATTGGGGGACACATAGGTCATTCTTAAATTTGTTAAATAAGTTTAGCAAAAATTAACCCTATTTAAAAAGTTTAACCCGGGTAAAAAATTATTTAACTCGCAAGATTCAGGTGGTTGAACCGAGGCTCGGTTGCCCGACCAGACTCATCTTGAAAAGCCTATTTTAAAGAGTTCGATCGCCCGTGTTCAGGTTTGGTAGCCCGAACAAAAGTCAGCAGCATTTGCTGCGCGGTTCGGGTGCCCGATGCTAAGTTTGGTTAACCGAACTAACTAATTCGGTTGCCCAAGGTCTGATTTGAATGTGAAGGTTCGGTTGCCCGGGTTGGTGAAAAGTTCCTTTTAAAGGGTTTGGTCTTTAGAGGGCAATAGGGTTATTTTAGGGTCGGTCGCCCGAAGCCTGGTCAAACTACTGACTCTCCAGCAGTTCGGGCACCCGAGGAGTTTTGAACTCCAGGGGTTCGGTTGCTCGACCTCTCTTAATTTTTGCAATTTTGCCCAATTTTACTTCAATTAATTCCCCAGATAAAATATGTGATTATGGGGACAATGTGCACTAAGTGTTGGGACCTAGGATCTTTTATAAGGTCTTTTTACCCTACCGGAAAAATTTGGCGTCGGTCGAAGGGTGATCCCTAAGGTCTTGAGCTTCATAGTTCCTACATGCATGCAATGCATTAAATATTACAGACCTTTTTCCTATTTACTATGACAGACCCATATTACATTAATTGACTTTATAATATGAAATAGAATTGTCAGGGTCTTCGGGCTTCACTTCAGGTTGCCGCATGCCATTATATAAGTATTTGTCAATAAGAACCTGCACACAAACTTGACAACTATTAAATACCTGAGTATTTGTCATAATCAAAATAGGGTATGACCCATGGGGTCAACAATATATTAGTGGAAAATGATGAAATGTGGTATTTATATGTGAATAGAAACGATTTCTATGAAAATGAGAATGTATGAATTACTGATATGGGTATTTTGAGAAATATTGAAACACGTGAATTATGATATATGCTAGTATGTGAATTAAATGAAGATATGTTTTACTGAGAAACATTGAAACGAGGATATATATATATACACATTGAAGAGTATTTTCTGAAAAATGATGAAATATGCAGTATACAAATGTTTTAATAGGAAATGTTGAATAATGTGAAATGAGATATATATGTATTATTATGAAATGAATTTTGGAATGTGAATATTAAAAATGGGAATATTGCAAAGTAAATTCTGCAATATAAATATTGAAATGTAGAAATTGAAATGTGAACATTGCAAAGTGTGAAAGCTGTAATGGGATCATTGAAATATGATTGATGAAATGCCAATACCGTATAATGATTGCGAGTATGTGGTAATGATAATCCTAACGGATGGTTATGAAAATCCTAATGATGGGTTGTGATACTGAGCACGGTAGTGTTGCTAGTGAGGTGTTAGTGCAACCACACGGTCTCGTGGAGAGTGTGGTGTGGGCAGAAGACTGAGTCGTTTAGTAGATCTGTTGTGCCCCATGAGTCCAAATCAAGGCTATAGGCCGGTCAATCATACTATAGACGCATGGATGGATTTCCATTTCAATCTAACTGGGTAGGCCAACCACGGTTAGATCCACCCTTCGGGCTGCACAACCTTATTCATGGGGGGAAGCATGACATGAAAAGAGATCCTCAGGGTAGCCATAAGTTACAGACGCGATGTTGGTACTGGGTACTAAGGATACTCATGTGTTGGATAGTGAAATGGAAATGGAAAATGGAAAATGAAAGAGTGTGTGTTTAATAACCTAAATAATTAAGCGAAATAAAACTCTCCACCTGAGGGCTTACTGAGTAAGGTGAGTGTAGTGATAGGTATCAGATGTAACCATACCTGACTGCATAACGTATTAAGGCAAAGGGAGGCTACTTGTATGGGTGGGTAATCTTCCCTATTCTCGGGTTGCTGGTAAACTTGGGTTGCATGTGAATGATTTTGAAAATGGAATTAAAAGCTTATGAAAGCTTGTGTTTTATATCTATATGATTATAAGCATATATCAGTTATTTTCTCGAATAATATGATAATTTTAAAGAGTATATTATGATATGATGAAACTCATATTGCCACACACTGTAAATAATTTATTTTGTTTTACTGAGATGTGTCTCACCCAAATATCTAAATATTTCAGGAAGTTGTGACAGAGCAGATGATAGAGCTCCGGGATAGTGGGGAGTTGGTACCCTGATATATAGGGTGACTACTTTGAATCAGGGATGTGTGTTTCCCCTAGGATGTTTTGTTTTTGGGGAAATATGCTAATCATATATATAGATATGGATGATTTAGTACTCTAGGTAATTGTATTCTAGATGGTATGTGCATTATGTCTTCCGTTGTTAGGTTAATATAAATAAAATGTCTGTTTACCCAGTACCCAATATGGGTTGGGACATGTGAGTGGTATCAGAGTTGTTGACGTGGCCAATGGTTGATGAATATTTCCTATTTATTTTTTTAAAAAAATGGTATGAAAATTGGGGCATCACATAATTGTAGTATAACTAAAGCTATAATTGATGATACATGAAAATTTGTACTTAAAAACATAATCTTGCTATATCATAATGAATTATCTCATCATTTAAATCATTTGTTAAATCTGTACATTACTGGAATTTTACCCCGGATGTAAATAGGTATATCATGATTCCACCCCATATGATCCGGGTTATGTGGCCCGTAGGCTGGACTTAGCGCTGGTTGGCCTACCAGGTTAAGTCAAACATGACATAAATATGCACGATTACCCACCCATCATGGCCTGCCCATCCTACTACATCGTCAAACCTCTAACGGGTTAGTAACACAGTGGGTATCTTACTACACCACCTACACTTTTGGGCTAATCAGCCTCCGACCCACACTTCCTGAATTGTGTGGTTGAACTGTCAACTATACACCAATCTAGCCGCCCAACCTACTGTCCGACAACCTCTAGGGGTCAGCACATAGTGGGTATCCTCTCTCCGATCTGTTTAGCTAGTTACGGTACCGTGCTCTTAACATACGTAATCATCTGGGATTTGTCACTATATAATACGTTTCACATAACATATATTTCTGTTTATAAATAACATTTTCATATTTCTAAAATAAAATCTGGCTTTTACATATTTTTGAATAAAAACTGTCATTTCATAATTTCTAAATAAATTGTCATATAAAATCTGATCACGACATCTACGCCAGCTTATCATATCACAGCATCTGCACTGGCTATCATTACACGGCATCTGCACTAACTAAATAATCATAATATTCTGAACATATAATTTCTATACGATTTATAATTTTCTAAAAATAAACTATTGTCATATCATGCTTGTTCTGTGGAATCATAAAATATTCTGACATGCTATTATTACTGTAAAATATATACTCATGCCACACGAGTGAGTGCTACTATATAACATACAATTTGTTTGAGAAAACATATTTTGCTAAAAATATTGTTAGACCTGTTTCCAGGATTTTCTTAATTTATCATCAGTATTCCTAAAACTACATTATTTTCTACATATAATTTCTGAAACAAGTACTGGATAATAAATATTAAATTTTCCTGAAAATGCCTGATTCAATCTATTCCTTTACCCGTTTCCTGTTAAGCTTGTTGAAACTCTAAATCTACGCCCTGCGGCGTTCAAAGCTCAAATCCTTGAAATTATATTTTTCCCAAATTAATCAACTCAGTCACCAAAATATTATCATTTAATATTCCCTAGGCCCAAATACTCCAAATTTACAATTAAAACTAATATTTAACACCCTCACCTCAGTTTTGGAGTGCTGCTCCAGAACTCCTAACCCAAATTTTGCTTCAGTAAACTTGTAAAGAATCTTTTCAAGATCCTCATGGTGGTTCCTGATCGTCAATACGAGCTTTAATGGAACAGGAATCGAAGGAAAATGAAGGTAGGGCCATAGGGTTTGAGAGAGGAAGAGAGAGAGTGTGTGTTTTGTTTTTAATTTGCAAATGAAGCTCGCGGTTCTTAATAACCTCAACACTTCCAGACAAAACTGTCGACGATTTTTCCGAGTGTCACAAAAACTGTCGACGGTTTGGTCTTTGACCAAACCTTTTTAACCATTTACCTTGTTACTCTGCTGTAGTAAAAAGAAAATCATCGACAATTTTCTGCGCCCCTCTCCAAACTGTCGACGATTTGGGCATCCCAAACCGAATTTTCTTCTTTTCCTTATTTATTTTAATTATTATATTTTTTGAGCCTCTACAGACACGTTTGTGACATTGAAGTGGACGTGTTGGAGCTAACGATACCTAAAAACTCCTCCCCAGCTAAAATTAGATGCTTAGAAAAAAAAAATGGAGTTTCATACCTTAGATACTTAATTAATTTTAGAACTCAGGTGTCCAAACTGGGAATATGAGGTCCAAACTAAGTGGAGTCAGTTTTCACACATTCGTCACATTGAAGTGGATCTGTCAGAGCTGACGGTACCCAAAAACTCCTACCCACCTGAAAATTAGATGTTTAGAAGCAAACTGAGTCTCATACCTTAGATACTTAGTTAATTTTAGAACTCAGGTTTCCAAATTTGGCATACGAGATCCAAACTAAGTGGAGTTAGTTTTGAAATATCCGTGACACTGAAGTGGAGATACGGAGTTGACAGTACCAAAAAACTCCTCCCCAATTGAAAATTAGATGCTTAGAAGCAAAACAAGTTTCATACCTTAAGTACTAAGTTGAGTTTAGAACTCAGATGTCCAAATCAAGCATACGAGGTCCAAATTGAGTAGGGTCAGTTCCGACAGGTTCATGACATTGAAGTGGACAAACCGGAGCTGACGGTTCTCAAAAAATCCTCCTCAGCTTTAAATTAGATTCTTAGAAGCAAACTAAGTTTCATACCTTAGGTACTTAGTTGATTTCTAAACTTAGGTTTCCAAATTAGGCATACGAGGTCCAAACTGAGTGGTGTCAGTTTGACACGTTCGTGACATTGAAGTGGATGTGCCGGAGCTAACGGTACACAAAAAATCCCCAACTGATAATTAGACATTTAGAAGCAAGCTAAGTTTCATACTTTAGATACTTATTTAATTTCAAAACTTAGGTGTCTAAATCAAGCATATGAGCTTCAAACTGAGTGGAGTCAGTTCCGACATGTTTGTGACATTGAAGTGGATGTGCCGGAGTTGAAGGTACCTAAAAAATCTTCCTCAACTGAAAATTAGATGCTTAGAAGTAAACTAAGTTTCATACCTTAGGTACTTAGTTCATTTCAGAACTCAACTGTCCAAATAGGCCGTACGAGGTCCAAACTGAGTAGGGTCAATTCTGACACATTTGTGACATTGAAGTGGACATGCCAGAGCTATCAGTGTATAAAAAATCCTCTCAAACTAAAAAATAGACACTTAGGAGCAAATTGAGTTTCATACCTTAGGTACTTAGTTAATTTCGGAACTCAGGTGTCCAAATCAGGCATACGAAATCCAAACTGAGTGGGGTCAGTTGGAAATCCATGACAGACACGTCTGTGACATTGAAGTGGATGTGCAAAGCTAGTGGTACTCAAAAACTCCTTCCCAACTGAAAATTAGATGCTTAGAAGTAAACTGAGTTTCATATCTTTGATACTTAAAGATGGATACTAAAAATTCATCTCAATTTTAAAGATGAACACATCAAAGTTAGATATTTAAATCTGTATTTTTTGTTATTTAACTTTGTAGTAATCATTCTTACTATCAAATCTTTTGTACTTATAGTATTCAAAAATTTTATACTAATTTATTGTATAATTATTATTTTGAAGGATCTGCGGTCTATCGAATGATGATGAGGATGACGACGACCATGATGGTGATAATGCAGACTATTTTTTGTTATATGGATAGACCATGTATATAATATTTATGTACATTGTAACATTTTTTATGCATATATATTCCCATTTTCTTAACGATTACAACAATTGATTTATAATTATGGTTCAATATGATGTGTGATGAAATGTAATTACAGGGTTTTCATAGGAATTCTTGTTTTATTTTTATTTTTTTAAATGTAAATTGTATGATACTTTTAGTGACGGTCCCAAAACTGTCAATAAAAGACGGCTAATAATGACGGTCCCAAAACCGTCACTAAAAGTGGGCTAATAGTGATGGTTCTGAAATCATCACTAAAAGTGGACCAAAAGTGACGTTTTCAGAACTGTCACTAAAAGTGAGACAATAGTGACGGTTTTGAAAGTCACTAATAATAGGTTTTTAGTGACGATTTTCAGCCCAAAAATGGTGTTAGTTATAGTGAAGGTATTACACCTTTAGTGACGGTTCGCCTCCGTCATTAATACCCAATTATTACTGACGGTTCTGAAACCGTCACTAATAATTAGTTGAGACAACTATTAAAGTGACCAATCTATAAACGTCACTAATAATTAATAGTGACAGTTTGCTATTATTATAAACGTCTCTCTCTCTATACAGTTGATTGATTAATCACTTTTGACTCCTAAATTTAGGTTTCTGTGCACGTACACAAAACATGATATAGAATCGTATTTAATTTCTCTCATATTCAAATCACGATACAGAATCCTTGCTCCCCCACCTCCCTCGTATTTTGTTCTTTTAAGTTTTTGAAAATCTATGGCGCTTTGATGCTCCAAATAATATTTGGCATGATGTTGGATAGAAGAAGGACAATTATTCAGTTGGCGGTGGATTGGGTTGGAAATTAGGTAGGTTGTCTTGAAGAACAAGGATTCTCGCCGCCGCCTCTTCCCTTGGGTACGCTTTATATCCCGCGGGGTTTGAAGTTTGAACTTGGAAAGGGTTTATCCTGTGGAAGGTTGCCTCCTCACACTTGCACGCCCTTCTGTCTTTGTCTTCTGGTGCTTTCCGAAAGTTTCCTGCGTTCAAATGTGGACTGGGAATATCCTTTCCTTCAATTCCACACCATGCCCTACTTGCCCCCACAGTTCTCAGCTCCATGCATACCTTTTTAAGAATAAAAATATATTAAATTATAAAAAATAATGTAACTAAAGTTGCCTTTAGTTCACGAATCAAATATTTATTCTTCAGAACTAGAATAAAATAAGACCGAAGAAAAAAATACATAAAAAGTGTTTACAAAAAAATCATTCTGATGAAATTCTGTATTGCTCTAGCTATTGCTGAAAAAATAGACATTCATGGTGAAATACAGAAATAGCTATTATCATATGGATGGATTCATAAAGACAAAAAAAAAATAAAAAATATTATATCAGCTGTTGCTGTCAAAAGTGTCGATCTGACCTCTAACGAGCTTTTTGATTCCGATCACTTGAAAAGGACAAAAACAAACGCGGCTTGGAGGACCCGGAGTGTACTCCGGAGGATCTCTCCGATGTCTAAGTAAGGGACTGCTTTAAGAGAGGTTGTAAACAAACAGTGAATTTGGGTTAGAATGAGATATCTTAACCTCTTCATAGTACCCCTTTTATACTGGTCAGGTTTGATCCTGGTAGATCTGTCATTTATAGCGTTTGACGTGGATCACTCTGATCATTATAGCGCAGGCGTGGATTACTTCAGTCAATATATGGCCGGCGTCAATGGCTTTGGTTGATCGATTGACTTTGTAGGTGATTCCTCCCATTAATACTGGGTACATGCATTCTCTTTAGGGTAGGCGATATATTTTGGGTATATCATTAATTATTTTTTGTTCGTCTGATGATGACATTTTTTCTACCGAATTTTGGTATTATCAATATTTTATTTAGGGAAATAAGGTGAGCGGACCAAACCTAGCCTAAATGCATATTGTTATGGATAGAATGATAAAATTAGAACGAGGTATTTATGTAAGTATGTACTATTCTATTTTTACATGGAATATGGCATAGACATAAATATTCTCATTATAAAATTTGCAAATAGTTTATTTATTTATTTTATATTATGAATTAATACAATTTTTTCGCATTATTATTTACCTTATTAATAAAACATTTGTTTTCTTTTTTTTTTACAAATTGCCTAATTATTACGTCATGGCAAATTTATTCTTTGAAGTAGAAATTCTTCCAATTAAATGTAACTTAAATCTTTTGCAAGTAAATAGTTCAAATGCTAAAAAAAAAGTGTTTAAATAATTGTCAAGAATAGGAGAGAGCATAAAATTGGAAGAAAAAAAATAATAGTTTAGCATTCGGTTTTCAATTTCAACTAATGATTTTTTGAAATCCTCATCTGTTCACATATATTTCCACGTTTAATTCACAGTTTATAGTCAGATGTCGACGTTGAATTTTGTTCAACTGTCGACGAAAAGGAATGGTGCTCTCCAAATGAGAAGAGTTTTGAAAAAATGGGGTAAAACAGTAAAAGCACATGATACGGAGTCACCACCTTTTTTTTTTTAACTTACAAAAAATAAAGAAAAACTCCTAAAAAGGTATGCGAAAACAAAAAATTGAGTCTGGGAGTATATTTGTGCGTAGGGAAAGTAATTAACTAACCATCTTAGTGATAATTAACCAATTAGCATCCCTATCAACACCCGTTCACATAACAGCTATCGCTATTATATATGTGTTGCCTGCAAAAGAAAAGAAAATAAAATATAAAAGAAAAAAGAAAAAACCCTTTTGATCCTCCAGTGTTAGTATTACTATTTGAATACTCCAAGATGGCTTCGGAAGCCTAAAGTATTACTCTTAAAAGGGAATGACCTTAGAACCCTAAGTTTGATGAAAAGGATGATAATTATAATGATGATGAGTGATGAAAATAGTTGGTTTGAAAATGTCAAGCTTGTATTACCAATTGAAAAATCAAAGTTTAAGAAAAATGGTATCGAGCTTGCATTACCGATCTTTGAAGAAAGTGAAATGTGGGTTTTGAAAAAGGCTTTAAGTTGAAAGTAATGAAATGTATGAGTTTTTGAAAAAAAGAAAAAAGAAACAAAAGTTAGGGCTTCATCATTGCCCTTTTAAAATCAAGTAAAAAAATTGGAGAAATACAACATTTTTTGTATGGTTGAAAAAAATTTTAAACAAGAAAATGCCTACACTAAATAGATGAACATGATTCGTTTGGTCTAATTTTGTTGATCAGAATTACAATCCTTTTCAAATTATACGATTTTCAAACCTTAAAAATTCTTATTATGCCTAAGGATAAGGAGAAGAAAATACTATATAGTAAGATTTTTCGCTTTATCCCATCATAAGTCAAAAATAGACTTTAAGAACCAAGAGACAAAAACTCATATTTTTGAGATTTTCAATAATGACAAGATAATAATAGAACACACGTTAATACACACACTAACACCCACATAAACACATATATCCATACGAGCGCACACAAACATACCTGCATGCCTTCATATACACTCATAAACACACATACATCCATTTATATATATAGCTATACACTAGTAAATGCACACATACTACTATATACATACACACAATATATCAACACATGTAACCCAAATATATACACTACTTGAATAAAATTATGCCTATATATACATACACATATATAGTATACATATACATACATTTATACAAATTGTTGTGATATATGGCTCATATTGTGAGTGGAAGGCATGCACAAAGTGAAAACAAAATGTTGGAGTTTGCTGAGGAAATCGTCGATGGTTTGCCCTGTATCCATCGACGATTTGGTTTAGAATTCAGAGAAGTTTTGCTCTCAGTATTAAACCGTTGACAGTATGTTTACAAATTGTCGACAATTTGTCTCAAGAACCTAGCACAAATTTTAAAATTTGAATTTGGACGTTAGGTTGGTTAAGGCTTGGAGGGAAAGCCTCCGGGAAACCTTTATATATGCATTCTATATAATGTATTTGTAACTGAGTTCGTGTTTTTGACACAAGATAGTAAGAAATCATTGACGATTGCTCCCGTGGATGTAGGCATTGCCGAACCAGGTGTTGACTTTGGTGTGATCCCAAGAGAGGGGTGAATTGGGTTTCAAAAACTTTTTGGTTAATTTAAACGTTTCACCAATTCACCACGTATCATATCCCATTCAACATACACACGTGTATGTAAAATGATTTTAACACTGAAGGCAAACATACGTGTGTACAGTATCTTATTTATATAAAATGTGTGTATGAAAATAATTATGACATTAAGTAAACATTCATACACATGCTAGAATTAAAGTGTAGGAATTTAAATAAGATAGAGAAAGCGACATCGGATTTGTTATTGAGGTTTGGCCAAACCAGTCTACATCCCCGCCTTGGGCATACCCCCCAAGGATTCCACTAAACCTGCTCACTTATGGGTAGAGTAGAAACCATTTACATCCTCTCCTTATGGGGTGAGGAAAACTCCAACTCAATTACTAGACTGAGTCGAACTAGTCTCACGTACGGGGCTTAGACTCCCCAGTTCAATTTTTGGGCTGAACTGAACCGGTCTCATTTACGAGGCTGAGACTCCCTAGTTCAATTTACGGGCTGAACCCAATCAGTACATTAAAACCATTTTTGTACATGAAAATGCTTCTAAAAAATAAAAACATAAATGTACACAATAAAGCTCAAAATACATGAACTCTAATATGATATGAAATATGTGCTCAATAGAGTAAGGGTGTTTATCTAAATAATTAATGCACAAATGAAAACATTAAAATGATTATTATGTTCTCCAACAAAGATTTTTGCTAATAAAAATGTTTGGAGAAACTGGAGTTCAAGTTCAAGAAGATATTTGTGCAATAAAAGATTTCTTCAAAAAAAATATATTTATCAAGAAAAAATAATCGGAAGAAATATTAAAGCTACTCTCAAAAATGATTTTAAAAAATGAGGTTGCAAATGAAAGTAAATGTAAATGAGTGAAAAATAAATGCCCAACGTAAAATATTCTCTTCAAAATGATTTTCAAAAAATAATAAAGAGAGTCGGAGAGTGTAAAAATTTGCCCCAAGGAAAAGATTTTTTGCAATGAAATCAGTTTGGGGGAACTTTGATTAAGAAATAATTTGAGAGGTTTTTAAAGTTAATCAAAGTTGCTAATTTGGATTAATGAGAGAGTATTTATAGATTTTCTAAAAATTATGACCGTTGGGGACATGCTCAGTATTTTGGAAAAGATTAATTAAAAATTAATGACATTTTAGCCCTTAAAAAATTTCCAACCTGAGAGCTTTCGGGTGGCTGAACTTTAGTTCGGTCGCTCGAATAGACTTAGCTCAAAAAGCCATTTTTAATGGTTCGGGCACCTAAGTTCAAGCTTGGTTGGCTGAACAAAATTCAGAAACTTTTTGTTCGTGGTTTGGGTGCCCGAAGTTAAGTTCGATTAACCGAACACAAGTGTTCGGTCGCCCGGGGCCTATTTTGAACTAAAGTCTTCGGCAGCCCGAGTTGGTGAAAAGTGTCCTTTTAAGGGTTCGGTCACCCGAGGGCGATAGGATCATTTTTGGTTTGGTCACCCAAAACCAGGTCAACTCACTGGTTTTCCAACTGTTCGGGCGCCCAAGGTGTTTTGAACACCATAGGTTTGGTTGCTCGACCCCTCACAAATTTGCCTATTAAGTTTGTTTTCACTTCAATTAATTCCCCTGATATGTTAAGTGATTTTGGGGACTTTGTGCACAATCTATAGGAACGTAGGGTCTTTTTCAAGTACACCCAAAAACTTGGCGTCAATTGACTGAAGGTCAACCGAAGGGTGCCCTAAGGTCATTCGGTCCCTATGGTCAATCTACGACATTTCTGAGCATAGAATAGATATCATGCAGATGCATGAATTATTATAGACCAAAGTAATAAACACTTAAATGCATCACAAATAAAACACAAATGTCTTCTTCTTTCTTCTTTGCTTTTTAACTCCATGGAATACGCCAAATATGAGCTTTAAGACCTGCTTTGGCTTCCATGTTCCCTTGATCTTATGTGCGACCTGAATTATACCTATTCAGCACTAAAACACACACATAAGAGACACTTGTATTTGTCAGCATCAAAACAGAGATCAGACTCAAAAAGTCAATACCAGATAATTCATTGTGTCTTTGTTAGTGCTTTCATATAATCTGTGTGGTTGTGTTGTTTCTATATTATTCACCATTGAGTGTTGCGTTGTAAGATTGTGCTATTCCGCTGTGCATTCGATTTCCACAACAAATTGGTATAATAGCATTGTTGTAATGGCCTTTGAAACTTTGTCTACAAAGTTCGATGTTGTCAAGTTTGATCGAACGAGAAACTTCAGTTTATGGTAGAGAAGGGTGAAAGATTTGTTAGTGCAGGAAGGTATGGTGAAGGCCTTTTATGGAGTTCAACCAGAAAGCATAGATGATACAAATTGGAAGGAATTGGAAGCAAAAGTTGTGGCAACTATCAGATTATGTTTTGCCAATGACGTGTTGTATCATGTCATCAAAGGGGATTCTCCTACGACTATTCGGCAAAAACTTGAAAGTCGGTATATGTCTAAGTCTTTTACGAATAAATAATTTCTTAAGCAAAGGTTATATTAGCTTAAGATGGTGGAAGGTTTGGATTTGAACAAACATATCAATGCATTCAATCAAATCATAAGTGATTTAATGCGGGTTGATGATGACAAGGCACTGATGCTATTAAATTCTGTACCTATATCTCACACGTATGAGAACTTGGTTACGACTCTAATATGGGGCAAAGAAAGCCTGAATTTGGAAAAGGTAACAAGTGCATTGCTAGGTTTTCATCAAAGAAAGATGGCCAGCGATGAAATTTCACATGGTGAAGGGCTTGTGGTGAAGGGTAACTAGGAATGTGGGAGAAGCAAGCTCCAGATCAAATCTCGGTCGTAGTCTGGGAATAAGAAGACATAAGATGTTTTAAGTGCGGGAAAATTGGGCACATAAAATTGAAGTGTCCGAAGTGGAAGAAATGGAATGCTGAAAATAAAGAGGGGTCGTCAAAATCTGCAAATGTAGTAGAAGGAGACTCAGAGAGCAGTGATGGTGATATGCTATTTGTTTAGAATACCTCACGGATTCTTGGATCCTAGATTCTGGTTATTCTTATCACGTAACACCAAATAGAAATTGGTTTAACACCTATAGGTAAGCTAATTCTGGTTATGTTCTAATAGGAGATGATGTTGTATGCAAAATAGTTGGGATAGGAAATGTCAAAATTAAGATGTATAATGGTGTTGTGAAAACTTTATGTGATATGAGACATGTACCGAATTTAAGTAAGAATGTGATTTCATTGGACACTTTAGTTTGTAACGAATATAATTACAAGTTTGAAAGTGGGATAATGAAAGTGTGTGAAAGCGACTTGATGGTGATGAAAGGACAAAAGTTAGCGGGAAATATCTATGCACTGTAGGGTATCACAGTTGTAAGTGGAGCTGCAGCTGTAGAATCTGAGTCAAATGTTTTGTGACATATGCGGTTAGAGCATATGGATGACTACATGTATTCATATGTTTGGGGACCAGTGAGGATAGCATCACAGTGTGGACATATGTATTTGGTATATCTCATGTGGCACAAGTAAAAAATGTTTGCTAGGTTTAACTTGTGGCTAAGGTGGAAAACTAGACCGGGAGAGAGATCCTTAAGTCAAACATTGGAATTGTTGTAATTGTGTGTGGCTCTTATACTTGTTGGGGTTCATAACAAAGAAAGAAAAGCATATGGATGATGACGTTGTGTTGCGCATCAGTGACTCGTCGATGGGCTCCCTATGCTCGTCAACGAGTAGATATCGAGAGCTAGAAAATTGCAATTCTGATACTCGTCAACTAGTAAGATCACTAGTCGATGAGTGGTCTGAGCCAGAAAATTTCATTAGTTAAAGTTTGTTCCAAATATATTTATTGTGTGATCTGAGTTTGTGGTGAATCTAACCAATGACTTCAGTCACCTGAACACCCATGGGTTTTGAATAAAATGAAGGGATTCAAGAGCTGTTTTTCAACTAGGATTTTCAGGGCTTCAAGCAAGGGTTCACAACTAGATAAGGGTTATAGAAAATAAAAATCTTACCAAAGAAATTGTTGGATGACTTAATTTGGTTAAGTTGACTGAACCGCTACCGCCAATCTAGAATTCTGCTTCTAAACTTTTTAGGCAATTGACCCTAAATTCTAGGCAACTGAAGTCACCTAGAACCTTTAGTTTTCAATATTATTTCACAATATTTGAATTTTTTATTAATATTGTGTAAACCTTTGCTTGAAAATCTGAACTTTCATGTTTAAATAGCACATTTGAACTATTAGATTTCAATATTGATAATTGCTAGCTACAATTGATGGCATGAATGTTAGCGTGGTAGCTTAGAACTTGAGATCTTGATTTTGAAAGTAACTTCTTCTGAATAAAACTTGATTCCTTAATCAGTATCTATTAGGACTTATTTCGAGATAGTATTATACAACTTCTCAAAATTCCAACAACATGTGAAATATAGTATGATTTATTGTGTTTATGTTTAGTTACTTAAATTCTTAATTTAAAGTGCTCTGAGTGTATATGCTTGTGTGAGGGTTGAATCGTAGGACTAGATTGATCCGTTCCATCCTACATCATCTTGGTATCAAATCTTAATTTGAAATAGGCTACACCCTCTAAGTCCCAACATCCATTAATAGCATACACTAATTTTGAGTTTTGCCCAGAACAACCTACCCATATTCTGAATTTTGGATATTTGGAACAATAGTTAGGTTTAGGGAGAAAACCTCTAAGGAGGAGGATTGTGTTTCTTCTATATGGCAACCCAAGCCAGGAATCGTTATCATGGTCGTAGGAATGATATGCACTGTGATACATTCCTAGATGACCTACAAGAATAAGCCCATGTCTTAAACTAAGACTCGACTAATGCCTTTACAAGAATTGAGAGATTAGAAGCTAGTTTAGCTCCTAACCCGCTTCCATAAAATCCAGGACAACCTCTTGAGGTTGAGCTAGCCTCGCAACACTCTAGGGAACAAAACCGCCCTCCAAGAGAGAGGACACCTTCTTTAGAACAACCTCTCTTTCATCCCCCTTCAAATACCAAATGCTCTTAGAAGTTTCCAACGTCATAACCCTTATATTCCCAACTAGAATGATGAGGATTATGATGAAGATGAATTTCAACCAAGGAGACCATATCGTAGGGAAAATCATGATCTGGATATGGATGTGATGAAAAGAGTAAAAATTGAAACCCCTACATATGATGGTCAAATGGATCCAAAGATTTTTCAAGATTGGTTGGCTGAAATGGATTCATACTTTGAATGGTATTAAATGAATGACCCACATAGGGTAAGGTTTGCAATGTTGAGGTTAACCGAGCAAGCAAAGCTTCATTGGGTGAATGTCGAAAGACAAGAACCTTGCCTTGGTCATAGGCCTATAGAACATTGGGATTTGAGGAAAGAAAGGTTGAAAGAAAAGTATGTCCCAATCTCTTATAGGGATCATCTCATGGATCAACTCTATAGCCTTAGGTAAGGAAGTTTAAGTGTGACATAATATATGAGTAAGTTTGATGAACTTTCCATTAGGTGTGGTGTGGAAGAAAATATTAGCCAACAAGTTTCTCATTTTAGAATTGGCTTGAAACCCAAATTGAGAAAAGAGTTGTTTCCACATCATATTGATTCCCTAGAGCATGCCTTTAATTTGACACATGACTATAAGCAAATGAGTAAAGCTCAAATGGGAAGGAAATTTAGAAACACTTCCAATGACATTTATAAAAGAAAGGCCACGACCTATACGAAGACTAGACTCGCCAACATGGTCCTAGTAACTTTAGAGGTAGTAATCCCACCGTTTAGCATCCATTGGACAAAGGAAAGACACCCGTGAATGGGTCCTCAAAAGAAAATTTTGGGAATGTTGTGTGTTACAAGTGTCACAAAAAGGACCACTTTGCCAAGTAATGCCTAACTAGAAATTTGGTAATTGAAAGAGAGGATGAAGAGGAAGGTGCGGGAGAAGAACAATCTTATATCCCTGAAGAAGTAGCAACTGAGGATGAGTTGTCAATCGAGGAAATTGAATATGCTAATCTAAATGTTATGAGATGCATCATGGTGACCCCTCATGAACTAAAGGATTGGTGACACACTTCTATTTTCCCTACTTACATTAAGTGTGGGAATAAAAGCTGTAAGATGATCATTAATGGAGGAAGTTGCATGAATGTAATTTCAAAATTAGTTTCTGAGAAAACTAAATTTGAAAGTTGAACCTCATCCCCATCCTTATAAAGTTTCTTGGGTAAATGCAACAACAATGCCCATAAGTCATAGATGTTTAGTCCCCATCACTATGCGAACTATGAAGATGAAATTTGGTGTGATGTCCTTCCTATGGATGTTGCCTATATTGTCTTAGGAAGACCTTGGATTTATGACCTTGATGTTTCACTCAATGGTCGTGCCAACACCTATACCTTTAGGTGTAATGGCAAAAGAATTATTTGTAGTCCACTAGAGTCGAAATGTGAGAAAAAAGAAGAAGGAAAAGACAAATACTAGTGAATAATAATTGAATATCACAAGTAAAAATCAATTTGAGTAGGAGAGCCGAGATACATGGGCATTATATGAGGTTGATACTAGGGAGACTAAGGCACCCATTCTTGAGCATGAAACACCACTAGAAGTATCACCTATAATTTTCAAGTTTGAGTTTGTTATCTTTAAGCCACCTAGTGAGTTACCTTTCATGAGAGACATTTAACATGTCATTAACCTTGTTCCTAGCTCATCTCTACCTAATTTACCACATCCTAGAGTGAACCCAAGAGAACATGAGGAGTTGATGAAACAAGTGAATGAAATGAAGAAACATGGTTTTATTTAGGAGAGCATAAGTCCATGTACCTACCCCACTCTTCTTACCCCCAAAAAATAAGACACATGGAGCATGTGCATCAATAATAGAGCAAACAACAAGATTGTCATCAAGAATAGGTTTCCCAAAACCATTATTCTCGATAGGAATGTGAAGCTCTTAAGCTACTTCTGGAAAACCTTGTGTGTCATGTTAGGCACTAAACTCCAGTTTTCCAGTGCTTACCACCCCCAAACCGATGGACAAACTGAGGTAGTTAATAGGAGCTTAGGTGACATATTGAGATGTCTAGTGGGTGAAAACATATGTTCGTGGGATTTGTGTATTTTTATGGCTAAATTTGTATTTAATAGTTCAGTGAATAGAACCATACGATTTAGTCCTTTCTAGGTTGTCATTGGTTACCAACTTACCAACTTAGGAAGCCCATAGATCTCGTCCCATTACCCCCACTGGCTAGATTGAGTGATCAAGCTTATGCATTTGCAAAACACATACATGATCTACACTGTAATTACCAGAAGAATTATGGTGTTTAAATAATAAGAGAGAGAAAAATAGAATATATATATATATATATATAAAGCGGCAACGGGCTTCGTCAACGAAGGTGAATTTCATCGACGAGAAGATACCAAGTGGATATTCGGGCGACTCTAAATTTCATCGACGAAGGGGAGAGTTTGTCGATGAATTTCCACTTGACCTTGTCGACGAGGTGATGTGACTCGTCGATGAAGCCCCTAGTATAAATAGCCTAAAACTCAGAATTTAACACAGAAAAATCAAAAAATCACTTTCTCTCTCTCTCTCTCTCTCTCCTCCCTATGGTTTCTCTCTCCTCTCTCTTCGATTTCGGCTCCGTCGTTCGCCGAATCGACGATCTAAGGCCACCACGACGCTCCGGGAGAAGTTCTCTCCAAGTCTGCCAGAGCAGATCGTTGGTGGGGCTGAGTTGGAATTCATCCCTGGTATAAGGTAAGGATTTTTATGACAAATTTGGTCTTACCGTAGTTATAGGAAATGATATTCACGAAAAAATACTAAAGTTTAGTTCTGTTATTTTCAGGGTGTTGAACGGGCAACCTTGCGGGTGCAGGACCAGTGCATTTAAGGGGTTTATTTTCAGTTCTGGTAAGGGAATAAATTAAAGCAGTTATTTTTCATGCAAATTATTATTATTTATCAGAAAATTAATTTTCAGGAAAGCATGTATTATATTTGTATATTATGGAGGAAATGCATATTTGGGAAAATACTGTTATTATGTTGAAATGCATATATATGTATAAGATGTTAGAAATAATGATTTTAGAATATAATATATGGTTTTATATAGCAATGTGTGGCATGCATATTACTTTACGTGGAAAGTATTATGATATGACAATTTTATGAACAAAACATGATTTTCAGAGATTATGAAAGAATGTAGTACATTATGATTTTAAAGTACATGATAAATGAATTATTTATTCAGAATGATATGTATGAAATGTTCAGTGCAAGGACGTGATTGATAGCCGGCGTAAGTTCTTGTATACGTATGATTTCGGAGCAAGGTCGTATATATGAAATGTTCGACGCAAGGCCATAGATATGAAAGAAATCGGCTCAAGGCTGTATGTATGTATTTATGTTATTATAGAAAATGCTATCAATCTTATTTACATTAAACAATATATTATCATGTATTATATGTTATCAAAATCCATATGTTAGTTCATTTCAGTTACAGGAGCACGGTACCGTTGCTATACAGATCAGATATCTATGTTCAGACTTGTGCTAACCACCCCACAAGAGGGTGGGAGATGGATAGTCGATGTGAATTTTCAGTATTATCTGTTATATAAGATATTTCATGATCATTTTGAATTTTTAGTAATTATAAAAGTATATGATTATTCCATTATGATATGATGAATGTTTACCAGCATATTAAATGTACTGTATATGTATTATAACATTAAATATTCATGTTGTCACACAGCTGTATTTAGTTTATTTTTCCTTATTGAGAAGTGTCTCACCCCCAAACTTAAATAACTTTCAGGAAACCCAGAAAGACCGGCGGATCAAGGCCGCCGTTGAGTCTGTTGAGTTACCCTGCTAGGAGGGTAAGTTTGGACTAGGATCAGAAGTTTTTGGATGTGGGATCCTAGAGATATTTCTGTATTATTTTTGGGAGATGTATATAAACACAGTGTTTTGGGTTATAATTAATTCTGGTATTATGTATTTTGTGGTTATGAGAATGTGATTTATATTTACTGCTGCCGAGGTTCCGCTGTGTATGAAGGGTGTCCCCATTACCCACGGGTTCGAGTTGTCTTTAATGTTAAATATGTTTTATTTTATGATGAATTAAGCAGGTCGTTACATACACTCTGAAATAAGAATGAAAATTAACTTGAACAATGAGCATTATAAATCTAGTGCTAATATACATTATAGGTTGCAAGAATTTTCAGAGGGTGATATGGTTACGGTCCTTATTCGTCCTGACTAGATTCCTATTGGAAAGGTAAGAACGTTGCATGCCAAAAATATGACACCTTTCAAAGCTTTGCAAAAAATTAGTTCTAATGCTTACATGCTTGATATTCCTATTGATTTTGGTATAAGCAATGTGTTTAATAGTGAAGATCTAACCCCCTTTCTTGAAGCATAATCTTTTATGGAGCCTTCAAATTCTAACCTTGTAGGTGATCCTACTCCATTCTCCACTCGTCTTGAACATGAAACACCAAAGTTACCTTTTCCTTCACCTTTACCCATACCAAAGAACCTTGATGAGATTGAAGAGATTTTGGATGACAAGAAAACATTCACATGAGTAGGATCATACCAAAATTTCTTGGTCAAGTGAAGAGGCAAGCCACTTTTCGTGAGGAGCTGGATTCTTAAAGAAGAACTCCTTCATCTCAACCCAGAGTTGTATTCACAGTACATCACTTCTCATCCTTCTGAGAAGAATTCTTTTGGGCCCGGGAGAGATGATGGGGATCAACATGCCTTGTTTATTTCGTTTGCAGATATGGTGACATGTAGACGACCTATTGATGTCCACGACTGTTCATAACTCTTTTGTAGGTACACATGGGATTTCTTGAAGACCATCTACTTTTGATGGAAGAAATTTGTTGAAGACTATTATTTTGGATTTGTATTTGCATGGATATTTTATTTCAAGATTATTAGGTGCTTGAAGACCAAGTGAAGTATTGAAGCAAGATCCACTTCAAGACCCATGTGGGCCCTACACGGCTCCATGGGCCCCACATGGTTTTGGGCCTCCCTTTTGGCATATGTCTCATATTTAATTTACAATAATGTAAGACAATTAAGCTTGCATATGTGCTTAATAAGTTGTGAGAGTGTTTATGGTGATAGTAGTTAGTGTTAGTATTTATTGTGTTTGTCTCCCATGCTTGTGTGGGAAGTGTAAGCTAGTTAATGTCTTGTCCCCCATGCAAAGCTTTTATATCTTTCATTGTAAGAACTCTAATAGCAGCTTATGTTTGAATGTTCAATGAATTTCCATTATTGAAGCTTTTAGCTTTATCCAATCTATCGATTGTATAGTGTGAGGCTACGATGTTCTCTCCGGAGATCAAATGGTGAGAGACCACACTATCTAGCGACACCATCACCATCTCCTCCCTCTCACCCACACGGCCACCCCCATCTAAACGCCCGCACGACCACTTCCCCTTATACATACCCACATGACCACCTTCCCTAGACTCCATAGCTGCGTTCATCTTTGTGTTACAAAACATGTTCGAAGGACTTACGGAGGGGTCTAACTCGTGTTGAACAACGTCAAAAATCCAACAAATCTCTTGGTAAATTCAGTACTTGTTTTGAAACCTTACTTTATATTTTGTAAACCATTGCTTGAAACCTGAAATTCCATATTTGATAAGCCATATGAATCCTTAGATTTCCATATTAACACTTGCTAGCTAAAATCAATTGTGAGAATGTTAGTTTGTCAACTTAGAACTTGTAATCTTGATTTTAAAATTAACATCTTTATGCATAAAGTTTGATTCCTTTATCGGTAACACTAGGGACTTATTTTCCAGACAAAATCATACACCTTTTCAAAAATCTTACAACATGTGGAATGTCACATATTTTATGGTGTTTATGTTTAGTTAATTAAATTCTTAAATCAAAGTGTTTGTGTAACGACCTGCCTATTTTTCCATACATACTTTTTTTCCCTTTTCTACGTAATAACATACGTAATAACCCTGCTAAACTGTCATAATCATGATCAACCTAGACCCATGGGTACCAAGGATATACCTGTCATACAACCCTGATACCAAAGCAACAGAAAACACAAAATTACATACATGCCATAAAACACTAGAAACCATACTAGAGTTCTACTAAATCTGTGATATACATATACATACATCCCAATAAGACCAAAAAGTATCCTAGGGTCATAATCACAGAAACCCATTTGACCCTATCTCATCTACTTACCCTTTTGAAAGGGTAGCTCGGCCAACTCCTACCGTTGCGGAGCTTTATTTTCCCTTCTACTTGGATTTCCTGAAATATTTGTATGGCCGGGGTGAGACACCACTCAGTAAGGGAGACAAATTAATATCAGTATATGGCAACAAGAATATTTTTTGTAATATACATATAAACAGTACATAATTCATAACTGGTATAACAGTTATATCATATCTGGTTTATCATAACATAGTTTAACATACTAAATTTCTATACTTGGAAAATCATCTTATATAACCATATCATACTTGAATTATTACCCAGGAAAGATAGTTAGTTAGTTATTGTCATGTTTTACCCCCCACATGACAAGGCTGTGCGGTCTGAAGGTAAGACCTAGCAATGGCTGGCCGATCATGCTAAGTCAAACATAGGTGTGTAAGTACGATGGGCCTATTCCACCTGTGCCAGACAACCAGGGGAACTACGACACTCCCATAAAGCCACATTGACTGCCATCTCCCACTCTTTAAATAAGAAGTGTGGTAGCACTAACATACTTATAATCGTGAACATATAGCTACGGTACCGTGCTTTGTGAAACTAAACTAAACTATCCGGGTTGTGATAACATATAATACATTTCATGATATTGAACATAGCAATTTCATAATTCAAGGTAAACATAACATAAACATATTTCATAATTTCTTACATATCATATATAATCACGGTGTCAACGCCGGCATAATTCATAAAGTAAAAATCACGACATTTATGTCGGCATATTTCATAACGTAAAAATCACGACATTTATGCCAGCATATTCCATGTAAAAATCATGGCATTTACGTCGACATATTCCATAACGTAATAAGCATACATTCTTGCACTATTTAACATAATCTTTAGAAACATAGTTCCTGTACTATTTTTAGGGTTTTCCTAAAAACTATTATAACATACTTATCTAGGAAAACTCATAATATTTAAGTATGGAAATATTATACTCATGCCACACAAATGTACATAGCTTTATAATCTCATAATTTATTCTAAAATCATATTTCCATTTAAAATGTGTTAAAATCATTTTCCCTGTTCAACAGCAGTATTCCCAAACATAGTTCTATATCGTACATATTTTCCTGAAAATAAATGTTGTTTAATTCATAATAATTTCATGAAAAATGCTAACTTATTTTATCACCTTACCTAACTTACTGAGAAGCCCACAAAATATTCTAACCTACACCTGTGGGTTCCCCAGCTCAACACCCTGAAATTACATTTTTCCCAACAAAACTTCAGTATTATTCTATCTAAAGCATTTTCCTCAGTCCAAAAACACCAAATACTTTATAAAACTCAAAATAACTAACCTACCCAAATTCTGGGATGGTGCCCAAGTTCGACTAACCAATGAACTACTCCAGCAAACTTGAAGAGAATCTTCCCAGGAGTAGCGTGGCTACTTCTGATCGTCGAACCGACGAAAATCGAAGCTAGAAATTTAGAGAGAAGGAGAGAGGAATGAGTTTAGAGAGAGAGAGAGAGAGAGAGAGAGAAGAATTTTGGATGAAAATGTCACTGAAAACCCAAATTTTGCATATTTATACAAGCGGATTTGTCGACAAGACACGTCACTTTGTCGACGAAGTAAAGAAGGTGGTTCGTCAATGAAGAGAACAAATTCATCGACGAACCCTACTTAATCTCCTTTAAATTTATCCTTCTTCTCAATTATTTAATTATTAAAATTTTTGGGTCTTTACATTCTCCATTCCTTATAAAATTTCGTCCTTGAAATTTACTATCTGTATTGAACACCATCATTTGAGAAAAATAGGCTACTTATTTTATTACTTACCCTCACTTGTGGTGGAGGAATACCGTGGTTACATTTAGAGTTCTAGGAGATTACATAATATACATAAAAGAAAAATTCTCCCAAACCAAAATACTACCTATTAACAGAAAATTATTACATATACTAACTAACCTGTACAAAAGAAATATAAGATACTTACCTGCATCCTTTCCTGATTACTATTGATCCCCACTAAAATAGAGGCGGGTATTTCTGTCGTATTTCTTCTTCAAGCTCCCATAAAGCTTCTTCCTCTGAATGATTCATCCACATGACTTTTACTAATGGAATTCTCTTATTATGCAATTCTTGTTCCTTCTTGTCTAAGATTTGCACTAGTATCTCCTCATAAGCCAATGAATCTCTGAGTTCTATCCCTACATAAATGATCACATGGGAGGGATCTAGGACGTATTTCTTCAGCATAAAAACATGAAACATGTCATGTATTCTGGATAAAACTGGTGGTAAAGCTAGTCGGTAGGCAACTGACTCCACTCTCTGAAGTATTTCGAAAGGGCCAATAAACCTAGGGATCAACTTACCTTTCCTCTCAAACCTCATAGTACCTTTCAATGGCACTACTTTCAAAAATACATGGTCTCCTACTTCGAATTCCAATTTTCGGCGGTGATTATCTGCATAGCATTTTTGTCGACTCTGAATTGCACTAATTCTTTCTCTAATAAGTCGGACTTTATGGTATGCCTGTTGCACTATTTCTGGTCCCAAAACTCGCCTCTCACCAACATCATCCCAATATAGTGGAGATCGGCATCTCCTACCATATAGCACCTCGTAAGGTGCCATGCCGATGCTGGTCTGATAGCTGTTATTGTATGTAAACTCTTCCAACAGCAAACACTGGGTCCAACTACCCCCGAAATCCAACACACATTCTCGTATCATATCCTCCAATATCCGAATCATCCTCTTTAACTGCCCATCCATATGGGGATGAAATGTTGTGCTGAATGACAACTAAGACCCTAGAGCCTCCTACAAGCTCCTCCAAAACTGTGACGTGAAACGTGGGTCTCGGTTTGAAACTATAGACACTAACACACCATGTGATCATACTATCTCTTAAATATATATTTTTGCCAATCTGTCAATGGAGTAGTTGACTTTAATAGGAATAAAGTGAGCGGTCTTTATCAGTCAATCTATGACCACCCAAATAGCATTCTAATCCTATCGTACCGGCGATAAACCAGCCACGAAGTCCATAGTAATGTGATCCCATTTCCACTTCAAAATGTAAAATGGCTATAGCTGGCCTATCGACCTCTAGTGCTCAGCCTTCACCTACTGGTATGTCAAACACTGTTGCACAAATTAAGTAATCTCCCTCTTCATGCCGCTTCACCAAAAATACTCTCGCAGATCCCTATACATTTTAGTACTATCGGGATGTACCGTTTACAGGGACCTGTGAGCCTCCTCAAGAATCACCTTTCTGATATCCTCATATGCAGGCACACACAGCCTGGTATGAAACCTCAGAGCTCCGTCATCAGAAATACTAAACTCCTCTCCTTGTCCGTCCTGCACTTTAACTATCAGCTCTGCTAATTCTGTGTCATCCCTTTAAGTAGCTTTAATCCTTTCCTGTAGGGTAGGATGCACCACCAGATTGGCAATAAATGCCTAGTGATCACTTTTTACTAACTCCACGCCAAGCTTCTCCAAGCCCATCTGAATTGGGCACTGAATTTCTGCTACTGACAATGCTGCTAACATGGACTTTCGGCTCAACGCATCAGCCACCACATTAGCTTTACCTGGATGGTAACTGATGGTACAATCATAATCCTTGATGAGCTTTAACCATCTTCTCTACCAAATATTCAACTCCTTCTGTATGAAGAAGTACTTTAAACTTTTATGATCTGAAAATATTTCATCTCTCTTTGTACAAAGAATGCCTCCAATTTTTCAGTGCATGAACTACTGCAACCAATTCTAGATTTTGAGTATGATAATTCTTTTCATATTATTTCAATTATCTAGAGGCATAAGCTATTACTCTACCCTGCTGCATCAATGCACTTCTGAGCCCCCTCAAAGACACGTCATAGTCGATCGCATAACCATCACCTCCTGATGGAATAATCAATACTGGTGCAGTGAAGAGTCTCTGCTTCAATTCCTAATAACTCTGTTCACAACTGTCGTCCCACAAAAACCTTGGCTTTATTTCTGATCAGTCACGTCAGAGGCCCCGATAATGCTGAGAATCCTTCTACAAACCATCAGTAATAACCTGTCAATCCTAAGAAACTCCTAACTTCCTATACGTTCCTCGGCTTGACCCAATTCACTACTACTTCTATCTTACTAGAATCTACAGAAATTCCATCCCCTGATATAACATGTCCCAAAAACGTAAATTTTTCTAACCAAAATTCACATTTGCTAAACTTGACATACAATTTCCTTTTCCCAAGCATCTGAAGTACTAGCCTTAAGTGCGTCTCATGCTCTTCAAAACTCCTCGTGTAGACCAGTATGCCATCAATGAAAACCACAAAGAACTAGTCTAAATACTGGTGAAAGATTCTATTCATCAAATCCATGAATGCAGCAAGAGCATTCATCAGACCAAATGGCATAACTAGAAATTCATAATGCCCATACTTGGTCCTAAAAACTATCTTTGAAATATCTTCGGTTTTAACTTTCACTTGGTGATAACTCGATCTGAGGTTAATCTTGGAACAGACCTGTGTACCCTGAAGCTGATCAAATAAGTCATTTATACGGGGGTAGAGGATTCCTATTCTTAATTGTTACTTTATTTTTTTCCTCGTAATCTATGCACATCCTCATAGACCCGTCCTTTTTCTTCACAAATAACATTAGAGCTCCCCAGGGTGATACACTAGGTCTGATAAACCTTTTATTCAATAAATCCTACAACTGATCCTTTAATTCTCCCAATTCTGCTAGAGCCATTCGGTAAGGAGCTTTAGAGATTAGCGTCATCCCTGGAAGTAAGTCGATAGTAAAATCTATCTTGCAGTCGGGAGGCAACCCAGGTAATTCCTCTGGGAAAACGTCTAGAAACTCCTTAACCACTGGTGTACTGACAAGCTTCAATTCATTTTCTGTCACCTCCTTTACAGAAGCCATAAACCCCTAACATCCATCGAGAAGTAATCTTCTTGCCAACATGGTTGACACTAACTAAGGTGGGGATTGTACCCGCGATCCCACAAATATAAATTATGGTTTTCCTAGTGGTCTAAAAATCACCTCTTTCAGATGACAATCGATATTTGCATAGTTAGTAGCCAGCCAGTCGAAACCCAATATTACATCGAATCCATGTAAATATAGCACAATTAGGTCAGCTGGTAATACTCTCCCCTAAATTTCTACTAGGTAACCCCTAAGCACCCTATGACACCTCACCACTAACCATGTCGGTGTTGCTATTGACAATTCAACTTCTAATAACTATGTCTTAACACCAGCCAATTTAACATATCTCGCAGACACAAAAGAATGAGTGACACCTCTATCAAATAAAACAATAACTTGATATGATAAAGCAGTAAAGGTACCTGTCATGACGTTGTCTGTGGCCTCCATGTCTCTCGGCATCGAAGCATAAACCCTCACCGGGTCTACATTCCTCTACTAGCCTCCATGAGGCACCTGATAACCTCCTCGGTGCGGTCTGGGAGCAGGTATGATACTAGGTGGTGTAGGGTAATCTCGTACTAAATGTCTCGAGACACCGCAACAATAGCAAATGCCTCTCCTTGCTCGAAACTCTCCCAAGTGTCTCTTTCCACATGTCTGACAAGCTGGGTAGATATGCATACCCTGAATCTCACGACCTCTCGTCTCCTGCTTCTGTCCCCTACCATAATTATCTCTCCTCCACTGGCTTCGATTAGATCCCTGCTGATAGCCTGAAGGGGGGGGGACCTCTTCTTCTGTCCCTACTCCTCTGCACCTATCCACTCACTGGCCTCAGCCACAGCTGCTCTGTCCCCCAACTTGGTAGTGTTCTGCACTTTAAATACTGCTACCTGCTTATAAATTTCTCACCTCATACCTCTTTCAAACTATATCACTTTCTTTGCCTTATCGAGAATGATATTCAGGGCTGTTGACCTTATGGGTCATGCCTGGTTTTGATTATGACAAATACTCATTGTATCTAATGAGTGTTTGAGGTTTTGTGTAGGAACTAAGGGTGATAATATCAAGATGTGCACAAAGCAAGAAAAGCTTGAAGACAAATTTATAATTCAGCATAGTAATATATTTATATTGGTCTATAATAGTAAGTAGGTATTTGGTTTGTAATAAGCTCACATACATCACATGTATGATTTACTAGGTAAGCTCAAATAAACCATGAATGAGAAAATGACCATAGAAAGACCTTAGGGTTTTCCCTTCGGTCGACTGAAGGTCGATCGACACCGAACTTTTTTGGTGTCTTCAAATTGGACCCCAAGTGCCCCTAGGACACTCACACTTTCACATATATTTGTTAGGCACTTGAATAGGGCTTGTTTGCTTCAATATGGGACCGAAATGCACACACGATGCACTTTCGGTCAACCAGCCAAGCTAGTTCATTTTGGCCTGGTCAACCGAGACACCCTGGGTCAAAGTTTGACCACCCGGTTGACCAGCAAAGGTAGTTCAAAAGGCCCTGGTCGACCGAAACTCCCTCGGGTCAAAATTTTGACCAACTGGTCGACCGAAACTGGTAGTTCAAAAGGCCCTGGTTGACCAAAACCCTCTTGGGTCAACAGTTGACCATCTGGTTGATCGAGAACATTTGTTCTCCAACAACCTGGTCGACCGAAGGGTCTTTAGGAGAATTCCCAACGGTTTGGTCAATCGAACTAGGCAGTTCAAAATGCCCTGGTCGACCAAAACTTGGAAAATTGGGAAATCGCCCTCTCCTGGTTGACCAAGACCTCAGTTCAATATTTCCCTGGTCGACCGGACCATTTGAAACTTGGTCGACTGAAACATTTATGGTCGACCGGATCTCTCGGGTTGCCCTGATTTTTTACCGCAGTTAACATTTTTTTAAATAGGGTTAAAATGCTTTAAACATCATTAAACTTTTTTAATAATACCCAATAGGTCCCCAACGGTCATATTTTCTCCCATGCCTATATATATGAGTTCATTTGAGAAAATTAGAGGTGATTAGCCACCTTGATTAAGGAAGAATTCTCTCAAAAATAAAAACCCTATACTACGCATTTTCTTACTCAAATCACTCATACTTGCCTTCTATCATTGCCTACATCATTTGTAAGTGGATCGAGTGTGTTTGAATAGGTTTGCTCTCCTTATTCTGTTTGCTTGGCACGATTTTATTAGAGAGCAAAACCTAAGGATTCTTAGGGGACTTTGTTGATAAGTCTATCCTAAGAAGACCTTGTTAGATCTTTTAAGCTTGCACCTTCATTGCAATATCCTGAGAAGATCGTGTAGTATTTTGTTTGCAAAAGCTTTTCAAAATCATCTTCAAATATCTAGTGTGCTTTATATTGATAAATACATTTGAAGAGATATTTGTTTATGAGATAGTGGTCTTTGTTGCAATATTCTTTCACTCATATATTATTTGCTGAATACAAAGATTACGCATCTTTTGCAAACCGAGCTTATACTTCATTTAATACTCACATGCTTGAGATATCTTGCTTATTGAAATACTGGAGACATGACATCTTTGTGTGAACTTATTTGTTGAATAGCTTGTGATACAAAGATTGTTTGTTTGACACTCTCACGTACGCATTACACGGATAAAAAATACTTTGAAAGTTGAACCATCTAGACCACATTGAGCTTACATATTATTTCATATTGTGGTGTATGTTATTGCGCGCATTTGGGTACATATCTGCTTTACACGAAAGCTTATTCATTGTACCATTTGATTGTATTTCAAATACTGTTGTATTTCTAGGCACGGGCCTAAAGAGGGAGACTAGCCTTGGAATAGTCTCGGATTGGCTTAGACTCGGTTAGGAAAGCTAGGTGCGTCGTCCTGTTAAGGCGTGTAGGTTGAGGTCAGCCCCGCTAATTGACCTGGTTAAGGTTGAGGTCAGCCCTGTGTTAATTTGACCTGGTTGTAAACGGTGCCGCTCCACCCTTAAGTGAGCTATTAGTGGAATCCTCTGGCTTGCGAGCTAGAGGCGGGGATGTAGACACAGTTGGCCGAACCCTGATAACACATTGTGTGTTCATTTACATTTCCGCACTTTATATTTACCGCACATGTATGTTATGGGTGAATGATGCATATGACTTAATTTCCACATTATATCTATCTACACATTTGGAAATTGAATAGACTGGCCCTAGGTTGTGTATATACTGTCGTTGGATAGATTAACCTAGGAGAAAAAGTTTTAAATTCCAATTCACCCCCCCCTCTTGGGAATACACCAATTCTAACAGGGGCCAAACAGGACAACTCTATAAACTTCGCCGCGTATTGCTGGACTGATACTATCCCCACTTCAAGTGCAGGAACTCCTCCACTTTAGCCTCCCTGATAGTGGCAGGAAAGTATATGTCGAAGAACAAATCTTTAAAATGGCACTAGGTTATAGCTATTAGTACTGCCCTCTGTTCCTTTAATAATTTTACCGCAGTCCACTATCTTTCAACCTCTCCTGTAAGTTTATAGCTGGCAAATAAGACCTTCGGTTCTTCAGTGCACTGCAGTACCCCCAATACTTTCTCTTTTTCCTGCATCCAGTTCTCGGCGATTGCAGGATCAGCTCCTCCTAAAAATGTCAAAGGATTCATCTTGGTGAATTTCTCTATCGTACACCCAGGGCTTGTAAATGGGCCTCCCTACTCTCTGGAGCTTTGTGCGATCTTAGCCATAACCTGGTGAGCTACACTGCATAGTACAGTAGCAGAATCAACCCCACTTGCACTTGAGAGCCCTACACCCTCTCTACCGCTTGCATGAGCACTGCTACCTTCAGGGTCCATCCTGAAAAGATAATAAACATAGCTTAGGGACCCTAACCTTATAATTTACATATATAACCAAAATTCATATTATTCCTCTACCTTGATATTCCTACCTTAATTCAAAATTCATTCCTACACTTTAGAAACACAACCCGACAATAGTTTACTATGACGTTCCAGAAATCGCCACCCCAGGAAAGACGTAGAAACCACCACGGAAGTCTACAGAACCCAACAACCTAGGCTCTAATACCAAACTGTAACGACTGACCAATTTTTCCATATATACTTTTTTTCCCTTTTCCACGCAATAACATGCATAATAACCTTGCTAAACTATCATAGTCATGATCAACCTAGAACCATGGGTACCAGGGATATACCTGTCATACAACTCTGATACCTAAGTAGCGGAAAACACAAAATTACATACATGCCATAAAACACCAGAAACCATACCAGAGTTCTACTGAATCTGTCATATACATATACACACATCCCAATAAGACAAAAAAGTATCCTAGCGTCATAATCACAAAAACCCATTTGACCCTATCTCATCTACTTACCCTTCTAAAAGGGTAGCTCGACCAACTCCTACCGCTGCGGAGCTTTATCCTCCCTTCTACCTGGATTTCCTCAAATATTTGAATGACTGGGGTGAGACACCTCTTAGTAAGGGAGACAAATTAATATCAGTGTGTGGCAATATGAGTATTTTTTGTGATATACATATAAACAGTACATAATTCATAATTGGTATAAATGTTGTATCATATTCGAATAAAACATGGTTTATCATAACATAGCTTAACATACTAAATTTCTATACTTGTAAAATCATCTTATATAACCATATCATACATGAATTATTACCCAGGATAGATAGTTAGTTAGCTATTGTCATGTCTTACCCCCCACATGACAAGGTTGTGTGGCCCGAAGGCAAGACCTAGCAATGGCTGGCCGACCAAGCTAAGTCAAACATAGGTCTCTAAGTACGATGAGACTGTTCCACTTGTGCCTGACTACCAAGGGAACTACGACACTCCCATAAAGTCACATTGACTTCCATCTCCCACACTCTACATAAGATGTGTGGTAGCACTAACATATTCATAATCGTGAACATATAACTACGGTACCATGTTTCATGAAACTAAACTAAGTTGTCCGGATTGTGATAACATATAGTACATTTCATGATATTGAACATAGCAGTTTCATAATTTAGGGTAAACATAATATAAACATATTTCATAATTTCTTACATATCATACATAATCACGGCGTCAACGCCGCATAATTCATAACATAAAAATCACGGCATTTATGTTGGCAGATTCCATAACATAAAAATCATAGCATTTACACCAGCATATTCCATAAGGTAAAAATCACGGCATTTACGCTGGCATATTCTATAACATAAAAATTAAGGCATTTACGCCGATATATTCCATAACGTAATAAATATACATTCTTACACTATTTAACATAATCTTTAAAAACATAGTTCCTGTACTATTTTTAGGGTTTTCCGTAAAACTGCTATAACATACTTATCTAGGAAAATTCATAATATTTCAGTATGGAAATATTATACTCATGCCACACAAATGTACATAACCTTATAATCTCATAATTTATTCTAAAATCATATTTCTATATAAAATGTGTTAAAATCATTTCCCCGTTCAACAGCAGTATTTCCAAACATAGTTCTATATCATACATATTTTTCTAAAAATAAATACTATTTAATTCATAAGAATTTCATGAAAAATACTGACTTAATTTATCCCCTTACCTGACTTACTGAGAAGCCCACAAAATATTCCAACCTACACCCTTGGGTTCCCTAATTCAAAACCCTGAAATTACATTTTCCCTAACAAAACTTCAGTATTATTCTATCTAAAGAATTTTTCTCAGTCCAGAAACACCAAATACCTTATAAAACTCAAAATAACCAACTTACCCAAATTTTGGGATAGTGCCCAAGTTGGCCTAACCTGCGAACTACTCCAGCAGACTTGAAGAGAATCTTCCCAAAAGTAGCGTGGTTGCATCTGATCTTCGAACTGGCAAAAATCGAAGCCAGAAATTTAGAAAGAAGGAGAGAGGAAAGGGTTTAGAGAGAGAGAGAGAGAAGAATTTTGCGTGAAAATCTCGTTGAAACCCCAAATTTTGCATATTTATACAGGCGAATTCGTCGACAAGTCTAGGAAGGAACTTCGTCAATGAACTCCTAACCTTTGTCGATGAATTTCAGGCTCTGTTATAACCTCTCTAAGTATTTTCCCATTTACGAAACATGTGGCTTTGTCGACGAAGTAAAGAGGTGGATCGTCGACGAAGAGAACAAATTCGTCGACGAATCCTACTTAATCTCCTTTAAATTTCTTCTTCTTCTCAATTATTTAATTATTAAAATTTTTAGGTCTTTACATTCTCCCTTCCTTATAAAATTTCATACTTGAAATTTACTATCTATATTGAACACCATCCTTTGAGGAAAATGAGCTACTTATTTTATAACTTACCCTCACTTGTGGTGGAGGAATACCGTGGTTACATTTAAGGTTCTCGGAGATTACATAATATATATAAAAGAAAAATTCTCCCAAACAAAAATACTACCTATTAATAGAAAATTATTACATATACTAACTAACCTGCACAAAAGAAACATAAGATACTTACCTGCATCCTTTCCTGATTACTATTGATCCCCACTAAAATAGATGCAAGTATTTCTGTCCTATTTCTTCTTCAAGCTCCAATGAAGCTTGTTCCACCGAATGATTCATCCACAGGACTTTTACTAATGGAATTCTCTTATTATGCAATTTCTGTTCCTTCTTGTCTAAGATCTGCACTGGTATCTCCTCATAAGCCAATGAATCTCTGAGTTCTATCCCTACATAAATGACCACGTGGGAGGGATCTGGGACGTATTTCTTCAGCTTAGAAACATGAAACATGTCATGTATTTTGGATGAAACTGGTGGTAAAGCTAGCCAGTAGGCAAATGACTCCACTCTCTCAAGTATCTCGAAAGGGCTGATAAAGATAGGGCTCAGCTTACCCTTCCCCCCAAACCTCATAGTACCTTTCAATGGCGCTATTTTTAGAAATACATGGTCTCCTACTTCGAATTCCAATTTTCGGCGGTGATTATTTGCATAGCTTTTCTGCCGACTTTGAGCTGCACTGATTCTTTCTCTAATAAGCGGACTTTATTGTATGCCTATTGCACTATTTCTTGTCCCGAAACTCGCCTCTCACCTACATCATCCCAATATAGTGGAGATCGACATCTCCTACCATATAGCACCTCGTAAGGTGCCATGCCGATGTTGTTCTGATAGCTGTTATTGTATACAAACTCTACCAGCGGCATATACTAGGTCCAATACCCCCGAAATCCAACACACATGCCTGTAGCATATCCTCTAATATCTGAATCATCCTCTCTGACTGCCTGTCCATCTAGGAATGAAACGTTGTGCTTAATGACAGCTGAGACCTCAAAGCCTCCTACAAGCTCCTCCAAAATCGTGACGTGAAACGTGGGTCTCGGTTTGAAACTATAGACATTAACACACCATGTGATCGTAGTATCTCTTGAATATATATTTATGCCAATCCATCGATGGAGTAGTTGACTTTAATAGAAATAAAGTGAGCAGTCTTTGTCATTCGATCTACAACCACCCAAATAACATTCTGTCCCTGTTGTACCAACGGTAAACTAGTCACGAAGTCCATAGTAATATGATCCCATTTCCACTTTGGGATGTAAAGTGGTTGTAGCTGGCCCATCGACCTATGGTGCTCAGTCTTCACCTGCTGATACGTCAAACACTATTACAAAAATTCAGCAATCTCCCTCTTCATGCGGCTCCACCAAAAATACTTTCGCAGATCCCTGTACATTTTAGTATTACCGGGATGTACCGTGTATAGGGACCTGTGAGCCTCCTCAAGAATCACCTTTCTGATATCCTCATCTGTAGGCATGCACAGCCTAGTACGGAACCTCGGAGCTCTGTCATGAAAAATACTAAACTCCTCTCCTTGTCCGTCCTGCACTTTAACTATTAACTTTGGTAATTCTGCATCATCCCATTGAGCAGCTTTAATCCTTTCCTGTAGGGTAGGCTGCACCACCAGGTTGGCAATAAATTCCTGGTGATCACTTTCTACTAACTCCATGCCAAGCCTCTCCAAGTCCATCTGAATTGGGCACTGAATTTCTACTGGTGACAATGCTGCTATCATGGACTTTCGGCTCAGCGCATTAGCCACCACATTAGCTCTACCTGGATGGTAACTGATGGTAAAGTCATAATCTTTGATGAGCTCTAACCATCTTCTCTACCGAATATTCAACTCCTTTTGCGTGAAGAAGTACTTTAAACTTTTATAATCTAAAAATATTTCATATCTCTCTCTGTACAAATAATGCCTCCAATTTTTTAGTGCATGAACTACTGCAGCCAATTCTAGATTTTGAGGGGTATAATTATTTTCATATTCTTTCAATTGTCTTGAGACATATGCTATTACTCTACCCTGCTGCATCAATGCACTTCTGAGCCCCCTCAAAGACGCGTCACAGTTGATCACATAACCATCACCTCGTGATGGAATAATCAATACTGGTGCAGTGACGAGCCATACTTCAATTTCTAGAAACTCTGTTCACAATTGTCGTCCCACTCAAACTTGGCAATCTTTCTGATTAGTCATGTCAGAGGTCCCGATAATGCTAATAATCCTTCTACAAACTGTCAATAATAACTTGCCAGTCCTAAGAAACTCCTAACTTCCTGTACGTTCCTCGGCCTGACCCAATTCACTACTACTTCTATCTTGCTGGAATCTATAGAAATTCCATCCCCTGATACAACATGTCCCAAAAACATAACTTTTTCTAACCAAAATTCACATTTGCTAAACTTGGTATACAATTTCTTTTCCCAGAGCATCTGAAGTACTAGCCTTAAGTGCATCTCATGCTTCTCAAAACTCCTCATGTAGACCAATATGTCATCAATGAAAACCACAAGGAACTAGTCTAAATACTGGTGAAAGATTCTATTCATAAAATCCATAAACGCAGTAAGAGCATTCATCAAACGAAATGACATAATTAGAAATTCATAATGCCCATACCTGGTCCTAAAAGTTGTCTTTGAAATATCTTCGGTTTTAATTTTCACCTGGTGATAACCTAACCTGAGAATAATCTTGGAATAGACCTATGTACCTTGAAGCTGATCAAATAAGTCATCTATATGGGGTAGAGGATACCTATTCTCATATACCTATATTTTTTCTTCACAAATAACATTAGAGATCCCTAGGGCTATACACTAGATCTGATAAACCCTTAATAAATCTTGCAACTGATCCTTTAATTCTCCCAATTCTGCTGGAGCCATTCGGTAAGGAGCTTTAGAGATCAACGTCGTCCCTGGAAGTAAGTCGATAGTAAAATCTATCTCGCGGTCGGGAGGCAACCCAGGTAATTCCTCTAGAAAAACGTCTAGAAACTCTTTAACCACTGGTGTACTGACAAGCTTCAATTCATTTTCTATCACCTCCTTTACATAAGCCATAAACCCCTGACATCCATCGAGAAGTAATCTTCTCGCCTACATGGCTGACACTAACTAAGGTAGGGATTATACTCGTGATCCCAAAAATATAAATTTTGACTTTCCTGGTGGTCTAAAAATCACCTCTTTCAGATGACAATCAATATTTGCATGGTTAGCAGCCAGCTAGTCCATACCCAGTATTACATTGAATCCATGTAAATATAGCACAATTAGGTCAGCTAGTAATACTCTCCCCTGAATTTCTACTAGGTAACCCTTGAGCGCCCTATGACACCTCACCACTAACCATGTCGGTGTTGCTATTGACAATTCAACTTCTAATAACTGTGTCTCAACACTAGCCAATTTAACTTATCTCGCATACACATAAGAGTGGGTGGCACCTCTATCAAATAAAACAATAACTTGATATGATAAAGCAGTAAAGGTACCTGTCATGACGTTGTCTATGGCCTTCACGTATCCTGTCATCAAAGCATAAACCCTCATTGGGGCTACATTCCTCTACTAGTCTCCACGAGGCACCTGATAACCTACTCAATGCGGCCTGGGAACAGGTATGGTACCAGGTGGTGTAAAGCAATCTTGTACTAAATGTCCCAGTACACCGCAATGATATCAAATGCCTCTCCCTGCTCGACACTCTCCCAAGTGTCTTTTTCCACATGTCTGAAAAGCTGTGTAGATATGCATACCCTGAATCTCACGATCTCTCGTCTCCTGCCTCTGTCCCCTACCATAATTACCTCTCCTCCACTGATTCCGATTAGATCCCTACTAATAGCCTGAAGGCATAGACCTCTTCTCTCCCTACTCCTTTGCACCGATCTACTCACTGGCCTCAGCCACAGCTGCTCTGTCAACCAACTCGGCAACGTCCTCCACTTTCAATACTGCTACTTGCTAATAAATTTATCACCTTAGACCACTTTCAAACTGTATCACTTTCTTTGCCTCATCAGGAATGATATACGGGGCAGAGCGGGACAACTCAATAAACCTCGCCGCGTATTGCTGGACTGTCTACTGCCCCTACTTCAAGTGCAAGAACACCTCCACTTTAGCCTCCCTGATAGTGGCTGAAAAGTATATATCAAAGAACAAATCTTTAAAATGGCACCAGGTTATAGCTATAGGCACCGCCCTCTATTCGTCCAATAATTTTACCGTAGTCCACCATCTTTCAGCCTCTTCTGTCAGTTTATAGGTGGCAAATAAGACATTCTACTCTTCAGTGCACTGCAGTACCACCAATACTTTCTTTATTTCCTACATCTAGTTCTCGACGACTACATGATCAGCTCCTCCTAAAAATGCTGGAGGATTCATCTTGGTGAATTTCTCTATCGTACACCCAGGGCCTGCAAATGGGCCTCCCTGCTCTCTAGAGCTCTGTGCAATATCAGCCATAACCTGCTAAGCTACACTGCATAGTACCGCAACTGAATCAGCCATGACTGCACCTAAGAGCCCCACACCCTTATCGCTGCTTGCATGAGCATTGCCATCTCCACTGTCCATCCTGAAATGATAATAAACCTAGCTTAGGGACCCTACCCTTATAATTTACGTATCCAACCAACACTCATATTATTCCTCTACCTTAATATTCCTATCTTAATTCAAAATTCAGTCCTACACTTTATAAACACAACCCGACAATAGTTTACTATGGCATTCCTGAAATTGTCACCCCAGGAAAGACACAGAAACCACCACGGAAGTCCTGCCTCCAAAATGCAGAACAAAACCTCAAATCTTTTCTCCTATACTCTGGTATTGTCTCCGCTACACTCTAGAATCTACAGAACCTAGCAACCTAGGCTCTAATACCAAACTATAACGACCTGCTTATTTTTTCATATATACTTTTTTTCCCTTTTCCACGTAATAACATACATAATAACCCTACTAAGCTGTCATAGTCGTGATCAACCTGGACCCATGGGTATGAGGGATATACCTGTCATACAACTCTGATACCTAAGCAGTGGAAAACACAAAATTACATACATGCCATAAAACACCATAAACCATACCAGAGTTCTACTGAATCTGTCATATACATATACGTACATCCCAGTAAGACCAAAAAGTATCCTAGGGTCATAATCACAAAAACCCATTTGACCTTATCTCATCCACTTACACTTCTGAAAGGGTAGCTCAGCCAACTCCTATCGCTGCGGAGCTTTATCCTCTCTTCTACCTGGATTTCCTAAAATATTTGTATGGCTGGAGTGAGACACCTTTCAGTAAGGGAGACAAATTAATATCAGTGTGTGGCAACATGAGTATTTTTCGTGATATACATATAAACAGTACATAATTCATAACTGGTATAACAGTTATATCATATCTGAATAAAACATGGTTTATCATAACATAGCTTAACATACTAAATTTCTATACTTGGAAAATCATCTTATATAACCATATCATACTTGAATTATTACCCAGGATAGATAGTTAGTTAGCTATAGTCATGTCTTACCCCCCACATGACAAGGTTGTGCGGCCCAAAGACGGGACCTAGCAATGGATGGCCGACCATGCTAAGTTAAACATAGGTGTGTAAGTACGATGAGCCTATTCCACCTGTGCCAGACTACTAGGGGAACTACAATACTCCCATAAAGCCACGTTGACTGCCATCTCCTACACTCTACATAAGATGTGTGGTAGCACTAACATATTTATAATTGTGAACATATAGTTACGGTACCGTGCTTCGTGAAACTAAACTAAGCTATCTGAGTTGTGATAACATATAATACATTTCATGATATTGAACATAGCAATTTCATAATTCAGGGTAAACATAACATAAACATATTTCATAATTTCTTACATATCATATATAATCACAGCGTCAACGTCGGCATAATTCATAATGTAAAAATCACGGTATTTACGTTGCCATATTCCATAACATAAAAATCACAGCATTTACACTGGCATATTCCATAACGTAAAAATCACGACATTTATGCCAGCATATTCCATAACGTAAAAATCAAGGCATTTATGCCGACATATTCCATAACGTAATAAACATACATTCTTGCACTATTTAACATAATCTTTAAAAACTTGCACTATTTAACATAATCTTTAAAAACATAGTTCCTGTAATGTTTTTAGGGTTTTCCTGAAAACTACTATAACATACTTATCTAGGAAAATTCATAATATTTCAGTATGAAAATATTATACTCATGCCACACAAATTTACATAACCTTATAATCTTATAATTTATTATAAAATCATATTTCCATATAAAATGTGTTAAATTCATTTCCCTGTTCAACAACAGTATTCCCAAACAAAGTTCTATATCATACATATTTTCCTGAAAATAAATGTTTTTTAATTCATAATAATTTCATGAAAAATACTGACTTAATTTATCCACTTACCTGACTTATTGAGAAGCCCACAAAATATTCCAACCTACACCCGTGGGTTCCCCAGTTCATCACCCTGAAATTGCATTTTTCCCAACAAAACTTCAGTATTATTCTATCTAAAACATTTTCCTCAATCCAGAAACACCAAATCCCTTATAAAACTCAAAACAACCAACTTACCCAAATTTTGGGATAGTGCCCAAGTTGGCCAAACTAGAGAACTACTCTAGTAGATTTAAAGAGAATCTTCCCAGGAGTAACGTGGCTGCTTCTGATCGTCGAACTGGCGAAAATCAAAGCCAAAAATTTAGAGAGAAGGAGGGAGGAATGGGTTTAGAGAGAGAGAGAGAGAGAGAGAGAGAGAGAGAGAGAGAGAGAGAGAGAGAAGAATTTTTCATGAAAATCTTGCTGAAAACCTGCATTTTGCATATTTATACAGGCGGATTCGTCGACGAGACACGTCACCTCATCAACGAGTCCAGGAAGGAATTTTGTCGACGAACTCCTAACCTTTGTCGATGAATTTCAGGCTTTGCTATAACCTCTCTCGGTATTTTCTCGTTGACGAGACACGTGGCTTCATCGACGAAGTAAAGAAGATGGTTCATTGACAAAGAGAACAAATTCGTTGACGAACCATGCTTAATCTCCTTTAAATTTATCCTTCTTCTCAATTATTTAATTATTAAAATTTTCGAGTCTTTACATTCTCCCTTCCTTATAAAATTTCGTCCTTGAAATTTACTATCTATATTGAACACCATCCTTTGAGGAAAATGGGCTACTTATTTTATTACTTACCCTCACTTGTGGTGGAGGAATACCGTGGTTTCATTCAAGGTTTTGGGAGATTATAGTTTGAGTGTATGTGCTTGTGTGAGGGTTGAACCGTAGGACTAGGCCAACTATGCCCATCCTACATCACTTTTTCTTTCCAAAGTTCTTGTTCAAGAGTATTCTTGTGAATAAGGAAGGTAGGCCGATTTTCAGATCTCTTCAATTTAAGATTTGAAAGAAAGCATTCATTCTAGGAATGGTTGCAATACTTACCTTGTGTGTGTGTGTGTGTGTGTGTGTGTGTTCTCTTTAAAAATGAGGATTTTGAAAAAATAAGGGTTAACAAATAGCCTAAAATAGAGCTTGCAACATCAAATGAGCGACTTGCAGAGAGCAGTTGACTGGCCTTTAGTGACTTTGATTCTCTTTCCATTTTTACAAACTTTGAATCTTTCACCCCTTTACCCCTATTGAAAAGGATTTCATAAAGTTCATACAAAGGCAGAAAACCCATGGGAATTCCACCACTTATGCCTTAACAAATTCGTAAACAAAAATCATACAAAAATAAGCAATGAAAATAAACAAAAATGAAATAAATAAAGAAAAACATGGATTTTTTTTTTTTGGTGGCTAAATCCTCCAAAGTAGATTACCTACAAATCCTGCAATGGAGGAATCTAGCCATTTGTAGTTTCAAATACATTTTTAAAACAAGATGTCAAAATATTTTTGGAGGATGCTTTTGAGAAATCCCTTTGAAATCACTTGAAAACCGTGGACTATACTTGAAATCTTATTGAAAACCCTTTTATCTTTTGATTAAAAAAATCAAATTTTCAATGAGTCTTCTGTGAAAGTAGAGATTGAAATCAAGTTTAAACATTTAAAGAATAATTTTTTTTTTTTTACTTTTAAGCCACTTCATGGGCGATTGCTTTGGAAAAAGGACTTTTATTGTAGAAACTTGAAAACTTTGTGGATTTTTGGTGGGAGAACCACAAACCTGCTTTAAAATCACATTTAAAACTTGGAGAACATTCAAAAGCCATATCATAGATGTATGATTCCAAGGAATTTTGAGAAAAAAAACCTTTGAAAACTCGAAGTTTTTTTGGAAAACTTGAGTGAATTTTCTTTTAACATGAAAATTTTGGTTTTTTATTGAAAAACCACAAACCATTATCTATATAGCAAACATACTTGAACATTTACGCTCTGATATGTGTATAGACTCATAAACTTGAAGAACTCTGGAGAAAATCAAGACAAAAGTGCAAAAAATACACTCTCTGGATTCAATGGTCCACCATATGCAGAGGGTTGGTCAACCCCTTGGGTTGGTGGACCGCTTGGTAGCTAATGACTACTTTTTCAAAAAAACAAGGAGGCCGGTCGACCGCCTAGATAGGCATGTTGATCGCTTGCAACACAAAAATGAAGATGTATGCAATTTTCTGACATTTTGGCATACTTTCTTTTATGGGATTGAAAGATAAACATTCTAACATCCCTAAAACATGATCAACTACATGAAATGAGATTGAAAACACAACAAATCAAAGTAAAAACATGAGAGAAACATTCATATGTCATGTATACTAACATTCAAGGAAATGAACAAAAATTGAAAATAAGGATTAGGCATTGACCTTAGGGATAATTATCACATTGTAGATCAAGTGAGGACCACTTTCTTTCAATAAATTCCTTAAATGCTTCTAACAAGAATGGAAGGAAATGGATTTTCCCCCTTTTTCTAGGTAAAAAAAAAAAATACCCTTTGCAATGCCCTTTTCTTATTAAAAATGCTCTCCTTGCACCCACTTCAACGTATCCATTTCTCTCATAAGGAGGTCCTCTTATTGACCCTAGTGGAAGGGGGTAATTCCTTTTGAATTTGAAATTCAAAAATTCAAATTCAAAAGTAACTTCTAATAGCTGTCAATTACCAATTATCAATGTTGAGGCTTGACATGTAGTATCAAAAGGAAACGTGGCATGCTCAAAATTCTCAACCAATCACAAGTAAACAACTCAAATTGTAAAACTTAGTAAGGCTTGTCGACTGTCTTAAAGAGTTAGTCGATCGCTTATTGGGGCACCAAGCTAAATTTGTTGGAGAAGGGGCCAATCGACTGCCCAATGTGGCTAGTCGACTGCCTTAGCTATTTTTTCTTTCTTTTTCATTTTTTTCTTATATTTTTCAAATATTCAAATTGACCTTTATTTTGTAGGGTAAAAAATGACTATAAACACCCTCCAATAAACAACTTAGTTAATGGCCCATGAACCTAGTCATTATTTGGGAGATGAATGGGGACATATATTTCCATTTCCTAAAGTTCAATCCAATAGTTTGAAACTAGCACTTCTAAAGTCCATGTTCCTATCTCCTTCTTATGCCTGGTGTTAAGTTGAAATGTAAACGTAGAAAATGGAAACAGAAAATTAAATGGCCTTGAAGAGGATGAGTTGTAGATGAAAATGAGTCGTAGAGGAGCCAAGTTTCATGCTTTGGAATGATAATGCCCGCATTCTAAAATAACCCATTAAATATACCAATTACTCCCTTCCTTTCCTATCCATTCAATATAGCTATATAATGAAGCAATTTTATGTGAATGTGAATATAATGAAGTGAGTGAGCGAGGAGTGTGAGAGTGCTAAAGGTGAGAGAGAGAAAAGTGTAAGAAGAGTTGAGTTGAGTGTGTGTCTCCTCCTTTTTTTTTCCCCCCAAGTTATAGTTTATTCGGTGTGCTCCATGGACGTAGTTCAGATTAAACCAAACCATGTAAATCTAGTGTTCTTATTTTGTGTGCTTATTTTGCTTGTGTGTGTGTGATTATTATTCCTAGATCCTAACAAGTGGTATCAAAGCCAAGTTGGAGCAAAGTCTCCATATCAAAGCCCCCCACTTCCCTGGGAATTTACCTGGTGTAATTTAACACAATCATCACTAGGCTCCACTGCCATATCAGGAGACACGTTAGCACTAGACCCCATTGCCACCTCAGCGCCACGTCATCATCTGGTCCCACCTGCCACGTTAGCAGTTAGTTAATGGCGTTAATTAATATTGTTAGTAAGGACATCAACATATTTTGTCAAGTGGGAGTATATTCCGTTAAATTTACTAGAAAGTTGACCTATTTTGACTAGAAGGTTTGACCAGGTTTTCGAAGTCATTTCAAGTCCCTTTTTTGAACGACTTGAACCATTTCTATGGTTTTCAACCGTTCTAAATCCAACTGTGCTGCCCATTTGAGTTGATTCCATATCTAGATCAATGAATCAAGATATCAAATGAAAATAGCTTAAAGATCGATATGTTTAACGACACCAACTTTGGTTTTTAGAAGATGCAGATCGAGGACTACATGTTTGGTTAGGAGTTGCACTTACCATTGAAGGGAAAGCTAGATTCCATGAAGGAGGATGAGTGGGATTTGCTTGATCAAAAAACTCTCAGAGCTATCAGGATGTCATTAGCAAAGTCTGTTGCCTTTTAATATCAAGCACATGACAACCACCAAGTCTCTTATGGATGCGCTCTCCAACATGTATGAATAGCCATCAACCGCTAATAAGGTACACTTAATAAAGAAGTTATTTACCATGAACATGTCCGCAAGTGAAAGTTTTAGTAAACATATAAATAATTTCAACGAGCTGTCGGTTCAACTTGCCTCAGTTGAAATCAAGTTTGATAGTGAGATCCGTGCCTTACTGATTCTTAGTCAGTTGCCTAAGAGTTGGAAAGGTATTGTTACTGTGATAAGTAGTTTCGCAGGAAAATCAAAGCTGAATTTTGATGAAGTCATCAGCATAATTTTGATGGAAGAGATCAGGATGTCAAACACTGCTTCCATTTCAAGTTCAACATTGAATGTGGAAAGTCAAGGGAGAGATTCATGTAAAGGAAGTGGGCATGGCCGATCAAACAATTGCGGTAGATCTAGGCCTAGGCGATCCAAATCCAGAAATCCTAATGGTTCCCAGGGCACAAAGAACATTGAGTGATGGAACTGTGGAAAGTTAGGTCATTTCAGAAACCAGTGCAAAGGTCCAAGAAAAGAATATGAGGCGAAGACAAAAACAAATGTTGCTTCAGAAGAAGGTGATATGTTGATATGCGCTTTGGAAAGCAAGAAGGATTCTTGGGTTTTAGACTCTGAAGCCTCACTTCATGCCACTAGCAGTAAAGATTGCCTAAAGGAGTATATAACAAGTGACTTCGGTAAGGTATACCTTGGCAATGATCAACCTTGCAACATAACTGGTAAGGGAATTGTGAAGATCAAGATGAACAAGTCAGTATGAAAGTTGAAGGATGTCAAATATATTCCAGACTTGAAAAAGAACTTGATCTCAGTTGGTCAACTGACAGATAAGGTTCACAACATTTATTGGCAATGAATGAAAGATTTCAAAGGGTGCGTTGTCGATTGCACGAGGTAAGAAAAGTGGAACGTTTTATGTGACTTCTAATGCATGTATGTCTATTTCATTTTCTATAGGAAATGTTGATAACAACATTTGGCATAAACGACTTGGTCACATTAGTGAGAAGAGACTCAAGGTGATGGACTTAAAGGGAAAGTTGAGTGATCTATGGTCAGTAGAGATTGATATGTGCGAGAATTGCATACTTGGGAAATAGAAGGGAGTTAGTTACCCCAAAGAAGGAGAGACTAGAACTAGTCCACTCAGATGTATAGGGACCAGCAACCATCTCATCTCCAGGTGGAAGGAATTACTTCGTGACGTTTATTGACGATCATTCTCAGAAGGTATGCGTTTACTTCCTAAAATACAAATATGATGTCTTTGATGCTTTTAAGATTTGGAAAGCAATGGTTGAAAATGAAACTGGTTTGAAATTCAAGAAGTTGAGAACCGATAATGGTGGTGAGTATGATGACACTAGGTTCAAGAAATTTTCCTATGAGCATGGTATCAAGATAGAAAGAACTATGCCAGGTATACCTCAGCACAATGGCGTAGCAGAGCGGATGAACCAAATATTGATTGAAAAATCCAGAAGCATGCGTATGTAGTCAAGCTTACCAAAGCAGTTCTAGGCAGAAGCAGTCAATACATCAACATACTTGATTAATAGGAGTCCATTAGTACCTTTGGACAACAATCTACCAAAAGAGATATGAAGTGGAAAAGAGGTGAGACTTTCACATTTGAAAGTTTTTGGTTGTGTACCATATGTGCATATTAATGATCATGTCAGAAACAAGTATGATCCAAAGTCCCGAAAATGCACCTTCTTCGGTTATGGTGAAGATGAGTATGGGTATTGCATTTGGGATGATGAAAACAAGAAGGTGATCATAATTAGAGATGTGATCTTTAATGAAAAGGTGATGTACAAAAACAGACACACAACAGAACCAACAGAACCCACAACACCAGCTCAAAATGAAACAACCTATGTATACTTGGATGATGTCCTAGAAAGTGTCGGGACACAACAACGAAACAACAAGAATCCTCAAGCAAAGGAGACACAGCATCCAAATGTCTAGATTCCTTAGGCAGAGGAACCCATGGAGCAGATTGTCGCACCACCGCCTCCTACTCCAGCTTCGGAGCTTAGGAGATCTTTTCGATAGCATATACCAAATAAGAGGTATATGAATTATTTACTTATTACAAATGGAGGAGAACCCGAATGCTATGATGAAGCATGTCAGGCGGGAGATTCAATCAAGTGGGAGCTTGTAATGAAGGACAAGATGAAGTCCCTCAACTCCAACAAAACGTGGGAACTTGCTAAGTTTCCCAAAGGTAAGAAGGCTCTTCACAACAAGTGGGTGTACAGGATCAAAAAAGAGCATGACGAATCCAGGAGGTACAAAGCCTGATTGGTAGCCAAAGGCTTTAAGAAGAAGGAAGGAATTGACTACACTGACATTTTTGCACTAGTTGTGAAGTTAACAACCATCAGATCAGTCTTGAGCGTTGTTTCCTCAGAGGGCCTACATCTCGAGCAGTTGGATGTGAAGACAAAATTTCTTCACGATATATGAATTATTTACTTCTTACAAATGGAAGAGAACCCGAATGCTATGATGAAGCATGTCAGGCAGGAGATTCGAGCAAATGGAAGCTTGCAATAAAGGACGAGATGAAGTCCCTCAACTCCAACAAAACGTGAGAACTAACTAAGTTGCCCAAAGGTAAGAAGGCTCTTCACAACAAGTGAGTGTACAAGATCAAAGAGGAGCATGACGGACCAGGAGGTACAAAGCCTGATTGGTAGTCAAAGGCTTTAAGAAGAAGGAAGTAATTGACTACACTAACATTTTTGCACCAGTTGTGAAGTTAACTACCATCAAATCAGTCTTAAGCATTGTTGTCTCAGAGGGCCTACATCTCGAGCAGTTGGATGTGAAGACAATATTTCTTCATGGTAATTTTGATTAGGAGATTTACATGCACCAACCAGAAGGATTCTCAGTAAAAGGTAAAGAGGATATAGTGTGCAGATTGAAAAACAACTTGTATGGTCTCAAACAAGCTCCTAGGCAATGGTACAAAAAATTTGACAGCTCTATGGGCAGAAAAAGATTTTCAGAAGTGCAATACCGACCACTATTGCTACTTCAAGAGGTATCATTCTAGCTATATCATACTATTGCCATATGTCAATGACATGTTAGTTGCAGGACCAGATATATGAGAAATCAGGAAATTAAAGCAGTACATGTCAGAAGAGTTTGACATGAAGGACTTGGGTTCAGCCAAACAGATACTTGGGATGCGGATCTCCAGAGATAAGCAATAACGAACGTTGTGGTTATCTCAGTTAGAGTATATTAGCCATGTTTTACAGAGATTCAACATGAATAGCACCAAAGTAGTAAATACGCCATTGGCCGGTCACTTTTGTCTCTTCAAGGATCAGGCTCCCTAGACAGATGAAGAGAAGGACTTCATGGCTAAGGTATCTTACGCCTCAGCCATTGGAAGTCTCATATACATCATGGTTGGTACTAGACCAGACATTAGTTAAATAGTGGGAGCTGTCAGCAAGTTTATGTCAAATCCAGGGAAGACTCACTGGGAAGCAGTGAAGTGGATTTTGAGATATCTATGTGACACTATTGATAAGTGCCTATGTTTTGGCAAAGGAGATTTGACAATTTGAGGATATATTGATGCCGATTTTGCAGGTAAAATTGATCATCGCCGAAACACCACTGGATATGTGTTCACTGTTGGCATAACAACTATTAGTTGAATGTCACAAATACAGAAGATTGTTATTTTATCCACTACAAAAGCTGAGTATGTAGCAGTGACAGAAGCCAGTAAAGAGATGATTTGGCTTCAAGGTTTGTTAATAGAGCTCAGAATAAAGTAGGAAAGAAATGTTTTGCACAACGACAGTCATAGTGCAATACATCTGGCAAAGAACTCTACATTTCATTCCAGAACCAAACACATTGGATTATGTTATCATTTCGTCAGATCTCTGTTAAAGGATGAAGTGTTGACACTAGAAAAAAATCTAAGGTAGCAGGAATCTGGAAGATATGTTGACAAAAGTGGTGATTACAAAGAAGCTGAAGTTGTGCTCAACTTCAGTTGGCCTTGATGCTTGAAGACAGATTTGAGCGCATCATTATCTATATACTGGTTGAGATAGTATCTCTATCTCCAAGTGGGAGATTGTTAAGCTGAAATGGAAACGGAGAAAATGGAAACAAATTAAATGGAAACGAAAAATTAAATGGCCTTGAAGACGATGAGTTGTAGATGAAAATGAGTGCCGAGGAGCCAGCTTTCATGCACTGGAATGATAATGCCCGCATGCTAAAATAACCCATTAAATATCCCAATTACTCTCTTCCTTTCCTATCCATTCAATATAACTATATAATGAAGCAATTGTACATGACTATGAATATACTGAAGTGAGTGAGTGAGGAGTGTGAGAGTGCTAAAGGTGAGAGAGAGAAAAGTGTGAGAAGAGTTGAGTTGAGTGTGTGTCTCCTCCTTTTGTTTTTCTCCTAGGTTATAGTATAATCAATGTACTCCGTGAACGTTGGTCAGATTAGACCGAACCACGTAAATCTGGGGTTCTTATTTTATGTGCTTATTTTGTTTATGTGTGTGATTATTGTTCCTAAATCCCTAACACCTGGCCCTAACCTAGCAAAGCCATCCTACAACTAAGAATCCAAACTTGGTTGATGTTCCACTTACAATGCATGCATCCAAGGTTGCTAGCATTAACCTCTAGAAATTAATCCATAACATTTGTTGTGTTAAAATGATATTAAAAAATTGGCTATCTTGGTCACTATAACTCTAGGTGTTTCCAAATTTGTGTAGTTGAGTAGTGATGCCTTTTGACTCTTAAATGCATTTTTTGTATAAAGGTATGATGAAGCATAAGTGAAACGCTCCCATTTTTTTAAGATTTGAACAACAAACACACATTTTATAATAAATCATTGCCAACTTCAGAATCACCATAGAAAATATATGCTTGCTACCTTTATTTCCAAGTTTGCCTATGAACCTAGTGCACAATTCACTAAGCCAAGCAAATATTCTATATTGATATTCATAACAAAGTTATGTTTTTTCTGATGAACAACTCTATATATGAGCCCATGCTAGCTTAATAAGAAGACTCAAACCAATAATCACTTGATAAGCTTATGTCTAATTCTCTAGTGCTTATAAAATTGACACTTTTTAGTTTGACACAATTTGATAAGTGATGTAAACAATATTATTTTTAAAATGGGCATTATGTGCTAATATTATGTATAATATAATTGTTGACACCCAATTTTGTATGTGATCAATTTGATTAAGGTATGGGAATTCCTTAATTAATTGAGAAAATAATGGACAATAAATGAGTATAAATAACTTATCGAAGTCTTTTTATCTTTTTCTAGACTCTTGCTAGTACAATTCTAGCTTGCGCCAATGTAGGACTTCAATTTGACATTTTAAAGGTTAAAATTCCTTCTTTATTTAAATAGGAGGTTATTGAGATTTTACATTAGGAATTATGAAAGCTTGCGCCCTATTCCTTGAACTATAAGCGTACTTTTGGAAACATAAGGATTAGGATAGCACCCTAACTTCCAAAAGTTTATAAAGGGGGAAGATAGGGCTCCCTTGAATGAGAAATGCAAGGTATGTTCTCATAAAACCCTTTATATTCTTCATTATTCTTTAGGATAGCACCATTAAGTGATAAGAATCAATCTCTTCATTATTTTGCAACGCTATGGCAACAAACAGTTTATTAGTTGCAACTGGACTTCTTTGTGCTTTAGTAGCTAGGCATGATTTGGCAAATAAGGGCAACATTAGCACCCATGGCTATCCACTATTGTCAAAAATTCAGAGAGAGAGAGAGAGGGTATGTAGGAGCCTCGTGGTTTCCAAAAAACTTGACATGTTGACAATAGCAATTTGGTGCCAACGAGGGAGACGGTGCTAGGCGTGGCCACCACTAACTAGACGAGGCAGTATCAACTACTATAATGGGTGTTTTGGAAACCCTTGTTTTCGAAAAGAAGAAACGCAATGAAGAAGAGGACTTTTCCAAATTAGTCAACCGATTCTCTTCTGTTTTTATATATTGCATTTTATTTATCTGTTTTTGTTTCTAAAATATAGGTTTAGATAGATTGATTTAATTCATCAAAATTCCCAAAAAAGTACCTAAGAACCGGAACAAATCTAGTTTTACTAGGTAGTTTTTTTCATATTATTATTATTACTACTATTATAATTATCTATAATAGTATTTCTATTATTAGTGCTGGCATATTTTCTAGAAAATAATCAAATTGATGGTTAAGAATACTAATTATTTTCCTTTAAGTATTTAGGATTTGTTTAGTTAATATGGTGATAGTGCTTTTGCTTTACTATTTTATCATTAATTTTTGCCTTAAAAAAAGGATTAAAATTCTATAAAAATGCAACCAAAAAAGTCAGAAAAATCTTTAAAATTTTCTAAAGTAATTGCTAGGGTTTCTAGTTGTTTTTCTCTTCTTTTCCTAATGCATTTTTAACTCAATATTGAGCACATGATTTACCAAAAGCACTAAAAATGAAAGTTCAATTATCTAAATGGTTAATTGTGTATAATAGTTTTTTTTTTTTCCTTTATTGTTCTTTCCTTAATTTTCTTAAGTACTTTTGGTAATGGTAGGTTTAGGGAAGTTACTTTTTAAGTCTATTTGGAAACTTTTACCGAACTTAGTACACATGATTTTAAACATATTTTGTTTTAAGAAAATAGTATAATTGATTTTTTTTTTTGTCATAGTTTTTGTATTATCATGAATTTAATTACCTTTAATAATGTGATTATTTGCTAGAGAATGTGCATGCCCGTTTTATTATATTATGAGATTCATGAGTTTTTGTTTGTATATGCATTACAAATTTAATCTTTAAAATGTGAAATAATCTCCACAAAGGAACACACTAGCACTCCGTAATGGTTTCTTGATGTGAGGAAAATTTCAACTTTCATATTAAACTACCATGAAAAATGTAAGGTGGACCAATATTAACGCTATGTTTAAATAGAAAAGTAGTAAAAGTAAATTAAAAGACAATTGGTCCGGTGAATAGATGTGGCCAAGGACGCATCATTTGTGGAATGGATGTGTAAGCGGTTTTAATACCTTTCTCTCATATAGAGGAATAGGATGTTTGTTAATTTTCATGGTCGTCTTCATGCATCATACACACGTTGTATGAGAGTCGCATCACCATGCAGCTGGGTTCGTGTCCTTTTCTTTTAAAAAATAACAAATTATTTTTAATTTGAATATGTCAATATTAATTTTAAAAAATGATAAGGTTTTGAGTGGGACGTGTTAATGTTATGTATCAATGATTAATGAAATAAAAATAAGGAGTTGTGGTATTGGTCACGTTCGTCCTGGTTTGGTGCCTTTTGGGTGGATTCAAAGGCTTTATTCAAATCGAAACTTTAATTGACAAAAAAAAAATCTAAATCCTTCTATATATATATGATAATTCAAATATTAGACTTAGGTTTACTTTGCTCTTGTCCATGAAAAAGAAACATTTAGAAAATAAACAATGAAAGGGATCCAATTTAGATTAGTATAAAAATTATTTGTCCTTCTTACAAAAATGAAAATTAAAAAAAAAAACACAAACTAGAGTATTTAGTAAAAAAAAAAATGAAAGTTGACCCAAGTGTTTAAAATGATAAAAAAGAATATGTTATTTTATTATATAATTTTGTACTATTTAAAAAATTAAAACGCGGATGGAATAAAATACTGTGCTAAAATTCCGACTTTTAACTTTTAATAACTGTAAATCTATATTCCCCAAAAGATAATAATTTATTTTCTATTCATTTTTCAAAAAGTAAAGTTCATTAAAAAGAAATAAATAAAGGGTACATGACACTCTCCTTTAAAAGCTTTTAAATAGTTAGGGTGAAGGTGAAAAAACATTGATATACTGCTCTTAGGTTCATTTTTTACTAAGACTTTTATTGAGAGAAAAAAAAAAAAAACTAGAAGCATGCTAAGAAAAAGTTAATTTTTAACTTTTAAAAATTCAAATTTTAATTTTTAAAAACTACCAAAAACAAAATAACCTCTTCTTCTAGAAAAAGAAGTCAAACCCACTCTTAGAAGTTAATTAACTGAAATTAGAACTTTAATTAGCTCTCAAGCATATCTCAATCACTCGTAGAAGTTAATTAGATAGAGTTAGAATTTCAATTGGCCCTCAAGCATATCCCAATTAATAGAGTTTGACTCTTCTATGTTAGATGTTGTAGGTGAAAGATCGAAAGAAATTCTATTTCTTGGTCAATTGGAAGTCCTCCGGGCGTAGGTATTTAATGAGAGACGATCCAATTTTGCCTTATTGTTGATGCATCAAGTTGCGTTGGGTCGGGTTGGGTCTAAAATTTCAATTGATCCAAACTCGTTGGTTTAATGAAAATATTTTTTAGACAAAATAGGGCTAGGTGGATTTGAAACCTATAAATTGTAAGATATTCTATTCGCACTTAGATGCACAAAGTGAGAAATACAAATTGGTGCGAGGCTCAGCTTACTTTACTTTAGCGGGTCTAAACATTGATATAATATTTTATCATTACAGAGTTCAAATCTTAAAGGAATTCTCCCCCTCTAAGTACTTTTCAATATTATAAGTGTGAAGACAAAAATGATTGCCATGGCTTTTGGGAGTTCACATGGTGATGGAAGGACTATCCAAACTTGTTTGAAGAGGTTGAAATCAGTGGGACTCAAAATGGAGGACGAGTAGGGCTGTGCGAAATGCAGTCCAAGAGGAGACAACCGATGGAATGAAACTAGTTCAATCCGATTGGCTCAATTTCAAAGCCAAATTTAGTAGTATGCTAAGCAAGCTTTGGTGTCGAGCAATTAATTTAACCGCGAGGAGGAGGAGGAGGAGGGGGGGGAGCTCGGCGGCCTGAAAAATATCTGGAACATAGAATAGATTCTTCTTGTTAAACAAATAATATATGGGAAACCAAACCAGAGGAGGGTGAGAGAGGGGAGGGGGCGCGGGGCAAGGCCAAGCCCCACGAAGATGATGGAAAGGGGATGGACGTAGGAGTGAAAAGCGGGTCATTTCTGGTCTCTCGTTAAAATAAAAAAAAAAAAAAAAAAAAAAGGGTATGATTTCTTATTTGTTATTAATGGAGGATTTGGCTCTGCGGTCCTCGTGACGTATGTATGGGTCACGGTCAAGGAGCCCCCCACTCTCAAACGAGACAAAAAGCAGGACCATGGTCGCTGCTCTGCTCTGCTCTGCCGTGTCGCGTATAAAACTGCAGCACCCCCGTCCATCGGGCTGCTCTTCATTTTAATTTCCTCTCTCTCTCTCTCTCTCTCTCTCTCTCTCTCTCGCTCTCCATCTGATGCTTTTGCTTTTGACGAGTTTGCTTCCGAGAGCAGAGAATTGATGAGTAGTAGGAAGCGTTCGTTGGAGGAGGCTATATAGAAGTAAATGAAAGACCCACATTGGGGGCAGACACGCCACCATCTCCAGTCTCCCGTTAGCTACCGTTATTAACCCCCCCCCCCCCCCCCCCCTTTGTTATTATTAGCATTTGAAAGAAGAGAACCCACGCGCTCCTCCCACCCTTAGTCCCACCATCCACAAACTCTCCCTTCTTCTTCCACCTCTCCCTTTCTGCCTTTTCCCCTCTTCTTCTTCTTCTTCTGCTTCTTCTTCTTGTTTATATTTATGCAGAGATCGATTCACAAGTGAAAAATGCATTCAGAGTAACGGTAGCTACATAGCTTTGCTTTCTTTCTCATCTTCTTCTCCAGGAGTCGCAGCTGGAAGCAATTGGTTAGCAGAGATATCTATATATTGACACACATACACATACAGAAAATGAAGTTCGTTTTGGTGACGGGTGGAGTGGTTAGCGGTCTCGGAAAAGGAGTCACTGCCAGTAGCATTGGACTCATCCTCAAGGCCTGTGGACTCCGCATTACTGCCATCAAGATAGGTCCGTCTGTTTCAGTGATCTATACCTCCATTTCCTCGCCATAATTCTTCCTTCTCCGTCTGTGTGCGTGTGTTTTCTTTTTCTTTTTCTTTTTCTTTTTCTTTTTCTTTTTAATCTCAGGCTGTTTTGAACCATATGTTTCTTAAGTTTCTTTTATTAAATCTTGAGTATCTTCTTGTCAATTTCCCGATCGATATTTGCCGTCACATATGCAGCAGTGTTGGTGATTTTGTCCTGGTTTTACATTTTCTTGCCCCTTCAATTCTTTTTGCGAGTGAAAAAAACCAGACAAATGCTTAAATTGGAGCATTATTTCTGCATATTTTGACTTATTAATTGGATTTGTTTGATTTGCGACAAACTTGCGCAGGATTCATGTTGTCCGCTTTACATATTGAGCTCAAAATCGTCCAAATAATTCTGATCTTCTTTCCCCTAAGTTTTTAGTCAATCTAGTCTTCTCACATTTTCCTTCTCTCTGGACTGTTCAGATCCTTATCTGAACACCGATGCTGGAACAATGTCCCCTTTTGAGCACGGGGAGGTGTTTGTTCTTGATGATGGCGGCGAGGTAAAGTTGATTTCTTATCTGTTATCTCTTTAGTCTATTTTACTTTAGAAAACGAAGGCATTTTTTCTGAAGGCTGGGATAAAGGTGGGGGAAAGAGGGCTGCAGGAAAAGGATCGGGGCAGGGTTGGTAGATGGTTGCTGTCTGCCTTTTATTTTCATGTATTTCTTTTCTTTGCTGTCTGGAATAGAGCATGGTCTGTTGAAAGGTCAAACCGCGAGACTTCTAAAATGTAACATGAGGTCATCAAGCTGTCTATTCTTAGTCCACATTTCATCTTCTCCACTGGAATGGATCTCACCAGTATTGGATCAGATCAAACTTATGCTTATTTATTTACTTGGTTATTTATATTTATTAAGTGTAGCATGAGGTCACTTGATTTCTAGTGTTCTCTCCAAAATGACACTTGATGGACCCACCCAATATCTCATAATAGACCAATCTCTAGTTGATATGAAATTGGATTTGTTTTTCTGTTTTTTTTTTTTTTTTTTTTCATACTTCTTTTTTCCTCCTGAATGAGCTGAAGCAACTTTGTTGCATATGATGAAGGTGGATCTGGACCTTGGAAACTACGAGAGGTTTTTAGAAATCCAGTTGACTTGTGATAATAACATCACCACCGGAAAGATTTACCAGGCAAGTCGATTAACTGACCATTTTTTTATGTAAATGAGTGAGTTGGACATTTGATGGCCAAATAGTCCAGTTAATTCCTGGGAGCTGAATTGAATTTTATTTTATTTTTCCTCTTATGGTGTGACAGCATGTTATTAACAAGGAGCGAAGGGGAGATTATTTGGGAAAAACTGTCCAGGTTTTAGCTTATTGGTGAATTCATTCTGTTATGTTGCCTGCTTAGCTTTAGCACACAGAGACACACAGACTCAAGACACTTCCATCCTGATTCTCATTTCCTATCTTCTTCTGTTAGGTTGTCCCTCACATCACAGATGCTATTCAAGAGTGGATCGAGCGGGTGGCAATGATACCAGTGGATGGAAGTGGTCATCCTGCTGATGTTTGTGTCATAGAATTGGGAGGAACCATAGGTTTGTTATTGGCAACACTCTTGACGCTTCATCGCGTGTGATGCTTGCTTGATTTTATAATTGTTTTTTCCTTGATGCAGGGGACATTGAATCAATGCCATTTATCGAGGCTCTTGGACAATTCTCATACCGTGTAGGTAATACTATTGTGTACCTACAAGCTTCACATTACAAAAATGTAAATGAGTTTTCAATTGTTTTAACTATTTGGCTTCTTTTCTGTCAATGCTCCCTTTTCCAGGTGCTGGAAACTTTTGCTTGATTCATGTTAGCCTTGTGCCTGTTATAAATGTTGTTGGTGAGCAGGTAAGCTTTTCAGGGGTTTGCTTGGTCTCCAGTCTTGTGAGACAAACAGATGCTTAATCATTTTAACAATGCATCAAAGACATTGGCTCAATCTAATGAAAGCAGGAAATTAACTTTACCTTGGTCAGAAAACAAAACCAACGCAGCACAGTGTACGGGGACTAAGAGCGCTTGGTTTAATGCCTAATATCTTGGCTTGTCGGAGCACAACGGTCTCTCTCTCTCTCTCTCTCTCTCTCTCTCTCTCATCCGTACTTATATCATAGGCCTTTTGACATAGTGCTGGCTTCTAAATTATGATGCTTTTACAGGCACTTGCTGAAAATGTGAAGGAAAAACTCTCCCGCTTTTGCCATGTCCCGGTACTGTAATCAGAGTACTAATTTATTCGTAATATACCCTATAGGATTATATTTATTATCTTTGAAGGACTGTACCATACTAAAAAGCCACATGTTATCCAGGAAGAAAATATCATTACTCTTTATGATGTTTCCAACATTTGGCACATCCCTTCACTTCTAAGGGTAAGTAGTTCTGTGCTGCTTCTTTTCTTTTCTTCTCTTTTCTTTTTGTTTAAATATTTTCTTTAATCTTTGGATTTGGAGCCAGGGCTTCTGCTATGACAATTTCTTATGATAAGCATGTGGATGCCTTTGTATTTTTTTCTTTTTTCTTTTTCAACTAGGACCAAAAGGCACATGAAGCAATCTTGAAAGCGCTGAATCTTCAGGGGTCTGTCTACTCAGATTTATTCTCATTTGTTCCAGTACTTTTGGGCTGTATTGTATTTCAACTTTTCATCGCCTAACATCTTTCTTTTGGTTCCTTGTACCCTTGTGACATTATTTTCCCTAATGGACAGTATAGCTCAAGATCCTGCTTTAGAGGAATGGACATCCCGGGCTGAACTTTATGATCGGTTACATGAACCTGTGGGTCCCTAGAATTTCTCAAATTGTAGATTATATTTTTTTCTGCATTGTTCTTATACTTTTCCATCATTTGATTCATAGGTAAGAATTGCCATGGTTGGTAAATATACAGGCCTTTCAGATTCTTACCTCTCTGTGCTGAAGGTAAATTTTTTTCTTCAGACCTTGTCAACTCTAAACTTATATTGGAAGTTCCTTTTTAATGGTATCTAGATTTATTATACGGTAGTTTCTGAGAGCATTTCCAGCTGTAGTTCTTATAATTCCAATGTACCGATGTTGAATGCAGCACCACACATATCATGCCGCAGTCCGCACACTTGAGTATCGTAGTAACCAGAGTTTATTGTAAGGATAATGATATAAAGAAGACATAGGATAGCTAGAAGAAGCTTCATGTTGCATTACAATTTTTTCTTCTTTTTTATCAAGCAATGAAAGTTCATTAAAGGGCATTAACGGGATGCACCCAAGTACAAAATAAAGTCCATCACCCACATAGCAGGGTATCAAAAAACCCAAGGACTACATGGATATCATTCACAAACAGCCTGCTATGCCAATTAGATATGGTAGCAACCCTTCAATTTTGACAACATGAAGGGGCAAAGCCGATCCTTCGAAAGCTGTCCTATTTCTTTCCTTCCACACCAACCAAAAATGGCAAGGGGAATGAGGGCAAGAGCCTTCCTTGTTTCCTTGCTGGTGTGGAAACCTCTCCAAGCTCATAACTCACCATTGACTGTCATGGCAATAACCCACTGTTGCCTGATGAGGGAGATGGCCAAGTTCCAAAAAAATTCTAGTCAAGAAGCAATGCAAGAGAATGTGCTCAATTGATTCAGTATGATCTAGACATAAGTAGAACCTTCTTTCAAGTCACATTACTAATGTCATAAGAGGGACCAAAAGAGGGGCTTAATGCCATATTAGATTTCTTGATGTGGAATAGGCTCAGTAACCTCCTTCGTGTGATGCCTTTCTTGCACTTAGTGCTTCTTTTGCACCTTGCTTTGATCTTTGATGCCTTCCCAAATGAAAAAAATGATGGTGCTCCTTTTGAGTTTGTGATTATTCTTTGTCTTTCGATTGGATCCAACAGAGACGTTAGAGTTGAGAAGACAATTCTAACCAATCCTTTGTCTATGTTTGATCCATGAATTGATTGGGTTGCTATGACTTCCCTATTAATCCACCTTTCCATCTATAACTTTCTATCGGCTAATTTTCAATTTTTATATGAAATCATAAAAATGGTGGAAACAATGTTTAGAAGGAAAATAACTTAATTTGCCTTCAAGAGAGGAGATGGCTAGGGGAGAAAGTTAGAGAAATTGAAAAATCAGGATTTAAACTTTGGTACATTGGAAAAGAGAAATCTAAAATGGGGTGGGAATAATTGTAGACAAAGACCTAAAAGATAATGGTGTAGATGTTAAGTAAATAGGGGATGAGATTAGTAAAATTAAGATACCTCTAGGCCTAGAGATGTCATTAGTGCATATACTCCCCAAATAGGCTTTGAAGAAAATCTTAGAAGACAAATTTGGAAAGATATATATAGTATTTTACAAGGGATACCAATGTTTGAAAAGACACTTATATAGGGGCTAATTCAAATGGACACATGAGTGGATACATGGAGCCCATGGATAAAAATGAGGTTGGTGGTACAATTTTAGATTTTGCCATGTCTTACAATTTGGTTATATTGATTACTTGCTTTATAAAAAGAGAACATTTAATAACTTTCAAGAGTGGGCAAAATAAAAACCAAATAGATTTCTTCTTAACTAGGAATGATGATCGTCTATCCTGTAAGGAGTGTAAAGTTATCCAAGTGAAAGTTTGGTACACAACATAGAGTCCTAGTATTAGATACATACTAAAAAATGGAAGAGAAAGAATAACGTAAATTGATGCCAAAAGGACTAGATGGTGGAGCTTGAAGGGAGATAGCATAGTAAAATTCAAAGGTAAAATAATCAAAGAGTGTAATTGGACAATAAGGGGTAAGGTAGATGCAAATACTTTTTGGAATAGGATGACTAACTCTACCATAAAAGAAAAAATGCAAAAAAAAGCCATTAGTGAAGTTAAACATAAATCTTATGATATTTTATATACTAGACTAGCTACAAAAGAAGGAGAAAGAGACATTTATAAACTCACTAGAGCTACTAAAAGAAAATGCAAAGCTTTAGGTAATGTAACATGTGTAAAGGACGATAATGATAAAGCCTCAACTAAAAAGGAAGACATAAGGAGTAGTGGCAGAGATACTTTGGTAAGTTGTTTAATGAAAATCAAAATGGAAGCTTGAACTTAGAAGTGACAAATGAGGAAAAGACTAAAAATAAGAGATTTATTCACAAAATTAGAGTCCTTGAAATTAAGATGGCTTTAAAAAATATCAAAAGTGGAAATTTATGGGACTTGATAACAAACCAATTGAAGTTTGGAAATGTTTAGGGGATAAAGGAAGTATATGCTTAACAAATCTATTCAACACTATTATAAAAACCAAGAAAATGCCAGAGGAATGCAGGTAAAACATGTTAATACCTTTACACTAAAACAAAGATGATTTTCAAAATTGTAATAACTATTGCGGAATGAAGATTATAAACCATATGATAGAATTATGGGAAAGGGTTGAACATAGAATAAGACTAAAAACGAGGGTTTTCAGAGAATCAATTTGGTTTTATGCCTAGGAAATTGACAACAAAAACTATTTATTTTTCAAGAAGATTAATAAAAAATTTTAGGAGAAAAGAGGGACTTGCATATGGTTTTTAATATTTATTGACCTAGAGAAAGCCTATGATAAAGTATCAAGGGAAGAAATATATTTTCCAATCACAATGGGTGTACATCAAGGTTCAACTTTAAGTCCATATCTTTTTACTTTAGTGATTAATGAACTCACTAGGAATATCCAAAACGTGATCCCTTGGTGTATGTTGTTTTGCAGATGTTATTGTCTTGATTGATGAATCTAGAAGTGGAGAGGAATCTAAGTTAGAATTTTAGAGAACTGCTTTAGAGTCTAGAGGTTTTAGGGTAAGTAGGAATAAGACAGAATATATAAAATGCAATTTCAATAATGTAAGGGTGAGTAGTGGAGATAAGATTAAGCTTAATAATCAAGAAATTAATAACACTTGTAGATTTCTATCTTGGATATATATTGCAAGCTGAAGGGGAAATTGAAGAGGATGTAATATATAGAGTTAAAGCAGGTTGGGTGAAATGGAGGAGTGTGTCAAGCGTGTTGTGTGATCATTGAATACTTTTAAAATTAAAAGGAAAGTTCTATAAGACAGCTATAAGGTCAACTATGCTTTATTGTTCAAAATGTTGAACAACTAAGAAAAAACATGTACAAAAAGTAGAAGTTTATGAAATGCTAATGTAAAGGTGGATGAGTGGTGTAACATTGAAAGATAAATTAAGGAATGAACATATACACAATAAATTAGGCATATTATCGGTTGAAGGCAAGATAAGGGAGAGGTGGCTTAAATGGTCTCGGCATTTGTAACTCAAGCCTAGTAGCGCACCTATGGGGAGGAGTGAGTTAGTTATTGTTTTTGGCACGAAAAGAGGTGTGGGTAGGCCTAAAATAACTTGGAATGAGGTAGTGAGGAAGGATTTAATAGCTCTTAATATAATAGAGGAAAATACTCTCGATCGGGTGAATTAAAAGAAGAGGATTTATGTAGCCGACCCCACCTAGGGGAACTTAAGGTTTGTTGTTGTTGTTGTTGTTGTTTATATGAAATCATAAGATGCTGTTTTTTGCTATAATATTCACATGATCCAAGAAATCTTTATTTTCCCCATAACAAGTTGTGTTCAACGGGTTCAAGCAAATATTCTCTATAGTGAAATCTATCTCAACCTGTGTTTGCACAAACGAAGATGGACCCTTGAACACTTGTAGGAGAAAAAAGATTGCAATTCCAACAGAATTGTCCTTGCAGTGGACTAAATTTTGGATGTATTTACTAAAGAAAATAAGAAATTTTTAACAGAAGAAAGAGTTTTGGTTGTAGTATTTGCTTTCTAATTTCTGTGTTTTGTAATGCCAGTTTCTTCAATTGATTGAGGGCAGTTATGTACCATTCAATCTATAGATCTTAAGACATCCTTGCACCCATGGATCTTGTTGGGTTGTTCCCACCCATGTGGTGGGACTCAACTAATACAAATGATAAAATAAAATAAAATAAATAAAAATGAAAGGAAGAAGGATGTTCGAAGTTGATCTTTGCATGGGGCATAAGTATTTGGTTGCCATGCCACTTGTTTTCAAGGCTAATTAATTAGTTCTGGTAAGTGGAGGCATATCTTTCCAAGGCATGTGTCTTGGCTTTGCATGGGGCATAAATGTTTGGTTGCCATGCCAAATGATAAAATAAAATAAAAATGGAAGGAAGAAAGGCTGTTGGAAGTATCCTTGGATGGGGCATAAATGTTTGGTTGCATTGTCAAACCTGTTTTCAAGGCTAATTAATTAATTTTGGTAAGTGGAGGCATATCTTTACAAGGCATGCATCTTGACTTTGCAACTTGGTGCGTTCTTCCTTGAATTGAAGACTCCTTCTATGAGTTGTATAACTTAGCTTCCAAGCATGCAAGAATATCTTTTCAAAGCCATGTCTTGACTTTGGAGACAATTGTCTTGACAATTGTAGCATGATTATTATTGGGTGGTTGGACATTATATACATGTTGGGTCTGTATAAGGAGTGGGTCTCATTGCCATGTGGGTAGAGTAGACTAATTGTAAGGCTAAAAGAGAGTGAATTGTAAAAAGGGTTCACCTTAGGTTCGTCCTCCTACACACATTTGTTTTCTTGTGTTAGGAAAGGGTTGTGGGTTTTTCACAATTGTGGAGAGAGGAGTGCTAAATTCTCTAGTTATATTTTTCTTTGCACCTTGATTGTAAATAGTTGTCAAATTACCCGTGGATGTAGGCCTAGTGCTGAACCAAGTAAAATTTCTTGTGTATGGTTGTTTACTCTTTTATTTCTTGCAATTTTATTGTCTCTTTACCAATTGTAGTGTGGGTGGTCCTTGTGGCCCAATAGATCATGATCTAGATTGAATCACTAGGCATGTTGGTTTGACCCACCAAACCATTGCGCTGATTATCTAGAATCAAATTGGGACATGGTTGTGAGCCAATTCATTTGCTTAAATTGAAGCACTTCAATTGTTTGTCAAACCAATGCACATCTACAAAATTGCCATCAAAGCAATACATATTTAGAATCCATGTTGTCAGGTTATCACAATCCCAATTTGGTTTTGTTCTAGGGAGATCTTGGGCATCTAAGAAGGGTTTAGTCTTCAACAATGTGAAGCGGCTTTTATAGAAAAAAAAAACAATGAGGCTTAGCGTGCCAAAGCAAACAATACCTCATTGGAGTTGTGTTGACATTGTTACAATTAGTATCAGAGCCATCTTTGGAGTATTGTCCTATAGGTGATTCTTCATAGAGATGTAGGTCCCACACAAAGGTGTGGACTACTTGTGAGGGTATCAAAAAGTGAATGGGAGAGCTTGTCATAATCCCACATTGGTTGTGTACTAAGGAGATCGGGGTGTATAAGGATGGTTAAAGCTTAAACTATGCGAGTTTCCTTTTAGAGGACAATACCATGAGGCCTAGTAGGCCAAAGTAGACAATGTCTCACTGGAGTTGGGATAAGGCCATTATGCATGCGAGTATGTGCAATGCAACATTTTGATGGGATTGCACCCATTTTATGCCCACCTTTTGTTTATCGACAAATGTATAGAACAAACCCATATATGGTGCAACCAAAAAATTCCTTTATTCTCAAATGTAGAACAAATCCCGCTAATTTGGTTCTTCGGTCCTTTTTTCAAGCTTGAAACAAAAACCTTTATTTTTAGAAAGTAAAAACTTTCTATAATATCCTACCATTTTAAAAATTGCTTTAATTTTGAAAATTTTGTTTTAAATTGGGGCGTTTTGCACAAATGAAGGTGTCAGACAACTTGAACCTTTAATTAGTGGTAACATGTCATAGTTAGCTAATTACATAGTAGACAAATCTATGGACTGGCAATCTTATTTTTCAAACTAGATATGGTCCACATATAGTCCTTTATCTCTTGAAAGTGTTTCCTTTACAATTCCATTCTATGACTCTATTGAAAGCCTTGTATATGTATCCTTTATTGAGTACACACTCACATAGATAGACCTATCAAAGGATCCCTATTACTAAGATATTTGGCATGATTAAGTCATGGGCCTACTAAAAAGTTTATAGCTCGCCTTTCTTTTTTCATTATGGGCACCAAATACTTACCTTGGAATGATAGTTAGTATAGTGTTTGCGCCTAATCATATGACATACCATCATCATCAAACTCAAAAGACATGAAGTTATCATGAATTGAATTTAAGAACTATCATTGTTGGATATTAGATATGGGCTTCAGTCAATGTGTTAGTGGATCCACCAAATTTTGGTCTGATTTAACAAGATCCAATGTTGTAACTTCATTGTTTATCAATTGTATTGCATAGTTATTTCTTGGATTAATATGTCTAGACCAAGGTCTTATGTTTTGATTTCTACTTAAATTTCGAAGTTCCAAAAGTACAGAAATTTTGACAAAAATTTCAATTTCAATTTCGTTTTCAAAAAAATAATGGAAATCAATGGTAAAGCATGGAATTCTTTGTGAAACTTTAGAAATAGTTAACAAACATAATAATGTAAGTTTTAGGATTAATATCTTACAAGTTAAATACATCTATGTTGTGTATGAGGTGGAAAAGTTGTACTATAGTATGTGTATCAAATTTATTTGTAAGATAATGTGCGTTAAACATATTTAGTTAATACAAATGAAATTCATAAATCATTTCAATATAATTTATTATACAAATAATTATAATTTATGCATGAAGGGTTAAATAAAATGTTGTTGTAAGTTTATTTTTTCATATAATTTCAAAAGCACTTGTAATAATCTTTTGATTTGATAAAAATAAATAAAATAAATTAAGGGAGAAATTTCACTTCACTCCTAAATCTCTCATTTGAATTCTGAGGAAATTTCATTGCATAGTTAAATTTTCTAGATTTGGATAAATTTAGGATAATTCATTGAGATTTTCAATTGGAAATTATGCAAGATGGAAATCAACTACCATTTTGATTTCGAGGGTGACAGAAACTGGAAATTTTGACAATTTTGTGAAAATTTAAGACCATGGTCTAGACTTACCATTATAAATATGACTATACACGCTTGATAAAGTGGCTTGACTATTACAATGTCGATATTGGTGGCATAGAAGAATTCTCAATAGCAAAACCCCTAAATCATTTTGCTTCATTAGTTGTGGCAGCTCTGCAATCATAGCAGAATCACGTCTGAATGGCTGCTTCTTGGAAGCAACTTCCCTACCAAGGGTGACAATCCACCCGCTAGTGGTGAGTGATCTTCTTGATAATTAATTCAACTAGGATCAATAAAACTATTGAAAATGATTGGATATCCATTATAATATTTGTCATAATCCAAATTATCTTTAAAGTAATTATGAAATCTATTAACCACTTGTCAAAGCATTTTACCTATATTACCAACCATATATGCAATATTGAGCCTATCTATGACAGACATTACCAACCATATGTGCAATATTGAGACCGGTGTGCAGTCAAAGTGATCAACTTGTTTAAGCACCTTGTCTTTGTAGTGAGATTGCGTTAACATCTGTCAAGTGTCATTTTTGTTATTTTAATCCTTAAAACAATGCTTATTTTTTCCTAGATCTTTGTCATCAAAATTCTTGAAAAAAAATTGTAGAAATTTATATTTGAATAACACAGCACCAAAGATTAGAATATCAAAACAGAAGCAAATAATGAAACCTTAAAATTAGAAAATCTAGTTGCATAAATTTTTCCAATTCATTAATAATACTATCATAAGGCAAAATTTCAGCATTAAACTTTTAATGCAATTTGTTAGGGGGTTTGTTTTGTGCTCATATCCGGTACTGCAAGACCTTGCAGTTATTCCATCTAAACTTTTGCTCTTATTCACCATTTAGAAATGCTTGACACTCTTTTGGTAAATTTCAAGCTTGTAAATTGAAGTCAATGCTAACATGATTCTAATATAAGGTATTCTAGTAACTGGAGCATTACTATTGAAGAAGTCTGTTCGTTCCTTTTGTCTATAGTCTTTGGTTGCCAATCCAACTTTGTTTTTTTAGGGGCCATTTGGTATCACTGTTAAAAATTTGAGAAATGAAAACCGGAAATGAAAACCAAAAACCAGAAACAGAAACTAAAAGGCTGTCCCATTTAAAAGACTGGGATCCAGCTCCGTTATTATACCCAAGTCCTGAATGCTATATAACTGCTGTACAGACCACCCAGTAACACACCAACACCAAAATTCCCAGCCAAAAAATAAAGAAAACGCAAAGAACCAGTGGTACTACTTATAAGTGCAGACAGTTGCCATTGCCATATATGCCATTAATGAATGACCCCTTAGGAGGCTTAGTTGCACTCACAATGTTGCATACTCTTTCTATTGAGGAACCATTACCTACTGCACCATTCTCAGTCGGCACCTTCAGGCTGTCAGATTTGTGCATGACAGCATCCAACTTTCCACATGCCGCCGCGATGAGTCCTGTAATTAACATATCCAAACAAGGATCTGCCAGTCAATGTACACATGTAATAAACCTGATGCTCAACAGAGCAGAATGCTGTGGATCCAAAAAAGGTTAGGCATCTAAACATCAGTAAAAAAATAAGAAGTATATGTTAAATCATCTTCTTGTCTTTTCAAGGATAAATTTGATGCCTAGTTTTTTACTTGCATTCTCACTAGTATTAATTAATGCCTTGGTGCTTCCTGCCACATGAATGCTCATAATAACAATGCTATGCAATGTTTACAATTCGTCTATGAATGCATAATGAAAGAGTTGTGTGTGCCCAGTTCAGCTTAATAATACATACAGGATTTTAATATTACTGCTGGCTATCTATTGGGTGTCATATTGTTTGCAGGCTCTTTTGCATGCTTCTGTTACTTGCCGCAGGAAACTTTTTGTGAATTGGGTTCCTTCAAGTGACCTTGAAGATGTAACTGGACAGGAGGTTATTATCAACATTGGTACTACATTTTATTTCCATGAATATATTATCTTATTTTAGTGCCTGAAGATGTTTTCTCCATGCAGAATCCTGAAAACTATAAAGCTGCATGGAATTTGTTGAAGGTTTGTGTAGCTTAGGTTGTAATTTCTGCAGATTAGCCACCTGAAATTTCTTTCTTAGTGTTCTGATTTCCCTTCATTTTTGTGGTAGATTTTCTACCATCTCTCTGACTAGCCTTTCTTTCAGGGTGCTGATGCTGTTCTAGTTCCTGGAGGATTTGGTGACAGAGGGGTGCAAGGGAAAATTTGTGCAGCAAAGTATGCTCGAGAAAATAACATTCCATTCCTTGGGATTTGTCTAGGAATGCAAATTGCTGTCATTGAATTTGCACGATCTGTTCTTGGTCTTAACAATGCAAACAGCACCGAGTTTGATCCCAACACAAGGAATCCTTGTGTCATATTTATGCCGGAGGTTTTAATTTCTGCATACTTGAGTTTTAAATGGAGATAAAATCCAAATTATTTATGCTCCTTGATGGACCAAAAGTTTTGATCTATATACTCTGTCATCAGGGCTCAAAAACCCATATGGGAGGCACTATGCGTGTTGGGTCAAGGAGGACATATTTTAAGGTTATGGACTGCAAGTCTGCAAAATTGTAAGCACTATTGACTACCTTAAGCATTGATGGATGCATCTTTTCATTTCCAAATGTTCTTGCATGGCAACGGTAACTAGTAAGATTATAATATTAATAATTGAAAATGTGCAGAACAAAACTCCCTAGTTCTTCTGTTGAGTATATAGATTTGCACACATCATTTGGCACATTGGTCTTCATTGAAGATATATTTGTACTATTGTGCTGGATGAGTATGACTCTGCTTGGCTAATCCTTGTGATTTGGATTGTGCTAGATATGGTACAAGCTTTATAGATGAGAGGCATCGGCATCGATATGAGGTATGTGCAAAACATGCATATTAGCCCTTTTCTTTTCTTGTTTCCACTTGTTTGTAGGTTATGTTAGTCTTTTTTGTTTTTGTTTTTGTTTTTTTTTTTAGCTAAGTGACTGTATTTAGTAATTTTCCCATATTTAACAGTCCAGTAGGTTCTGGGGTGGAGAAACTAATGCTTTTTTCTGTAGGTGAATCCTAATATGGTAGCACAACTTGAAAATGCTGGTCTCTCCTTCACTGGCAAAGATGAGAGTGGTCAACGAATGGAGGTATAGATATTCAGCCATGGAATTATTGACAGTGAAGTTTTACAATTGGTGAAGTTATATGTTAAGTGTCGTTCTCAGTTCAAGTTGGTACCTCTGGCAGATTGTTGAGCTGCACAATCATCCTTTCTTCATAGGTGTTCAATTCCACCCTGAATTTAAGTCGAGGCCAGGAAAACCTTCGCCTCTATTCTTAGGTATTTTTCTTATCTTACAATTCTGGGTCTGTGGCACATGTTCTTGCACTTAAGCTTTCCTTCTTCTACATGAAATGATCCATTTAGTGATTGGTTTGTTTTTTCTAATTTCCTTTCAAGAAAGCATGATGCCATGTAACCATGTTTCCTTAGGTGTTCAATTGTCAGCATCAGATGTTTCTTGTGCTTATTTTGGTCCATCCACATATTATTGTATCTTCAATGTGCAGTTATATTCCCCATGGAATATTCTTGGGACGTACATAAAGTTTCCACTCTTAGGCTTTTGTGAGCACCAAATGTTCTTAAAGGAATAGAATTTTTTTGTGTCCACATTTGCCAATGTCCATATTTACAATTAAAAAAATACTGAAAATAATTTTGCTTCTTAGATATTATATATTAATAGCCCTTTCTTGAGGTAACTGTTCTTCATTTAAAGCCATAAGCTTTTCCTCTTGTAATTTCTAAATTGTTTCTCATGACAAAACTGGTCATCAATGAGAAGGTAGTGAGTTTCATTACCTATTAATTCCCAATGTTCGCACTTAGATTCTATTATATTGTATAGGCCACATGCTGGTGGTTTTATTCCATGCTTTTATTGCTTGGTGCTGGGCAAAGCTATATATATGTAAAAGAAACTTCATGCTTTTTTTATTAGATTTTTTTCAAATTTTTTCTTGTTCCCAAAATTTTAAGCTTAGTTAAATATAGAATTTACAACTTGACTCTTTTGTTGGATTTTTTTTTCCTATGCGAAGTTAGTATCCAGTTACCTAGTAGTTTTTATTCATCTTCTACAAACTCAAACTTTTCTCTGTTGTTTGCTCCCTGTGCCATTGATTTCATGAGTGGTAATATAAGTTGTAGATAAATAGCATATTGATGGTCCAACATAACACCGGCATTGTTGCATGACTACTCATTAAAAATACATGGACAGAAAATAGCCTGGATGAACTATTTTGCGCATGAAGGCAGTATATCACATTCTCATGATTGTTGATTTGTTTGCGGATTCTTATTTTTTACTGACGCTCGGATGCCTAACATTTTTTGGATCCACAGCATTCTGCTCTGTTGAGCATCAGGTTTATTATACGTGTACATTGACTGGCAGATCCTTGTTTGGATATGTTAATGACAGGACTCGTCGCGGCGGCATGTGGAAAGTTGGATGCTGTCTTGCACAAATCTGAGGGCCTGAAGGGGCCGACTGAGAATGGGGCAGTAGGTAATGGTACCTCAATAGAAAGAGTATGCAACATCGTGAGTGCAACTAAGCCTCCTAAGGGGTCGTTCATTAATGGCATATACGGCAATGGCAACGGTCTGCACTTATAAGTAGTACTACTGGTTCTTTGCGTTTTCTTTATTTTTTTGGGAATTTTGGTGTTGGTGTGTTACTGGGTGGTCTGTACAGCAGTTATATAGCTTTCAGGACTTGGGTATGGTAATGGAGCTGGATCCCAGTCTTTTAAACGGGACAGCCTATTTGTGTTTCTTCTAAATTGCAGTGAAAAAGGGTCTAGCTAGGATTTTGTTTTCTTTTTTTTTTTTTGGGTGCGTCGGAAGGAGAGATGGTTCTTTTGCCGAGTGAGATTTTATGTCATCCAGATTCATTGTAAACTTATCATGCAGAGGAAAATAGCTGATGGCATCCCCTTCCTGACTTTTGTTTCGAATATATTTCAAGCACTCTTCATGTAATTTTTATTTTTTTTTAAAAGGGATATTCTGGAATTATGGCGCACATGTAAAAATCCCAAGAGAATATATCCTCCTTTGCTAGCTGGGCACTTGGTCTTGGGCTGACATGAAGAGTGGTTGGCCGAGCATGGCTTAACCTAATAATTTTTCCCGTAAGCATCTTTGTATATCAAGTCAATTTTTCATATAAAGAAACAAGGGTTGTTCATGGTTGCGGCCTTATCGGTGATACCCTTGCAGAAAATCGAATGTCCTCCAAGACGAATGCTCGTTTTCAAAGATGAATTCGCATCTCAACCAAAGCAAGTGGCAGGATATGCCTAGTAAGTAAGACGTACACAAAACAGGACATTAATTGCCATGTTAAGCGGGCTTTCTTGTAGATCCCCTCTTCTCTCAAAATTTCATGCATACGCTCATATCATAATCAATCCACACATGATCCAATCACACAGCATCAGTGTCCACACAAGACTAATCAACACACAGTGTAGCGACCTGCTTAACTTATCACATAACAAACATAAATAATAATAACATCAACCCGAACCCGTGGGTAGCGGGGAATAACCTAACACAAACAGCGGAAACCTAAGCAACAGTAAAAATAATTTACATCCATCAAAACATTAATTACATAATACTAGAGTTTATACATTACCAAAATAATGTATTTATATACAACCTCCAAAAACATCAAAATAATCCCTAGGATCACACAACAAAAATCTCCTGATCCTAGATCAACGCTTACCCTTCTAGCAGGAAAGCTCAACTCGCTCAACGGCAGCCTTGCCCCGCCGGTCTCTCTGGGTTTCCTAAAAATCATTTAATGTTCGGGGGTGAGACATTTCTCAGTAAAAGAAAATAAACTAAATACAGTTGTGTACCAACATGAATATATATATGGCAATTATACATATACAATACATTTCATATTTCTAGAAACATTCATCATATCGTATTGAATAATCACATACTTTCATATTGGCTAATAAATTATATCGTACATAAAACATCTGTTATAACTGATAATACTAAAAACATACCCAGGATGAATAGTTAGTTGACGTCATGTATTAATTCCCATGACGGGTTGTGTAGTCCAAAGGCAGGACCCGACAATGGCTGGCTAACCATTGCCACGTCAAAAATGTTTGTAAGTACGATGGGTCCGCCACACCCTAGTCTGAACTGCTAGGTGGACGTCCACACTCTACTGAAAGTCACATCGACTATCCATCTCCCACCTCCTCGTGGGATGGTTAGCACCAATCTGATCATAAATATCTTATCTATAAGCTATGATACTGTGCTCCTGAATTGAACTAAACTAACATCCGGGTTCTGATAACGTATAATACATGATATTATAGCATCTTTCATAATTTCATAAATATGGCCTTGCGCCGAACATTTCATAAATACAGCCTTGTGCCGATCATTTCATAAATACGGCCTTGCGCTGAAATTATACATAAATACGACCTCGCGCCGAAATCATTTCATATATGTATATCATTCTGAAAATAATCAATTTATCATGTATTTTCAACATCATAATGTACTGTATTCTTTCATAATTTCTCAAAACATATTTCATTCATATCATGATATTCTTCCATGTAAAATAATATTCATGCCACACATTTGCTGTATAAAACCATATATTGTATTCTAAAATCATAGTTTTTGACATCTCATACATACATATTCATTTCAACATATTAGCAGTATTTTCCCAAATGTACAATTCCTTTGTAATATACAGATATAATGCATTCTTTTCTAAAAGCAAATTTACTCATATATAATAATAATTTGTATGAAAAATAACTGCTTTAGTTTATTCCCTTACCTGACTACTGAGAAAGCCCCTAAAATATCCTGGTCTAACACCCGTGAGGTTTCTTGATCAATACCCTGAAAATGAAAACTCCCAGTACTAAACTTCAGTATTTTCACGTGTATATTATTTCCTATAACTACCGTAAGACCAAATTTGACTTAAAAAGCCTTACCTCAATTCAGGGATGAATTTCAACGAAGTTCCACCGATGATCCGCTCCGGCAGATATACAGAGAACTTCTCCAAGAGCGTCATGGTGGCTTCAGATCGTCGATCCAACGAATGACGGAGCCAGAATTGAAGAGAGAGGAGAGAGAAACTAAAGGGGGAGAGAGAGTGTGTGAGGATTTCTTAATTTTCACGTTTAATTCCCGATTTCCACTACTTATAGGGTCAGATTCGTCAACGAGACACGTCACCTTGTCTACGAGTCCTGTAGAAATTTTGTCAATGAACCTACACCTTCGTCGACGAATTTCAGACTTCTCCAAAACCCTCTATTGGTATCTTCTTGTCGACGAATCCTATCCTCGTCAACAAGCTCCTGTTATACCCTCGTCGACTGCCTCCTTTAGTTTCCGACTTCCATTTCCCTTTCTTTTATTATTTAAATCCCATTATTATTCAAGTTGTCACACATAACATCAGTGTCCACACAAGACTAATCATCATATAGCATCAGTGTCCACACAGGACTAATCAAACACACAGTATCAGTGTCCACACAGGACTGGTCCACAGCGGATTAATCAAACACACAGTATCAATGTCCACATAGGATTGGTCCACACAAGACTAATTATCACACGACATCAGTGTCCACATAGGACAAACTAACCAACCTGTTCATGGTAAATAGGTAAACAAACTCCTCATACCACTGCCAATGTTTACCTCCCAGTATAAACGCCCATATAACGACCTCCTCATACCACTGTCAACGTTATATGACGATTATACCAGGTACGATATAAAGACCTCCTCATACCACTGCCAACGTTATATCGTCATTTACATGAACCACACCACAGATCAATAACACACCTGACTAATCAACCATGTCCACGCAATTACCACAGTATACTCAACCATCCAATATTTTCAGCCAAACAAAGTTCACAATCCAACCAGTATATTCAACAAAACAAGATTTATAGCCAAATAACATTCACAAACTCAATGAATTCATCATTCCACTATGCTCATATTCATTTAATTGTCAAAATGGTGTCAACCACACAATTTTTCCCAATTTAATACATATATAATTAAAACAGTATTTTCAATATCAATTTGGTTCATAAAAATTATACCTGTATATGTAGGATTTTTACCCAAAATTAGTCAATTTAACAATTACTAAAAGCTATTATAAAATATTTCCTCTTACCTAATTCCCGAAAAGTCCCTTAAAATGATCAGTCCTGCACCCGCAGGGTTCCTCGCTCAACACCTTGAAATCCACATCCCTCAGAACAAAACTTCAGTATTTCTTCGCATATAATATTTCCTACAACTAGGGTAAAGCCAAATTTTACATAAAAGTCTTACCTTAAATTTGGGATGAATCCCCAACTAGCTCCACCGATGATCCACTCTAGTAGATTTGTAGAGAACTCTTCCAGGAGTATCGTGGTAGCTTCAGATTATCGAACTGGTGGAAATCCGGCCCGAAATCGAAAAAAGAAGGGAGGATGGCAAAATTTCTAGAGAGAGAAGGTGAGCATGCAAGAATTTTGCGCTAAAATGAAAGAAAATTCATTTTTATACCCAAGGATTTGTCGACAAGACACGTCGATTCGTCGATGAGTCCTATACACAGTTCGTCGACGAGACAGCCAACTCGTCGACGAATTTCAGTCTATAAAAACCCCTTTCAGTTATTCCTCGCCAATAAGACACATAACCTCGTCGATGAGCTAAGCAGAACATTCGTCGATGAGACCAATTCATTCATCGACGAATGCTTGCTGCTTCTAACTTATTCCTCCTCCCCTTTTATCTTCTTATAATTTTAAATTATTTAAAATTTTTTGGGTTGTTACAACTGTTGTGACAGAGACTGTGTTATACAGTTTTTTATGGGCTTATCTCCTCCTTATTCTCCTTCAAGGGATCAGATCATGCTTATTGAGCCCTTACACCCTCTCAATAGAGTTTTCTCTATGATTCAACAGCAAGAACAACAACACCAAATGCTTCACCAATCGCCCAATTTTGACCTCATGATCATGCTGGCTAAGACCAACCCTCATCTCATTAAATCTATCCAGAAACCTTTCAACTTCGGAGTCCAGAAATCAGCTTGTCTTTATTGCACTCATTACAAAATTCAAGGGCACTCACTTAATAATAGCTTCAAAATAGGGAATGCTTCACCTCCCCTGTGCACTCACTGTTACATGACTGACCACTCTATTGAAAAATGATATAAACTACACGGCTACCCCCCTGGTCATAAGCTTCATGGCAATTCCAAGAGTTTTGCTACTGCTATCACTTCTTCTTTGGTTAAGTTACCTAATGGTGCATATGTTCTTGTCACCCACATTGGTGTTGTGCAATTAACATAGCACTTGGTGTTTCAAAATGTGCTTTGTGTGCCCTCTTTTAACTTCAACTTAATTTATGCTAAAAAACTCACTCTTCAGTCTTCTTGCTACCTTATTTTCTTCCCTCATTCGTGCTTTGTACAGGACTTGGCATCTTGGACAACGATTGGGATGGGTGAAGTAAAAGATGGTCTATATCACCTATTGCATTTTGGCGTGTCATCCTCAACTTTGGTTGATGTTTTACCAGATTTTCTTCATAAAGACTAGCTTCTTAGTGCTCCCGTTAGTCACAAGGATTCAGTTTTTGATTTGTGGCATTGCCATCTTGGACACATTTCATTTTCTAGATTGCTTTTAATTATCAATCCTCCTGTAAAACAGAATCTCAATCTCACTAACCAATCACCTTTTTATGTTTGTCCTTTGGCAAAACAACATCGTCTTCCTTTCCCAATTACCAAAAGTAAATCTCTGCATGCTTTCGATATTGTGCATCATGTCATTTGGGGACCAAACTCCTTTATTGCTATCGATGGTTCCAGATTTTTCCTTACACTTGATGATTTTTCAAGGACCACTTAGGTCTTTATGCTCCAAAATAAATCTGATGCAAGGCCTTGTATTGAAAGTTTTTGCAATTTAATTGAAACTCAATTTCGAACCAAAATTAAGTTGTTCAGGAATGATAATGGGAAGGAATTTCATATAAAAGACCTTTTTAATTCCTATCCATCAAACAAGCTGTGTTGAAACACCCGAACAGAATGGGATAGTTAAGAGAAAACATCAACACATCACGAATGTGCCTCGGGCATTAAAGTTTCAATTCAATATCCCTCTCAAATTTTGGAATGATTGTGTTATGACTACTGTTTACATAATTAATAGGACTCCTACCCCCTTACTTCAGAACAAAACCGCTTATGAAGGCCTTTTTCATAAGCCTCATACCTACCACCACATGAGAATTTTCGGTTGCCTTAGTTTTGCCTCCACTTTATCCCATAAGAGAAAGAAATTTGATTCATGAGGGAGAAGGTGTTTTTTTCTGGGTTACCCCTCTGGAGTGAAAGGTTATAAACTATTAGACTTGGAAACTGAACAAAATTTTCTTTCTCGAGATGCTGCGTTTCATGAAAGTGTCTTTCCCTTCAATACAATTCTTCCTAACATCAACTCACCTTATACTTCTTCTATCCCTTTTATTCCTCCTACTCCATTCATATTTCATTCCCAGAACCCCCTACTTCCCCACCTACTTCATCTTAGGATTCTTATACTTCAAGTTCTTCCCCATATTGTCTCGAGATGTCCTATACTGCTCCTTCTCCCGATTCCCCTTCTTCACATTCTTACCATTCTCCTCTTTCCTCTTCACCCCCACAACCTCCCCCCTTCCTAGAAGATCAACCAGAACTCAGAATGCACCCAAATACTTGCATAATTTTCATTGTCAATAGACAACTCTCACCTTTTCCATCCAATTGTTAAACAAGCATCTCGGACCTCTCTGAGGTGCTTAATTTCCACTTGCTAATACTTTATCTTATCATGATTTTTCACATACCTATCGAGCATTCTCCACAACTATTTCCACACACTTTGAGCTGCAAACCTATCAACAAGCCCTCAAACACCCAGGCTGGTGTCAAGCCATGGAAAATGAACTTGCTGCTTTAGAGACCAATAATACTTAGGAACTTACAAATTTACCTCCTGGAAAAGTGCCAATTTACTGTAAGTATGTTTATAAAGTGAAATATCACTCCAATGGGCCTATTTGAAAGATTGAAGGCCCGTTTACTAGCCAAGGTCTACACACAACTTGAAGGGGTAGACTATCATGAGACATTCTCACCTATTGCCAAATTGGTAACTGTGAGATGTCTTTTGGCCATTGCTTCAATTAAGGGTTAACATTTACATCTGTTTGATGTCAACGATGCCTTTTTACATGGGGACTTAAATGAGGACATTTACATGAGGAAGCCCCCTAGCTACACGGAAGGGACTCTAACCCATGTATGTAAACTACTTAAGAGTTTATATGGCCTCAAATAGGCTTCGAGGAAATGGTATTCTATGTTTTCTTGAATCGAGTTTCTCTTAATCAAAGGTTGACTGCATCCTCTTCACCAAGGAAAATAATGGTTCATTCATAGCTTTACTGGTGTATATTGATGATATACTTGTGGCCAGCAATGATCTCAATTCTATGACCCAGTTAAAAGGTTTCCTTGACAAAAAATTTAACATAAAGGATCTTGGTTCTTTGAGGTACTTTCTTGGTATTGAGATTGCAAGATCTTCAAAAGGTATTCATTTGTGTTAAAGAAAATACACTTAGGAAATTTTGGTAGACTCTTGAACTTTGGGCTGTAAACCTACTAAGGTTCCCATGGAACAAAATCTCAAGTTAGCTCAATCTATAGGCAACTTCTTATCAGACCCGAGTGTGCATAAAAGGTTAGTTGGTCGCCTTTTGTACAACACAATCACTTTGTCTGACATCTACTATAGTGTCTAAACATTGAGCCAATTTATGGCTAAACCCACTGATATGCATCTGTTAGCTGCTTAGAAAATTCTCATATACCTCAAGGTTGCACCTAATCAAGGGTTACTTCTCTCTAGCTCATCCTCTGTTCAACTTGCACCATATTGCGACTCGAATTGGGCCTCTTGTCCAGATATCAGGCGTTCTGTCACTGGGTACTACATCTTCCTTAGTTCATTTTGATTTCTTGAAAATCAAAGAAGCAGTCTGTTGTGTCTCAATCCTCAGCCGAAGCAGAGTATCGATCAATGGCAGCCACATGCTCTGAACTAACTTGGCTGCGCTTTATTCTATCTACATTACAAGTGTCTCATCCTCAAGCTGCTTTATTGCACTGTGATAACCAAGCTGCCAAACCTGTTTTCTACAAAAAAAAACTAAACACATTGAACTTGATGCCACTTAACCAGTGACAAAATTCAAGAGGGTAGTGTCTTCACACATTATATTCCAAGTTCTCTTCAGCTAGCTAATCTTCTCACAAAGGCTCTGCCCTCTATGGTTCTTCATCATCACTTATCCAAGATGGGAGTTCTCAACCTCCAATCTCCATCTTGTGGGGGGGGGGGGATTGGAGCATGAACTACAACAATCCACACACAACCACAGCTCCGAAGAAGGATGAGTTTCATCCATTTGTTTGTTTATTCAGTTAGCATATTTCTCTATACTTTTATTCTTTGTTGTGCTATACAGAAGGGTATAAACGTAGTTATACTACAATAGTTTGTTAGGAGATTCTTTTTCAGCAGTTGTATATATACGGGTCCCTTGTATACATAATTTTCAATTTTAATACACAGATAACTTTTCTCCCTTTCCAGGGTTTCTCTTCTTTTCTCTGCACATTCGTTTTCTTCTTCGATTTCTTACAAGGAGTGAATTCACTTTTGATTCGAGAAGCAAAAATTCACGCCTGACTCATACCCTCCTTCATTATAAGGTGCCATCCCTTCACCCTCGTTCTTTCTTCTATTTTGATCTTGAAATTTTCTTTTGTGTGTTAAAATTTTGATCATATGCATATTGAGACTTTGCCTATATATTAAAACTTTGGTCATGCATTTAGAATGTTTGTTTAAGTTAAAAATGTCAATCATGCATCTTAAGATATCTTTTGTGTTAAAGTTTCATCTTGGATTATTTTCTTTTCTTTTTTTGGGGGGGGGGGGGGGGTGGTTTAATCTAGAATTGCACATCTTATCATTTTTTATTATTTTTTTAGGTTATGTAGATTGCTTGACCTACTTGTTTTGTTTTTCCTTTTATTTTAATTCCTTATTCCTTTTTTATTGTTTAAAAATGCCTAAAAATTAAAAAATACAGAACATAGAAAAATAAAAAGATATTAAAAATACATTTATAATAGCAGTTCTTTCTTATTTTCTTTTAGTTTTCTCTTCTATTTAATATAATACAAGTGCCTTAGAAAATCAAAAAAGTAAAATAAAAATGCAATAAAAATCCCAAAAATGAGGAAAAATTCTAAAGGATCCAAAAAAATAATAATAATTGTAGAAATAAAAAAAAATCTAAATAGATGCTTAAAAAATAAAACATTTCATGGTAGCTTGTTAGATTTTTCTTTTAGACCATGCTTTTTAATGGGCCAATGATCATACCCTTGGTTTCAAAATTATTTTTTTAAAATTGTATGCAAGTATAATATTTTCAAATAAGTTCCACTTTCATTTTCATTTTCATCTTCTAGCGATTTTGGTAGGATTCTTGCCTAGGATTGTTTATGTTTAACCATTGGCACTAGTAAATCTGTTTTATAATTCCTTTCTGCCCAGTGAATTGAATTATTTGAGTCAAAATTTAGGTTGACATTCCTAGGTTAGAAAAAACCTTTGAGTTTAGACCAACAAAAAAAGGCTTATGTATGACAACATAAGTAGAAAACACTTATTAATGCAGCATGGGATGAAATAGTGGAGAATTTTCTAAAAATACTTTCTTTTAGAAAAATGAGATTTGACATTTTTTTAAGAGGGCAAAGCCTATTTTTTATTTCTTTAGAAAAGGACAAAATAGAGGAAAACAAATACTAAATCACAAACTCACTTGGAAACAAACAGCATTAGACATGCTCATTTAGATTAAAGGATTTTCAGTTATTAAGATGATGCTTGCCCCAACCAAGTACCCCTAGCTTCTTTTTGCTCCCTCTCCATAACACCACATACAAAATGATGAAATGCACATTTCACAATAGAGACCTACTCTCACAATGGTTGTGCAAGGGTCAAACACTATGAAATATTTTGCATGTTTAAGACCCTTAATTTTTTATGATGGAATTAGTGTATTTTCGAGAGGAGGGTGAATTGGGTATTTAAAAATTTTGTCCTAGGTCAAAATCAAATCACATTCAATATAACACAACTTAGGAACTTTCTAAACAATTACAAAACCCAACACAAATAATTAACTGAGCAGATATTTAAACTGATAAAGCAATCTTAGTATTAACCAAGCATTCACAACATTTAAAATATAAGCATGTATGTAAAACAGTCAACGCAGTAAATAATCAAATATACATGTGCGGAAATTTAAAGTGTGAAAAATATGGAACCGACACAATATTTGTTATTAGGGTTCGACCAAATTTGCCTACATCCCCACCTTAAGCCACAACTCAAGGATTCCACTAAGTGATCACTTAATGGGTGGAGCGTCACCGATTACAACCTCTCCTTCACGAGGTGAGAAAAATCCCTGACTCAAATTACAGGGCTGAGCCCAACCAATACACCTTACATGGCAGTGCTTCTAATTCTCCCAACCGGTTCTGAACTAATCTAGTGCACTCTATAGGACAGTGCTTCTTGTTCTCCTAACCAAGTCTGAACCAATCCGGTGCACGTTATAGACCAGTGCAATCCTCTTTCGATGATCACATGCCGGGAATACAACAAATATTCAATAAAAATTTTCATACAAATAGATGCTTCTAAACTAAGAAGAGATGTACAATATGAAGCTCAGTATTGCACTTACACAAGATATGAAATAGAGCTCAAGTAAGTAAAAATATTTTTGTAATCTTTGAATAAAGATATATATGATGAATACTCAAAGATTCAAACCCTAACAAATATTTCTCCAAAATAATTTTCAATAACAAACATATAGGAGAACCTAGGGTTTTTTTTTTAAATAATTTTTTCCCAAAGAAAAGTATATGATCTTTGATATAAAATGGAGTATGCAATGAATACTTCAAAGATCTTAAATCCTCAAGAAATTCTCCCAAATAATGATATTTAAAGGTTTTTAGCTCAAATATATTTTTGCAATAAAAACAAGTGAGCGCTTTTGAATTTTACAATGAATGTGCAAAGATTCACTGGCAAGAAGTAGTTTCTCTAATAAATATTTATCAAGAAAATATTTGGAGAAAACCTATAAGCTTACTCTCAAATATGATATTCAAAATAAAGATTGAGTGAGAGTAGGTGCTTTACAAAGAATGAATGCCCAAAATAAATGTTTTTTTTCAACAACCTTCAAATGCAAAGAACTTGCAAATGAAAGAAGTAAAGGAATCGATCAAATGCTCTCTTAAAAATGATTTTGAAATAAAAGAGAGTAAGAGAGTATATAAAATAAGCACAAAAATTTGGGAGAAATTATAATCTAATCTTTAGTTCCAAAAATGAGTAATGAGGGGGTATATATAAAGTCTAGGAAAAAAATGATCATTTGGGACATAACAGGAATAATTAAAATTATTTAATTAAAAATTAAATGTGTTTTAGAGTTGAAAAATATTTTTTTCTTGAGAGGTTCGGTCGATCGTGGGATTGGCTGGCCGACTGTCCAAGCCAAAAAAATTTGAATTTTCAGACAGGCTCGGTTGGCTGAGGAAGGTGTCAGTCAGCTGGCCAAGGTGATTTCCCAAACTTTCGTAGGTTCGGTCAACTAGCCTAAGGAATGGTCTGCCGGGCCTTGGAGTCTGGTCGGCTGAGCCTTTTTAACATTGAAGTGGCCAGTCGACTGTCATTTCAAAATGCGGCCAATATAAAAAGGTGAGTCGGCTGGCCATATCAAGTGTTAGAAGGGTCGGTCGACTGAGGCTTCTTAAATAGGCAAATCTACAGGGTTGGTCGGCTAAGATGATTTTAACGCTAAAGGGTCGGCCGACTGAGGTTGCTTAAAACCTAAGATTTACCCATATTTTTTTACCTCAATTTTATTTTTAAAACCTTTGTAAGTGTGTAGCAAATCATGCAAAAGGTTTTTCGTGAAAAAGTTGGTTCCCTAAGGTCAGTCTATGGTCATCATTGAGCTTCCATTTATATCATGCATAACATGCATTATTACAGACCAAATTCAAAACAAAATGCATTACAAATGAATAAAATTTTGTCTTCATTCTTTTGCTCTTCAAGCTTGATGGAATATGCCAAGTTGATAAGCTTGAAGTTCCTCCTAACTTTCACTTCCCCTTATGTGTGTGTTTGAATTGTAAACATGTTTAAGCACTAAATACGCACATAAGTAACTTGTGTTTTGTCAATATCAAAATAAGGATTGGACTCAAAAAGTCAACATTTTACTTTTAAAGCTTGCAAATGCGTAAATCAATGATGCATGATTGCATGAATGAATAAGTGAATACATATTCTAACTAAATCTACTGAGTAGATGAATGAATGACATGCCCCCACTAGTGAATGAATGAGTGTGTTTACATAAATAAACATATAAAGGAATGAATGTTTTATTGTATAGAGTCATTTTTTACCCAGACCAAGTTGAAAATATGAAAAAATGAAGACAAAAATGTAAATGAAAAAAAAAAATCAGCTTAGGCCATCAACCGATTTATTCAAATAGTTGACTAACCTTAAGAAAATTCAATAATTTGAGTTGTCATCTTATGTTTAGCAGTGAATTTTTGACATGCCATGCATCCGATTTATGTCATTTGTTAAGCAACAACATTGGTAGTTGTTAATTTGTAGTTAATAGTTGTTAATTTTGAATTTAAATTTTTAAAATTGAAATTCAAAAGGGGTTTTCCCTCCCTTTCATTAGAGGTCTATAAAAGGATCATGTGGGAGAGAGAAAAGGACAAGTCCAAGTGTGGGCAAGGAGGAGAGATTTTCCAAGTGTTAAAAGTGGTTTGCATTGGGGGATTCACTTGAAGGAAGGAAAGAAAGAAATTCATTTCTTACCAATTTACTTGGGGGATTTGGGGAGTGATTCGAAAGAGAGGTGTCCTTTGCTTAATATAAAGAATTAAAATTTTCATCAAGGTCAGTGTTTAACCCTTCTCTTTCTTAATTATCATTCATTTCCTTGACTTGTTGAATCCATGATGTATGAAGGCTCATAAATGTTTATGATTGGATGTATTCTGTTTTTTTCATCATTTCATGTGAATAATTACATGTTAATTAAAGGTGTAAAGAGATTTTTTTTTTTTTTTCCATTTCATAGGAAAAAAACATGTTAAAATATCAAAAAATTCATAAAGACGGGCAACAAGATTAGAACCCAGGACCTTCTGGTAACTTGGCTTTGATACCATGTTAGATTACCACTTCACCTAAAAGCTTAAACTGTTAGGTTGTGAACCAACAATGTATATCAAGCTTTAACATAAATGAACAAATGATGGTTCAGTTTACTTGCTTTGGGTTTACATAAGTCACCAAATATTGACAATCAAAATGGATCCTTTAAACCAAGTATTGACGACTTTGGTTACTCCATGAGAGATACTTGAGTGTCAAGCCACCTCTTATGTGTGTTTGAGTGTGGTTCTTTTTTTTTTGGTTAAGAATAGGAGAGCAAATAACCTCCTTAGTCATACACTGTAATAAAGTGCATAATTTTGGACTATGATTTGTTCATAAATTGGCAGTATATCTTGTAAATCTCAGCTTGTTCACCCCCTTAAACCATGAATGTAATGCATTCATGTTCAAATTACTTGCATACATACATACCAAAAACAATATGAGGCTGGTAAGGTCACTAAGGGGGTAACGGACACTAAACAATCAACATCAAGTTTACATGAGTGATTGCAAACTTCACTTGTCCCAACTATTTTGCTCTTGGTTTCTTTTAACTCTATCAATATTTAATCAAATTTTTAACTATTCAGTACTTTTATTTCTAAAAAAATCAATTTTGTTAAAAATATTTATATAGGAGAACATAACATCTATGCAGTCAGAACTATTGATAGAAGAGGAAAGAAAATCTCAATAGATACAAAGAATCTAAGGGCCCATTTAGCAGTTTTCAAAAAATTACAAAAAATGTTAGCTGACTTCTACATGAAATCTAGAAAATAAAAAGGAAAAATTGTTTTGCACAACTAACACTCTCTTTATTTTCTATCTTTTCAATATGATCTTGGGAAAATAAAATTAATAAGTTACGATCTTTATATTTCTTTGGAAAGCTAAACGAAAATGGAAAACGGAAAGTGTTTTTCACAAAACGGGCCCTAAGCCTTCTAATCTCACAAACACTTGTCTGCCTGCCAAAACTTTTTCCACAACAGTCCCTTACTATGGCAGCAAAAATTTTATTTTTCTTGAATTTTGAAGTTTTTAATGAACTTCAATCATTAATCATCAAAAAATAGTCTAAAAAAAGAAAGACAAGATTGAGGTAAAGAAGGTCAAACGAAACTCTGAGCTCTACATCATTAGAATTTAAGCTTCAAAACCACTAAAGTTTTGTTTATAAACTATACAAATGAGGAGCAAACGTACTATGTAAATGTGAAGCAAAATCTAGCACCAGCATGGAAAGAATAAGCATGAACAGTATTAGCATCATTCGTAAATAAAGTCTAATATGGCCCTCTACAAAAATCACAACCATCATAAATGCAATTCACACAACATTCGATGCAGAGCCACATCAATATACAAGAAAAAGTCATTACATGTTTCTTACCTCATACCAAGTGGTTAAAATAATCAGTCGGCCAATATCAAATTCAGTAGGTGTGATTAAATCGAAGAAATGTATTAGTTGCCCCACAATGTTCTGCAAGTAGATCTCTCATCTCAAAAAATATATACATGATATGCCCAACAATGATTCAACTAGTTCTACTTTGGATGTATGATTTACATGCTTAGTATAAGTAGCTGCTCCAGTGGGCAGTGGCTAAAAGACTTAAATCAAAATTGGCCAATGGAAAGCAATCTACCTATCCAAAGGGGTCATCTGACACTTCTAAAGAGCACGCTCTCATATCTACCAATTTATTGTTCATCAATAATTGCAGCTCCTTGGGGAATCACCAATAGAATAAAAAATAAAATTTAGAGGTTATTTTTTTGGCGAGGATCTGCTCATCGAAATTCAAATATCCACTGATTAAATGGGAAGAAATTTTCCATCATAAAAGGATAGCAACATTGGTGGGAAGTCAATCCCTCATCCAAGAACAAAGCAATGTTTTTTTTTTTTTTTTTTTTGAAAGATACTTTGAATATTCATTAAGGAGCAAAAACCTCAAGCCGAAACAAAACAGTAGGAAAAAGAACAGGACGATTGCATCCTAATGCAACAAAAGGCAGCAAAACAAGCTGGAAAGCAGAAGGAAACAACAGCTGCTAAAAAAGACAGCCTACTTCAACTTCAGGCTCCATCACTGAAACACAGCCGAACCTCGGAACACAACAGCCTTCCATAATTTTCAACAGAAATAGCCAAACCTCAACCTCCCAAAGATCCCCGAAGCATACAGCAAAAAAATGGAACAACAGAGCAAAGTTAAGATATATAAAGTTAAAATGCGATTAATGTTGGAGTATAGCCTCTCACATTGACAATATGGAGTTGAAATCCAAGAAAGAAAAGTTCAAGACAGAAAAGGAGGAAAAGAAGACTTAGCTGTTATGGTTGTTATGATTATTTTCAGTTATATTGTTATGTTTTTCAATGTAGTATAAATATGACCACCCTCTCAGTATTTGTACGCTTGAAGAATTAATTTCTTGTTCAATTCAGAGAGAAAATACTCTCTGGTTTTTCTTTCAATTTCAGCTCTCTCTTTACATGGTATTAGAGCATATCTGATTCCTTACTGCTTTGTTGCTCTAGAGGTGCTAAAGAGATGGATGGGTGAGACAAGATTTGAAGTTGTCAGTCATTTCATGGAAGGGATGTCAGTTGTTTCTCAATTTTTCTCTAAGTTGTAATTCCCTGTTAAACTCTTTTGGCCTTACCTTCTTCTTTCTGATTCTTGCTTCCACATACATTTTTTTTTCTCTTTCTTCTAGAATTTTTTGCTCTAAAATTCTGCTCTGGAATTTTCTTCAATTCTGCTCTACATTTTACTGTTTTTGATTTTCTTGAAAGTCTTTTGTTTCTTGCAAAATGATTGATGCAAATCCTCGCAATACTTCAGAATCCTCTCCTCTCTCAGATGATTCTAATACAAATCCTTTAGATGATTCCTCTAGCCCATATTATCTTCATCCTAGTGATAACTCGGGTTCTCTCTAGGTCTCAGAAATCTTTGTAGGAGACAAATACATCGCTTGGAGTCGATCGATCACTATGGCTCAAACTGTCCACAACAAGGTAGCTTTAATTGATGGTTCGATTACTGCTCCTTCTGCTAATCAGCGTGTTCTTCATATTGTTTGGCTCTGTGCAAATAATTTGGTACTTTCTTGGCTCATGAATTCTATTTCTAAAGATATTAGAAATAGTTTGCTCTATGTAGCATCTGTTGTAGATCTTTGGAATGAGTTAAAAACAAGATATTTGAGAAGCGATGGCCCAAGGGTTTTTCATCTTGAAAAATATTTAAGTTCTATAACTCAAGGTTCTTCATCAATCACTAAATACTTCAGTGATTTCGAAACCTTATGGGATGAGTATGTTAGCTACAAGCCATTTCAAACTTGTATGTAGAAACCCGAACCAAGAAAATAAAAGGAAATAAATATAAAAGAGAGAAATAAAGGAAAACAAAAGGAAAAGGAGGAGGTTGGTTTGGCAGGGCCCAAACCGTCACTAGTTTTCTAGAGGGTGAGAAAATTGTCGCTAATTTTGGTCAACTGGGAGAGTCAGCTGCCAAACCAGCGTAGATTTTTTGAAGCTCAGGAAAACCGGCGACGTTTTTCTTGCTGGTCTGTTTACTTAAGGGCTAAGTTATGTTTTATTTCATAACTCTCTCTCTCTCTCTCTCTCTCTCTCTCTCTCTCTCTCTCTCTCTCTCTCTCTAAAATTAGGGTTTTGATTTTCTCGCACTCTCTAGCCTCGGGAACTCTCCAATAGTGCTCCTCGGTTCTCTCTCCATTCTCTCTGCTTGTAGGATCTCGTTGTTCGACTAGATAGAAAAGCTAGGGTTTCGGGTTTTCGTCCGTTTCGGGTCGTTTTCAGGAAAATAGGTAAGGGGATTATATTATGTTAGTTATTTTTAAGATGTGGACCGATTAAAATGCAGTATATGTTTATATGCAACTGATTATGGCTTTTATTTTCCAATACAACCATTCAAACTAAGGTTTTGAGCCTAGGGTTCAGTTAATAAATATTGTTTTCGAAACCAACCAATTAAATTTAAATATGAGATCACTGGATTGAAGTACTGGACTTTCTAAACGTTTTGATCGGTTGGAATTATTGATTTTAAATTATTATGGGTGTTTTATAAATGATCAAAGTAAGTAGGGTTGATTATCTCCATTTTCCTATATACGTGTATATTTTAATTAAATAAAATATGTGGAGATAATTAAACCCGTATTTTTATCTAAGCCGATATTTAGTATGATATGACGTGTTTTAGTTGATGAAATAATGATAATTATCAGAAGAAAATTTGTGTGGCATGAGAATGGTTTAAATGGCATATACGAACAAAAGTTTTTTACTAGTATTATACAATATGATATGATAGCTATATACCAAGATTGACACAATGGCCGAGGGACGAGATTGATATAACGGTCGGTGGTTGGGTTTTTATGGAATAACATGTTTTAATACGAAATGAGTTATAATACTATTTTTATTGTGTAAATTGTCATATATGATTCTAACCTATGGATATTCGATATGTGATATTATGAACACGGTAGTTGTCACGCCCCGAACCCGCAGATGGGTCCCAGGTGTGAATATAGTAACTTAACCTGTCTTTGTATCAATTCAAAACATACGCGATACAATACCAAATGAGGGTCCAACCCCGTAGGGTATACGGATGCCCTTAAAATATAAACATACACATCTATACTCATCAGATACGCAGCGGAATACGGTCTTTCTATACATGAGCAGTGCCAAACCAGAGTCTATACAAAACTAGGATATACATTCCCAACAACATACTCTAGGCGCCTACAAAAACCATCCCGACAACCCGAATACAAAAATTCGTACCTAACAGGCACTAGCAGTAGCTAACGACACCCTCGCTTCCAAATGCTAGGATGCTAAACACGGCTACCTGATGGACCTAAAAAACATTTGTACGTACATTCGGGGTGAGACACCTTTCAGTAAGGAAGAAAGCAGGTTATATCAGTGTGTGGCATACCAATGTTATTTTACATAAAACATAACACTATACAATACGATACAATTCCAAAACATTTCCATATAGTTCCATACAGTTCCAGTATTTTCACAAATGCATTCCAGTACATACGATATCAAAACATACGGTCAGTGTCGTTACACTAATATGCAACTATGCTATGAAACCTAAAGCTTCAAGCGATTACATTTCCAATACGATGTAGCTCACAACAATACGCAACTACTCCATGAATCCAAAGTTCCACAGCGATTACATTGCCAACACGCAACTATTCCATGAAACCTGAACTTCACAGTGATTACATTGCCAATACCGTGTAGCTCACACCCTTCGGTGACCAGCCGGGATACGTGGTGATATTTCAAACCCTCGGATATAGAGCCAGACACTCTCGCTCAAGGTTTTCACACCGGTACATGGCGCAGCGTACGGTAATTAGCCGCCACATAGTTGTTTCAGCGTACGATAATTAGCCGCCACTAGCCGATTTCACAAAACCTGGAATCATTTTGGAGCTCATACTCCTATACATATCAGCGTACAATAATAAGCCGCCATATAGCTGTTTTACAACATACCTAGAAAATTAAGGTACAACCATACATACCACACTTATTTGGTTTACAGCAAATCATATCGTTTTCCATTTCAAGTATACAATTTATGCAAATATGGATAACAATCATCTCGATAATACAGTTTAAACAAAACGAACGGTTTTCCAAACAAAGCAGAGATGATACACAAAATCCCCAACTTTTCCCAAAAATCATAACCCGAAAATCCTGTATTTTTACCTAATAGACTTCCCTAAATAAGTTGCTAAAACATACATACGATCGTAGTATAAAAGTTTACTGATCCTGATTTCGAAAATAAACTGATATAAACTGAATCCCTTTACCTTAACCCGAATTCCAACTACGAATTCTACGGTCCCCAAAACTACGAACCGAGACTCCGAAACCTACAAACCACAGTACAATACTTGCTTACAATCCGTACTACTATACATATTCCAAAATAGAAACGAAAACCGAGTCTTACCTCGATTTTAGCCCGAAACCCTGAAATCCCAAAACAAGATTTTAATCCACTATTCATGAAGAGAATCTCGCTCTAATCTACGTAGTAACGTAGGATTTACGAATTAGGCGACGAACAGCGAAGAAATCAAAAGAGAAAGAGAGAGAGAGCTTTGAGTTATAGAGAGAGGGAGATATTTTTAAGCAAACTTAGCTAGGAAGCAACCCTTTTGGATATTTATAGGCTCTTGACTTGGGTGGATTTGTCGACGAATTGGCGTCCTCGTCGACGAGTCTGCCATTACCTTCGTCAACGAAGCGATCGCCTCGTCGACGAGCCTGAGATCCCCGATTCCCCAAAATCTCTTGGCTTCTCCTCATCAACGAGCCTCTAAATTTCGTCTACGAGAACAAAAGGGACTTCATCGACGAACTTTGACTTCATCGACAAAGTCGCCCAAATTACCAGTTTACCTTTCTTTCAAATATCAAGTCCATATACCACGGTTCGGGTTCTTACAACCTCCCCTCCTTATAAAAATTTTGTCCTCAAAATTTGCATTCTCTCATTACAAACACATTCATACTACTACATACATACACACTCTGAGGTGAAACGGCGGCCATTTATACGCAGCCTCTCTACGTTACATCCATACTCTAAAGAAAACGGCAGCCATTTATATACAGCTCCGTCACGATACCTACATACATACTCTAGAGAAAACGGCGGCCATTTATACCCAGCCCCGTCATGATACATACATACATACTCTAGAGAAAACGACAACCATTTATACGCAACCCCATTACGATACATACATACATACATACATACATTCCCTCATTTATGGCGGAGGAATATCGTGGTTTCATACATACGTGGCCTCAGGAGCTTACAATACAACAAGACTCTCCCAGAGACTAATCACCCAATACTAATATGATAACAGAGTATTACATACATACATACATACTCATCCCACCTTGCTATCCAACTACTACTCAGAACAACTATGGATACTTCCAGCGTATTTCCATTTCTAGTTCCCAAGAAGCTTCCTCAACCTCGTGGTTTCGCCACAATACCTTCACTAATGATATATCTTTGGTACGAAGTTTCTGAACTTTACAGTCCATAACCTGAACAGGTATTTCCTCATACGCTAAAGCATCCTTAATTTCCAACTCATCATAACTGATAACATGTGATGGATCCAACACATACCTTCTTAACATGGATACGTGAAACACATCGTGGGTCTTCGAGAGTGCTGGGGGTAGTGCAACTCTGTAGGCTACTGGACCCACTCGCTTAATAACCTCGAATGGTCCAATGTACCTTGAGTTCAACTTGCCCTTCCTCCCGAATCTCATCACTCCCTTCATCAGAGCGATTCTAAGAAATACCTTACCCCCCCCCCCACCTTGAATTCCAACTCACGGCGGCGAACATCCGCATAACTCTTTTGCCGACTCCGAGCCGATCTAATCCTCTCCCAAATCAAACCCACCTTCTCAAACGCCTGCTGCACGAGTTCAAGTCCTAAAACCTGACGTTCACTTATCTCATCTCAATACAAAAGAGATCGACACGTCCGACCATACAGAGCCTCGAACGGTGCCATCCAAATACTAGCCTGGAAGCTATTGTTATAGGCAAACTCCACCAATGGCAGAAACTAAATCTAACTACCATCGAAGTCTAATACACAAGCTCGTAACATATCCTTTAGGATCTGTATCGTCCTCTCTGACTTTCCATCAGTCTGGGGGTGGAACGTTGTACTAAAAGTAAACTTCATCCCCAGTGCTTCTTGCAAGCTCTTCCAGAATCGAGAAGTAAACCTCAGATCTCGATCTGAAACAATGGACACCGGCACTTCGTGCATTCTCACTATCTCATGCACATACAGGTTTGCTAGCCTACTCAAGGGTAGCTAACCTTCGTCGGTACAAAGTAAGCATATTTCATCAACCTATTCATGATTACCCAAATAGCATTCTGCCCGTGAAGCGCTGGTGGTAATCCAATCACAAAGTCCATGGAAATGTGCTCCTTTTTCCACATCGGAATAGGCAAAGGCTGCAACAGCCCTGCCGGCCTCTGATGTTCAACTTTCACCTACTGACATGTCAGACACTGCTCCACAAACCGAGCAATATCCCTTTTTATACCACTCCATCAAAAGGACTCGCGCAAATCTCGATACATCTTTGTACTACCCGGATGTACCGTATACAAAGAACGATATGCTTCCTCTAGAATCGTCCTTCTGATCTCATCATCGTTTGGAACACACAACCTAGTCCCAAACCTCAACACACCTCTATCATAGATGTTAAAGTCCACAGCCAAACCCTGCTGCACTTTCTCCACAATCTCAGCTAACTTTGCATCATTAGCCTGCGCAAATTTAATACACTCAAACAAAGTCGGCTGGATCACCAAGCTAGCAATGAGAGCCTGGTGATCACCAAACACCAACTCCATGCCAAGGCTTTTTAGATCCCGTATGACATGATGTTGAGTTACAACTGCAGATACTGCTGCATGTTCTGACTTTCGACCCAACGCATCTACTACCATATTAGCCTTTCCCGGGTGATAATTGATCGTGCAATCGTAGTCCTTGATTAACTCTAGTCACCGCCTTTGCCTCATATTCAACTCCTTCTGTGTGAAAAAGTACCTGAGGCTTTTGTGGTCAGTGAAAATCTCACACTGAACACCGTACAGGTAATGTCGCTAGATCTTTGAGGCATAAACTACAGCAGCCAATTTCAGATCATGTGTAGGGTAATTCTTCTCATACTCCTTAAGTTGTCGAGAAGCATGAGCTACCACCTTACCCTGTTGCATAAGAACACATCTCAAACCCTTCAGGGACGCATCATTATAGATCAAAAAACCTCCATTCCCCGAAGAAATGGTCAATACTGAAGCAGTAACCAGCCGGTGCTTTAACTCGAGAAAGCACTGCTCGCAATCACTAGTCCAGTCAAACTTCACCCCCTTCTTAGTCAATCATGTCAGAGGTCTAGACAATTTAGAGAAACCCTCTACGAACCGACGATAGTAACTCGCCAGTCCCAAAAAACTCTGAACCTCCAGCACATTCTTCGGTCTCGCCCAATCAACCATAACTTCAATCTTGCTAGGATCAACTGAGATATTGCCCTTAGACACCACATAGCCTAAGAACGCGACCTGATTTAACCAGAACTCACACTTCTTCAGCTTAGCATACAACTTTCTCTCTCGTAGAACCTGTAGCACCAACCTCAGATGATTCTCATGCTTTTCTGAACTCCTCGAGTATACCAGAATGGCATTGATGAACACCACTACGAACTGATCCAGATACTCATGAAACACCATGTTCATCAGATCCATGAATACCGCCGACGCATTGGTCAAACCAAATAGCATAACCAAGAACTCATAGTGGTCGTATCTAGTTCGAAAAGCAGTCTTCGCTACATCCTCAGATCTAACCCTCACCTGATGATACCCTGACCGTAGCTCGATCTTTGAAAAAACTTGTGTTCCCTGCAATTGGTTAAAGAGATCATCTATATGAGGCAAAGGGTAACAGTTCTTCATCGTTATTTTGTTGATCTCACGGTAATCAATACACATCCGCATCGACCCGTCCTTCTTTTTCACAAACAAAATTAGAGCTCCCTAAGGCAAAACACTCGGTCAAATAAAACCCTAGTACAGTAGTTCCTATAACTGCTCCTTCAACTCTTAAAGTTTTACTAGAGCCATCCGGTACGGAGTATTAGAGATCGGTGATGTGTCAAGCAGCATCTCTATCGCAAACTCCACCTTACGATCCAGAGGTAAACCGGGTAAATCATCAGGAAACACATCCGAAAACTCACTGACCACTCGAATATCCTCGAGCCTCAACTCCTTCCACGACAGTTCCTTCATGCAAGCTAGGTACCCCTGACATCCGTCTATGGGTAGCCTCCTCACCTATAATGCTGATAGAATCTGTGGCGTCGTTGAATGCACACACGATCCTACGAACTCGTACTCGTGCTCTCCAGGAGGTTTGAACACTACTACCTTCCTACGACAATCAATCACTGCAAAACTAGAGAATAGCCAATCCATCCCCAGTATGACATCAAAACCATACATATCATATACTACAAGGTTCGCTGGTAGTAGTCTCCCTTGGATTTCCACTGGGCAGTTTTCTAACATCTTACTACATATCGTTACACTCCTAATTGGCGTAGCTACAGACAACATCTCATTCATTACACAGGTTTCAGCCCCACACAACTTCACAAAACTAGCAGATATGAACGAATGGGTTGTCCTCGAATCAAACAAAACAACAGCTCTATTTGAAAGCAATAACATGGTACCTATCACCATGATCCCAGCGTGTTTCACATCTACTGGAGTCAGTGAATATACCCTCACCGGAACCGTGGTTGCCTGGTAATTTCCCTGAGGCATCTGATTACTCCCACGGTTCTGGCTCTATGCAGGCGTATCTTTCCTCGGTGCCTGACAGCTCCATGACATGTGGCTCGACTTGCCACAGTTGTAACAGTTTTCGCAGAATGGCTGACATTCGCCATCATGCCTTTTACGGCACTTGGCGCACTGTGTAGAGGATGGATCCCCCTAATAACTCTGCTGCTCGGTGTTCTGCCAATAACTGGAACTGTAGCTCTTCTTCTTCTTCCAATGTCCCTACCAGGGACCAATCTGAGGACCAGAAGATACTGGTGGCCTCTTCCTCTGATCCCGCACTACCTCATCTCCCCGAAGGTCAGTCATGACTATGGTGGCTTTATCCACCAGGATAGAGAAGTCACGAATCTGCAGCATCCCTACAAGACAGCGGATGTCTTTCCTTAGACCCCTCTCAAACCTCTGAGCCTTCTCGTGCTCATTAGGAACCAAGTACGGCGCAAATCGAGACAACTCGATAAACCTGGCAGTATACCTCTACACCATCAAAGTTCCTTGCGTCAAGCCTGAGAACTTATCTACCTTTGCATCCCGAGTGGAGACTGGAAAGAATCTCTCAAAAAATACCTCTTTAAAGCGGTCAGCTCTCTACCTCTCAAGCAGACTCACCGTCGTCCACCATTGCCCTGCCTCTCTAGTTAGCTGGAAGGTAGCGTACAAGACCTTATGCTTTTCAGTGTAGTGGAGGACTTCCAAAATCCTCTTGGTCTTCTCGACCCAGTTCTCTACCACTATCGGATCAGGTCCTCCTGTAAATGTTGGAGGGTGCATGCGTGTGAACCTCTCAATGGTACACCCCGCATCAGTAAGAGAGCTCTCGCGTCTCCTAACACTCTGTCCAATCTCTCGGATCACCTGTCTCGCTAAACCACGAGACATAGAAGGAGACTCATCGCTTGCCATCTCCTCAGTGCCACTCTCCAAGTTATTATCCTTAGACTCCATTCTGAAAACAAAATAGGAATCGGTTAGCATTCCTATATCGTACGCGGTTAACATATTCATAGACCTAATCATGTCAACTATTACTCTCACAGGTCTAAGCCTGCCCCATCACACCGACACAAATCCATCAATGGTCTGCCCTTCCTTTACTGGAATCGTCATCCCAGGAAAAACATGGAATACCACCGACAAATCCCGATCTAGCAACAGAACAACCCTCGACCAACACTACGAATTTCCTACATCCTATACTCTAGTATGTACACATCAATACTCCTAGCCAAGTCTACAAGACTTAGTAACCTGGTTAGCTCTGATACTAAGCTGTCACGCCCCGAACTCGCATATAGGTTGTAACAACCCGAATAAAATAGTAGTTAAATAATAAAAGAAAAGGGATATGGGAACCGAAAACAAAAGGAGGCCGTCAACTTCTTCGACGAACGCTTTGCGTTCTTCGACGACATTGAACTTTGGAAGGACTAAAGGAAAAGGGGGTCAGCAGGGCTTCGTCGACGAACACAGGGTTTCATCGACGAAGGCTTTAAAGATTTCGTTGACGAACACAAGGTTTCATCGATGAAGGCTTTAAAGATTTCATCAACGAACACAGGGCTTCGTTGATGAGAAAATACCGAGAGTGGGTTCTGAGGCAGTCTAAATTTCGTCGACGAATACAGGGTCTTGTTGACGAAATTTGTGAAGGACTCGTCGACGAAGGTCGGCCTCGTCGACGAAATCCTCTGTTTTAAAAGTATAAAAAATCCAGGGAAAATATCATTTTTAAGAAGCCTCTCTCTCTCTCTCTCTCTCTCTCTCTCTCTCTCTCTACCACTCTCTCTCCTTTCTCTCTTCATTTTCGGCCCCACTGGTCGTCGAATCAACGATCTGAAGTCACCACAACGCTCTTGGCAGAGTTCTCTCCAAATCTGCTGGAGCGGATCGTGGGAGAAAGTTAGTTGGAAATCATCCCAAAGTTGAGGTAAGACTTTTTAAGTCATATTGGGTCTTGCGCTAGTTATAAGAAATGTTGTGCGCATGAAAATACTGAAGTTTAATACTAGGGGTTTTCAGTTTCAGAGTATTGGTCAGGGAACCCCTCAAGTGTTAAACTTGAATACTTTTGGGTGAAAACTTTCTACTCAATATTTAAGTTTTTAGCAGTTGAGGAAAATATTGTATGCATCGAAATACTGAACTTTAATTCTGAGATTTTTCATTTTCAGGGTGTTGAGTTAGGAACCCTGCAGGTGCAAGGCAATTTTATTATGGGCTTTCCAGGAATCAGGTAAGGGGATAAACTAAGTTAGTTTACGTTTTTGAGAAAATGCTTATATATATATATTTTATATTTGTAAAATACTGTGAAAATGATCGTATGCTGAATATGTGGAAAATCTATTGTGTGGCATTAGTAAAAATGTTGTGAAATACTGTTTTTCTGGGAATGTGGATGATATGGATTTTTATGAAGGAAAACCGGCATACGGGCCAAGATTTTTATGTGATTTGTCGACATACGGGCCGTGCTATGTGATTGTGACTTGCCGGCGTACGGGCCGTACTATGTGACTGTGATTGCCGACGTACGAGCCGTGCTATGAGATGTGATTTGCCAGCGTACGGCCGTGCTATGTGATTACTGTTTGCCAGCGTACAGTTTGTGCTATGTGTAGCTGGCGTACGGGCCGAACTATGATAAAATGTGAAATACCAGCGTACGGGCCGATGATTTTCATGATACATGTATATATGTGAAATGATATGATTGATGTGAAAATAAATGAAATGAGATATTTATGTATCACGGTTTCAGTATATGTATATGATATCAGAACCTGGTTTGCTTGGTTTAGGCTAGCACTTGCACGGTACCGTTGCTATGTGTCCATGATCCTCGTGATCATGATATCTGTATTAACGCCACTGTACGGAGTGGTGTGAGATTGGATGGTCGATGTGGTTATTTTTGAGAAGTGTGTTGTTATCGCCCTTGGTATACAGACCAGTCTGGGTAGACCCATCAGACCTACAGACTAAACTATTGACTTGGCAGTGGTTGGCTAACCATTGTCAGGTCCCGCCTTCGGGACACACAACCCAGTCATGTGGGGGTAATACATGACAACAGCCAGCTAACCTACTAGGATTGTTTTATGTTATTATTATTATGACATGAGTTGAGATATGTTATGAAAATGCAGTATGTTTTGCCATGTTGATTTATATATATATATGTTTTCCTAGATTTGATGAAACAGTACTAAATGTGTTATATATGATATATGTTGAAAACGAATTACTCATGTTGCCACACACTAGTATTAGTTTATTTCCCTTACTGAGAGGTGTCTCACCCCTAAATTTCATTAACTTTTCAGGAGCCTCGAATAGGAGAGTGGGAAAAGCCCCGCAGAATTAATGTTATTTATCTGCCCTCTGCGAAGGGTAAGTCTTGGTAGGGACAGTTAGATTTTTGAGGGAATTGTGCCTAGATTTATTTTTGGGATTTATATACTGAGAGTTAGCGGTTATAGTACCCTGGTATGTATTGGGCACATTATGATGAGATGTATATAATTTTATACTTTCTGCTACGTTGGCTTCTACTGTATGTTTTGTTATATCCCTGGTACCCACAGGTCCAGGTGGATGGTGACCTGCTGAATTGGATTGTGGGATATATAGTATTGATCTTATGACGTTGATAATAATAAAAATAAATAAATAAATAAATGTGTAGAAAATGAGCAGGTCGTGACAGCTTGGTATCAGAGCCTTGGTTGCTAGGTTCTGTAGACTTTAGAGTGCAGCATAAACAATACCAGAGTTTAGGAAATGATTTGAGGTTGTTCTACAATCTAGTGGTAGGACTTCCGTGGTAGTTTCTGTGGTTTTCCTGGGGTGACGATTTCAAGAAAACCATAGTAAGCAATTGTCAGGTTGTGTTCCTAGAATGTAGAACTGGAGATTAGAAATGAGTTAGGAATGTTGAGATAAGTGGTGAGGATAGGTGGGTAAACTATAAGGATAGAAGTTCTAAGTTGTGTTTGTTGTTTTAGGATGGATCCAGAGGGAGGAAATAGTGCCCATGCGAGTGGCAGTGATGGTGCAGGACCATCAGGTGCAGCTGGGACCGACTCTGATGCTGTATTACGTAGCGTGGTTCAGCAGGTTATGGCTAAGATCGCTAGGAGTTCAAGGGAGCAGAGTGGTCCATCTGCAAGTCATGAGTGCACCATAGAGAAGTTCACGAAGATGAATCCTCCAGCGTTCTCAAGCGGAGTTGATCATGTAGCTGCCGAGAACTGGATGCAGGAGATTGAGAAGATCTTGGCTGTACTACAGTGTACTGAGGAACAGAGGGTCCTCTTTGTCACCTATAGACTGACAAGGAGAGGCTGAGAGGTGGTGGACTGCGGTGAGACTATTGGAGCAGCAGAGGGTGACTCCGATAGCTATGACATGGGACCGGTTTAAAGATTTGTTCTTTGATAGATATTTTCCAGTTACGGTCAGGGAGACTAAGGTAGAGGAGTTCCTGAGTCTGAAGTAGGGACAGTTATCCGTCCAACAGTATGCAGCACGTTTTATCGAGCTCTCTCGTTTCGCCCCGTATATTGTTCCTGATGAGGTAAGGAAGGCGATACAGTTTGAGAGAGGTTTGAGATGGAGTATATTCAAGTAGGTGGTGGTGCTGCGGATCTAGGACTTTGCTGAGTTAGTCGATAGGGCGGCTTTGGCAGAGATTGGGGAGCGTCTTAATGTAGAGGAGCAGGGACAAAAGAAAAGATCTGCATTTGCCAGCTACCAGCAGGGTCATAGACCGAGCCAATGGAGGAGAGGTAATCATGGTAGAGGACGGAGATAGGAGAAGGGAGGACGTGAGGTGCAGACAGGGCAAGGTCCTCCAGTCTGTCAGACTTTTGGTAGGAGGCACTAGAGGGAGTGTCGAGCTGGTGGTATGGTGTGCTACCGCTGTGGTAGATCAGGGCACATGGTGCGAGACTGTCCTACCCCATTAGATACAGTTCCAAAGTGTTATCGTTGTGGTAAACTAGGCCATATGGTACGAGACTACCCTACACCACCAGATGCAGTTCCAGCTCCTAGACCATATCAGGGAGGTTACCAGGCACCACATGGGGGCCAGCAGAGGAATATGGCTCCAGCCAGGGTGTTCACTTTGACGCCGGGAGAGGCTGAGACGGCAGGTGACATGGTGACAGGTATGGTGATTATGCTTTCTTTTAGAGTTATTGCATTATTTGATTCAGGAGCTACACACTCGTTTGTGTCTTCAGGGTGTATTAAATTATGTGGGGCTGAAACACAGTCATTAGATGTTGAATTGTTGGTATCTACGCCGACTGGATCAGTAGTGAGATGTAGTAGGGTACTCCGCGACTGCCTAGTAGAGATTCAGGGAAAAATATTGTCTGCTGATTTGATAGTGTTAGACATGCACGGGTTTGACATTATATTTGGCATGGATTGGCTAGCGGCTAATTTTGCCAGCATAGATTGTCGTGCACGAGAGGTGATATTCAAATCTCTGGGGAAAGTGGAATTTAAGTTTATAGGGTCGTGAGTGCAATCCTCGCCTCAGCTAGTTTCAACTATTCAGGCTAGGAGACTACTACTGAGTGGGTGTCAGGGGTTTGTGGCTATTGTGAAAGAGATGTCAGAAAATGAGTCGAAACTTGCTAGCACGCCTATAGTAAGGGAATTTACAGATGTTTTCCCTGATGAGTTACTAGGCTTGCCACCCGATCGTGAGGTAGATTTCTCTATTGATCTACCTTCCGGTACGGCGCCGATTTCTAAAGTACCGTACCGAATGGCGCCAGCGGAGTTAGCAGAGTTGAAGAATCAGTTGCAGGATTCGCTTGATAAGGGCTTTATACGGCCTAGTGTATCTTCGTGGGGAGCTCATGTTCTATTTGTGAAGAAGAAGGACGGGACTATGAGGATGTGTATAGATTACAGGGAGATTAATAAAGTGACCATCAAGAACAAATATCCTCTACCCCGTATTGATGATTTGTTTGACCAGCTCCAGGGTACACGGCTGTATTCGAAGATTGACCTCAGATCCGGCTACCATCAGGTGAAGGTGAAAGCAGAAGACGTCTCGAAGATGGCCTTCAGGACTAGGTACGGGCATTACGAGTTTCTTATTATGCCGTTTGGTTTGATGAATGCTCCTGCGGTATTTATGGACTTGATGAACAGAGTCTTCCATTGATACCTAGACCAGTTTGTTGTTGTGTTTATTGATGATGTACTAGTCTATTCGAGGGGCTATAAGGAGCATGAGACGCATTTGAGGCAGGTTTTGCAGACATTTCGGGAGAAGAAGTTATACGCCAAATTCAGTAAATGTGAATTTTGGCTTGAGAAGGTCGTGTTCTTAGGGCATGTTATTTCTGGAGATGGTATTTCTATAGATCCCAGTAAAATTGAGGCGGTGGTGAACTGGGCTAGACCGAGGAATGTCCAGGAGATCTGAAGTTTCTTGGGGTTAGCAGGATATTACCGTCTTTTTGTTGAGGGGTTCTCAGCTTTGTTAGGACCTTTGACATGACTGACAAGGAAGAATGTTAGATTTGAGTGGGATGACAGCTGTGAGCGGAGTTTTCAGGAGCTAAAGCAGAGGTTAGTCACAGCGCCAGTGTTGGTCATCCCATCTGGGGGTGAAGGGTATGTCATTTACAGTGATGCGTCCTTGAAGGGACTTGGTTGTGTATTGATGCAGCATGGCAGGGTAGTGGCATATGTGTCCCGACAGTTGAAGGAATATGAAAAGAACTACCCTACCCATGATCTTGAGTTGGCTGCATTAGTACACGCATTAAAAATATGGAGGCATTATCTATACGGCGAGCAGTATGAGATCTTCTCCGACCACAAGAGCTTAAAGTATTTCTTCACACAGAAAGAATTGAATATGAGGCAAAGGAGGTGGTTAGAGTTGATTAAGGATTTTGATTGTACCATCAGTTATCACCCGGGGAAAGCAAACGTGGTAGCTGATGTGTTGAGTCAGAAATCCAGGGAGCCAGTGTTAACAGCTATGAGGATCCAACATCCGATCATAATGGATCTGAAGAGACTCAGCATAGAGTTGGTAGAAAGTGATCTCCCAGTGTGTATTGCCAGCCTTGTGGTACAGCCTACTCTGTAGGAGAGAATTAAAGCTGCCCAGAAGGAGGATCCAGAATTAGTAGAGATGATGGATAGAGTGCAGAGTGGTCAGGGGGAGGAGTTTAGTATTACAGACGATGGAGCTTTGCGATTCCGTTCTAGATTATGTGTTCCTGCAGATATCGAGATCAGGAAGACCATTCTAGAGGAGGCTTACGGATCCTTGTATACAGTTCATCTTGGTAGTACGAAGATGTACAGGGATCTGCGAGAATCGTACTGGTGGAGTGGCATGAAGAGAGAGATCGCTGAGTATGTAGCCCAATGTTTGACGTGCCAGCAGGTAAAGGCTGAGCACCAGAGGTCGGCAGGGCAGTTGCAGTCGTTATTTATCCCCGAATGGAAGTGGGATCATATATCCATGGACTTCGTGTCAGGACTGCCGACGGTGTTGCATGGCCAGAATGCCATCTGGGTAATTGTGGATCGATTGACGAAGACCGCCCACTTTACTCCTATCAAGATCAGCTACTCCCTCAGCCGTTTAGCGGAGATCTACATTCAGGAGATAGTTCATTCTCATGGAGTGCCAGTACCTATTGTGTCAGATCGAGACCCACGATTTACGTCACGATTTTGGAGAAGCTTGTAGGAGGCTTTGGGGTCTCAGTTATCGTTTAGCATGGCATTCCATCCGCAGTCAGATGGGCAGACTGAGAGGATGATACAAATACTTAAGGACATGCTTTGTGCCTGTGTATTGGACTTTGGGGGTAGCTAGACTCAATTTATGTCACTGGTAGAGTTTGCATATAATAATAGTTACCAGTCCAATATTGGCATGGCACCATTTGAGGCTCTATATGGTAAGAGATGTCGATCTCCTTTATTTTGGGATGAAGTAGGTAAGCGGCGATTTGTGGGGCCAGAGCTTATGCAGCAGGCATGTGATAAGGTCCGGCTTATCAGGGATAGGATCAGTGCAGCTCAGAGTTGATAGAAGAGTTATGCCAACCATTGCCGCAGGAATTTAGAGTTTGATATGGGCAATCATGTGTTTCTAAAGATAGCTCCGATGAAAAGGATTATGCGATTTGGGAAGAAGGGTAAACTTAGTCCTAAGTTTATCGGTCCATTTGAGATTCTTGATAAAGTGGGACCGGTAGCCTACAGGCTAGCTTTACCACCTATGTTGTCCAGGATCCACAACGTATTCCATGTTGTTATGTTAAGGAAGTACGTTCCAGATCTTTCTCATATTATCAGTTATGATGAGTTGGAACTTAGTGATTCACTGGGATATGAGGAAGTACTAGTACAGATTTTGGATAGGAAAGTACAGGAATTATGTAACAAGAAGATTCCTCAGGTAAAAGTTTTGTGGAGAAATCATGCAGTAGAAGAGGCTTCTTGGGAATCCGAGGAGCAAATGAAGCAGAGATATCCGCATTTATTTCAAGGGGTCTGAGTGGATACAAGTAAGTAGTTAAGTAGTCTCTTTTGCAGGTACATGTAATAGTTTAATTAGCATAATATTTTAGTTCTAGAGGAAGTTTTATTTTGTGCATGTAATCTTCCAGGACTTGGAATGTAACCACAGTATTCCTCCACCATAAGTGAGGGTAGGTAATAAATGAGTATACCATTTTCCTTATTAAGGGATAACGAGTAAGGTAAATGATAAATTTCGAGGATGAAATTTTTATAAGGAGGGGAGGATGTAACGACCCGAATAAAATGGTAGTTAAATAATAAAAGAAAAGGGATATGGGTACCGAAAACAGAAGGAGGTGACTTCATCGACGAAGGCTTTAAAGATTTCTTCGACGAACACAGGGCTTTGTCGACGAGAAAATACCAAGAGGGGGTTCTAAGGCAGCCTAAATTTCGTCGACAAATACAGGGTCTTGTCGACGAAATTTGTGAAGGACTCGTCAACGAAGGTCGGCCTCATCGACGAAATCCTCTGTTTTATAAGTATGAAAAATCCAGGGAAAATATCATTTTTAAGAAGCCTCTCTCTCTCTCTCTCTCTACGACTCTCTTTCCCTTCTCTCTTCGTTTTCGGCCCCACAGGTCGTCGGATCAATGATCTGAAGTCACCACGATGCTCCTGGCGGAGTTCTCTCCAAAACTGCTAGAGCGAATCGTGGGAGAAAGCTAGTTGGAAATCGTCTCAAAGTTGAGGTAAGACTTTTTAAGCCATATTAGGTCTTGCGCTAGTTATAAGAAATGTTGCGCTCATGAAAATACTGAAGTTTAATACTGGGGGTTTTCAGTTTCAGAGTATTGGTCAGGGAACCCCTCAGGTGTTAAACTTGAATGCTTTTGAGTGAAAACTTTCTACTCAATATTTGAGTTTTTGGCAGTTGAGGAAAATATTGTATGCATCGAAATGCTGAACTTTAATTCTGGGATTTTTCATTTTCAAGGTGTTGAGTTAGAAACCCTGCAGGTGCAGGGCAGTTTTATTAGGGGCTTTCCAGGAATCAGGTAAGGGGATAAACTAAGCTAGTTTACGTTTTTGAGAAAATGCTTATATATATATATATATATATATATATATTTTTATAATTTGATTTATGGAAAATGTATATGTTTATATATATTTATATATATATATATATATATGTTTTATATTTGCAAAATACTGTGAAAATGATCGTATGCTGAATATGTGGAAAATCTATTGTGTGGCATGAGTAAAAATGTTGTGAAATACTGTTTTTCTAGGAATGTGGATGATATGGATTTTTATTATGGAAAACTGGCGTACGGGCCAAGATTTTATGTGATTTGTCGGCGTACGAGCCGTGCTATGTGACTGTGACTTGCCGGCGTATGGGCCGTGCTATGTGACTGTGATTGCCGGCGTACGGGGCCGTGCTATGAGATGTGATTTGCCGGCGTACGGGCCGTTCTATATGATTACTGTTTGCCAACGTACGGGCTATGCTGTGTGTAGCTGGTGTACGGGCCGAACTATGATAAAATGTGAAATACCGGCGTACGGGCCGATGATTTTCATGATACATGTATATATGTGAAATGATATGATTGATGTGAAAATAAATGAAATGAGATATTTATGTATCACGGTTTCAGTATATGTATATGATATCAGAACCTGGTTGGCTTGGTTTAGGCTAGCACTTGCACGGTACCGTTGCTATGTGTCCATGATCCTCGTGATCATGATATCTGTGTTAATGCTGCTGTACGGAGTGGTGTGAGATTGGATGGTTGATGTGGTTATTCGAGAAGTGTGCTGTTATCGCCCCTGGTGTACAGACCAGTCTGGGTAGACCCATTGGACCTACAGACTAGACTATTGACTTGGCAGTAGTCGGCCAACCATTGTCAAGTCCCGCCTTCGGGCCACACAACCCAATCATGTGGGGGTAATACATGACAACAGCCAGCTAACCTACCAAGATTGTTTTATGTTATTATTATTATGACATGAGTTGAGATATGTTATGAAAATGCAGTATGTTTTGCCATGTTGATTTATATATATATATATATATATATATATATATATATATATATATATGTTTTTCCAGATTTGATGAAATAGTACTAAATGTGTTATATATGATATATGTTGAAAACGAATTACTCATGTTGCCACACACTAGTATTAGTTTATTGTCTCACCCCTAAATTTCATTAACTTTTCAGGAGCCCCAGATAGGAGAGTGAGAAAAGCCCCATAGAATTAGTGTTGTTTATCTGCCCTCTGCGAAAGGTAAGTCTTGGTAGGGACAATTAGATTTTTGAGGGAATTGTCCCTAGATTTATTTTTGGGATGTATATATTGAGAGTTAGTGGTTATAGTACTCTGGTATGTATTGGGCACATTATGATGAGATATATATAATTTTATACTTTCTACTGCGTAGGCTTCTGCTGTATGTTTTGTTATATCCCTGGTACCCATGGATCCAGGTGGATGGTGACCTGCTGAGCTGGATTGTGGGATATATAGTATTGATCTTATGACGTTAATAATAATAAAAAAATAAAAAATAAATGTGTAGAAAATGAGCAGGTCGTGACATAGGTCCCAGGTATGAATATAGTAACTTAATCTTTCTCTGTATCAATTCATAACATACATGATACAATACCAAATAAGGGTCCAACCCCGTGGGGTATGCGGATGCCCTTAAAAAAGAAACATACACATCTATACTTATTAGATACGCAGCGAAATACGGTCTTTCTATATATGAACAATACCATACTAGAGTCTATGCAAAACTAGGATATACATTCCCATAATTACAACATACTCTGGGCGCCTACAAAAACCATCTCAACAACTCGGATACAAAAACTCATACCTAACAGGCACTAGTAGTAGCTAACGACACCCGCTTCCGAATGCTAGGATGCTAAACACGGCTACCTAATGGACCTGAAAAACATTTGTACGTACATTCGGGGTAAGACACCTCTTAGTAAGGAAGAAAGTAGGTTATATCAGTGTGTGGCATACTAGTGTTATTTTACATAAAACATAATACTATACAATACGATACATTTCCAAAACATTTCCATACAGTTCCAGCATTTTCACAAATGCATTCCAGTACATACGATACCAAAACATACAGTAAGTGTCGTCACACTAATACGCAACTATGCTATGAAACCCGAAGCTTCAAGCGATTACATTGCGAATACAATGTAGCTCACAACATTACGCAACTACTCCATGAATCCAAAGTTCCACAGCGATTACATTGTCAACACGCAACTACTCCATGAAACCCAAACTTCACAGTGATTACATTGCCAATATCGTGTAGCTCACACCCCTTGGTGTCTAGGTGGGATACGTGGTGATATTTCACACCCTTGGATATAGAGCCAAACACTCTCGTCCATGGTTTTCACACCGGTACATGGCGCAGCGTACGGCAATTAGCCGTCACATAGCTGTTTCAGCGTACGGTAATTGGCCACCACTAGCCGATTTCACAAAACGTGGAATCATTTTGGAGCTCATACTCCTATACATATCAACGTACGGTAATAAGCCATCACATAACTGTTTTACAACATACCTAGAACAATTATTTGCAACCATACATACCACACTTATTTGGTTTACGGCAAATCATATCATTTTCCATTTCAAGTATACAGTTTATGCAAATATGGATAATGGTCATCTCGATAATACAGTTTAAACAAAACGAACGGTTTTCCAAACAAAGTAGAGATGATACACGAAATTCCCCAACTTTTCCCAAAAACCGTAACCCAAAAATCCGTATTTTTATCCGATAGACTTACCCAAATAAGTTACCAAAACATACATACGATTGTAGCCTACAAGCTTACCAATCCTGATTTTGAAAATAAACTGATATAAACTGAATCCATTTACCTTAACCCAAATTCTAACTATGAACTCTACGGTCCCCAAAACTACGAACCGAGATTCCGAAACCTACAAACCACAGTACAATACATGCTTACAATCTGTACTACTATACATATTCCGAAACAGAAACGAAAAACTGAGCCTTACCTCGATTTTAGCCCGAAACCCAAAAATCCCAAAATGAGATTTCAATCCACTATTCATGAAGAGAATCTCGCTCTAATCTACGTAGTAACGTCAGATTTACGAATTAGGTGACGAACAGTGAAGAAATCAAAAGAGAGAGAGAGAGAGAGAGAGAGAGAGAGAGAGAGAGAGAGAGAGAGAGATTTGAGTTCTAGAAAGAGAGGGAGAGATTTTTAAGCAAACTTAGCTAAGAAGCAACCCTTTTAGATATTTATAGGCTCTTGAATCGGGTGGATTCATCAATGAATTGGCGTCCTCGTCGACGAGTTCGCCATTACCTTCGTTGACGAAGCAGTGGCCTCGTTGACGATCCTGAGATCCCCGATTTCCCAAAATCTCTCGGCTTCTCCTCATCGATGAGCCTCTGAATTTCATCGACGAGAATAGAAGGAACTCCGTCGACGAAGCTCGCCCAAATTACCACTTTACCCTTCTTTCAAATATCAAGTCCGTATACCACGGTTCGGGTTCTTACAGTATCATAGCTATATATGGGCAATGAGTGCAATCACACAGGCATGGAAGTGTGATAAGTTGATTGGAGACTTGTGCCACAATACTACTCCGAGATGTTTTCTGGGGGGCCCATCTGTGGTATACCGGGTGACCATAGGTAGGCATAATCGTACTTAATATGTTAGTTTTGACTCTGTTGCGAAACCGCCGGTTGCGAGTTGAGTCTAGCCTTCAGACCACATAACCTGTCATGGGGGGAAGCATGTTGTATGAATATATGATAGCATGACGATGCTACTTCAGCAGTCCAGGTTGTATCTTTTATGCATATATGGGCAAATTTACTATAAATGGGGTATATTGAGCCGACAGTTTATTATTTGGAAATTATGTATTTTCTGATATACAGTGTAGTACAGTTTTTAAAATGCCATTTTCATATACATTTAAATGATGGAATTTTATATTCACACGGGAACTCATACGAGCCGCACACTGATAATAATATAGTCTATTTTACTAAGAAGTGTCTCACCCCATTATACAAATCATTTTCAAGACCTTCAGGGAATCATGCCTAACTTATCTCGGGGCTGGGATTAGACGTTTTGGAGAAGTAATCAAAACTGGTGAGATACCATATATCATATTTTGTTATTTTGGGATTGTAATATGTAGACAGATGGTGTTTATGTATGTATGTATTTGGGAATAGTTAGAATTCTGGTAAAGTGTTTGGATGTTTTTAGAAATCTTCCGCTGTTTGGTTTTAATTTCAGTAATGGCAGGTGCACCCTAGATTCCCTGTTTAGGGCGGATTGCAATTATATATGTATATGGTATTAGAGATTATTTATGATTATATCAGGTAATAAATATTCGAGTCGTTACTTACTAGCACTCCAGGACCATGTGGCGGGTTGGGGCGCTACAGGTGGTATCAGAGCCTAGGTTGCTAGGTTCTGCTAACTAGGTCGGATGATTTTACCAAAGTATAGGTTTAAATAGGATGAGGATAAGAATGGGTAGAATAAGAATTTTAAGTTTTTCTTTGTAAACCTGGAGGCAGAAATTCCTTGACGGACTTTTGTGTTTTTCTAGATCATTCGACGCGTTCAGAAAACCACGACAATCCATTAATGGTTTGTTTCTGAGCGGAGCGGCAAGAACTTGAAAACTAGAACGGGAATATGAAATTGACAGAGTATGTCGTAAATTAGGGGAGAAGATATAGGCCGATATTGGGGTCTATTTAAAGTGAATATTTTAATGTTATAAATGCACCAAACATGTTAGGATATGATAATTCTAAATTCGTTTTGGTTCTATCTTTAGGATGGATCCCAGGGATAGTAACGTTGTCGCCGGAGAAAGTAGTAGTAAGGGGGCTGCCCATGAGGGTGGCAGTGATACTACAATGGCACTTCAGGACTTTGTCTAGTAGTTTATAGCCGAGGTTATGCAGAGTTCTCAGGGGCAGGATCATCCAACTGCTGAGCTGAGAGATTTTATTAAGAAGTTCACTCACCTAAAGCCTCCTACCTTCGCGGGAAGTACCAACCCGATTCTTGCAGAGAATATGATTTGGGAAATCGAGAAGATCTTGGTTGTGCTACGATGCACAGATGAGTAGAAGATGCTCTACGCCACATTTAAACTGGCTGGAGAGACCAAGAGATGGTGGGAAGCAGTTAAGCTGCTTGAGGAGCAGAGATTGGTACCGGTGGTGATGACATGGAGCCGCCTCAGAGAGGTGTTCTTTGATCGGTATTTTCCAGCCTTTGTTAGGAAAGCAAAGGCATAGACGTGGAGCCGCTTCAGAGAGGTGTTCTTTGATCGGTATTTTCCAGCCTTTGTTAGGAAAGCAAAGGCATAGGAATTCCTGAACCTGACTCAGGGACAGCTGATTGTTCAATAGTAATTTTCCCGATTTATGGAGCTATCACGGTTTGCTCCTTACATAGTACCAGACGAGTCCGCGAAGGCTTGGAAGTTTGAGAGGGATTTGAAGCAGGAGATTATAGAGCAAGTGGTTGTGTTTCAGGTACAGGATTTTGCTACACTAGTGGATAAGGCCACTATGGCAAAGGCAAGCTTACAAGGGGATGTAGAGGCTTAAAACTAGAAAAAGAAGTCGATGCTTTCTAGTTCTCATACAGGTGCGAGGCAGGGTCCTTGGAGGAGGTATGATCATGGCAGAGGTCAGCGACAAGATACAGGTGCTAGGGCATTTCAGGGTACCTCATCCTACCCTGTTTTCCTTAAGTGTGGCAAGTGGCATTTGGGAGAGTGTAGGGGCAGACCAGGTGACTTTTACCAGTGTGGTAAGCCCGGGCATATGGCACAAGATTGCCACATGACATTGAACATCCCACCTCCACAGCTGCAGTATCAAAAAGGTAACTAGGCACCGTGTGGAAACTACCAGAGGGGTACGACCCAAGCGTAGGTGTATTTCTTGACTCCTAGCGACACTGAGAATGCAGAAGATGTGGTGACGGGTAACATTTATGTGCTTTCAAATAGTGTTGTAGTGTTATTTGACTCAGGTGCAACACATTCTTTTATTTCTTAAGGATTCATTAAATTTTGCCAGGTAAAAACACAATCGTTAGATACTGAGTTAGAAGTGGTCACACCAACAGGGTCAATGGTGGTGTGTAGTAGAGTGATCTGAGACTACCCAGTGGAGATTCAGGAGAGAATGATGCCTGCTAACTTGATTGTATTTGACACGCACGGTTTTGATATTATTCTGGGAATGAATTGGTTAGCAGCTATCTATGCTAGTATTGACTGCCACAGGAAGGAGGTAGTGTTCAAATCTCCTGGGGAGTAGGAATTTATATTTTTTAGGTCATGTGTGCGTTCTGCACCACGGATCCTTTCAGCCATTCAGGCAAGGAGGCTACTCCTAGAGGGATGTCAGGGGTACTTAGCATTTATAAAAGAAGCACTGAGGGAGGAACTTAAATTAGAGAAAATCCTCGTGGTAAGGGATTCTTAGATGTTTTCTTAGAGGACCTACCGGGATTGCCTCCCGATTGCGAGGTGGAGTTTGCTGTTGAGTTGCTTCCAGGGACAACGTCTATTTCTAAGGCTCCATACAGAATGGCTCCAACAGAATTAAAGGAGTTAAAGGAGCAGCTGCAGGAACTTCTTGATAAGGGATTTATCAAACCGAGTGTATCACCCTGGAGAGCACCGATGTTGTTTGTAAAGAAGAAGGATGGGTCGATGAGGATGTGCATAGACTATAGAGAGATTAATAAAGTGACAGTAAATAATAAGTATCCATTACCCCAAATTGATGATCTATTTGACCAGTTATAGGGCACACAGGTCTTCTCTAAGATCGATCTGCGATATAGGTATCACCAGGTGGGTGTGATGTACCAAAGATGGCTTTTCATTCTAGGTATGGCCACTATGAATTTCTAGTTATGCCTTTTGGATTGACCAATGCTCCTGCGTTATTCATGGACCTAATGAATAGGGTATTCCACGAGTACCTAGATCAGTTTGTGATGGTATTCATCGATGACATATTGGTTTATTCGAGGAGTTCTAAGGAGCATGCAATTCATTTGAGGTTGGTATTCCAGGTACTTTGAGGAAATAAATTGTTTGCAAAGTTCAATAAATGCAAATTCTGGTTAAAGCAAGTGGCATTTCTAGGATATGTGGTGTCCAGGGAAGGTGTTTTAGTGGAACCGAATAAGATAGAAGCAGCAATTGATTGGGCGAGACCAAAAAACGTGCATGAGAATAGAAGTTTCTTGGGTCTAGCAGGATATTACCGCCGATTTGTAGCTTGATTTTCTAAACTATCAAGTCCACTAACACGGCTCACGAGGAAGAACATAAAGTTTGATTGGACTGGTGAGTGCGAGCAGAGTTTTCAAGAACTAAAGCAACGACTAGTTTTTGCCCCAACGTTAACTATTCCATCAGGAGATGATGGATACATGATCTATAGTAACGCATCTAAGAAAGGACTCGAGTGTGTCTTAATGTAGTAGGGAAAGGTTATTGCGTACGCTTCTCGCCAACCCAAGGAGTACAAGAAGAACTATCCGACGCATGACATGGAATTGGCAGTAGTAGTCTATGCAATAAAAATTTGGAGGCACTGCCTATACGGTGAAAGGTGCGAGATCTTTACCAACCACAGAAGTCTTAAGTACTTTTTCACTCAGAAGGAGTTGAACACAAGGTAGCGAAGATGGCTTGAGTTGATAAAGGACTATGACTGTACCATTAGTTACGGCCCAGGAAAAGCTAATGTTGTAACTGATGCTTTGAGTCAAAAGTTAGTGGCTACGTCAGTCTCAGCAGTTGGAGTTCAGCATCGGATCATGATGAACCTAGAAAGGTTGGGTGTGAAATTGGTGGGAGGAAATCACCAAGCGTTCATTGCTAGCCTAGTAGTATGACTGACCTTATGGGAAAGGATTAAAAAATAGCTCAGACGAAAGATGCAGAGCTGGTAGAAATTGTGGACTGGATTCAGGATGGGTTGAAGGCAAACTTTATTATTTCAGATAGCCGGGTGTTGAGATTTCACACCAGGATATGTGTATCGAATGATGCTGAGATTAAACGAACCATCCTGGAAAAAGCACATCGCTGTCTATATACAGTGCATCCAGGGAGCACAGAGATATACAAAGATCTGCGAGAATCTTTCTGGTGGTCTAACAATGAAAAGAGAGATCGCCCGTTTTGTTGAGCAGTGTCTAACGTGTCAGCTGGTGAAGGCTGAGCACCAGAGGCCGGCAGGACCGTCGCAACCACTTCTCATTCCAAAGTGAAAATGGGAGCACATTGCCATGGACTTTGTTATGGGATTGTCATTGACACTTCATGGATAGAATGCTATTTGGGTAGTTATTGACAGACTGACAAAGACTACCCATTCAATTCTGGTTAAAGTCAGTTATTCTATGAATAGGCTAGTAGAGTTCTATGTATAGGAGATAGTCAGATTGCATGGGGTGCAAATGTCTATAGTTTCAGATAGGGACCCATGGTTTTCTTCCCGATTTTGGAAGAGTCTACAAGAAGCTTTGGGAAGTCAACTCACTTTCAGTACGACTTTTCACCTGCAGACTGATGGTCAGTCAGAGAGGACTATTCAGTTTTTAGAGGATATGTTGCGGGTGTGTGTACTGGATTTTGGGGGTAGTTGGATTAAATATCTGTCATTAGTTGAGTTTGCATACAATAATAGTTATCAGGCTAGTATCGGTATAGCACCATATGAGGCACTGTATGGTCAAAGGTGCCGATCTCCATTGTATTAGGATGAGGTCGGTGAACGACAAATTTTGGGGCCAAAGCTTATTTAGTAAACTTCTAAGAAGGTTCAGTTTATCAGGGAAAGAATAAAGACAGCACAAAATCAGTAAAAGAGCTATGCGGATACATGCCAGCAAAAGTTGGAGTTCAAGTTATATGATGCCATGCTTTTAAGGATTGCTCCGATGAAAGGAGTAATGAGATTTGGGAAAAAAAGGAAGCTAAGCCATAGATACATCAGGCCATTCGAAATTCTAGAGAGAGTTGGTCCAGTGGCATACAGAATAGCATTACCCCCAGCACTGTCTAGGATTCACGACATGTTCCATGGGTCCATGTTAAGGAAGTACATTTTGGATCCTTTGCATGTGATTAGTTACGAGTCTTTGGAACTCGGGGATACGTTGGCATATGAGGAGATTCCGATTCAGATTCTAGACTATAAGGAACAGAAGTTACGTACTAAGAAAATTCTTCTTGTAAAGGTACTTTGGCGTAATCATGCAGTGGAGAAAGCATCATGAGAATTAGAGACAGAAATAGGTCAGAAGTATCCACAGCTATTCGAAGAGACTCAACATTAAACAGGTAAGTAGAACGGTAGGTATTAGTGTTGTATATAGGTTTCTTAGAGTAGGTTGTTTAATTTTATCAGTTGTTTAATGTTTTTTTCATGGTGGGTCTTTGGGAGAATTTTGTATGGATATTGTAATCTCTTGAGACAGGATATGTAACCACGGTATTCCTCCGCCATAAGTGGGGTTAGTTAATAAATTTGGGACATAGTTGCTATGTGTGTGGCCACCGACTCTTCCTAAAGTTGGATCAGGAGATCAGTAATCATTCTGAGGATGTGATGGAAATCAGTTAGCAAATTTCAAGGATGAAATTTTTATAACGGGGGAAGATTGTAGAAACTTGAATTGAGAAAATAAAAGGAAATGAATATAAAAGAGAGAAATAAAGGAAAACAAAAGGAAAAAAGGAGTTTGGTTTGGCAGGGACCAAACCATCGCTAGTTTTCTAGAGGGTGAGAAAACCATTGCTGGTTTCGGTCAACTGGGAGAGTCAGCTGCCAAACCGATGCAGATTTTCTAAAGCTCAGGAAAACCGGTGGTTTTCCTGCGGGTCTATTTACTTAAGGGCTAAGTTATGTTATTCTATTTCATAAATCTCTCTCTCTCTCTCTCTCTCTCTCTCTCTCTCTCTCTCTCTCTCTCTCTCTCTCTCTCTCTCTCTCTCTCTCTCTCTTCCTCTCTCTCTAAAATTAGGGTTTTGATTTTCTCTCACTCTCTAGCCTTGGGAACTCTCCACTAGTTGTATCGACCTAGAGAAATTATAATATTTAAATAATAAAAAAGGGGGCACAGTAGGTCTTCGTCGACGACGCAACGTATTGGGCTCGTCGACGAGGGTGCTCTTCGTCGATGAGAAAATGCCGAGAGGAGGTTTTTGGTGATTCCAAATTTTGTCGATGAGGCAAGAGTTCGTTGATGAGTTGTCTTCATGACCTCGTCAATAAGGTGACGTGACTCGTCAACGAAAGCCAATGTATGAATAGGTCAAATCTTCTTTTTTGGCTGAAAATTCACACATAACTTTCACTCTCTCTCTCTCTCTCCTCTTTGGTTTCCCAACCTTCTCTCTTAATTTCTGGGTCCATTCCTTTTCAGATCGATGATCCGAAGCCACCACGACACTCCTGGGGAAGTTCTCTGCATATCTTCTAAAGCGGATTGTCGATGGGTCGAGTTGGAAATTCATCCCAAATTCAAGGTAAGGCTTTCTACTCAGTATTTAACTTCTTGACAGTTGTAGAAAGCATAATACGCGTAGAAATACTGAAGTTTAATTCTGGGAAATGTTGTTTTCAGGGTGTTGAACGGGGAATCCTATGGGTGCAGGATTGTTTATCTTAGGGGCTTTTCAAGAATCAGGTAAGGGGATAAACTAAGCTGGATGTTTTATGAATAATAAGTATAATTTTATAGCATTTGATTTCAGGGAAATATATATATATACAATTATGCATTATGTTGGAAAATACTGCTGAAACTGATGAGATATTCTGAATATATGAAATACCCATTTTGTGTGGCATAAGTAGAATTTATGATAAAATACTGTTTTCTAGGAATATGATAATGATATGAATTTTTATAATAAAAAACGGCGTACGGATTGAGAATTTTACATGTATTGCCGGCGTACGGGCCATGCTACGGATATGTTTTGCTGGCGTATGGGCTGAGTATGGATATAATTTTTCGGTGTACGGGCCAAGCTATGGATATGATTTGCTGGCGTACAGGCAGAACTATGGATATGATTTGTCGGCGTACGGGTCGAGCTATGGTAAAATATGAAATGTCGGCATACGAGCTGATGATTTTCATGAAGTATGTATATATATATATATATATATATGTAAAATGATGTGATGATATTGATTTGGAAATTAATAGTATGAAATATTCATGTATCACAATTTGATTATATGCTATATGTTATTAGAACCTGGTTGGTTTGGTTTAGGCTAGCACTTGCACGGTACCGCTGCTATGTGTTCATGATCATCATGATATTGTGTTAACGTTGTTGTATGAAGTAGCGTGAGGATGGATAGTTGATGTGGTTTTAATAAGTGTGAGCGCCCCTGGTGTACGGACCAGGTCTGACAGACCCATCGGACTTACAAACTGTACTTTTGACTTGGCAGTGGTCGACCAATCATTGTCAGGTCCCGCCTTCGGGCAACACAACCCAGTCATGTGGGGGTAATACATGACAACAGTCAGCTAACCTACTAGGGTTGTTTTCTTATTATTAATATATGAGATGGATTATGCTTAAACAAATCCTGTATGTTCTGCTATGTTATGATTATACATGTTTTTCCTAGAAATGATACATACAGTTTTACTGGTTATGTATATGTATATGATTATATGTATAACACATAAATGCTCTTGTTGCCACACACTAGTATTAGTTTATTTCCCTTACTGAGAGGTGTCTCACTCCGAATTACATGAAATTTTCAAGAGCCCCTAATAAGAGAGCGGATAAAGCTCCGCTGGGATAGATTCAGCTGACCTGCCCTTTTTGAAGGATAAGTATTTTGTTAGGGCCAAATGGTTTTGGTGAGAAGTGGCTCTAGGACTCTTTTGGGTGGTTTATATATGTAAATACAGTGGATATAGTAACTCTGGTATTGTGATGGATGGTATTGTATACGGAGCTATGAGTTACTTATGATTTTATGTTTCCTACTGTTTAAGCTTCCGCATTGTGTTTCTAATATATCCTTGGTACCCACGACTTCAGGTTGATTATGATATGCTGGAATTGTTATAATGGGTTTTATTATAAAATGAAATATATATATATATATATATATATATATATATATATATATATATATAAGTGGAAGTTAAGCAGGTCGTTACACTAGTACTCCTCGGTTCTCTCTCCATTCTCTCGACCCATAAGATCTCGTTGTTCGGCCGATTCGGAAAGCTAGGGTTTTGGGTTTTCATTTGTTTCGAGTCGTTTTCGGGAAAACGAGTAAGGGGATTATATTATGTCGGTTATTTTTTAGATGTGGATCGATTAAAATACAGTATATGTTTATGTGCAACTGATTATGGCTTTTATTTTCCAATCCAACCGTTCAAACTGAGGTTTTCGAGCCTATGGTTCGGTTAATAAGTATTATTTTTGAAACCAATCGATTAAAATTAAATATGAAATTACTGGATTGAAGTACTAAATTTTATGAACGTTTTGACTAGTTGGAATTATTGATTTCAAATTATTATGGGTGTTTTATAAATGATCAAAGTAAGTAGGGTTGATTATCTCTGTTTTCTTATATACGTGTATATTTTAATTAAATAAAATCTATGGAGATAATTAAACCCATATTTTTATCTAAGCCGATATTTAGTATGATATGACGTGTTTCAGTTAATGAAATAATGATGATTGTCAGATGAAAATTTGTGTGGCATAAGAATCGTTCAAATGGCATATATGAACAAAAGTTTTTCACTTGTATTATACAATATGATATGACGGCTATATACCAAGATTGATTCAATGGTCGAGGGCCGAGATTGATAGAACGGCCGGGGGCCGGGAGTGATATAATAGCTGGAGGCCGGGTTTTACATAACGGCCAAGGGCCGAGATTGATATAACAGTCGAGGACCGAGTTCTTATGGAATAACATGTTTGAATACAAAATGAGTTATAATATAGTTTTTATTGTGTAAATTGTCATATATGATTCTAGAACCCTGTGGATATGCAATATGTGATATTGTGAGCACAGTACCATAGCTATATGTGGGCAGTGAGTGCAATCACATGGGCATGGAAGTGTGATAAGTTGATTGGATACTTGGGCCACAATACTACTTCGAGGTGTTTGACGGGGGGGCCCATCCGTGGAATACCAGGTGACCATAGGTAGGCACAATCGTACTTACTATGTTTGTTTTGACTCAACTGCAGAACCGCTGGCTATGAGTTGAGTCCAGCCTTTGGGCCGCACAACTCGTCATGGGAGGAAGCATGTCGTATGAGTATGTGACAGTGTGACGATGCTACTTCAGCAGTCCAGGTTGTGTTTTTTATGCATATATGGGAAAATTTACTATAAATTGGCTATATTGAGTCGACAATTTATTATTCAGAAATTATGTATTTTCTTATATACAATGTAGTACAGTTTTTAAATTTTCATTTTCATATAAAGTTAAATGATGGAATTTTATATTCAAATGGGAACTCATGCTAGCCACACACTGATAATAATATAGTACGTCTTACTGAGAAGTGTCTCACCCCATTATACAAATCGTTTTCAGGACCTTCAGGGAATCGTGCCTAACTTACCTCAGGGCTGGGATTAGACTTTTTGGAGTAGTAATCAGAACAGGTGAGACACCAGATATCATATTTTGTTATTTTTGGATTGTAATATGTAGACAAATGGTGTTATGTATGTATGTATGTATGTATTTGAGAATAGTTGGAACTCTAGTAAAGTGTTTGGATGTTTTTAGAAATCTTATGTTATTTGGTTTTAATTTCAGTAATGGTAGGTGTTGTAACGACCCGGACCCGCCACGTGGGTCCAAGGTGCTACTTTACTGACGTCTGTGTACCTGATACCTTATTCATCATATATATAAAACACATATGCGCAGCAAAAATAAAATACAAAATCCTCAAATTACATTACCAGAGTTCTAACTATCTTTATACACAAATATCTCCATTTTCACATAATTACATCTCATAAAACTATACAAAAATAAAATATCTATCCATACACACCACCTACATAAATTTAAACCACTAGTTCGGCTCCTCTAGCCTGCTAGACTCGATCCCTAGGTTTTTCTGAAAAGATAGTTTATAAAATAGGGGTGAGGCACAGTTCAGTAAGAGAAAGACTAAGTTAATGTCAGTGTGTGGCTAGCATGCATTTAGTGTACAGAAAATAACTAGTTCACTAAATAGATAAACATATTTATGAAATCATTTTTATTTTACACTCACACACAATTATCTTATTAATTATTAGTATTCACATAAATTAATTTATATGCATATAAGACAATTCCCTGGGACTAATCCCCATGTATAAACTCCCGTGGTCAGGGTTATGCAATCCAAAGGCTGGACTAATGTCTTGGGGGTGGAATAGTCATCTGTACTTTCTGCTAACATACTTTGCATGTATATGCAACTCCAACTGCTGGTCCGATTGCCCTTACTCAAGAGGGTACATTCACCTTACATAGGCAAATCGAATAAGGTCACCCTACACCTCTTAGCACAGGTGTGGGCGCACATGGCCACATAACAAATCCCTAACAAGGGTATCGTGCCTACAACTCACTGGTTCTCAGAGTTCTTAGAGCATATCATGCAATTTAGATAATAGAAATCACCATAACATTAATTTACATATATTTCCTATTATTCCAAAAACCTGGCCCCCGGCCACAAAATACAACCCGGCGTATAGCCGTCAATTAAAACTTGGCCCTCGGCCGTAAAATAATAATCATGGCCCTTGGCTAATCAAAAAAACCCGACCACTGGCCGTTATTTCAAATTCTTGCATTTCATAAACAATTCTAGTATTTTTGCCATCATTTCTCAAATAATTCAGTATTTTATAATTTCCAACTCATTCAGATGATTTGTCACACAAATTCACATTAAACACACTTACAAATCAAGTTATATATATAAACATAACAATTAAATTGATCAGATTTCATAAAATTACTGACTTAACTTAATCCCCTTACCTGATTTCCTGAAACTACGCCAGCAGGGACCCCAAAATAATGTCTATGGCGCTCACCCAAACCTTTATTCAGTAATCCTAATTTAATCAAATCGACCATAAATAAAATATTATTCTAACATTTCCTAAGCGCATAAATTTCAAATAACAATTAAACCAGCAAAAATAACCGATTTTCTTAATTTTCTAAATCTCACTCTCGCTTTGGAGTGGTACCTAAGACCCCCAAATTGAAAATTTGTTCCGATCAAAATGACGATGATCAAGACTAGGATTATAATTGCATGGGGAAAAAAAACTAAGTGCAAACAAGTGTTAGATGGCTACAAGCTAATGTAAAAAAGCAGATTATACTATCGTTTCTTTGTAATTTTTAACCTTGAAAAAAATCATCAGTAGAAAATTAGAATTTTAGAGAACCATCCCTGGGGGTTTGCCAAAGCCAATAGCGTGAAGCAACTATTTTAGGAAGATATGATGAATTCTTTTCCTGTGCGTGACTAAATCAATACCCATTTACAAAAGCTTCTTCTTTAGATGGGTATTATTCCTACAGTTGTTGATCTTGTTGTCCAAAGGTTACATTTGGCTTGCGGGAATAGATTAATTACAATTAATTATATTAAAAAATTATGTTGTTAGTTGTGATTATATAACAAATGATAATGTGAAAAATCTTATGAGCGTATAATAACAAGAAATGTACAAGAAAAGAGCTTTTCTCAAATTCCGTCATCCAAATGTCTATTTCTTTTTTATAACATAATGAATGAAATAATTAAATATATATATGAAATAACTATTTTCTTGATTTCAAATTATATTCCGTCTTATTTTAAGGAATAAATACTCCACCCAACCAAACGATCCGTATAAAAGTTATATGGAAACTTGAAGAGAGTTAGAAAAGAGAACTGGCATGTGTTCAATTTTGACTTTTGGGACTCTGTTGAGTTAACAAATTTTCTAAACACATAATAAAGAATGGAATTAAAATTTTAATTTTGGGCACTTTGAGTACTACCATAATTTTACTTTTAGTTTTTGTTTTTTTTTTTTTTTTCAGAATAGTTTAATGTAAATAACATCACATTCCATACAAATAGTCGACTAGTTGGTTTTCACAAATGAATGTTAATGGTACTGTCAAAATAATCTACCAGAGGCTCCGGAAATCTAATAGATTGTTTTTTTGTAGTTTCAAAGAGACATTTATCTCTCTACCAAACTTTTCAGAAGGTCAATAATGTACATTAAAATAGAATCACTTCTAAAGTATAAACAACCATGGACACCATAGAGTTGTCCTCACATTAAGATGGATTAACTTCGTGCTCACCCCTAATATAAACTTCCATTTCTGATCATTCTGGCCAACAAATAAATAAATAGCAATTCTATGTTAAAACATCTTTGAAATTCATGACATATATATACCCTACTATAAATCAGGCATTAGCATGCCTATATGTAAGGTAGAAGGGCCCAAAATTGAATTCGGTAGCTCATGTAGGTCAGAAAAAATGTCACCATTTCTTCGGCTGGGAGGGGAGTGCAACGAAGTTCTTAAGCAATTGAACCCAGATGACTGTTAGATGCACCCAATCGGGAGAAAAAATAACAGCAATTGGAAAAATTTAAAAAAAAAAAAAAAATGGCTTGAATAACCTAAATTACAATGGAGCGTGTAGCTTCCATACAAAATAACCCCACAAGAGCCCAGTCACAGATGGATCCACTACAATCAAACTCAATGGGTAATCAAATGGGGCGGATGTAAATATGAAGATCCCATTTTGGGCTTAGTCTAGGAACTAGCAAGTTTCGAACTCACTGAGCATTTAACTCCCAACAGTTAGATCTTCCAAGAACTTTAACTACCAATCTACAGAGGAACTTCAATCATCTCCTAAAAAACCATTGAACACAGCATCTCTGCTCATGGGAAAAGCAACAATCCTCTCCACACATTTTATAGATCAGATTGCTCAAATGGAACACGCACAAACAACTGACCATGCAAAGTCACCACAGCGGAAGTTTGATGTGGATCAATTCTTGATGGTAAGCTGACAACCTATAAGCAGAGTTTTAAAAAAAATATATAAAGAATCCTGAGTATCACGGTGAACATATTAGAGCCAAAACAACAAATGTTCAAAATTAGGTATGTGAACACCAAGAAGTTTAATATTTTCCAGGCAATTAATCCTGGTTATAGATAATGCCAAGAAAGTATTCCAAGTACCCATCAGATCCCAACCCAAAAAGAAAATCACAGCCAAAGACAATGGCTGACATTAGAACCCAAGTGACCTGAAACATGCTAAGCAGCCACAGACCATTCATGCAATTAGAGTATTGAATTTTATTAATCCAATTTTCACCAACCTTTTTAAATGGTGTGACGCCCCAAGGATTATCCAGCTGCTCTGGTTGGCCAGATATAACCAAACGTCCTGCCGGATCAGATTGAACACGCACCTGATGCACCACAGCACAAAGTCATAAATACAGCTGGTAAACAATATATATTTATACCATAATAGACATCAAAAGAAGAGATAAGTCTATGCAAATGGCGCTGATGTTTCACTCCAAAGTTTTAAGTTTCAAATTATCAAAAATTCAGTGTTAGGGAGAATGAATTTTGGAACTTGGATTTGGATTTGTATGGATTTGGAAGAAAGTCGATATAATTTTGTACTACATTTTACCCAAATCCCAAAAAAAATGTAAATACAAGGCCCAAAATCCAATGTTCCCAAACGAAGGGTTAATTTACTCATAAAAACAAGCAAATTGATGCAATTTCCATACTTCAACTCCGAAAGAAGATGAACTGAGATTGAGCCCAAGAGTCAATAATTTGCCAAAATAAGGCGGGAATCAAGGGGAGCCTAGGTGCAACAATAAAGTTGTCGTCACATGACTTGGAAGTCACGGGTTCAAGGCATGGAAACAGCCTCTTGCAAAATAGTATACATCCATTCCCAAAAGAAGATGAACTGAGATTGGGCCCATGAGTCAATAATTTGCTAAAATAAGGCGGAAACCAAGGGGAGCCTAGGTGCAACGGTAAAGTTGTCGCTGTGCGACTTGGAAGTCATGGGTTCGAGGCATGGAAACAGCCTCTTGTAAAAAATGCAAGGTAAGGCTGTTTAGTATACATCCATTGTGGTTCACCCCTTCCCCGGCTCCCGGATACGTGGAAGCTTTGGGCACCGGGCAGACCTTTACCTTTTTTAGGATGGGAACCAAGCTTGGCTTAAGGCAAGCAGTAAATTAAGGGCTGAGAATGCGCTCAAGCTGAGGTGAACTCTATGCACTCAGGCTGCGCTGAACTAGACTCTCACTTCATGCAAACCTACACAAATTGCTCTATTTGATCCATAACTGGATAGAAATTTCCTTCAGCCTTAACAGACCTTTAGCATGGATCCTTGGAACAGGAACCTCACTACAGAAAATATATCTGATATTCCATTTGGTTTGTATGAAAAATGGAACATATGAGGCAGTGCAAGGTATAGTGTAAAAAAGAAGCTATCACAGATCTACTTACCTCCTCCCGTAGAAGTCCAGGAACCAAGGCATACACCTCAAAGCAATCTTTCTGTATGCAGATCAATTTGTTAAAAACTAAGTTAAACCCGCACACACACACACACACACATAAAACAATGCCCTGTGAGGGCTTTGAAAACTTACAGTTCGCTGCACATTGACTTTCACCCAGTCAGCTGATGGTCCAATATCAACAACCATTGTATCAGATCTGCCAAAAGAAAACCCAATTTTGGCACCTTCAGAGTAGCAGTATCTTTATATCATATATCAGCTCAAACTAACATGTAAATAAAAACTACCCAGGCCACCTCAGATGATCAACAATGGGTATGAATTCTTTTTTGCTATTGTTACTACTACTCCCAATTGGTTGAGGATTTCAAACAGGCATGCATTGCGGTTTATATGCAAGGACCTTGGAAAGAAACCCATCCTCAGGACATGGGCTTCTTCTAACCCACACTTATGAGACACTAGGGCATCCAAAAACAATGAAACCCCATACCATCAAGGAGATTTTCAGTTGGATAGAAATAGTCAGTCAAGCAATATTTCAACCCATGTTTATGTTACAATCATTGTCTTAGAAATTTCAGTAACGAATTATATAGAGAGCTTTGTGTAATGGCTGAAAGAACAAAAAATTCATGGGCAAATACTTCACCATGTATGAGACCAAAATGCAATCAATAATCTTAACTGTGGCTTTGTTGCTTTCATGCGTGCAGCTTTGACGACACGATCAACAATGTATGGCTTTTTACGCTTTAGTAAACCTAAAACAATAAAATAAGATTCAGAGAGGAGTATTGCATTGGAAGCAACAGATATTCACCCAGTAGAGTCATACCAATGCTTTTGAGCTGTTTTTCACGCTTCATCATTGAACTTGAATTCTTATCCTACAGCCAAACGTAGCATTCTATTGAATAAAAGATAATGGGAAGGAAAGCGCACAGTTAAAAACTTGAAAGACATGCAAAAGCATCAGCAAACAGACAAGAAGTCAGAAGTTTCACAGCATATAGATGAGAAAATATTGACAGACCTTAATGATAGGGTCACCAACCTCACCATTACCAAGAAGACGCTGAGAATGCCAACCCTGCATTGCACGAGCTGCAGCATCCCGCCGCGTCCTGCCTGATGTTGTATTACCAACAACCTGCATAGAAGCTTATGAGGATTAACAGTAAAGGGGTAATTTGTGCCTGAATGCCTCAGTGTTGTTCCACTCCCAAATAAATAAGAAGCTAGAGAAATCAGAGAAATACTGTGTCAGAGAGAATCTGAGGACTAAGCCAGAGATTTTTCTAAGCAAATTATCAGCATAAATACATTTGAGCAACCATCATACGTGGTTCTTTCTGCAACTAAACAAGCATCATGAACAATTTGTTGTAGAAACAAACCATATTGGGCAACATCCACTGAGTTCATTTATGTAAGAGAGGCAATCACCCTGGCCCTTAATCATTACCCTTCCCTCATCCTCCCCTGCAAGCAAGTTCCTATAAGGCGGGCATTTGCTTTGTGGCATCTTTCAACATTCCCAGAAACATGGCATCTTGCGCCCATAATTGTTTGGGCACTGGAGGAAGACGTGGCAGGTATCTTTACATTCTTATGAATGAAAGATTCTCACTCCCATTCCCACCCTTCCCTATTGGTAATTTTCATGGGGATCCCATTCAGATGGGAATCCCACCTTTTGGGGACAAAATTGAGCTCTATGTTAGCCAGTTGGAAATGTCCCTATAATATGGTATCATTACACAATATTATTATACTTAAACTAATAGATTATTACTAGAAATAAAAGTAATCTTGTTATTATGTTATAATAATATAATATCATGGTTAAAATCTTGAGATAAAGATATTCAATTCAAAACTTTTAACTATTATATGTCCAAGGTTCAGTATTGGAATAATTTCAGAGGTTTTCCCTAATTCAACTAATTGGATCATTTTGTGTTGAATTTTTTTTTTTTTTAAATTTATCATTATTGGAAGTTTTAGAACATGGATTTAAATAGGTACATATTCTTATTAAGTTTTTTTGCTGAAAATATGACTATTTTTTGAACCAAACATTGACATGAACATTTGAGATAGGCATGAGATAGGCATCCCATGATGCAAACAAAAATATTCCCATGAGATAGGCATCCGATTCCCAAGAATGTCATTCCATGGGAATATTCTTTATGCTGTGATATAAACACCCCTAAAAATCAGTAATCATACCTGCAATGCAATCAAGATCCCTAAAAAACCAAAGCCCTAGCATCCCTAAATCATTAATTAAAATCCTCCACTTACTATTCAGCGCTCTATGAAAATGGCTCATGTTACAATCCCCATCCTTAACCCAATTCATTTCTAGACTTCTACCTCGAGCTCAACTTTTCGCTCAAGAGAATTTGCTCAAACTCTTTTACCAAATATTTCTAAGAGAGGGCCCTCCTCAAATAATCTATCACACCTAATTCATGTAAAATATCTTTTTTCCTCAAAACAGACATCACCAAAAACCTCTACATTCCAAATTTTAATCTTTCCTCTGCCAACTTCAACCTCCACATAAAAAAAACCGTCAAACCCCCCTCCAACATTTCACATTGCACATGCCCCACCATTCCCTGGTCCATACCTGAAAATCATAATGTGAACCATATTCTCAAATCTAAACAAAGTTGGCCCCCACTACACAAGATTAGACTCAAGTACTAAAGGGCAACAATCATGTATCACTTTAGAAAGCAATTCTTGAGTTAAACTAGGAAAAGCATCCTCCCAAACTATGAACAAAAATCTATCAATCCTAATTAGCTATTGATCTGTTATGACAACAAACTCAAAGATTGAGCATTAGAAAGAGGAATGCCCCTCAAATCACAATCCTTGATAAGCCATATCCTCTCATGCTACAAGTGATCCTAGAACCTCCCACTCTTTCATTAGTAGATCCAATAATAGTAAAATCTCCTCTCAGGACCAATTAGCACTGAACATAACTGCAACTAACAACTCCCACAGAACCCGTCAACCGATGCCAATTAGGCCCAGCTCCGAGGTAAACCACCACTGCCCCATGGTCTTCCTTTTGATAGAAAAAGAAGAGAGATTTCATTATTAAAGAACAAATGTAAAAAATGAGAATTAACATCCCCCTGAGAACAAAAGAAAAAAAAATGCTAAAAAATAATCAGAACAAAACAGCTAGTAGATGCTAGTCAAATCCAATCATTAAACCTGGAATCTCAAATACTCCTAACAAGTAACAACAAGCCCACCCACGAACTCTACCTTAAGACTCATGTAACATAACAACATCAGGAGAAGTCTCACATATAATCTACTAGACCATTCAAGTTTAACAACCATGCTCCCCAAACCCCTAACATTCCAGTTCAACAACTTCCTCCTAACACCTAACTACCCCCACAACTCTTACCCTTTCCTTCTTGACATTAGACGCCAATTTTTTGCAGTTCCTTCTCCATTTTCTTCTTTCCCCTCTTATAGGTACTAATAGTAACAACCCACTCCAAAGCCTGACCTGGATGCTTGACAAAGTTGCAATCCACCCAATCCAGCAAAGCAGGTCTAGCTGCCCTTCCTTCAGGACCTAACCCCCTTTGGATGGCAAATAATCCTTTTCAATTAAGACATTAACAGGTATAGGCAAGATGTTTTTTTGTCAAAATTACTATTCTCATTTTGAGTACCTAAGAATTCATGCATGATATCATGAGCACAACAATTACTCAAAGGAGGTAAAACAAAATGGCAAACTACCCAAAATAACATTAAGAGCTAATGGGTCGTTTCGTATCACTGTAAAAAATTATAGAAACAAAAACCAAACACTAGAAACAAAAACTAAAAATCGAAAACCATCAACCTATTTGGTTAACATTTATAAAACTAATACAAAATGCTCATTTTCATCTTTAAATCAAATAATACTATAAAAATATGATTAAAATAATAAATTTTCAAATAAAGGGCATCCTCGGGCCATAAGGCTCCCTGCAGCCTTACCCCTACTTTTATGCAGAGGTTGTTTCCTTGGACTCGAACCCATGACCAACCAGTCACAAATAATATACATAAAAAAAATACTATAATAAAATAAAAATTATTATAATTATTTTACTTAATTTTTTTACTTTCAAAATTTACTTCACAATAAAAATTTTATTGAACATGAAAACTGAAAAATATTGAAAATAATTTTTTAATTGGTTTTATTATTATTATTTTTAAAAATTTATGCATATTTTTATTTTAATTATATTTAAATCATATTATCATTTTATTTTAATTGTAATTTATAAGTGTATAAAATGAATGATTTAATCCAAAAAAAATCATTTCTGGTTATTAAAAGTTTTGGCAACTTGTTGCCAAAACAATTGAGAACCATAAAATCTTGTTTTCAGTTTTTTCGCAAAGAGTTGAAAATCAACAATAGAAACAAAAAATTGACAACATAAACATCACGTTTTTATAATTTGTTTTTTCACTATGCAGAAATAAAAACAGAAAATATATATATATATAAACAAACAAACAAGAAACAGCAACAATACCAAACAGGCCCTAAAGATACTTCAGCCAAAAGCCTCTCTATACCTGTAGAGAAGAACTAGAGATCCCTAATAAAATTGTACAATGCTGCTAAGGTATAGAATAACTATTGAGAGTCCCTATATGCCTATACCCCATGTGTGATGCACCTTGCCCTAATTTCCTACATCCATTATAAGCAAAATATCCCCCTTGATAACCAAAGAGCTCTGAGCTGCCAAGCCCACTAAAGGATGCACATACAAATACTCATCCTCATGTTCACGAATCTCTTCCAATAAAAATTTGATCTCATAAATTTTCGTGTCAAGAGAGAACATATTCCTGTTGGGTATCAAGCACCTCCATTGGAGTGCAGCCTTTTATCTGAATCTTCCGTCAATCTAGCCTCCATATGAATCCCAGTTTCGCTGGGACCTCTGCTTGATACACCAAACCATTCCCTTCCTCACTTGTTAGCACATCATCCCTCGTCCCATCCTTAAGAGGGTTTCTAGTCAACTTCACATGGTGGGATAAATGGAATGCGAAGGGTTGCACAGAACGGATCGATATCAAGGCTATTCACTGAAGCAAGACATGTTTATGAGTTTTAGGTACATAGAACATTATGTACAAGTGACCAACAATGTATTTGATGATTTGTGTAAACACATGTAGCAGGGACATTTATAGGAATCATGCCTCCATTGGACACTCCTCCCACGCTGTTTATCTTCCATGAGCATGAGTATAACAGCAACTATTTTAAAATGCTAACAAACTTGTCTGCATTAACACAAATAGAATTTTCAATATGTTGTGTTAAACAAAATAATTATTCAATCTCGTGTTCTTGCCATGTCCATCCTGCATTTTTTAAATTTTTTGTCCCATATTTGTGTCAAGTCGTATACGTGTAAAAAATATATGTGATCCTTCACCTTGCTCCTTATAAGCACACTCTTAGAGGCTGTTCTGTTCACCTTTTTTTTTCCTGTTCTCAGTTCCCATTGCAAATCAGTGCCAAAGCTAAACAGAAAAATATGTTGGTTTGTGCAATTTTCTGTTAAAAAGAATAAAAAACATGTTTCCACAACTTTTGAAGACCCAAAAAAAGTGGTTTTCAAAAGTTTTGGATGTGCATCGCTACAAAATGCAAAACAGGCAAGACTGCTTAACTCCCATCACCAACAATCACGAGCTAGACACTAGAAAGAATCCCATCCCCACCCCCAGCGCCAAACTACCCCCATCCTGCATCTGCCACTACCACACTCCCTGCAGCCCACCACCACCCCCCTCCCCTCCCTCAATGCAATACACAAACAGCAACTATACCAACTGAAACCTCATTTAAGCCATCACCAACACACCGGTCATGACCAAACCCCAAAGCCACAATATGTCAGTTACTGCCTAACCCCATGCCACTATCTAAGCAGAGAGAGAGAGAGTGCAAACACCATCCCACCACCTATCTTCTTCTCTCAAAAGGCAAAACCTTGGAAGGTCCAAGCTTCTGGAGACAGGGAAAAAGAAGAAGAAGATAAGTAGAGGGAAACCCACACTTCGTTCTACTCTTTTTCTTTACAAATTACAGTCATTCCTCACTTTCCATAATCACCGTCAATCCACTTATAACTTCTTATTTTCATATGTATGTGACCAAATAGGTCTTCAATTTTATTTTTTTTTCCAGTTTCAAATTTCAGGAAAACTACCAAACAAGTTACATAGTTTAGCTTTTTCTTTCTCTTTTCAGTTTTCAGTTTTGTTTCCATAAATTTTTCAGCAATAACAACGGGCCCATTAGTTCATGGCACATGCAAAAGAACATTTTTGAACAATGATGCTCCAAGATATTATTATTTAGAAACCAACAACACTAACAATGACTAGTAAAGTGTTCCAAACATCTCACTTCTGTGGCCTAACCACGTTAGTCCACACAGCAACTATTACACTAACTACTAAGCTTAAATGGTCAAAAGAATAAAATTATCCAGACTGTAGAAACATAACAAAAGCACCCACTCAAAGTGAAAAAAGCTCAATAAACAAAAAAATGAACCTAATTGATTTGTGATTTGATATATAGTGTTACCTGATTTTTGACACTTGTTGGCTCTGTAAAGGAAGTATCAGGAAGAGAAAGTTCATCACCATGCAATTCATGCTTTTCATATTCAAGCAGTGCCTGAAAAACAAACGAACATGAACTTCAAGATACACTTGCTAAGAGAAGCAAACAGAAAGCACGAAAAAAACATTTTAAAATGAATTTAAAAAAAAAAATCATGCTGAGTGTAACCTTCTCATAAAAACAACGGAAAGTCCAGGAGACAGTAGTGCAGGTCCTGTGCAAGTAAAAACATTTCAGGAGAAAAAATAAGAGTACTAGTACGAAATTATACAAAACAGGTGCATGTAACTCGCATGTAAATGCCAAACAAAGAATTGATAAACCAGAGCAGGTTGGAGTTAATCTTTCTTTTCTCTCTTTATTTTTTTTCCCCCTTTTTTGTGTTGGGGGGAGGGGATGCTTTCATCATCTCCCTTTCCAACTGCTTGTTGATGAAAAAAAGACACTATCACACTACAACTAAATGCAAATATGTTTCTCACTTTGGTGGCTTGAACGATTCTCCCACTTGTCGCCACAACTTGCCAGAAGTCACCTACAAATCCAAAAGCAGGAAGCAATGATGATCCTCTAAATTATAGATCAAAATATTAAAATATCGCAGTACATTAATTTGAGTAACGAAGTGAAATAAAATGACTATTAGAAATCCAGAATCTATTATTAACGATAACTTTCCTATACAATGAGAATGTATTTAATTTTCACAAACGCAGACACCAAGCAATATAAAAATAAGAAAGGAACTTGACAGAGACACACCTTCAGAGTGGTTTTTGATAAACATGGAATACATTCTATGTAAATCTCTATGTAATTGGGCATTTTGGATTTGTAGTTTGTAGTATTTGACTCTGGAATTTTGCTATGATGTAATTTCATTTTTTATGTAATGCCATGCATTTGAGATGGGGTTTAATTGGCCCCTATGCCTGGGAATGCCCAGTGTAGTTGTAAATATACACTTTGATCAATACATTTACCTTTACGATCAAAAAAAAGAAAGGAACTTGACAGTCTTGAGTAAAACTAAGAAACCCAAAGGTTGAACCCAGGTCCTGTCCGCCATGCCATTATGTCCCTCAAACTATGCTCGCTAAACAAACAAGATTATTCTGTCGATACAAATTTTGATTCTAGTATTTCAGAGATCATTGCTCTTACACATGATTAAGCATAAAATTTCAAGAATAATGTGGTGTTTGTTTGCACTGAATGGTAGGGATGAGCATAATTTGGGGAAACCCGAATTAACCGACCGAAATTGGTCAGTTTGGTTCGGTTAAGAACACAGGATCGGTCGGTTATGGTTTTACAAAGTTCGGTTAATCGGTTAATCGGTTTGGTTAAAAAGAATGTTAATTCAGTTAACCGAAATAACTGATTTAATAATTAATTAAAATTTAAATATAAATTGGTATATATTAATTTGTTAATACGCTAATTAGTATATGCTAATTTGTTAATATGTTAATTAGTATATGTTAATTTGTTAATATGTTAATTAGTATTTGGTAAAAAACAATTATATTATGTTTTTATTAATTAATTTCAAATTAATTCAGTTAAATTCGGTTAACCGAATTACCCGAAAAGGTAATTTGGTCGGGTTCAGTTCAGTGAGGCCCCTCTATTCGGACGGTTCGGTTAATATTTCTCATTAACCAAAAATTTCGGTTAATTCGGTTAATTAACTGAATTTGGCCCAACTAACCGTTTGCTCATCCCTACTGAATGGGCTCTAAACAGAGCCGGTTCACTTAATGAATCCCAAAATAAGAGACCAGTGTTGTTTGATTGCATCTCCGAATGTCCTTTGAAAAGCTCTGGTTCGGTCAGCAACAAATTCGTTGCAGGATACCATTCCGAGGGAGAGGTGGCGCTTGTGACACAACACTCTTCGTTCTTCTTTCATCATCTCCCTGTGCTCCTTTCACCCTCTCCACCTCTCTCCCAACGCATCTCCTTTGGGACCCAAATTGTGGGTTACCATCGGATATTGGAAGAAGATTGTGGTGCCATGGACAATTGGACAGATCTGCAATTAGAGGCTTCAATCAACAATTTTTTTTTCCCTGTAGTGCAAAGGGAGTTTGATTTCTGATGGAGTGGGGCATTTATTTGCAGAATTCTTAAAGTTTTTTATTGTTCTTGGACCTAATCTTCTCTTCAATGGAATTTATGTTTTTTTAAAAGATTGTTCATGTGCGGCTTTTGTTCTGAATGCATTGGGTCTGGCTTTCTCACAAAATTTCAACTATTCAAGTAGTGTTTGTTCCAGAATCTCGCCTCAAATAGGGTTTCATTTTTTTTAAAAAATTTATTATTCGTGTGGGGCTTTCACCCTCAAGTCTCCGATGGGCCTGGCTTTCTACAAAATTTTTAATTATTCCTGAAGTTCTCCACAACCAGCTGCAGTGCTTCTCTGTGAGGCAATTGGAGCATCACTTAAAGCTCTTTATGGCTTGATTTTTTATTTTTTATTTTAAACGTAATTTTAAAAAAAATTAGGCAGTGTTTGGGAGCATGGATTTCAGACCTTAGATTTGGATTTGAGAGGATTTTGACATATTTCAATACAATTTTATACTACATCTTATCCAAATCCAATACGACTCCAAATCTAAGGCTTCTCCAAGCATAGGGTTAGAGAATTCTTCCAACAACCAATAATTCTGAACAATGTTTTAGATATTTCACCTCTTTCTTGTTTCAATTTGTAAGATGCATTCTTTTTGCTTACGTGCAAATAAATATCAGCTCATAATGTTATAGGGGTTAAATGGTCATAACACATGTATTCACATGTTTTAATTGATCAATGACAAATAGACTAAATTATTCAGTGGTTGAGTAGTTCAGTCAAGTTATGAATCTGGTTCACAAATTCAGAGTTTGATTCGGCATTCAGTGATTAATGCTTAATTTTTTCAAACACGCCCTAAGACTGGTAGGGGAAAAATAATCGAGAGAACATTCTCCAGGATGCAGGAAAAAAGGGTCAGTATAAAAATAACATAATGGGTGATATTAAGATTTTCGTGATTGTGCTTAAAGAAACATGTGTTCATCTGAGTATCTAGTTCTAACTAATTGAGCATACCCCTCCACAATCTGGAGCCTCTCAAAATTGCATTTAATACACTTATTTGTATAGCATGTATTCTATTATGCACAGAAAATAATTAGACCAGCGGAGAAAGAATAACAGGTGGAAAAGATAAATCCAGCCAAACCTGGTCATAGCCGCCTAGTCTGGTCACAGCTCTCCACAACCTAACTCACATAGAAAGAAAATTCATTTTCAAAGAATTAAATAACTCCCAGGTAAATAAAATTTCCAAGAATGAAAACACAATCACAATCACAATCACCTAGAACTCACTTAAGGCAATTCAAACCCTCTCCGTAGAACTTTGGAGGCTTAAATTCCATGCTCCTTTCCTTAAAAAAAGTTTCCAGCTCCTGCATGAATGCGGTTTGCTCCTCTTCTGTTCCCGACTCACTGCCCTCATCCTCATGCGGTTCCCAAAGAAATGACCGCTTTGCACCCAACTCTGCTTTTGACACTTCCACCTTAATTTCATTTTCTGGAAGCAACTCCATCCCACTCACCCCATTTTTCACTTCCTCCCCCTTCTCATTCTCTTCAGACTTCATCTCTGACTTTAGGTGACCTGACAGGTGACGGCTAATGCCCTCAGTCATACTATTACGACATTGTTCATTAGCATCAGCATCAACATTGATGTTAGCATCACCATCAATCTTAACTTCGCCATCAGGGTTAGCATCAGAGTCAATCTTCACATCACCACCACTATCTGGATTAGCATCAATATCAGCGTCTGCTTTGGTTGTAGCACCACTACCGGTAATAGTATCAGCTTCCATATTAACACCCGTATTGACATTAGCATTGACATGTGTAATAGCATCAGCCTGCATGTTAGCATCAGCATCCATGGTGGTTACAGCAGCATGACCTCTGGAAGTAGTGTTGCCTCCACCATTGTTATTAGCATCAACATTCATGTTAGTATCAAGATCCATGTTAGCATGGCTGCTGGTGTTGGCATCAGCATCTGTGTTAGCATGCGCATCAGTCTCAGCATTAGGAGCTTTTTCAACAGCAACCGATTCAACTGAACATTGTTCATCAACAGGCAATTCAAGACAAGTATTGTCATGTTCCTTAGGTTGAAGCTTGACATTGTCACTAAGATTGTGCGGTTCTTTCTCTGACTCTATTGAAGGCAACTTCTCTCCTTCAACTTCAGCTTGGGCTGGATCCCTGTCTAATACATCTTGCATGTCTTTTCCTACTTCTTTGATATCATCCATCTCTACTCCCTTTTATTTAAAACACAGTACAGCATCAGCCTATTATAATTTGTGTGTGTAATGGTTGGCCTTCTATCCACAGTGGAGAACAATTAAAAGAACAGAGAAGTCCTTCCTTCAAGGTGACAAGCCACTGCCACACAGAAACATGACGAAACAAACAATCAAAAGACTTGTTTATATGCTCAATACACCATTTTTCACACAAGAATCCTTTCTTTGAAGCCCCTAGCCTCCGCCACATATAGAAATTAACAGAAACAAACCACAAAATATGTTTAGACATACACCAATTTTACATACACACACACACACACATTTATGAGTCAAAAGCGCCTACATTATACATAGACTTGAAACAAACTGGGGTGATTTTTGTTTTCTTATGGTGCAGCATATTGTACACAAGCTTCACATACTCCATGTAGTACAGATTTCATTTTGGAAATATATATATATATAAACAAAAAAACAAAAAAAAAAACAAAAATAAGACACAGAGGATCTTGTTTATGATTTGTAGACTATTTCATTTGATGGAACACCTGAACCACCCATGCCCAAGCACCTCCCCCCCCCCCCCCTTCTCCCAAACTTTTTCTACTCCATGGAGCCATTTGTTTGATATGATAAGGAGCACAATACAGTAACCTATCCCTTCTTATTCCATGTTTGATCATGCAATGTTTTGCGTACAAAAGTATATTAAGTTCCAGGCTCACTCCTCCCACATGCATGGGAATCCAATGGGGAAGGTGATATACCGCATCCCAGGATCAGGTGAAGGAGGGATAAGTGCCTACGTGCAGTGGCAGAACCAAGATTTATGGTTTCAGGGGTGGTGATGCAGTGTGACTGGATTCATTTTTTTAAAATAATAATAATAGATTTGAAGGAAAGATTAATAAGAAATATCATAGAAAAATTTATACTTTCAGAGGGAAATTTTAAAATTTTATTGAATTCTTTTTTAAAAAATTATTAGGCAAGATAAGCTATCTATCCAGAGTATCAAGCACATGTTTCTCAACTTTCAATTGTATCAATGTCATCTCTCAAATTTTAATTTGTTCCAATATCATACCCCTTTGTCATCACTCTCCATAAATAGAACCTGTAATATGACAAATCATGCTCTTAATCAGGGAGACAACTTGACTTTTTGGCCTGTGATATTTATTGGTTGTAATTGTAACTTCTAATATAAAATAATATATAATTTTGCTAAACCTCCCATAAACACCATCTCACCAAATAGTCAATTTTCTGAAAATTTATGTCAAAAATTGAAATTGAAGAAAGAGAGCAAAGATACAGGGGAAAAACTTTAATTTGGCTCACAAAGTAATGGCAAATATGTCATATTAACTTTCAAATAGTTGAGGGTGATGCTGGGGGAAGATGATGAAACAAACTTAAATTTGAGGGGAAATACTGATATAAAAAGCAGAAGTTCAACGGACACGCTAAAATCTAACCAATATATTAAGAGTGAAAGTGTATTTAGTGCAAATTATTTCATAAAATGCATGGACAAAGTGTTGGACCTTGGGAGTGAGAATGTTCACAGGCTAGTACTCCATGGTGCTGAAGATTTTCAAATTAAAGGCATCATCTAATACATGGTGCAGACCTACAAGAAGCCCACATATGTCTTAAAGGAGATTGGAGCTACTGGAATTAAGCACTAATGATTGTTTGGCCAAGTATTATTTCTACCCATGTTGAAAACAAATACTTCTATTTGCACACTGGACCCCAAACCTCATATCCCACTACTTACCAATTGCATATTTAATATATATATATATATATAAATAATTTGAGACTCATGTGTTTGCCTTTGCATGTCCAGTGACAGATCTAAACAAGGCGTTGGGGGCAAATTCTAGAGATTTTGCAGCCCCTAGCCCCAGCCCACTTTGGCAGCTGCCTACATAGCTAAAAGGTATCATGAGCCCACAAAATATTTCATATATTAAGGATAAATTTATTATCTTTTAGCCATGCCAAACACAGGACATGATGATGCATGCAATATTCCATACTAATCGAGCTTATAATGGCCGAATAATGGCTCAGCTCATTCAAACTCAAGCTTATATTTGAAGCTCAAAACAAATCGAGCCAAGCTCATGAACTAGCTCATGAGTTGGCTTGTTTAAAAACTCAAACCATAGGCTTATGAGTAAAGTAATGAAGTTCATGGACATTTTTTGTATATAGGGACTTATGTGTTAGCTCATTAAAAGGCTCATTATTTTATATATTTGATATAGAGCTCTTTTTAAATTGACATTATTTTACATATATATTTTTTAATAGTATTTTTCTCTTTAGTCATCACTAATCACATTTCTTTTCAATCCTTTCAAATTTTTCATAACATAAAACAGTAGAACTCAAATCAATATATTGCACATGTGGTTGTAAATGAACTAAATCATTTGTCAGCCTGCATTAACAAGCAATTTTAGATTGAACTTTGAAGTTTATTAATAAACAAAGAAAATTTAAACAGGATTAGACGTGGCATGTTTAGGCCCGTTTTAGGTTTGATTAATAAATGAACCAAACATGAACAAGGCTGAGCTCAGCTCATTTAGTAAACGAGCCAGGATTGAACTCAATTAAAGAGCTTGTTTATCAAACTAGCCAAGTCTGAATACGTTAAATCTTAGCTCAGTTCATTTGCAGCCCTACAAACAAGTTATAAAATCATTCCTGGTATATGTTACCATAAATAACATTCCCATCATATATCATCCCATCCCTTCTCAAAGTCCTGCCTTGCCCCCTTCGCGCCCCCCCCCCCCCCCCGGGTCCAAAAAATAATAAAAATAAAAATAAAAATAAAAGGAACAAATCTACCATGCAAGGCCTATATCTAATTCCTATATACTGGCTGAGTGAGGTTTTTGGGATCCTATAGTTGCTAAGGCTACTCAGCCCCCATTTCGAACATCATAAAAATAAGTACTTAAATTAAGTACTCATGTCAATAAGTGGTGTCTGGTTTACACTTAAATAAGTACTTACTTCAAGAACTTTTCCAAACTACTTTTTTTTTAGGAAAATAATTTTTTTTTTTTTTTTTTTTGAAAAGGTATTTTTCTGAAGAAGTTCTGATAAGAAGTAATCTCATGCTACTTGTTGATAAGTACTTTTTCAAAATTCAAATACATACATTTGACTAGAACAGTACTTTTCTATAAGTGGTTCCAAACAATCGTAAACATCTTGATCAATGGAAGGCTGCCCATTTTTCCTTGGAGGGTCACATGCTTGTCTTTTGCCAATTCCCCTTTGCTTTCTTTCCTTGCTTAAGATTCCGTTTCTAGCAGATTATCAGGGATTTTCTTTGGTCTAGAATGAAGGGGAGGAGAGATCATCTTGTGAATTGGGAGGTTGTTAGGAGGTCTAGTCTAAGAGTGGAGGGGCTTGGGTCTTGGTAACTTGGTGTCTAAGAACATAGCTCTTGTGGTTAAATGGTTATGGCATTTCCCCTTGGAAATTAATTCTCTTTGGCATAAAAGTAATCAAGAATAAATTCTGCCTGACACAAATGGATGGGCTGCTGCTAGTAGAGTACAAATGAGTCATGAAAGCCACGCAAGTATTCCCTTTCTCGTACAAAATTTATAGTGGGAGATGGTTGTCAAGTTCGTTTTTGGGAGGATATTTGGCTGAAAGAATAGTGTTTTTCAGTTGCCTTTCCTTTTCTTTTTCATCTCGCTCTATATTATATTGTAACTATTTCCAATTTATTTAGCATTGTTAAAAGGTCTTTTTTCTCGGGATTCCGTTTCCATAGAGATCTTAACAATAGGAAGCAGAACAGCTTTCTTCCTTTATATGTTTTTTAATTTCTTTTGTTATTCCTATAATGGGGATGTCAGGGTTTGGATTTTAGATGCTTCCAATGTTTTCTCTTGTTGTTGTTGTTTTTTCCATTCACTTAACTCATTCCTCAAAGTTTTTCCATCCAGCTACTTGTTTGTGGAAAGCCAAGGTTCTACTAAGGTTAAGGCTTTTGTGACGAATACCTATCTACATAGTTAAGACCAATAATCTATTACACATTAGAAGGCCATTAAAGGCTTTGTCTCCTCATTTGCGTGTGATGTGTTATGCCAATTGTGAGATACATGCTCATAACATCTTTCATTGTTCTGTGGCTAGGACATAGTGAAACAAACCTTTTGGCCAAAACGGAGAGTGATGATTGTGTTATAGCTCTTTGGTTTTTGAAGGAAATTTAGTTGACCACTTTTAGAGGGTTTGGGAAGCATAAGGATGTGAGGGCATTATAACGGTTTGCAGTTTTGTCTATGTTGGGGGGGCCTTGGATAGAGAGAAATGGATGTATCTTTTGGGATTATATTTCGTATATTGGCTTGATTTGGGATCACATATTACTTTCTTTGCTTCACCCTGGGTATATTCACCAGGTTGCTTCCGGAATCTGGATTTTTCTAATGACCAACATGATTGGATGGCTTTGTTGGCTTGATGTTGTTGCCTTTGTCTTCTTTATACTTGTTGTATTTTCTCTTTTTTCTTTTCCATTTTGTTTAGGAGGCTTTCTTACCCTCCTTGTACATTCTTTCTTCTCTTGACAAAGTCTCTTTTTCTATACAAATATATATGCACACAAACATATTTATTATGCAATGAAATTCACATAAGTGCTCATGAACTCTCCAATTTTCATTTCCATTTTATGAAGGTAAGGTTTGGCGAAGTTGTTTGGCTATATTGCATAATTTGTCAATTTTAAGCCTCACCAACTTCTTTTTTACCATTGTCTTCTACATTATGGGCCAAGTACATTGCCAATAAAAGACACCAATGATCTCCTCTTCTTTATTTTTTTCATTTTAACTTATGCTTTACTTAAATTTTTTATCCATAACAGCTCATTGTTAAGTTGCTCAACATATTTTTTTACAACTGTGACATATCTACATCTTCGTCTATGATAAAATAAATAGGTAAAAATAAAATAAACACAAGTTCCAAACAGTTCAAAAAAAATCCTACAATTTCTGCATGTGTCTATTTCCGAATTTTAAAGACCTGACCTCTTTTTTATACTGTTATATACTGATGAGAGAGAGAGAGAGAGAGAGCATTGTTACATGAATTGCCAAAAAAATATTACACTATATTCATCAATATAGAAATCCATAAGTTTTGTATGTCAATGATTAAAATAAAATTGTGTTCAACTCTGATACATATTAAATACTCCTCAAACACATATTCAATGTTTTGTAAATGTGTTCATAATTTCAAAATAAACTTCGACGGATTTATTTCTTATTAATGAAAAAGTATATATAAGTGCAAGGATAAAACAAATGCAATATGCAGCAACATTAGGTATTGAACAACCAAGAAAGTATTAAGTTCAAATGGTATACAACAGTCCATAAATAGGTGTTGGTTTAAAAAAATGATTCCTTCATTTAGAATTTTAGGAAAGGATCACCATGAATGCTTTAAAATACAATAAATAGACAATGGAAGGGACTCTCTGATGGAGATGTCCACGAAAAATCAAACATAGCTGACTTGCAACTGGCAGCCGCGGGTTGCAGGGTAGGTCAAGTAGATGAGAGTGGCACAAATAAATACAACCAAAAACGCATCCCATCATGAGTTTACAGTCAATTAAGCTTCCCTTCTTTTTAAGCCCGTGGCCATCATATCAATCCGCAACCCACCTCACAAAATGAATAAAGGCCCAAAATAAAAATTAAAATACTTAAAAGAAGTGGTAGAACAGACCTAACTGGGAGTCTCAAAAGGAAAGGAGAGAAATTTCGCGTTCTTCCACAAGCACTCCTTACTTGTAGGGCTTTGTTGTTAAAGATGTAAGATATTGCATTCCACGGGTGGGTGTTTATCAGACAGCGAATTGTTGAACGAGAAATGGATTGAACGGCTGATAATTAGGCTCAAATTAGCACAATAATCTGGAAAAAAAAAAAAAAAAACTTCAAAAACAACCATGGCCCGATTGAAATAAAAAATGCCCGTGAAAAAATTCACTAAGAAGACAAAAACTATCCAAAACCAAAACCCAAATGGAAGCAGATGGTATTCAACAATGCACGAAAACAACACAGCAAACCAAAGGTAAGCGTACATAAACAAGAACGGCTAGACGGAGAAAGATAGACCAACGCGTAAGAACGTGTGGGAGTAAGGGAGAGGACCTGGAAAACTTACTTGAATGTTCCTTTCCTGCCCACTGATGCTTTGGGCGCACGAAGTGCAGAGCTCTGTTCGCAGAGGAGGAGGGTACGACAGCGCAAGGTGACGAGCCCTAGAATTCACCTTCGGATTGGGACGGCAATGGCATGCTTCACTTGGAACATCGACGAGGAAATATGAGGAGGAGCGGGAGGAAGAGGAAAGATAAAGAGGGGAGTTAATGAGAAAGCTTACCCCAAAATAAAATGACGAAAAAACCAACACCAAGTGATTAAAATTTAAATAATAAATTTTATTTTTGTCTAATAATAAACTATATTATTTTTATTTATAATTAATAAATATATGATAAAATATAATAAAATGTTCTTCCTGTTGAACTAAAAACTTTAATTTATATTATCGCTTTTAAGTTTACTAAATATTTATATTTTTGAGAGTTAATAATGTTAAAATTAAATAATAACACATATCAAATAATTAAAATAATTAGTAGAAAAATATCTCATTATTGAATTAACAATCTATTTAAATTTATACTTTCCATTTATAACCTCACATGTGACATGTGTAGGTACGCACGAGTCAATTGATATTATATCTAAAAAATTTAATGATTAATTTTAAAATGGTTCGATGAACTTAGTCTGTGATGAGTCTTAAGATATAATATTTTTATATAGAATGAATTTAGGGTACACAAAATTATCATGTTTACAACAATTCATTTTACTATGTTTAATTTGTTTTATTATTTAAAGATAATCATAGTAAAGAAAAAAAATATATATAAAACATGTGCATGATAGCCCATCAATCAAAGCATTTATATATAATTAATACAATATAACGGTCACCATGATATTAATAGCAGCATTCAATTATGTACATAATGTTTAATTTTTTTTAAAGTCCATTGATATAAATGGAGGGTAATTCAAAATAATAGATTTATTAAATTTATTATTTTTTGTATTCTTGGAATATGTTTCTATAATATTGTATATATATATATTTAGAAATATAAATACGTGCATATGTGTGTGCGTGCATATATATATATATATATATATGACACATAACACTATTTTTTCTTCTTTCTTTTTTTTATTTTTTGCATCTCTCTCTCCCACTCCACTGTCGTAAAATAAAGGGCCTCTCATGAGTCTTACTATCTTTTTTTAACACTTCTCTTTCCGGAGGCAAGAGACCCACATGGGTCACACTAATTTTTTGTATTTTTTTTAATTTATTTTTTAAACTCCTCTCTTTCCCTCTCTACATCCAACCTTATAAAAATGTTTAGTATTTTTAAAATTCCTTTTTCTCTTTTATAAACAAATTTTTAAAATCTCAACATAAATAAATTTCACTAAAATAATTTAAAAAAAAAAATGAGTCCGTACTCAACTAATTTCCACTACTTTCTTTCTGAATACTTTTATATTACAAAAATAATTTAAATTGTCGGTTCCTACTTTTTAATCTTGATTTATATGTACGTCCACTAAAATTATTATAAGAATTGATTTTAATTTTTATTATTCAAAATTATAGAAGTATATATACTATGTATAAGAAATTAACAATGAACGGTTTCAATGAATATTTTCCCATACTTTTTGTTGATGTATAATCAGAGTTATATACACAACACTACAAGTCTATTTTAAGATACATACAACTGTTAAGATTATAAATTTACAACGGTTACAAATGACAACATGATTCAATATGATTGTAGGCTAGTTATCTTCTGTGTTGACTTGGCCTTGATTTATGCAATCTGCCTTTTTACGCCCCTGCAAGATTGAGCTACGATCACTAAGACCAATCTTGTGACTTAAAATTTTTGTGTGTTGTCTTGATAGGGGCTTGGTCAATAAATTCGCAAACTGATCTTGAGTGTGAACTTGTCAAACATGGAGATTTTCACGTGAACTGGCTCGTGCACAAAATGAAGATCAATTTGAATATGTTTAATTCTTAAATGTTGAACCGGATTAAAACTGAGATGAGTGGCTCCAAGATTATCACACAATAGTAGAGGTGGTGCCTTAAGTAGAAAACCACGCTCAGTAAAGATGGCAAAGAAACCACATGGTCTCGAATGCTGCATTTGCAAGGGCTCGATATTTAGCTTCAGTAGAGGATCGTGCAACTACGTGTTGTTTCTTGGAGCTCCAAGAGATAGGATTGGATCCGAGAAAGCCAATGTAAGTCAAGGTAGGCATATGATCATCCATATTTCCAACCCAATCCGCATCAGAATAAGTGGTTAAGCTAGGAGCTCCAACTTTAGTTAGTTGTATACCATGGAAAACGGTCTGCTTTAAATAACGTAGGAGCCTTTTTGTTGTTGTCTAGTGAGTGTTGGTTGGCTTGTGCATAAATTGGGACAACTTTTTGATAGCAAATGAAATATTTGGGCATGTCAAAGAAAGATACTGAAGGCTGCCAATAATACGACGAAATTCTGAACTGTCCACAGGAGCTATGCCACCAACCAGTTGAAGAGAAATGCTAGTGGAAAAAGGAATGGAGACTGTAACAACCTGCCTATTTTTGCTATATAAATATTTTTTTTCCCACACAACACCATTTATAATAACCATGATAACCTACTAAAATTGAACTAATCATGACCAACCCAGACCCATGGGAACCGAGAATATACCTGTCATACATCTCTGATACCTAAACAGCGGATAACATAAATTACATACATGTCATCCAACACCAAACACAATACCAGAGTTCTACTGAGTCTGTCATATATATATGTACAATCATCCACTAGAAGACCAAAAAGTATCCTAGGGTCTCAAACCAAAAACCCACTGACCCTAGCTCCACTACTTACCCTTATGATAAGGTAGCTCAGTCAACTTCTACTGATGTGAGGCTCTATCCACCCTCCTACCTGGATTTCCTGAAATGTTTATAATGTTGGGGTGAAACACCTCTCAATAAGGGAGATAAACTAACATCAGTGTGTAGCAACATGGGTATTATTGTGACATAATCATGAACTATACTTAATGGTATAACATGTAAAACTGCTTGAATAGTTTCTAAATAAAACATGATTTGACATAACGTAATATAACATACTAAATTTCTATATATATGAAACATCTTATATAATTGTACAATACTGAAGTAATACCCAGGATGGATAGTTAGCTGGTGCCAAGTCTTACCCCCCATATGACAAGGTTGTGTGCCCCGAATGCGAGACCTAACAATGGTTGGCCGACCACACTAAGTCAAACATAAGTTTGTAAGTACGATGAGCTTACCCCCACCTGGTCCAGACTACCAATGGGACACCTGCACTACCATGAAGCCACATCGACTGACATCTCCCACACTCTATCTGAGATGTGTGGTAACGCTAACATAAACATAATCTTGAACATATAGCTACGGTACCATGCTTCGTGAAACTAAACTACGCCACCAGAGTTATGATAACATATAATACATTTCATAATACTGATACATAACTATTTCATATTTCATAGAAATATCTGACATGATCATATTTTCTTGAATCTTGACATAACATGCATATTTACGGCATGTACACCGACTTAAATCACGACATCTGCGCAGGCATATCATATCATATAAATCACGGCATCTGTGCCGACATATTATATCATATAAATCAAGGCATTTGTACCGGCATAAAACATAATATACCGAATCTTGTTATTTCTTCATAGTTAATGTATTATTTAAAAACCATAGTTCCTATATTGTTTTTATGGTTTTTCTAAAATACTATTATAACATGCTTATTCTAAGAGATCATAATATTTTGGTATAACATAATTTTAATAGAAAATCATACTCATGTCACACAATGTGAATATTATTCTAAATATAAAATCTGAACTGAAACCATATTTTCTACTAAAATGTATAGAATCAATTTCCCTGTTTAACAGCAGTATTCGCAAACACTGTATTATATCATATGTAATTTTTGAAAATAAATGTTGTATAATAATAAATAATTTCATGAAAATGTTGACTGAATTTATTCCCTTACCTGACTTACTAAGAAGCTCACAAAATTAACCAAGCTTGTTACTATGTGTGTTCTCAACTCAACACCCTGAAATTCACATTTTCCCCACAAAACTCCAGTATTAACTCACCTAACACATTTTCCTCAGTCCAAAAATACCAAATACCTTATGAAACTTAAAATAACCAACTTACCTAGATTTTGGGATGGTTCTCAAGTTGGCCTAACCAACAATCTACCCCAGCAGACTTGTAGAGAACCTTCCCTAGAGTAGCGTGGCGGCTTCCGATCATCAAATCGGTGAAGAACGAAACCAAAAATCTTGAGAGAAGGAAGGGGAGATGAATTTTTAGAGAGAGAGAGAGAGGGAGAGAGAGAGAGAGAGAGAGAGTTCTGCATGTGAATCCCTCACAAAAAGTATGTTTTTGGCCTTATATAGAGTGTTATCCACGTGTCCTCGTCAACGAGCCATGTCGCCTTGTCGATGAGACCAAGAAGGAGGTTTGTTGACAAATACTTCACCCTTTTCGACAAAATTCAGGCCCTAAGAATAACCCTCTCGGTAAATTCTCGTCGACGAGACACGCGTCCACGTCGACGTGCCCAAGAAGGCTTCTCGTCAATGAACACTTTGCCCTCGTCGACGAGACGCTGTTGAGTCTCCCTTGGAATTTTCCTTTTCTCTCTTTTCTTTTATTATTTAATTACTATAATTCTTCAGATCTCTACAGAGACATCATTTGCACCAAGTATATTGGTGCTAGTCAATAACTCACAAACATATTTATATATTGATAAAAAAGAGACCTGTCCGAGTAGGTATAACCTTTACTCCTAGGAAAAAATGAAGAAGGCACATGCCTTTGAGAGAAAACCAATCACCCATTTGCTTAATAGTGGAGGCCGCAAAATTAGAACTATTTCCTGTAATCACAAAATCATCAACATAAACCAAGAAATAACAAGTGATAGAGCTTCGTCTGTAGATAAACAAGGAGGAGTCAGCTTTGTAATTATGAAAACCAATCTCAAGAAGAGCATTTTTTTTAGAGTTCCATACCAAGCCCGAGGGGCTTGTTTAAGCCCATAGATGGTTTTTCTTAATCTGCACACATGATCAGGCTTGGACAGATCTTTAAAACCACGGGGTTGCATCATATAAATAGTTTCAGTTAACTCCCTATGTAAAAAAGCATTATTAACGTCCATTTGCCTCAACTCCCACCCATTCATAAGTGCAATGGTAAAAATAGATCGTATGGTGGTGGGTTTAACTACGGGGCTAAAGGTTTCTTTGTAGTCAAGCCCGGGATGTTGATTATACCCCTTTGCAGCAAGACAGGCTTTGAATCTATCCATAGAGCCATTGGATTTCATTTCACTATGAACACCCACTTACAACCCACGGGTGTACAATTTGGAGGAGGTGGAACTAGATCCCAAGTTTCATGCTTCATGAGGGCAGTGAGCCCATTGGACATAGCATCACGACACTAGGGTTGAGACGCGATTTGACTCACACATGTTGGATCAATGGTCTGTGCGAGGGGATGTTTTGTCACTGTATGAACTTGTTTGGGTTTAAATATTTGATTCATGGATCGTGTTGTCATTTGGTGAAGTCGTTGAGGTTGAACAGGTTGATTTGGGAAATTTGGATTATATTGTGAGGTTCCGGTCTAACCTAGGGTGTTGGAGGTAGGGGAGTTGGGAAGGCTTGAAGGTGTCGATGATGGTAAATTACCAAGAACGTCATTTTTATTAGAGATAAATGAGGACAGATGTAGGTTTGAGAAATCTTGACCTAGGTTATCTAGTAATGATAAACTTACAGAAGAGATAGGGGTACCTAGATTACCTGAGGATAATGTGACTATGGCGGGAACACCTTCGAAAGGCACTGATGGTGACGATGAAGTGGGTGGCAATGACATTGGCACTAGTTGCAAATGTGCATCAAGAAAAAGAGGAAGATGAAGGTGTGTATGGCTTTTAGTTGAAGTTGCGTATGTAGAGGGGAAAAAGAAGATGCAAGTGGGTGTTGGGTTTCACCAAACAACACATTACTGGAGACATAGAATTTCTGGGTTTTGGGATCCAAGCATTTGTATGCGTTTTGGGTTTGGGAATATCCTAGAAAGAGACATGGTGTGGATTTGGGCTGCATTTTAATTGTATTGTAGGGCCATGTGAGTGGATAATAGAGGCACCCAAATTTTCTTAATTTGAGATAATTGGGGTTTTGACCAAAAAGGGCCCTATAAGGGGATTTGTTTTGGAGAAGAGGTGTGGGTTGTCTATTTATTTATGAGATATGAGGTCGTTTGAAATGCATGGGACCAATATGAGAGTGCTAAAGAGGCATCATGAAGCAATGTAAGACCAGTTTCAACAATATGGCGATGCCTACGTTCAGAGACACCATTTTGTTGTGGGGTGTGGGGAGCACTAGAATAGTGACTAATGCCATGAAGTGATAAATATGATTTTAGAGCAATAAATTCACCACCATTATCAAAGTACAGGATTTTGATTTTGTTTTGGAAATGTGTTTCAACAAAGTTTTGAAATGCGGAAAAATACTAGACACACGAGATTTGGTAGCCATAGCATAAAACCACATGTATTTGGTATAAACAAAAATGAGGTAATAATGAGGTCCATCAATTATGGTATAATACGCTAGTCCTCAAACATCGGTGTAAATAATTTCAAGAGGAGCATGACTTTGAAGACTAGTGGCAGGAAAAGGTTGTTGATAGGCTTTACTAATAGAACAAGAGCTACATAATGACGACAATTTATTTGGTATAACTGGAAGGGAAAAATTGTTAACAAGATGTTGGACTATTTTAAGTGATGGATGTCCAAGACACTTGTGCCACCCATCAATCGAGGTCCGTTCATGCACATTACAAACCTTTTTTGAAGAAGGAGCCACTAGTGATTATGGAAAGGTGTAGATGCCATTTTTACATCCACGTCTTAGTAGAATCGCCCCCATGATCTCGTCCTTCAAAAAAAAAAAAAAAAGGGTGAAACTTAACAAAAACATCATTTTTTTTTGGTAAGGTGATCGACAGAAATTAAATTTTAGTAAAGGTTTGGGACACAAAGGGTATCACGTAATAGAAAAGTTCGTGTAGATGAATGTAAGGTCAAAGAACCAATGTGTGAGATAGCAAAACATGAACCATCACTAAGAATAACTTCATCAGTGCCATCATATTCAGAGTGAATAGATAAGTTTACGAGATCACCAATGATATGATGAGAAGCGATTGAATCAATAAGCCATTTTTGTTCTTTTCTCGTAGAGGTTGTGGCACAGTTGGCAGTTGCATCACTGGAATGCAATTAAGGACATGACTTGGCTATGTGGCCCAGATGATCATAGAATTGACATTTGGGCTAATAACGTCTATTAGAGTTGGTGGGCTTACCAGACCCATTGTTGAAGTGACACCCATTACGAGGTGATCCAGTTTGAAAGCCTGTGTTTTGCCCTTGAGAACGTTGAAATCCATATGGCTTGTAAAAGCCTTTGACATGAGCTCCACCATGTGAACCAGATGTCATCTTGATCATGTGATTCATAGCATCTACAAGCTGCTGGGTTGCAGCCTCCAACCATCGCACATAGCTCTCATGACCTACCAAAAGATGATGAAGCTCTTCAAACGCCAATGGAGTCTCCGTCACTCGGATTGGTGTGGCAATCTCCCGAAAATTAGCCCCTAATCCATTCAAAACATAAAGGGTTAGATCATCATCTGAGATTGGGTGGTCGATAATGGCGATTTCATTAGCCAAGGCCTTCACAACGTGTAAGTAGTCTAAAATTGACTGATTCCCATGCTAGATCAAGGTGAGTTCCTTCTTGAGTTGCATAGCCCAAGTTCATGACTAGATAGCATACAGGGTGTTGAGTTTTTTTTTTTTTTTTTTTTAGCCTCATGAAAGGTTTTTGCAGTAGCAATAAGAGGAGTAATGGTGGGAGTCGTAAAGGCTAAGATGGCACTGAGGATAAGTTTATCTTGTCAAACCCAATGGGTTTTGTTTAAGGTAGCAATGGAGGTACCAACATGGGAGGGACAAAGGGAGACACCATTGACATAATCATAACCTATGAGAAGGGCTTCAAATTGTGCATGCCATTGATGAAAAGTGGAGGGTGTTAATTTGTCATTGATTTGTGCAGTGATATTGAGAGAAATAAGGGGTGTGTCGATAGCTGAGAAGGGTTGGGGATTGAGATTAAGGGTTTGGGGTTGATTTGTGGAAGAAGACATTGTGGATATTGGAATCATTTGCTCGTTAGAGATTGGCTCTACTAATACCATAAAATGCAACCCAAATTCTATAAGAAATTAACACTGCATGGTTTCAATGAAAATTTTTCGACACTTTTCATTGATGCATTATTAGATTTATATACCTACAAGTCTATTTTAAGAAAGATACAACTGTTAAGAATATAAATTTATAATGGTTACAAATGATAGCATGAATCAGCATGATTGTAGGCTAGATATTTTCTATGTTAACTTGACCTTGATTTATGCAATCTGCCTTTATTCAGCATAATTGTAGGCTAGATATCTTTTGTGTTGACTTGGCCTTGATTCATGCAATCTGACTTTATACTGTGTTACATTTTTGTTTACATACATTATATGCATTAAAATTAGAAAAGTGATTGGAATTATTTTTAAAACATTCAATACAATATATATAATGTGAATATGAACGAGATTCTCGATGTGAATATTATGCTAATGCCATTGAACACTCAATTCAAAAATGTTGGTCTTTTAAGCGCAAGGTGCAGGCTTTAAAAGCTGCAGGTTAGTTAGTGTTTGACACAAAAGAGCCTAATGTACATGAGAACACAGTGCTTAATCACAGTTAAAATGTAACAAATGTCATTGGGTTGGAGGATTGAATGGTATTCATCTTCAGAAGCAAGTTAAAATGATATAGAAGTGATGGTGGAAAATTGGTTATGTGCTTGAGTACCTAAGGGTATGGAATCACTAATAAGAGGAATACATCCATAAATGCCTTTTTTTTTTTTAATTATTTTGAATTTGAATGAAGTAAAAATGCGTTTCAGTCTCATCTCATCTCATCTCATCACATCCTTCTTGGATTATCACCTTTTGCCAAATTTTGTCTTTTTTTTTTTTTTTTTGTTCGTTCAAGTAATATAGGGAATGATTTTGCTAGTACAAAGGACTTGGAGCCACTAATTGGTTTTGGGGATCTATTCAATGGGGCAAAAATTATGATGAAGGAAAAGCCTCAAGACTGGAGGTTAGTAAATACCCCACTTCAACAATGTAGCGCCTCGACCCACCACGTGGGCTCGGGATGCCACTTAAGTGACGTCTGTGTACCTAATACCATAATCACTATATAACTACAGCAGAAATAAATTAAATAGTCTCAACAATCTTTTACCAGAGTTCTATACTATTAGTATACATCAAAATCTCTCTAACTCATAATAGAAACCATGGTACAATACAAGAACTAACTCAGTATATACACCCATAATACATACGCCGGCCTTAACCCAACTTAATTACAAAAGTGTTTGTTGATATAGGTGTAATCCCAAGAGGGGGGGTGAATTGGGTATTTTAAAAGTCTTTCAGATTATTTACCAATTAATCCCTATTTCTATATATAACTAATTAATGGCAGAGATTTGAGGCTGATTTAAATTACTATATCAATGAATTCTTTTTACCCAATTAAGTGTGTGTGGAGTTATTCAACATACACGTGCAAACTAGATATTGAAATGCAATGCAGAAAATAAAAAGGATAAGTGAAGTGAGAAAGCAAACACAGATTTTATGAGGTTCAGCCAACCCGGCCTACGTCCTCGCCTTGAGCAACCCACTCAAGGATTCCGCTATAATCTCTGCTCCTTAAATTGGGATAGAAGTTCCCTTACATCCGCTGCTTACAAGAGGTACAACTTCCTCCTAATCCGCTGCTTACAAGAGATACAACTTTCTCCTCAAATCTAGTTCACAACTCGAACCGTGATTACAATATAATATCAAATCTGTAAAACACTCAATGTTACTTCTAACAAAGCTAGTGAGTACAATTGAAATTCCGAACACATAATCATATGATGAAACTTGAAGCTCAAATATGTATGTTACGATACAATCGTTAGATGAATGATATGCTCCAACACACAAATTCCCTTTTTTTTCAAAACTCCTAAGTAGTGATATAATTAAAAGCTTTGGAGAAATTATGATTCGAGTTCAACCCTTTTTATTGCACAAATATCAATCGTGGTCTTATCAAAAGATTTATCTTGAATATTATAACAATCAAAATCAAGAAGTTTACTTCCAAATATTCTACCACAATGCGATCTTTGTAATATGCAAATATATATACGATATGTATTCCAAAGATCAAGAACCTAATGTAATAATTTTCAGAAAATATCCCTCAATAATATATCGTCATGAATACTAAGGATATTCAAACAAGTAGTTTTGTAATATTAAAAATATCAAGTCTTTGAATGAATACTCACTTGAATAAAAATATCTAATCAATAGCAAAATCTTTTCTCAAGTGATAATCTTATCAAAATGCTTTCATATATGCACACTCAAGATCAACCTCTTAACAAATATTCAAAAAATGGATTTAGTGATGACAAGCTCTTTGAAAAAAATAGATATCAATCAGCAAATCAGTTTAGATGAATAAACTCTATGAGAATAACTATTAACAAGCAGATCGATTTACCAAACCTCAATACCAAAATGAAAGCGCAATAATTGCCAGATGGTCTTTTGAAAATCGAGATAGCCTTTGCTCAGATTCAATGTTCCAGCTCTGAAATCCTAGGAAAAGTTTTCAGCAGTGTGCTCAAAGTTGTGCTCAATATGCTATCAGCTTAATTGTATATCAAAATTTTTTTCTTCTCTTCTCTTCTTGTTATAGTTGATCTTGGTTGGGGCACTAGGGTTTAGATGTTCATTATATCGGCATCTTGCCCTTAGAATCAATCTTAACCTTTGGATCAAAAAGTAATTTGCGAGTTCTCTCGTTAAAAATTAAAATTTTAAACTTTCCTGCAAGTTCATATGACTGAGGATAAACACCCAGACGACTGAAGTTCCTTAGAGCTTCAAAAAAAAAAACCTGGACACAGGGTCAGACGACTGAAGTTGGGGTTTAGTCTTCATAATTGTCGGGTTCAGACGACTGAAGTTTGAGTTCAGTCTTTTGAGGTGCTTCTGCCAGGTTCTGTGTTTCACCATTAATTCTTCAGACGACTGAACTTAATCTTCGGTCTTTTGAAGAAATTTTTCAGATAACTGAGCTTAACTTCAGTCTTTTGAAGTTGCAATTTCAAGCAACTGAACGTTGAGTTCGGTCTTCTGAAGTTACCAATTCTTGGATTTTTCTTTTTGGTTAAAAAAATTTGCTTTGCTTTCTTTCTTGGCTCTTTTATAAAAAGTATTTCCCGGGCTTTTAAAAATATTTCTAAGTTTATAAATATCCCCTAATGATGTACATGAGATGCATGAGTCCTAAGTTCATTCGAAGGTATATGTTGAACCTTAAATTAAATCATATGAAGTATGTGAATACATAAGTTCTAAGTACCCATTCCCATGACGATCTTAAACTTGCTGCTTGTATCTTCATTCTTCTACTCTTTCAGTTCCATGGATTGTGCCAAGATATGTATGCTTTAATCTTCATGACTTCCATGACTTGTCATCTTTCATTGCATGCTATATATTGTTCCTGTTCACAATCTCAATGCACAAATCAAATACCAAGTAATTTGTCATTATTAAAACAGGATTGGACTCGTAGAGTCAATAGTGTTCTTACTAACACTCAAAAAAATCTAACTGGCTATCAACTGCCCTAGAGTTCAGTAACCTCGACCTTAAGATGGTCCTGAAAAGAAAATTTGTATAATGGGGTGAGACATCTCTTAGTAAGGAAGATTAAGTTAACATCAGTGTGTGGTCAGCGTGCCACCGTGTTTACAGAAAACATTCATCTTTCATTTAACTGAAAATAGAATTTACTCATTATATTCACTCTATACTACTGAAAATGTTCATCTCGTTTACATGGTATAAACAATTTAGTAATCAAATAATATCATTTACATAAATTTACAGATATGCATAAAAGACACTCCCTGGGACTAACACCATTTACTTCCCCAATGACACGAGTTGTGCGCCCCGAAGGCTAGACTTATGCCCTAAGGGATATTAACCTAGACTAAGTCAAAACGTACATCTGCATATAATCTCCGACTATGCAGACATCCGCAACTTGTTTGCGGGAATCCGATTGCCCTACCACATCCTAAAAGTCCGAATTTTTAGGGAAGGTACTCCTTACTGAGGCTAATCGGCTGAGACCACCCTACACCTCCTCGCGAACAGTGTGGGCACACATGGTCTAATACTGAATTACTAGCAATGGTACCATGCATATAACATAACTGGTCCTCAGGGTTCGTAAAGCATATCATGCAATTTAAGTAATAAAAACTGTATTTCAATTCATTTCATATAAAAACCTGTCATATCATAAAACTCAGCCCTCACGGGCATCATATAAAACTAGGCCCTTACGGCCATCATATAAAATTACGTGCATTTTCACAAATAGTTCTAGTTTTTCACAAACAATTCATAACCAATTTTATCCATCTGCCACACAATTTTTTGTATACAGTATATCCTATTTATAGCGTCAAACTATACTTTCCACCGTTCATTTTTACTGAGAATACCATATCATATATCTTAGGTTTAAAAAGACCATTTGAAAGGTGGGTTTTCGAAATAACAACTGAAAACATAAATATACATATATAATATTTTACTTTATTCAACTTTATTAAAACTTCTAATTTAACTTAATCTCCTTACCTGGCTTACAAAAAAAGTCTTTTGACACCCTTAATCCATGCCCTACGACATTTAAAGTTCAAAACCTCGAAACACATTTTCCCCAAATTAATCATCCCAACCCACATAATACTTTACATTCAACGCTCCCTAGGCCTCCTATACTCCAAAACAACCATGAAACTCCAAAATACCTACTTACCCTGGTGCTTGAAAAGACCCAGTTTAAGAATCTACTCCGCTAGACTTGTAAAGAATTTCTCCCTGATCTTCATGGTAGCTTCTGATCATCGATCTGGGCGACGAATGGTGAAAAAACCAAAGAGAGAGAGGGTGAGGCGCGGGCCAAAGAGAGAGAGAGAGGAGAAAAATATGATTTCTTACTAATTAAGAAACCCAAAAATCCTTTTATAAGTCATTGACCCGGTCACCTTCGTTAACAAATTGGCACCTTCGTCGACGAATTGCAGAAGGGCATTCGTCGCAAAAGGAAAGGTTTCATCGACAAACCTTAAACTTGAAATTTCAGTCGTTCGGGATCTCTTCATCGACGACGCTCTAAACTTCATCGACGAACCACAAAAGAACCTTCATCGATGAAAATAGGGGATTCGTCAACGAAGCTCACTGAAATTCCTTTTCTTAAAATTTCCTTTATTTTTTGGGTTCGGGTTTCTACAAACAATGTGTCATTGAGAGATGAACTAACCTAAAAAAAAATGTTTTCAAGGAGCCTTATGGGGAATGGATCTCAAAATAATGAAGAGTTTTTAGGAGAAGTAGATAAAGATGACTTATCAAACTTTGCCATACATTTGTTTCATGAAATCGATGAACAAAGTCTTTTGTCTTTGTATCTAAATTGTGACTGGTGCCTTAAGGGTATATGATTGTATTTTGATCAAGTAAGGGGTGTTCATCTTTGGTCAACTAGTATTCCTAAAAAGAACCAAATATTGATTTACCATTTGTTAACCCATTTGAGCCTAAATTTTAAACCAATTTCTTTTTTAAAGTTAGTTTACTAGAAATTTAACTTGGGTTTGAGTCTCATAGTGTTTGACAGGTCATTTGAGGCAATGATCCCTACCAAAAGAATGGTAGACCGTTTTTCTGCTACCCAAAAGAAAGTCAAAAAAGAAATCTCTTGCTAGCCTTTTTGAGCCTTAAAAAATTAATTCTTGAATAAACTGTCAAAGGATCACACCTCACACTGGGGCTACTTCAAAAAAATTAGTCCTAAATGGAGTCCAGATAAAAAGAGAGCTAAGATTCCTTAAAAATATAGAAGAATGAAGAAAAAATAAGGGGCATTCTTCACAGGTGATCTTTGACCAATGTTACAATTGTAAATTTGACAATTTTGGGCCTTATTAAACATGTTTCTTCTTTAACCTATACCCCTAGCCCACATTACAATCCAAATGAAAATTCTAACTAGATTGGTACATATCGTTGTCTCAAATGAATTGTCAAACTTGATGTTCAATCTAAACTACGTAATGATCTGATCCTGAAAAGGTATGTAGGTAGCTTGTCCAAAAGACAAGTACGATTAATACTTTGCAATAACTGGGGTAGAAAATATCATTTGGGGAAGGAGTTTTTTAGCCTTAGTTTCCCTGTTCATGTTGAAACCTAAATCCTTAGCCTACATTTCGTCTCATGTCTTAAAGTCCACCCTGAGATTGGAATACCGATCATAATACTTAATGAGACACTAGTTATAACTCAAGATAGAAAGTTCGAAATAAGTCATGGAATACAAATCAAGAAGGCATCTTTGAGTGGTGATGTAGTTGAGGAGTTATGTTTATTGCCAAAAGAGGCTGATTATAAAAAATAAAAATAAAAAAAGGTGCGTGCCCATAGATGTGATTCTCTAAGTTAGCAGCAAAGTTACATCAGGGTCAAAGTAGTGGTAAAGTTGTTTCCTATTAAACAAACACACAAAATTAAGTAAAAGAAGCAAGTTTGAGCATTCCATTTACATCCTTAATGAGATTGTGTTATATGATTGCATATTTATTCATTTAAATTTCAAATTGATTTTAAAACTTTAAGAATGCAATCCAAAGAAGCGCCTTGTTGAGAAAATGCAAGATGGACATAAGCAGTCACAAGTAAATCAACAGGGGTAGATGTCATGCTGAGTTCCAGGGGAACAAAATCTAGAGGCATCCGTATCTGATTGGAATTTGAAAATATGACAAAGATTAGAGTTTGGTTTGTTGATCACAAATGTATTGGAGAAGAAAATTCATATATCATTATCTGTTGATTTAGGTGTAATCCCAAGTGGGGGGAGGGTGAATTGGGTATTTTAAAAATTCTTTGAAACTTATTCACCACTTAGTCCCTATCTCTATATTTACCAAATTACTTATCAAGTTCGTGTGAAATTATTCAACATACAGGCATGCAATGTAAGTAATGAAGTGCGTTGCGAAAATTAAAAAGATAAGGGAAGAGAGAATGCAAACACAGTTTTTACAAGGTTTAGCTAACCCGGCCTACATCTTCGCCTTGAGCAATCCACTCAAAGATTCCACTATAATCTCTGTTCCTTAAATTGGGACGAAACTTCCCTTATAATCCGCTGCTTACAAGAGGTACGACTCCCTCCTACTTTGCTGCTTACAAGAGGTACAACTTCCTTCTAATCTACTGCTTACAAGAGATACAACTCTCTCCTCAAACCCAATTCACAATCCGAATTGTGAATACAATGAATTCTGTAAAACACTCAAAGTTGCTTCCAACAAAGCTCGTGAGTACAATTCAAATTCTTAATACATAATCATATGATGAAACTTGAAGCTCGAAATGTATGAAATGATACAATCGTTTATGAATGATATGCTTCAACACACAATTTCTCTTTTCATCAAAACCTCCCAAGTAATGATAAATTTAAACGCTTTGGAGAATATTAGGATTCTAGTTCACTTTGCAAAAATACACAAATATATCTTATGTGAACTTATTCAAAAGCTTTGTCTTGAATATTTTATCAATCTATATCAAAAAGCTTTCTTTCCACTATTTAATCACAACCTGATCTTTATAATATGCACATATATATACGATATGTATTTCAAAGATAAAAATCCCAATGTAATATCTTTCAGAAAATATCCCTCAATAATATAACGTTATGAACACTAAGGATATTCAAATGAGTAGATTTGTTATATTAAAAAAAAAAATTAATTCTTTGAATGAACACTTACTTGAACCAAAAATATTTAATCGATAACTAAAGCTCTTCTTAAGTTGTAACCTTCTCAAAAATGATTTACTATATACACACACAAGATCAACCTCTTATCAAATATTCAAAAATAGATTTTGCAATGATAAGCTCTTTGAAAGATAGATATACTCTTGAATAAAAAACTATTCTACCAATAGCTAAAACCTTTCTCACGTAATGATCTAGTAAAAAACAATCTTTATAAGTATATGCACACTCAAGACCAATCTCTCTAATGATACTCAATAACAAGTGATGAGAAGAGAAACTCTTGAAAATAATAACTCGAATTACCAAACCTCAATACCAAGATGAGATCAAGATGTATAAGTGAGATCCCTTTTAGTTTTTTATGTTGATTTGCCCAAGGAAGATGAATATAGGATGGAGTATAGGCAATCGTGTAGCAATCAGCTCAAGTTTCTCAATTCTCTTTCAATAATATGTTATCTTCTCTTCTCGTTTTTCTTAGCTCCCCCACTAGGGTATAGATATTCAGTATATATAGTCATCTTGCCCTTGAATAGATCTTGATTGTTGAATCAAAAGATAGCTCGCATGTTTGAACATTAAAAAATTAGATTTTTTATTTTTCCCACAGGTCCAGGCGATTGAAGTGGAGTTCAGGCTCTTGAAGTAACAACTTTAGGCGACCGAAGTCACAAGTTTAGGCGACTGAAGTGCCTCGGCCAGATTCTATTTTTCACCCTAATTCTTCAGGTGATTGAGCTTAATCTTCAGGCTCTTGAAGAAATTCTTCAGGTGACTAAGGTTGAGTTCAGGCTATTGAAGTTTCCATTTTCTGAATTTTTCTTCTCTAATTTAAAAATCTACTTTGCTCTCTTTCTTGGATCTTTTATAAAAATATTTTCAAGGGTTTTAAGAATATTTCTAGGTTTATGAATGTCCCCTAATGATGTTCATGAAATGCATAAGTCCTAAAGTCATTCTAAGGTGTGATTTGAGCCTCAAATTTAAATCATATGAAAATGTAAATACGTGAGTTCTAAGTACCCATTCCCATGACATTCTTGAGCTTTGCCGCTTGCATCTTGATTCCGTACTCTTTGAGTTCCATAGATCGTGCCAAGATATGTAGGCTTTACTTTATGGCTTCCATGATTCGTTATCCTTCCGTGCATGCTTAATATAGTTCCTGTTCACAAACTTAATGCACAGATCAAATACCAAGTGATTTGTCATTATCAAAACAAGATTGGATTCGTAGAGTCAACAATCTTCCCCTTTTTGATGATGACAAATGCACGAGCAAAAATATATAATAGGTTACACCTAACAAGGCTTCCCTTCAATTAATGCATCAAATATTCAATAAATGAAATATGCTCATGCCAAATGGAATATGCTCATGTTCATATACGCGTTGTTTTAGCGTGATTCCAAATGAAGTATGCTCATGATGTTTCAACAATATCTTTTTATTTTTGCTATTATCTTTACTATTATCCTTCTCTCCTTTTGCATAACATCAATAACATTTTTTGCTCAATCTTCTCCTTTACACAATTAGTTTTGCCAACAAATTTTTGCTCATTACAAATTTTGCTCCTTAATTTTCTCCCCCTTTTGACATCAACAAAAAGGTGTATTATACTAAGACATGAGTGGACATAACCTTATGTTCTTCTCCCCTTAGAAATCTTAAAGTTTGAAACTTGTTCAACCATCATATTTACAAAAAATTTTCTTTTCTCCCTTTTTGACATCAACTACCCCCCTTGCTAATGCATAAATTTAAAAGATCATATGAGAATATCAATTGTTTATTGATGGTATACCAATTGTGGACTAATGTTATATCAAATGTGAACAAATGTTGATTGATTTGATACCCAATGTTAATTAATGCAACACCAACATTTGATTGATTTGATACCAAGTGATTACATCTTAAGTGATGTTGCTCCCCCTAAATTACATAATTCTAATATAATTCTAGGCAACTATATTTATTTTATCTCAGAAAAGTATCTCTCATGTATTATTTAGTTAAGTTCATACACATTGTAGATTATGTAATAAAAAATCTCTCCCACTTTAGTTCTCATCCAAAAATTTACTCTAGTATATATCTTTCACCTTTTCAGATCTTTAAAACAAGTTTTGCTATAGATATTTGCTTTAAATACATTCTGAAAAGAATTGTAACCAGAGAGACTAACCATACAGTTCCTCATTATATCAATGCATTTCAAAACAAGATCATATGGTTAACTCATGGAGTTTTTGGCAAAGTAATATATTTTTCATTTAGAGTATTCAACAGAATCATCATAATTGAGTGCATGTTATAGAAAGTTCATTGCACATCTAAGCACAAGAAATATTGGAAAGCATAGTAAGATAGTAAATAATTTTGAGATTCTCCCCCTATGAATTCGAATACTTGCATAGATGAAATGAAATGCTTATACTTATCAATGATTAATTTCACTACTAGTTCAAAGCCATATAAGCAATCATTGTAAAATATTTTAGACCAACTAAAGTGATACTATGATGCACATGACTTATTTATTTTCTTTCTCTAGGAATGGAGCTCAACTCCCCTAAATATTTTCAAGCGTGCAACAAGATTAGTTCAATATAGTTTTAAAGCAACACTCTTCTGGTTAACATGTTGTATCAAATGTACACACAAGAAACATACCATTCATGATTTGATGCCAGATGTACATACAAAATATGATACTAAATGTGATTATGCTTATGTTTCAGGGTCATAGTATTTTCAAGCTAATTTGCTCCCTTCAGTTATACACTTATCATATTCTTATGTCTTTTCCTTGTAATCATTCTTCACCAATTTAGCGAAGTGTTCTAATATTTTCAATGAATTATACTTGACTTTACCTGCTTTAGCTTAGAGGACCAAAAAGTCATAAACGATTTTATTCAGGGTCACAAGCCTATATTGCTTCTTTTTTTTTTTTATGGATTTCAACGCACAGGTTTCCTAGTCATTTGCATTATTATATAAAATGAAACCTATAGCATATAACTTAGCCTTTTTACATATTCAAAATCTTCTAATAGATTTGACTTGAAGTTTGAGAGCTTGTGAGGTGAGATTTTGCAAATATTCTTAACAATTTAATTATAATTAAGTTCAAAAGAATATTCATTATGAGTGGACATTATTCAAAATATTTCGAGGAAGCAACTATATCCAACTACATAGGCCAAAGAGCAATTTTGGGAGAATATTAATTTTTGAATATTGCTCTTTGGATATTTCTGATTTTCCAATTATTGGACGGTACCTTATACGCATGTCTTCAATTTTAAGCAATGGTACGTGCCTATAATAGATGAATCTTTACCAGATATGAAAATGGTATGGTAAAGATTTCTTGTGGAGGATATTGCTTAATCACAGATCAAACTTAAAAATTTTTACGTTTTAAGCACAACCGGAATATTTATTAAAAATGTCTTCGTAAACTATTTGATCCCTTAGAGAATGCCCTTGATTTGATTATAACTGGATGTCTTTTAATAAGCACTTGATATATATGGAATTTATGATTATTAGTGCTTGTGGCTAGAATGATGACTGATTTTAATCCTTTAAGGCTCCAAGAAAGAGTTTAGGATTAGATGATTTTTAATATACGGTTATTCCTAAGACTCAGTCTTATGCAATGGATATGATCTGCTTAATTTAGGATTTTTAATATTTAAGCATGTGTTAAGCACTAAGACTTATTCACTAAACAATGATGCTTTAAACCATTTGGAAGTGGATTTATTCTTCAATATTATGATTTATGTTACTCATTGCAACGATATTAGGTTCTTGATATTTTAACAGTTAATCTCTCAACCTTCACTTTGAATACATCAAGATTTGCATGCTATTCAGCATTTTAACATTTAACCCAATCATTCCGATATAAGAGCATTAGGTAGTTAGATTGGATATATTGCTTAAAAGAATCATATTAACTTAACTTTCTTGTAGGATTCTTAGTATAATAATAGTGTAGTAAATACACATACTAAGATTTACATATTAAGCCTATACTATTTCCAAGCCTATTAGTCATCCGACCCTATTTTGTCTATGTGGCTGATTTCACTAATTTCTCAATCTTAAAGTCTAAAAAGGAGTTTTTTGGGGTGTGTTTGGTATCATTTTTCTTTGACTTGCCAAACTTGTTTAAGCTTCACACCTTTCCTTTTAAATGGACAATCAAATTTAATGTGTCCTTTATTTTTACATAATACGCAGGTGGTTTGAGCATACGGACTGGAGGAGGTACTAGCATAGAATTTTGATGCTTTAACAAAATACCCCATGTATAGATACTTTCTTCTCCTATTTTCAATTCCATTGTAACCTATACCTTCTTTGTCTAAGGTCATCTTTTGGGAACCTAAGAGCTTGTCAAAATTTTCTTTTCCCTTAGCAAATGTGTGGATAATCTTAGCTTGATCCTCTATCTTTCTTTCTAGGTCTTGAATTTTTGAATTCTTCAAACCTTTGCAAACAATTTATAATTTTACCAATTTATCAGTCATTTTGTTTGCTTTACATTCAAGTTCAGAAATTTTAAGATCTTTTGCATTATCACTCGAAATCTTGGATCTTAACTCTATAGCTCTTTTGTCATCATATCATTCTTGTTTTCTAATTTCATGATTTTCAAATCCTTTTCTTTTTCAACACTAATTTTTTATTCCAAATCTTTCAGTGATGCCTCATTCTTGGTTACTAATCTCTTAATTTCTAATTCCTTTTCAATGTTTTCTTTTTCCCAAGAAGTATGAGACTCTCGAAACTCTTCTTTATTTTCACTTTCCAACATAATTTTCTTTTTAATCATCTTTGTTAACATTTTATAAGCCTTAACAAATTCCTTTTGTAATTCCTCATAAGATGGCATGCTATCATTTTTAGATTCATCATAATATTCACTACCAGAACTATCACAAGATGTATCGTAGTCATTGCATTAATCTTTTTGAGAGTTTGAATAAGAAGTAGAATGAGTAGAGTGTACCTCTTCATCAACTAAGGCAACTAGGCCATCGTTTTCTACTACCTGATCATTTGAGTATGGATCTTTCCAAATAGAGGACTTCTTTCCTTTGGTCTCTCCAAATCTCCTGTCGAGTTCTTCCCATATCTCCTTAGCACTTTGACATGACTTGATTTCATGAAAAACATTAGTATCTAAACCAAGCAATAGAATATTCATAGCACTGAAATTTATTTGCATTAATTTCATGTCATTCTCATTCAGCTCATATTTAGATTTAGGGATTTCAACATTATCAATAATTTTCATAGGAACTGGGTTTCCTTGATCAATTACTCTCCAAGTTCTCCAATTCATGGATTTGATAAAAATAGTCATTCTCATTTTCCACTCAATAAAATTTTCGTCATAAAACATTGGAGGTCTTGCAGAGATTTGTTCCACGCCAAATGGGGATACACCATAATAATTCATCGTGATCTTTTTACAAATTAACAATTACGTCTATGTACACCTGCTCTGATACCAAATGTTGATTTAGATGTAATCCCAAGAGGGGGGGGGGGGAGAATTGGGTATTTTAAAAATTCTTTGAAACTTATTCACCACTTAGTTCCTATCTCTATATTTACCAAATTACTTATCAAGTTTGTGTGAAATTATTCAACATTCACGCATGCAATGTAAGTAATGAAGTGCGTTGTGGAATTAAAAAGATAAGGGAAGAGAGAATGCAAACACAATTTTTACGAGGTTCAGCCAATCCGACCTACGTCCTCGCCTTGAGCAACCCACTCAAGGATTCCACTATAATCCTTGCTCCTTAAATTGGGATGGAGCTTCCCTTACAATCCGCTGCTTACAAGAGGTACAACTCCCTCCTACTCCGCTGCTTACAAGAGGTACAACTTCCTCCTAATCTGCTGCTTACAAGAGATACAACTCTCTCCTCAAACCCGGTTCACAATCCAAACTGTGAATACAATGAAATCTGTAAAACACTCAAAGTTGCTTCCAATAAAGCTCGTGAGTACAATTCAAATTCTTAATACATAATCATATGATGAAAATTAATTCTTTGAATGAACACTCAAACAAAAAATATTTAATCGATAACTAAAGCTCTTCTCAAGTAGTAACCTTCTAAAAAATGATTTATTATTTACACACAAAAGATCAACCTCTTATCAAATATTCAAAAATAGATTTTGCAATGATAAGCTCTTTGAAAAATAGATATACTCTTGAATAAAAAACTATTCAACAAATAGCTAAAACCTTTCTCATGTAATGATCTAGTCAAAAACAATCTTTATAAGTATATGCACAATCAAGATCAATCTCTCTAATGATACTCAATAACAAGTGATGAGATGAGAAGCTCTTGAAAATAATAACTCGAATTACCAAACCTCAATACCAAGATGAGATTAAGATATATAAGTGAGATCCTTTTTAGTTTTCTATGTTGATTTGCCCAAGGAAGATGAATATAGGATGGAGTGCAGGCAATCGTGTAGCAATCAACTCAAGTTTCTTAATTCTCTTTCAATAATATGTTATCTTCTCTTCTTTTCTCATTTTTCTTAGCTCTCCCACTAGGGTTTAGATATTCAGTATATATAGTTATCTTGCCCTTATAATAGATCTTGACCATTAGATCAAAAGATAGCTCGCATATTCGCACATTAAAAAAATTAGTTTTTTATTTTTCCCACAGGTTCAGGCGCCTGAAGTGGAGTTCAGGCTCCTAAAGTGACAACTTCAGGCGACCGAAGTGCCCCTGCTAGATTCCGTTTTTCACCCTAATTCTTCAGGTGATTGAGCTTAATCTTCAGGCTCATGAAGAAATTCTTTAGGAAAATGGGTTTAGTTCGGGCTACCAAAATTCTCATTTTTTGAATTTTTCTTCTCTAATTTAAAAATCTGCTTTGCTCTCTTTCTTGGATCTTTTATAAAAATATTTTCCAGGGTTTTAAGAATATTTCTAGGTTTATGAATGTCCCCTAATGATGTTCATGAAATGCATAAGTCCTAAAGTCATTCTAAGGTGTGATTTGAGCCTCAAATTTAAATCATATGAAAATGTAAATACATGAGTTCTAAGTACCCATTCCCATGACATTCTTGAGCTTTGCCGCTTGCATCTTGATTCTCGTACTCTTTGAGTTCCATAGATCTTGCCAAGATATGTAGGCTTTACTTTATGGCTTCCATGACCCATTATCCTTCCGTGCATGCTTAATATAGTTCCCGTTCACAAACTCAATGCACAGATCAAATACCTAATGATTTGTCATTATCAAAATAGGATTGGACTCGTAGTGTCAACGCTATGCATTTCATGCATTGCGTAAAAAAATGCATAAATATCATTATGTCATGCACCCTTTTATTCACGGCATACAATGTTTTCTTATGGAAACTTTGCATATCCATTTTCATTCCTGCTCGGTCAAATCCTTATTTTCTATGAATTCAAATGGTTGGAGTTCTACTTTGAGTGTTGGGGCTTTGGACCTCAGATCTAAGTAGTTCTTTCCAAATTGTTTTGTCTACTTTGGAAACTGGGGCACTGGTCCTTATATCCCAAAAGATGTTTTTCAAAGTACTAGGGCATCGGTCCTCAAATCCAAGTGGTTTATGTAAAAATATTTTTCAAATACCGCGACATCGATTCTCAGATCCAATTTGTTATTGCAAGAAATTTTTTCAAGCACTGGGGCATCGGTCCTTAAATTCAAGTAGTTCTTGCAAAAATATTTTTCAAATACTAAGGCATCTATCCTTAGATCCAATTTTTTATTGGAAGAAAGTTTTTCAAGCATTTGGGCATTGGTCATTGGGACCAAGTAGTTCTTACAAAAATATTTTTAAAATAATGGGGCATCGGTCCTCAGATCTAATTTGTTATTGCAAGAAAGTTTTTCAAGCGCTAGGGTATTGGTCCTTAGACTCAAGTGGTTCTTGCCAAAAATGTTTTTCGAATACAAGGGCATTACACCTTCAAAGTTGAAATAGTCACTTCCAAGTTGTCCCGACTATCTCATTCATTCAAGAGGTCTTTGTGAATTTAGGTGTAATCCCAAGAGGGGGGGGGGTGAATTAGGCATTTAAATTTATTATTTTTTTGGTCTTTAGATCCTCATTTTGAAAAACAAAATTATACAAGCACAAGTTTGGTGACTTTATCAATTAATCAATATTACCCAATCACTCGCAAACACAATGAATGTTTAATACATACACAATAAAAAGCAATTAAATGCAAGAGGAAATTTAAATGAGTTAAGGGAAGAGAGATGCAAATACAGTTTTACGAGATTCAATCAAATTCGACATACGTCCTCACCTTGGGTAGTTTATCCAAGGATTTCACTTTACCTCTCCTTAACTTGGGACAGAGCTTCCCATTACAATATGCTGCTTACAAGAGACGTAGCTACCTCCATACAATCAGCTACTTACAAGAGGCACGTCTTCCTCCTTACAATCCGCTGCTTACAAAAGGCACAGCTTACTCCTCCTCGGTTCACAACCTGAACCGTCAATACAAGTGACAAAGATAAATTTCGAATACACTCTTATGCTTCTTAACAAGCTAATGTGTACAAGTGAAAACCTATGCACTTTCACAAGATTTAACTTGAAGCTCAAGAGAGAATATGTGTTGATCTCGGTATGATTTTTTATAATGAAAAATATATGATCTTTGTATACAAAAATGTATATGATGAGGTTTCTCAAAGATCTAAACCCAATACAATAAATATCCAAAAAAAGGATTTTTCAAATAAGATGTGTTGGAGATCTAGGATTTTTTCAAATAACTTTTGTGAACATAATAGAATATGAAATCTTTGAATGAATATATGAATGTGAATGCTTCCAAGATTTATGCCCTAGGATAAATTTTTTTCCAAAATATTTTTCAAATAATATATGGAAAACTAAGGTTCTTGCTCTCTTAATAAAATATTAAAAATAAAAATACGAGAGAAGAAATACTTTGAATGCACAAATCAAATACTTGTTTTTATCAAACCTCAATCCAAAAGATGCTTTGTAAGATGTGTGCATGAAAGTCGTTTGAAAAAACTGAGAGAATGCCCAAAAGATGTCTGAATGCGATAAAGTGTAGGCAAGAGGTTCAAAAGTTGTTCAACTAGGGTTTAGGGTTTGATATTTATAAGTATTTTTGGGATCTAGGTGTTTTCTGGCTGTTGGATCAAAAAGAAATATTTTTTTATTAAAAAAAAATTCTACCCATTGTGCGTTGGAGCGTTAGGCATCTCGACATACTCGTCGATGAGTGTACACACTAGTCGACGAGTGTTCAACACTCTTTCGTCGACGAGACTAGGGGATTCTTCGACGATTGGTCTGTCTGAGAAAAGTAGGGTCTTAGTATTTTCTCATTGACGAGGACGTGCATTAATTGACGAGTGGCCTTCATGGATTCGTCAACAAAGCCAGGGAATTTGTCGATCAACCTCCTATTTTTTTCGAGCTTTATTAATTCTCTAAAATGCAGATCTAACCTAGAACTTGTGGATATGAATATTTCATGAAAAACATGCATTCTAAGGTGCTATTGGTCATTTTTGAGCTTCCAACTATATCATGTGATCATGCATATACAAATATAATCTAAAACAATACAATTGAAATAAAACTACGTCTTCACTCATTTGGTCTTGAATTCTCTTATGGAATTGGCCAAGGTATGTGAGCTTTATGTTCCTTACAACTTCCATTTTTCCTTTGCCATGTGTGCATGCTTGAAGTATAAACTTGTTCAAGTACTAAATGCATAGATGAGATATTTGTGTTTTTTCATTATCAAAACAAGATCGGACTCAAAAGTCAATAGTCTCTTGCAAGTTATCCCCACTATCTCGTTCATTCGAGAGGTCGCTTCCAAGTTGACTTGACTATCTCATTTATTCAAGAGGTCTCTTCCAAGTTGTAGTAATTATATCGGTCATATGAGTGGTCCTATTCAAATTGTATATCTCTAGTTTCATCCAAGTTGACCATTTTCGGAATGGTCCAATCCAAGTAGACCATTTTTGGGATGATCCCTTCCAAGTCGACCATTTTCGGTCCTATCCAAATAAAACCTTTGTGGTCCCATCCAAATTGACCCTTTTCAGTCCCATCCAAATTGACCATTTCCGATCCTATTCAAATTGACCATTTTCGGTCCCATTCAGATTAACCATTTCCAGTCCCATTCAAATTGACCATTTTCGGTCTCATCTAAGTTGACCATTTTCGAAATACTTTCGGAAAGATCCCATCCAAGTTGATCATTTTCATATTGATCTCATCCAAGTTGGTCATTTTCGGAATGATCTCATCCAAGTTAACCATTTTCGAAATGGTCCCATCGAAGTTAACCATTTTCGGAATGGTCCCCTAAAAAAAAATTGTTCTGGTTGCCTCGGAGGTTAAGTATCTGAGTAGTCATATTCCAAAAAAATGCTCTGGGTTAAGTAGTCATCTTCCAAAAAAAAAAAAGCTCTGGCTCTAGGGAGTTAAGTACCCAGGTAGTCATCTTCCAAATAAATGCTAAGGCTCTCGGTGGTTAAGTACCCGAGTAGTCATCTTCCAAATAAATGTTGTGGCTCTCCAGGGTTAAGTACCCGGGTAGTCATCTTCCAAATAAATGCTTTGACTTTCGGGGATTAAGTACTCGAGTAGTCATCTTCCAAAAAAATGCTCTAGCTCTTGGGGGTTAAGTACCCGGGTAGTCATCTTCAAAATAAATGCTCTAGCTCTTGAGGGTTATGCACCCGAGTAGTCATCTTTCAAATAAATGCTCTGGCTCTCGGGGGTTAAGTACTCGGGTAGTCATCTTCCAAATAAATGCTCTAGCTTTCTAGGGTTAAGTACCTGGGTAGTCATCTTCCAAATAAATGCTCTGTCTCTCGGGGGGTTAAGTACCCGAGTAGTCATATTCCAAATAAATGCTCTAGTTCTCGGGGATTAAGCACCTATGTAGCCATCTTCCAAATAAATGTTTTGGCTCTCTGGAGTTAAGTACCCAGGTAGTCATTTTCCAAATAAATAGTCTGGCTCTCGGGGGTTGAGTACCCGAGCAATCATCTTCCAATAAATTCACTAACCACTAACATCCTAGGAAAATTCACTTACGACTAACATCCCAACAAAATTCACTAACCACTAACATTCCAGAGAAATGCACTAACTACTAACTTCCTAGAGAAAGGTACTAACATTCCTATATTGCCCTAGTTACTCTTTATTATCCATGACTATCAAAAGCAAACAGTACATGATCAATTTGAAAGCATGAGGTGTTTGTAGCCTGACTAAAATAGGTGTCTTTTATCTTTATAGACTTTTTAAAACACATCAAAGCCTACCCGCCCACACTGGATGAACCCAATGGGTTGACTCACCTGAGTCAACCCCAAACCTAACCCCCTGGGTTTCGAGTGAGTCAGCTCGCCTTGAAACCCGTTCAACTCACAACATTCATTTGAATCACAACATCAAACATGCACACCCTAGATATGAACACATCAAGCACACATATCATAAATCTAAGCACAACACACTCAAATCTAAACACAAAACCAACACTCATTACAATCTGAGCACAACACACTCAAATTTGAACACAAAACCATTACACATCACAATCCGAACACAAAATAGCCAGTAAATCACAAACCCAAATGCAAACCCACACCTAACAATAGATCCAAATTCAAGTTGGAAAGGAAAATACTTATCTGGAAGAGATCGTGCCTCGATCCAAACAAACCAACCATATCAAAGTCTGATCCTTCACAAGTCTTGGGTACATGAACCATCACCATAGAAGGGGGGATCAATCTGTCTTTGAGACAAGCAAAGGGATAGGGTAGATCTAGAACTAGGGTTTGGATTCCTAGTGGAAGCCATATCAAAACCAAATACAGAAAGAGAAGAGAGTGAGAGGGTACGATGGGAAACTAGAATCAGAAGATCCAGAGGATCTTCGCAAGAGAATATAAAGAGAAAGAGAGAAGTATGTGAAAGGGTGTGAAGAACCAGAAGATCCAGAGGATCTTTGCAGGGGATAGAGAGAGAAAGAGGAAAAGAGAGGGCTTAGGAGAAGAGAGAGAAGGAGAGAGGCAAAAATGGAAAAAAAAAAAAGAAAAAGAAAAAAAGGCTTTTATATGTAGGGTTTAGGAGACATGTGTCACCGCTGATGGGTGACATGTGGCTCAATACGGTCTGTATATTAAGTACCAAACATGTTTCATCTAGAGCCATTTGATATGTGTTTTCTTCGGATGGCCCAGATCTTGCTATGTCCTCGATCCTTATTTATTATGCTAGACCACCTGATGAGTGACACGTGGTAAGGTGACGTCAGCATAACGTTCCCCTACCTTTCTGAAAAAGATAATATATATAAAGGGACGACACCAAGTGAGTAACACGTGGCAGGGTGACGTCACCCCACTTTCCCAGAAAAACAAATATATATATATGTAACGGCCACGTGTCTCTACCTGGAGTTGACGTGTGACCCGGTTGGCTGACCAGACCCCTTTCCCCCTAGAACCGGTGGACCTATTTCATACTGGTCAAACCGATTTATTTATTTATTTTATTATATTATTTATATAATATTTTTAATTGATAAAAAAAATCAGGAAATTTAAGAAAAATTTTGAAAAAAAATATTTTTGAAGTTAGGAAAAAAATTATGGGCCATTTTGACTCAGAAAAATAAGGAAAAATTCTTTGAAAATCCTAGAAATTTTGGAAAAATGTAAAAAATACTCAAAAAAATCCTATAAAATTATAAAAAAATATGGGAATATTTTTATAAAGATATTTTCTCGATTTTAAAAGGAGTGTGCCTCTATGATTTTAAAAAAGGGCAATAAGGTATATTACACCTCACTTGTATTAGCTCTGACGGGGATGTGTCTCGTCGACGAGAAGATACCGAGAGGTTGTTTTCCAAGTTTTGGATTTCGTCGATGAGGAGTAGGCATTCGTCGATGAACTTCCTTCTTGACCTCATCGATGAAGTGACGTGGCTCGTCGATGAAGGCTAGTGTATAAATAGCCTAAACTTCATTTTCAGCCAGAATTTCATGCACAAAACACTCTCTCTCTCTCCTCAGTTCGTCCCCTTCCCCTTCTCTCTAAGTTTTTGGGTCGTATTTTCGCCGGTTCAATGATCCGAGACCACCACGATGCTCCTGGGAAAGTTTTCTGCAAGTCTGTTGGAGTGGATCATTGGTGGGGCTAGTTTGAATTCCATCCCAGTTTCAGGGTAAGACATTTTATCTAGTATTTGTCTTTCCCATAGTTATAGCAAATGTAGTACATGGAGAAATACTGATGTTTTGTTCTGGGATATGTGGTTTTTAGGGCGTTAAGTGGGGAACCCTGCAAGTGTGGGACCAAATACAGAAAAAGGGGCTTTTCAGAAACTAAGTAAGGAAAATATGCTATGTTAGGAAATTTTAGCAAAGATATAAGAAATTTTATGTATATTTATATTTATACCAGTTTATTATCCAGTTTTACAGATTATGAGTTTTAATAATTGTGTGGTCTGAGTGGATGTTTTCAGATCCCTAAAGAAATATTACAGATAGATACAAATTATAGAGCACGGTACCGTTGTTATTTACAGAATAGAGTGCAACCACATATCTCAGATAGTGTGTCGGTAGCATCAACCGTGCTTGGAGTGGATGCAGCTCCCCAGTTTTTGGGTTGAGGGGGCCCGATTTGACAAGGTAGTTTTTTCAGTTCCATGCTTAGGAGTGGATACATTTTGGCCGGATTGAGGAAGGGTAGAGTACAGTGACTTACCTGGTAGGCCAACCAGAGTTAAGTCCTGCCTACAGGTCGCATAATCCTGTAATGAGGGGTCAAATCATGACATACAGATTTTTAGGGAAAAACACAGTTATGTATAGGTATATAAATTTACAGTGTTTGATAAATATAGTATGATACTAGAAGTATGAAAAGTAGAAAATTAGATGATACAGTTATATTTTAAATTATGATGAATGTATGATATACTTTACATAGATTTACCATTTTATACAATTTCAGATGTTATTAAAGTAGTTATACAACTTAGTCGCCACACACTAGTAATAGCATATTTCCACTTACTGAGCCTCGTCTCACCCCACTACTTTAACATTTTTCAGGTGAGCCAGTTAAGCGAGCAGATCAAGCTTACAGTTAGAGTGACCTCTTGATTGCCCTGTCTATAGGGCAAGTTTGTTCAAGGTGTTGTATTTTGGGATAGATGGTACTTATGAGAGATTTAAAAATGTAACTATGGTTTGAAAACACTAAATTCTGGTATTGTATGTATATATATATGGTTGTATGACTTATGTTTTCCGCTGCATGGGTATGTCTATTATGTACAGGAATATCTCAGTGCCCATCTGAGGCCTGAGATGCTATAGCAGGGATATCAGAGTAGTTTATGTGTTTTTACTTTTTTTAAAAAAATGATGCAATTTTTGGGTAGTTACATATTAGACATTCTTAAGTCACACCCAAATTTTTTTTATGTTCTATCAATTTTTTTATATTTATTCATGTATTTGTTCATTTATTTTAAAAGAATTAAATTAAAAGGTTATTAAATTCAATTTGGGAATAATTCTTAATTAATTAGGTACCATTTGTAGAATGGGTGCGTAGCGGGTGCGAATACTTTCCCCTCGCATATCTGAACTCTCAATTCCAACTTGGTATATGCAGATTGAGACTACTCTTAATTGAGTAGTAATTAGGTGTTCTAACCGCACCAAGGAAAAATAGGTTAGTGGCGACTCCAAATTCAAAATTTTCCAAAAATCTCATATTTTTATTTCCCTCGCCTCCCTTGAGGCACACCATGCTCCCGAGATGTCGCGACACCTAGCTACACGTTACTTCCTATATATCGTGAAGATCTCAATATAATATTCTATTGTAAGTCATGTTAGATCCACTCTCTTAAAGAAAAGGAAAACATAAAGTCACACTAATATATATGCAAAACAATCTTGACCTTAACCTTGTGGCCCTTTTATGGATACATCTATTGAGCTTCTTTTTTCATTCCTTGAGATTTTTATGTAAAAGTTTTTTGAAGTAGTAGTATTTTTGTAATTATTGTATATTTATTTTTGAAAAGTAAGGTGAACTCCCAAGAGGTTGGGGGGGGGGGTGAATTGGGTTTTTAAAATTTCTTTGCTTACTTTGTATTTAAAAATTCCTTAGTTGAATTTTAATCTTAGCAGTATATACTTTCAACAATTTACCAATAATCACAATACTATTGATAATCAATTAAGTTTAACCAAGTTTTTACAAAGATTGGGGACCAAGTAATCAGTTTTGGAAACTTTCCCTTTCTATTTTAATTTGAAAGTTACGAAGGTCAGTCAACTGAGACTATTAGGGTCAGTCGCCTGATCCTTTATAATTTAGCGAATTTTCAAACATTGAATGAGGTCAGTTGCCCGAGCCTATAAGGTTAGTCGCTTGATGTTATTCTGTTTGCTCAATTTATTCAGCATAAAAATATTAGTCAACTTATCAAAAATGGTCAGTTGCCTGAAGTTACAACATTCCAAAAACTTCAATTTTTAACACTTTGAAGGTGGCAGTCAACTGATCCATTTAGGTCAGTCATATGAACTTGCAATATTTCAAAAGCTTTGTTTTTCAACACTTTAAACCTTTGATTTTGTAAAAATTAAATGAGACTTATTTAAAAACATTGTCCAAGATTTTCAAAAATAGGTCTCTAAGTCCATAATAATTCATAAGAGTTTCAACCATTTTTATTGAAATTTAATGAAGTACTTACATGAGACTTCTTAAGATTCTAACTTTCTATAACACTAAGTCTTCATGCTTTTGCATCCGTTCTATCTTGACTTCTTTCTTCAAAGGACTTTAAGCTTCATTTGATCTTCTATCTTTGAGTCCAAGCTTTTAATGAACTTCATCAAGCATTTGAGATCTTGAACCTTTTATTAAAACCACTTGAATCCTGCAACATCATCACTAAACCAAATATGTTAAGTTCCCTTGATTTGTTATCATCAAAATAAGATTTTTAAGCCTTGTTAGGCCAACAATCTCCCCATGACAAATAAGAAGCAAAAATGAGTAAGCCTTAAAAAGGCTCCCCCTTACAATAAGCATAGTCTTAACACAATTTGGAAAATAAGTAATTTATTTATATGATTGCATATCAAATTGTATCAGATCATAAAATTCTATTTAAGTTCATATTTCAAGATCATCAATGTTAAGTTCATATTTGTCAATTCATAATCATAATATTATCAACAGTGTGTATCAGCAATGTGCTTTCAGTTTTGCTCAAAAGTTCTCCCCCCTGTGACATCAATAGAAAAGAGATAAACACAAACATGCTAAAGCATAGAGTAGTATCAACACAAAAACAAAGAATAACAGTTGTCAGGTTGTAAGAATTACAATAGTATCAAGGAGTCCCAAAAAAAAAAAAAAAAAACAACATGAGATACACTCAAAAATTACAAAGTAAAACTAAGCATCTGCAACTTTATCTTCATCTTCTGTTCCTTCTTCTTCAATGCTTGCTTCACTTATCTCCATAGGATCTTTTCCTCATGAAGAACTAGCTATATGATGTTTAATACGACCAAGCCGTTGATCCAGTGAAGAATAGTTGGTTTGAAGAGATGCAAAATTTTCTTGAAGAGTTTGAAGTACATATCTCATTTCACAACTAAAGGCGGTGAATTGTTGATGAAAAGGAAGAAACCAGGAAGGTGCATCATCAGCCTGAGGAGTAGGTTGTTGAGCCAGCGGTTGTGGAGCAGGATCTTGCCATTGTATTCTTCCCAACTTAGGAGACCAACCTTGCTCATGTTTTTCATAATTCATTTGCTTAAGAGTGGTAGACGAGAAAATGTCATAATGGGTCCGCTTGATGAACAAGTCATTTGGAGAGGCTATGTTGAGATAGGCAAAGATTAGATTCAGAGTTCCTCCATATGGTAAAATTACTATGCGTGTTTCGGTTCTTGAGATCATCCATTTCGGAATCACAATTGATAAATCAAGCTTCTTCCCTTTAAGTAAGAACCATATGACGAAACAATCCAAATAAGAGATGTGGTCATGTGATCCTACTTGAGGCAAAATATTTGGGAAAGACACCCTTAGCCTAATAGGTGACAAATTTCTTCCATCCTAACGCTTTAAATATAGATAAAATTTTGAGAAAATTTTCTTCAAAGAACTTAGTATCTAAGACTTAACCGAAAATAGGTTCATCGGAATGAATATGATCTTTGTAAAGTTTCTTTTCGTGAGGACTTATAAGCCATTTCTCAATGTTCTCACAGTCATCTTTCCCATAAGAGGATCCTTTGTATCCAGCGGTTTTCGTTCATGGCATCATGATTCGAACGGTAAAACCCTAGAAAACTGTGAGGGAAAGGTGTAGGTGAAGTTCTTCAAAATTTAATTAAAGGATATTGAGTGTAGAAGCACTTGGGTTCAAAGGAGAATGAGTGTAGGAGAGGGACAAACTAGAATCAGGTGACTGGGGATCTGAAAGTTAGGGTTTCACGCACTTTAAGTATTTAAATCACCGTATGTCAGTCGACTGAAATCGAAGGTTAGTCGCTTGACAATTTAGCGCATTTAAATTTTTCTAGACAGTAGCGAGTTAGTCAACTGAGGCTCAGAGAGTCAATCACCTGACTTTACTGATCCTGAAATACTAACAAAGTCAGAAAGGGTTCAATCGACTGTGCCTTATGGTTCAGTCGCCTGACCTCACTTGCCTTTCAAATTCCACTTTACTATTCATTTAATATCCTCTTTAACAACTTCTCTGCTATGTAACAATCCTAGTTCTCTTCTTATAAATATAAATCTATCTTCTAGAAGAGGTTTGGTAAAAAATATCTGCCCATTGGTCACTTGTATTCACAAATTCAAGTAAGATGTCTTCTTTTTACACATGATCTCTTAAGTAGTGATGTAACACCCCGAACCCTTAAACCCGGGTCCGGCACATTATACCTGATAAAATCTCTAATAATCCATGATCCATGATATACACAGTGGAAAACATAAACATAATCTCCATATGATATAAAAACCATAATCAATAATACCAGAGTTTACTACCCCTATATAACATCCACACTATCCATCCAACACCTGCATTACCATATATACACAAATCTCCAAGACATTTCAGTATGTTCGCAACCATTCCATTCTCAATAGACTTAAAACATAAAGACATAAAACATAAAATATATACATCCCAAAATATTATCAAAAGTATACCCTTATCCTCAAAAGTTCTATCACAGCTCGAGCTCTCTAAGCTCCATCTCGTGGAGGTCCTGTAAAAGATTAGTTCATATTCAAGTGAGACACATCTCAGTAAGGGAGGAAACAATATATTAAAACAGTGTGTGGCCAACATGAGTTTATATAAAACATATTATTCATTATTTTCAAATCATTAAGATAACACTTGAAATCATTTTTTTGATCCTGTTCAAACACATGCAAGATATTTTACCCACGAGATTACTTAAGGATAGGGGTGATTACCGGCCCATACAAGTAGCACCTCTCTGCTATGATACATTAGGCAACCCAAAGGTCACAGCTAAAGCATACCAGGGCACTCACCTTACTCAGTAAGCCCTCAAGTGATAAATTAATCTCGTACTCACAAAATTCATACAAAATTTTATCGGCAGAGGCTCCCAAGAATAGGGAAATTTACTCGCCCATACAAGTAGTTTCCCTATACCCTAGCATGTTATGCAACCTACTACCACACCTGATACAACTAGAGCACTCGCCTTTCTCAGCAAGCCCTCAGGAGAAGAGTTTGCCTCGCCCAAACATAACATGTTCTATTAGCATAAATACTGCTAATACCATAATACATTATTTCGTTTCCCATTATTCTACATCTCTCAACTATTCATGTTTCCATGTTTTACTTTTCATTTCATTTCACTGTACGTGGCTCTTTCCCATTTTACATTGTTCACATTTCATATTTCATTTCCATTTCATTCATTTCCATTTCCATTTCATTTCAAACCCAACATCTTTCAGCTATTTTAGCCAGCATTTTTCAGCTGTCATACATTTACCCAGCATCTTTCAGCTGTTTACATGGTTACATTAACACACACAAGCAGCATAGTTCATATCATATTTCATTCTTAATGTATTATTGTTATAAAAGGTGTATTCCCAAGAGGGGGGTGAATTGGAATTTTAAACTTTTATCTCCTAGGTTAAATGAGATAGCTGTATAATACAACCTAGGGTCTTTCTATGCAGTTCCAAATGGGCCAATAAACATAATATGGGGAAAATTTAAATCATGTGCATCATTCACACCATAACATACATGTGCGGTAAATATAAAGTGCAGAAATATAAACAAGGCACACAATATGTTATCGGGGTTCGGCCAACTGTGCCTACGTCCCTACCTCTAGCTCGCAAGCCAAAGGATTTCACTAATAGCTCACTTAAGGGTGGAGCGACACTGTTTACAACTAGGTCAAATTAACATAGGGCTGACCTCAACCTTAATCAGGTCAATTTGCGGGGCTGACTTCAACCTACACGCCTTAACAGGACGACGCACCTAGCTTTCCTAACCGGGTCTAAGCCAATTCGGGACTATTCTAGGGCTAATCTCCCTCTTCAGGCCCGTGCCTGGAAATACAATAGTATTTAAAATACAATCAAATGGTACAATGAATAAGCTTTCAAGTAAAGCAGATGTTTACCCAGAAATGCGTGCAATAATATACACCACAATATGATTCAATATGTAAGCTCAATGTGGTCTAAGATGTCAACTCTCAAATAGATTTACTATCGTTGTAATGAGTGCGTGAGAGTGCAAACCTAGATGATCTTTGTATCACAGGATATTCAATCTAAGTGCTCAAACAAGGATATTATCCAAACTTCATATATTTCAATCAACAAGTTTTCTCAATACATATATGTATATGAAGCTCTAGCAATGTATAAGTTTGGTTTGCAAAAAGAGTTTAATCTTTGTATTCCACTATAGATATAAATCAATGAATATTGCAACAAAGATTTTTCTCACACAAACAAATATCCATTTAAATATTTATCAAGACAAAGCACACTAGATATTTGAAAGTATTTTGAAATGGTTTTTGCAATCCACACCAAATACAAACTTCACAAGGTGTTGCAATGAATGTGCAATACTTGGAAGTTTAATATAAGTCTTCTTAGGAGAGACTTATTAACAAAGTCCCCTAAGAATACTTGGGTTAGCTCTCAATTAAAATCGTTAAAAACAATTACCACACATAGGAGAGCAACCCTAGAAGGCAACAACACTTAAATCACACTTACAAAAATGTTTGAGTAGAAGATCTAGTAAGAATAAGTGTTGGTGGATGAGTATTATAAACTTTGGGATTTTTAGAGAACTTCTCCTAATCAAAGATTGCTAATCCCCTATTAATTTTCTCAAATGAACTTATATATATAGGCATAGGAGAAAATATGACCGTTGGGGACCTATTGGGCATTATTAGGAAAGTTTAATGATGTTTAGAGCATTTTAACCCTCTTTAAAAAATATTAACTGCGGTAAAAAATCAGGACAACCCGAGAGGTCCGGTCGACCAGAATAGGTTCGGTTGACCAAGCTTCATATGGTTCAGTCGACCAGGGAACTTTTGAACTGAGGGCTCGGTCGTCCAGGAGAGGGTGATTTCCCAAATTTCCGAGGTTCGGTTAACGAGGACATTTTGAACTACCTGGTTCGGTCTACCAGACTACTGGGAATTCTCCCGAGAACCCTCCGGTCGACTAAGTAGTTGTAGTACAAAAGTGGTCGATCGACCAGATGGTCAAACTTTTGACCCCAGAGGGTTTCGGTCGACCAGGGCCTTTTGAACTACCTGGTTCGGTCGACCAGGTGGTCAAACTTTTGACCCCAGGGAGTTTCGGTCGACCAGGGCCTTTTGAACTACCTGGTTCGGTCGACCAAATGGTCAAACTTTGACCCAAGGAGGTTTTAGTCGACTAGGGCCTTTTGAACTATTTGGTTCAGTCGACCAGATGGTCACACTTTGACCTAGGGAGGTTTCGGTCGACCAGGGCCTTTTGAACTAACATGACTGGTCGACCGAAAGTGCACCATGTGTGCATTTCAGTCCCGTTTCGAAACATATAAGCCCTATTGAAGTGCCTAACAAATATATGTGAAAGTGTGTGTGTCCTAGGGGCACTTGAAGTCTAATTTGAAGAAATCGAAAAAGTTCGGTGTCGATCGACCGTACACCCTAAGGTCTCTCTAAGGTCCGTATTTGGTTTGAGCTTATAGATTAAACCATGCATGTGTTGTATGTTTTTATTACAAACCGAATACCTTAATTACTATTACAGACAAATTTCACTATAAAAATATTACAATCAAGAGTATGAATTTATCTTCAAGCTTTGATCTTTCATATGCCATTATAGGATACTACCAAGATAAACCTACACATCAACTCGGCAGTCATTAAATACCTGAGTCTTTGTCATAATCAAAACAGGGTATAACCCATAGGGTCAACAATTACTTAACCAGCATCTCATACATTTAACATATATTTCCACACAACATTCCTATTTACTCCTGCCACACAATTTAGCAATAAAATTCATACACTATTTGTAAAATAAGCCAACAAATATTTAACGTTTATATACTGAAAATACCTTTCATTTCTTACATAGTTATCTTGAAAATATTTACCACTTTCATCAATTCATTTTCGCATATACGTATATAATAAATAGCCCTAAACTCGGAAAAACATAATTTAAATGGTTGACATTTTAAACCCATAGTAAAACATATACACGTATATATAACACAATTCATTTACCATTAAATTCATAAAAATTCTGGTTTAATATATATTTTCCCCTTACTTGATTTCTTGCACTACGCCAACAAGGACTCCGAAAAGATGCCTACGGAGCTCACCCGGACCCTGGTTCAAAAACCCTAATTCCATTAAATTATCCCTGAATAAAATATTATTTAAATATTTCGTAGGGTCATAATTTCCAAATAAATAGTTATACCCGCAAATATAACCAATTTATCAAATTTCTCAAATCTCACTCTCACTTTGGAGTGGGGCCTAGAAAACTCCAATTGAAAATTTACCCATGTCAAAATGACGACAATCGCGACTAGGACCACGTGGTGGTGCTTGATCGTCGATTTGATGGCAGATTGAAAGAGAAATTGAGAAATTAGGAAAAGTTGTCTTACCCTAGGAATGGTGCTTAAGCCGCTTTAACGACAAATTCGCTCTAGTAGAAATGTTGGTAGGGGAACCAGGAATCCAACGACACCTTCCATTTCTCGATCCACTGCAAATCCATTGAGAAATTGAGAAAGAAAGAGAGAGACTGAGATGAAGCCGTTGGCACAGGAGAAATACGCAGGGGCGTGAGTCATTGTAAAAGAAAGGTTTCTTTCTTCCTAAAGCTTAAAGCTTCAAGAAGTTATGTTTTTTATACTATAATACATTATATAATATTAATATATTATATTATATAATTTAAATAATAATAATAATTTAATTTTTAATTAATTTTTTTAAATTTTATTTATTATTATTATTATTTTGGATCACTACATTTTCCCCTTAAGAAATTTCGTCCTCGAAATTTTACTAACTAATCATCTTTTCACATTACTAAAATTTATCAACTCATGCAGTTTAGTATATATCACCAAATAAACTACTATATCATCTAAAATTAAATATGATCATCATTATCTTAATCATAAATTCATACCTGACCCTCTGGCATTCTTTGGCTTAGGCTGGATCAATGAGTAAACTCATGCCGGACCACCTCTACCAAGTGGTATTGGCTGTTTTCCTCGATCTTAATTCTGTGCAGGCACAACGAGTAACGGTTCCCAACAATTCTTCTTAACATGCCTTGGTTTACAGCACCTGAAACAAGTAGGAGTTCGAAACCAACATTCTCCCCTATGCCTCTTGTTACATGTTTGACATAGGGGGTAAGATTGATTACCTGATAATCAGGACCCACTGTATCTTTTCCTTTCTTCCTTGACCCCTGACTAACCTCAACCTGGAAACTAGGTGGTGCGGGCCTCTTCTTCTACTCTGCAGGGTTTGTACTGCCCTGGATGCTCTTTTCCAGCATTGAAGCCTTATCAACAAAATTTGAAAAATTCTAAACCTGAAACCCCACCACTAGCTCATAAATTCTACGCCTCAGGCCTTTTTCAAATTTCCTAGCCTTCATTACTTCATTCAAGATCAGAAATGGAGCAAAATGTGAAAATTCAACAAACTTGGTCACATATTCACCAACCATCATATTCCCCCGCGTCAGATTAGTAAATTCTTGAATCTTTTCTTCTCTAACAGATGAAGGAAAATACTTGTCAAAGAACAGATCCTTGAATCTCTCTCAAGTAAGAGCTATCTTTACCACCCTTTGATCCTCTAGCAACTTCAAAGAAAGCCACCAGCGCTTTTCCTCTCCTGTCATCTTAAATGCAGCATAATGGACCTTCTGCTCATCCGTGCAGCCAAGTATCTCCATTATCTCTTCTATCTATTGAACCCAGTTCTCCGCCATCACCAGATCAGGTCCCCCCTCAAAAGTAGGAGGGTTCAACCTCATAAATTCCTTGATGCTATTGCCCTTATATGTAGTTGGGCAGTTTTGTTCCCTGGTATCCTTCCTCATTTCTGCCCTGACCTGTCGGGCTATACCTCTCAACATCACAGAGGTATCAATTTCCTCTTTACTGGAGGTCTCTGAATTATCTTTTCCTTTTGCCTCTACATCGTCATCTCTAGGATTCATCCTGAAAATAGGACAAGAAAGAGATAAGAGCCTCATATCATAATCCCAACAACACAGTTATATAATTTAAATCCAATATACATTCAAACTCTCCATATAAGGACCAGTCTTATAGCTCATAAACAAAATCGTCTAAGGTTTACCATGACTTTTCTGAGGCCATTGACTGCTTTAAAAAAATCACAGGAAATTGTCGACGTATTTTTGCCTCTAAACTACAAAACAAAATCCTATACTTCCCTACACCAAACCTACTTCTCAATACCTAACCTAATCTATCCACCTAGCATCTTTATCCTATTTGTTTCCTATACTCTAGTATAAATCATTTCTAACCTAATACTCTAACATTTCCATATCTAGGCAATGTGAAATTAATCACACTTCCGGCTGGACACTGCTCTGATACCATAATGTAACGCCCTGAACCGTTAAACCCGGGTCCGGCACATTATACCTGATAAAATCCTTGATAATCCATGATCCATGATATACGCAACGAAAAACATAAACATAATCTCCATATGATATAAAAATCATAATCAATAATACTAGATTTTACCACCCCTATATAACATCCACACTATCCATCCAACACCCGCATTACCATACATACACAAATCTCCAAAACATTTCAGTATGTTCACAACCATTCCGTTCTCAACAGAATTAAAACATAAAGACATAAAACATAAAATACCTACATCCCAAAATATTATCAAATTTATACCCTTATCCTTAAAAGTGCTGTCACAGCTCGAGCTCTCTAAGCTCGATCTCGTGGAGGTCCTGAAAAAGATTAGTTCATATTCGGGTGAGACACATTTCAGTAAAAGAAGAAACAATATATTAAAATAGTGTGTGACCAACATGAGTTTATATATAACATATTATTCATCATTTGCAAATCATTAAGATAACACCTGAAATCATTTTTTTGATCCTATTCAAACACATGCAAGATATTTTACCCATGAGATTACTTAAGGATATGGGTGATTACCCACTCATACAAGTAGCACCCCTCTGCTCTGATATATTAGGCAACCCAAAGGTCATAACTAAAGCAAACTAGGGCACTCACCTTACTCAGTAAGCCCTCTAGTGACAGATTAATCTCGTACTCACACAGTTCATACAAATGTTTACCGGCGAAGGCTCCCAAGAATAGGAAAATCTACCCTCCCATACAAGTAGTTTCCCTCTGCCCTAGCACGTTATGCAACCTACTACCACACCTGATACAACCAGGGCACTCGCCTTTCTTAGCAAGCCCTCAGGCAAAGAGTTTGTCTCGCCCAAACGTAACATGTTCTATTAGCATAAATACTGCTAATACCATAAAACATTATTTCGTTTGCCATTATTTAGTTGTTTTACTCAACATTTTTCAGCTGTCATACATTTACCCAGCCTCTTTTAGCTGTTTATATGGTTGCATTAACACATATAAGCAGTATAGTTCATATCATATTTCATTCTCAATGTATTACTTACTTAACCTGCATCTCATACATTTAACATACATTTCCACACAACATTCCTATTTACTTATGCCACACAATTTAGCAATAAAAATCATACACTATCTGTAAAATAAGCCAACCAACATTTAACGTTTATACACTGAAAATACCTTTCATTTCTTACATAATTATCCTAAAATATTTTCCACTTTCATCAGTTCATTTTTGCATATACGTATCTAATTAACAACCCTAAACTAGGAAAAACATAATTTAAATGGTTGACATTTTAAACCCATAGCGAAACATATACACGTATATATAACATAATTCATTTACCATTAAATTCATAAAAATTCTGGTTTAATATATATTTTTCCCGTTACCTCATTTCTTGCACTACGCCAACAGGGACCCTGAAAAGATGCTTGCGGCTCTCACCTGGACCCTAGTTCAAAAACCCTAGCTCCATTAAATTATCCCTAAATAAAATATTATTTAAATATTTCATAGGGTTATAATTTTCAAATAAATAGTTATACCCGCAAACATAACCAATTTGTCAAATTTCCCAAATCTCACTATCACTTTGGAGTGAGGCCTAGAAAACTTCAATTGAAAATTTACCCACGTCAAAATGACGACAATCGCGACTAGGAGCACGTAATGGTGCCTGATCGTTGATTTAATGATAGATTTAAAGAGAAATTGAGAAATTAGGAAAAATTGTCTTACCCCTAGAATGGTGCCTAAGCCACTTCCACGAAAAATCCACTCCAGTAGAAATGTTGGCAGCGGAACTAGGAATCCAACAACACCTTCCATTTCTCAATCTGCCGCAAATCCGTCGAGAAATTGAGAGAGAGAGAGAGAGAGAGAGAGAGACGGAGGCGTTGGCGCAGGAGAAATACTCAGGGGCATGAGTCTCTGTAAAAGAAAGGTTTCTTTCTTCCAAAGTTATGTTTTTATACTATAATATATTATGTAATATTAATATATTATATTATATAATTTGAATAATAATAATAATTTATTTTATTTTATTTTATTTTTTAGTTAATTTTTATTTAAATTTTATTTATTTATTTATTATTATTATTATTATTTTAATTTTTTTTTGGGGATCACTACAAGTGATGTCGTATATGCTTGGTTCAAAAAAGTGGCAAATACCACTTGTGCTTTTTTTACCAGTTTTACATCCAACATAATCAACATCCAAATAGCTGATCATCTCAAAGCCAGTGTCCTTACGATACCATAGACCCAAGTCAATAGTACCTATGGGAGCAAAGGCTAATAACATTCTTATAACTTCCATTCTAACTATGGGAGCAAAGGTCTCATTGTAGTCTATTCCTTCTTCTTGATTATATCCTTGAGCTACAAGTCTATCTATATTACGTACTACTGTACCGTTTTCATCCTTTTTGTTCCTAAATACCCATTTTGTTCCAATTATTGAATGATAAGCAGGTCTAGGAACTAAATTTCATACTTTATTTCTTTCAAATTGATTTAATTCTTCTTGCATAACTACTATCCAAGAATCATCACTTAAGGCTTCTTCTATATTCTTGGGTTCTTCTTTTGGGTGATTTCTTACATACTTCTATTCTTTAGGTAGTTAAGAATTTTCTATAGGTCCATCATTTGAGGTTGATTCATTGTTCTCATCCTTGACTTTTGTAATTTCTAAGTCTTCTAGTTTTTTGTATTGTTTCAGCTTCCTCAATATCAATTGTTTTGGTGAATGGATTTTCCTCATCAAAAGATACATATATTGATTCTATGATTGTGAATGTTCTTTTGTTGTAGATTCTGAATGCTTTACTATTTAATGCATATCCTAGGAAGATTCCTTCGTCTGATTTTGCATCAAATTTTCCAAAGTCTTCTTTATCATTCAATACAAAACACTTGCATCCAAATACAAGAAAATATGATATGTTAGGTTGTCTTCCTTTCCATAGTTCATAGGGGGTCTTATATAGGCTTGATCTTATGGAAACTCTATTTATCACATAACATGCGGTGTTTACCGCTTTAACCCAAAAATACTTAGGTAATTTATGCTCATTAAGCATGGTCCTAGCCATTTCTTGAAGAAATCTATTTTTCCTTTCAACAACTCAATTTTGTTGTGAAGTTCGAGGTGCTGAAAAATTGTCATTTATTCCATATTCATTACAAAATTTATCAACTTCTTTATTTTTAAATTCTCTTCCTTGATCACTTATGATATTTAGAACTCCATACCCTTTTTCATTTTGGAGTCTTTTACACAAGTTAAATAACATCTTGCAAGCTTCATCTTTGGAGGCTAATAAGAGTACCCAAGTAAACTTGGAGTGGTCATCAACAATGAAGAAAGCATATTGCTTTCCTCCTAGACTTTGTGTTAGGTAGACCTTTTACTAATTTGTTTTTAACTAATTTAGATAATAAATCCATACTAGCGTGTCCTAGTCTTCAATGCCACAATCAACTAGTTTCATTCATGGCTGTTAAGCATGTGATTTCTTAAGATTTTAGATTTTCAAAGTTTATACAATACACATTATCAACCCTTTTTGCAGTAAATAAAACATCATGCTTTTCTTGATTTTCAACAATGCATTTGTCTTTTGATGGAGTGGTCCTAAAGCATACCTACAAGAAGGGTTCAAGGTGTTACCTTTTTGTACCCAAACCAACTTAGGTCTTTTTATTTCAGGTTTATTCATTTTAATTTGTGGAAGATGTGTTGGCATAATATTTTGATTCTTTTATGAAGTATCCCATATAAAGATTATTTTTCTTCTTGTTTTAAACTCCATTGTATCCAACTCCTTCTTTATCTAATGACATTCTTTGTGTTCCAACCAGATTTTCAAAATTTTCTTTTCCTATTGTGAAGTTGTAGATGATTTTGTCTTTATTGTCAATTATACTTTTAAGTTTACTCAATTCTAAATCCTTCTTACTTTCACCTTTTACTTGCAACTTTACTAGATCTTGAGAAATCTCATTTGTTTTATCCATGAGATCATCAATGTGTGAGTCCTTTTCTTTTTCAGATGATTTTGAAGTTCTAAGTTGATGTTTGAGTATTTCATTTTGTTCTTTTGAAGCTAAGTTTCTTTTGGTTACTCTTATGAACCTTTTATGCAAAGTAAATAGTTCAGGCCGAATTTCTCTATATGAAGGCATGATTTCACACTAGTCACTACATGATTTGTAATGCCCCGGCTCGTTATACCTCCCTAGAGTGCTACTACACCTGTTTAATACACTTGTCCCTAATAACATACATATACAACCCGCCCTGAATAGGGACATATGGGTATTTCATACTGATCTGCAATTTCATGCACATAGGAAAACATAAACATCAATATAGGAATCTAAAAGACATACCAGAGTTTTCTAACTGTATTCTCAAATACATACATCTATGCTTAAAACATAATACGTCCTCAAAATCTCCAAAGATATTTTAGACTGAGGCTATTACATATACAAAATGCTTACATAAGCCAAAAATAAAAACAACCCTCCAAGTCCTTCTAGCAACTAGGATTTACGTCCTATAGGACCTGAAACATAGGTTGTATATGGGGTGAGACACTTCTCAGTAAGGTGGAAGATATTGCATCAGTGTGTGACTACATGTGTTTATTTCAATTAAAACCAAATACATATAAGGAATATTCTCTATATTGTAATATAGGAGATATATAGACATAAATCCTATGATAGTTGGTTTAGCATCATAACAAGCGAGAGTTCCTGAGGTTAGAGTAGGGTACAGGCTCATACACTATACGATCTCTCCGCTCGGTACTCAAACCTGTGACTTTGCCTATTTTAGTTTTCAAATCATAAATATGCATATTTAAAACACTGTCCAGCTTAGATACAATAATAACAAGCTACCAACACATTACCCTTGGCTTATGAGTTGTGCAATTTACTATAGTCTGACTGGTACCACCTGGTCCATTAATCCACTAGTGGCCACTCCAATATCCAGCTAACTATTTCGATACCCATATTGAAAATCATATGTATGGTTGCACTGTATCCAATATATATTGTTGACTCTATGAGTCCAATATGGTTTTGATAATGACAAATCACTTGGTATTTGATCTGTGCATTGAGTTTGTGAACAGGAATTATATTAAGCATGCATGGAAGGATAACGAGTCATGGAAGTCACAAAGTAAAGCTAACAAATCTTGGCAAGATCCATGGAACTCAAAGAGTACGAGAATCAAGATGCAAGCGACAAAGTTCAAGAACATCTTGGGAATGGGTATTTAGAACTCAAGTACTTACATTCTCGTATGATTTAGTTTGAGGCTCAACAAAACCTAGAATGATTTTAGGATTCATGCATTTCATGTATATCATTAGGGAACTTTCATGGACTTAGAAATTTTTTTTAAATCATGGAAAATATGTTTTATAAAAGACCCAAGAAAAGGAACAAAGCAGAATTTTAAACTAGAAAAGAAAAATTGAGAAAAAGGGGACTTTGGTAGCTTGAACTCAACCTCAGTCGCCTGAAGAATTTCTTCAGGAGCCTGAAGATTAAGTTCGGTAGCCTGAAAAATCAATGGGAAACATAGCAAGTTGGCCGAGGCACTTCGGTCGCCTGACCCTGCATTTCAAGTTAATTTTTCAAACGTAAAGGACTTCGGTCGCCTGGGCGTTTGACCTCAAGCGCTTGAACCTGCGGGAAATTTAAAAACTTGTTTTTTATTAAAAGAACTCGCAAGCTATTTCATTGATCCAATAACTGAGATCAATCCTAAGGGTAAGACACTATATATACTGAATATCTAAACCCTAGAACGAAGAAGAGACACACAACAAGAGAAGAACACACCTTATTGCAAGAATATAGAGAAACTTGAGCTGATTGTTTGCACTTCATTCTACTTTCATCTTCTTTGGGCAAATCTACTCCGAAAATCAAAGGGCATTCATTCATTCAACTGTATTTCAATCTAGTATTGAGGTTTGATCATTCAAGTTATTATTCTCAAGAACTTCTCATCTCATTACGTGTTCTTGATTATCTTTAGAAAAGTTTGATCTTGTATGCGTTGATACATATAAAAAAAATTGTTTTTGAAAAGATCATTACTTGAGAAAGTTTATTAGCGTTTGGTTGACCAATTTTTTATTCAAGTATATATATATATATATATATATATATATATATATATTGTTCATAGAGCTTATTATTGAAAAATCTATTTTGATTGAAAGGTTGATTTTGAAAGTGCACATACATATACACATTTATTTTAAACAAGATCATTACTTGATTAAAGGTTGTGTTGTGATTGAATACTTGAAAGAAAACTCTATATTGTTGATTGACTTAATATTCAATACAAAGTTTTTATTAATAGGTTCAAATCAAATATATTTGGGCATCTTTACAAAGTGAACTAGAACCCTAATATACTCCAAAGTATTTTAAAAATATCATTACGTGGGAGTTTTGGTTTAAAAAAAGGGGTTTTGTGTTTTGAAGCATATCATACATAAAACGATTGTATCATTTTTCATACATTCATGAGCTTCATGTTATATCATATGTTAATGTATTAGGAATTTTATTTGTACTTACACGCTTTTGTTAGAGGCATTTTTGAGTGTTAGTTTTTAGATTCTATTGTATACACGGTTCGGTGTGTGAACCGGTGGGAGAGGAGAGAGCTGTATCTCTTGTAAGCAGCGGAGTAGGAGGGAGTTGTACCTCTTGCAAGCAGCGGATTGTAAGGGAAGCTCCATCCCAATTTAAGGAGCAAGGATTTAGTGAATCCTTGAGTGGTTGCTCAAGGCGAGGATGTAGGCCAAGTCGGCCGAACCTCGTAAAAACCGTATTTGTCTTCTTTTTTCCCTTTACTCTTTATTTTCAGCACTGCATTTAAATTGTGTATATTGCATATATAGGTTGGACAACCTTACACATAAGTAAATGAGTAACAATAATTCATTGGTAAATTTATAAGAAGGGTTTAAGCGGTAAATATCCAATTCACCCCCCTCTTGGGATTACACTTGATTCAACATATATATATATATATATATATATATATATATATATATATATATATATATATATATATAGCAATGGAACCACGCTTAACATTGAGTTTTTTAAGGCTCTCTTATAACGATGAGCTTTTTAGGGATCTCATATAGCGGTGAGCCTTTTAAGGCTCTGATATTATAATAGTAACAAGTTGCGGTTTCAAATATCATATATACAATTTACGTTAAAACGAATTAACTTGTTTCACATTCACAAATCACCTGTACAATTTCAGTAATTTCATAAACTCATAGAATCGCATTGTGGTATGAACCAGCACACACCCTCTTGATTTAACCCTTTTAACGTATATAGCTCGGTATATAACTGACACCTGTTTTCCACATTTTTCACATAGCAAAATGGAACTCCAATTCCCATAGTTCATATAAGTATTAAAACAAATTCACATATTCCATTTCATAACATATGTCACACTCATTTGATAAAAAATCCGCTATATAGTATATAACTCGATAAATATCATTTAAATGGAAAATAAGGGATTCAAGCATCTTCTACGTTAATATTAATGCAAATAAATTAGTTTTGAAAATTTTGGAGATCATACGCCAAAACCCTAATTTTTACCAAAATTGTAAAATAGTAAAATCGGTATTTTTACCTGGTGAAACTTCGCAAATAGGCAGTCATATCATAGATATAAACATAAGCTAACTTTTTAGTAGTTTAGTTTTATAAAAAGAGTGATGTAAACAAATCCCCTTACCTAAATCCCGAAAATAGAAACACGAACGGATCGGTCCAAAACAACGACCCGGGATCCCCGAAACCTAAAAATTGAAGAACGATAATTTACTATAATCTCAACTACTATGTAACTACCGAATCAGAAATGAAATCAAGTCCTTACCTCGATTTTAGGGACAATCCCAAAAATCTTCAAAATGATGATCTGATCCGCTATAATTGTATAGTTTCCTCCCCTGATCCATGCAGAAACTTCCGATCGTGGAAACAGACGACGAATGACAAAGGATCATAGAAAGAGAGAAAGAGAACTCGCTGGTTCTAGAGAGAGAGAAAGAGAGAGCTTTTGGGTTTTCTTAATGCTTAAGAAACCAAAAATGATATTTATAGAGCCTTTGACTGAGTCAAATTCATCGATGAGGTGGCACCTTCGTCGACGAGCCAATTGCTCAGTTCGTGGACGAGGCTCTCCCTTTGTCGATGAACCCTATCCAGATATTTCCTTTGGCTCATTCGGTATTTCTTCATTGATGACGCTCTGAATTTCAGTGACGAAGAACTGAAGGGACTTCATCAATGAACATACTGCCTTCGTCGACAAACCCTATTGTAATTCCCTTTGTACGGGTACCTCCTCATATGATAAAGCATCACTGATCTCTAGAGGCTTATAATTGAGCACGTACGAAGGATCTGGAACGTACTTGCTCAGTATTGACACGTGGAACACGTCATGAATTCTAGATAGTGTTGGGGCTAAAGACACTCGATAAGCAACTGAACCTATCCTTTCCAGGATCTCAAAAGGCCCGATATACTGAGGCCTTAGCTTTCCCTTCTTTCCAAACCTTATCACCCCTTTCATCGGAGCGATCCTCCGAAACCCCATTTCACCTACCTTAAAATCTAGCCCTTATCGATGAGTATCAGCATAACTCTTCTATCGACGCTGAGCTGCCTTGATTCTCTCCCTGATTAACTCAACCCTTGCAGAGGCCTGCTGAATCAGTTCCAGGCCCAGTATCTTTTGCTCACCTTCCTGATCCCAGTACAATGGAGATCGACCCCGACAACTATATAATGCCTCGTAAGTTGCCATCTCTATGCTGGCGTAGTAATTGTTGTTATATATGAACTCGACAAGCGGTAGATACCGTATCCAGCTATCACCAAAATCCTGTACACAAGTTCGCAACATATCCTCTAGTGTTTGTATAGTCCTCTAAGACTATCCATCCATCTACGGGTGAAAAGATGTACTAAATGTCAGTTGTGATCCCAAGGCATCCTGTAGATTTTTCCAAAAACGAGATGTAAAATTTGGACCTCGACCCAAAACAACCGAAATAGGAACACTGTGGAGTCGTACAATCTCCTGCACATATAGCTCTACTAGCCTATTCAGAGATTAGCTAACTCTGATTGGAATGAAAAGTACAGTCTTTGTCAGCTGATCAACTACAACCCATATAACATTCTGCCCATGCACTACCGTAGGTAATCCCATCACAAAATCCATCGAGATGTGCTCCCACTTCCACTTGGGGATGTCAAGTGGCTGAAGTGGTCCTGCTGGCCTCTGTTGCTCTGCCTTGACCTTCTAACATGTCAGACACTGCTCTACAAAACGGGTGATATCTCTTTTCATGTTTGACCACTAGAAAGATTCCCTAAGGTTCTGATATATCTTCGTACTACTAGGATGCACGGTGTAGAGCGAACAGTGTGCCTCCTCCAGAATGACCCGTTTAATTTCGGCATCATTTAGTACACCAAACCTGCTGTGAAATCTCAATATCCCATCACTAGAGATACTGAAATCCAACTTTAACCCACTCTAGGCTTCTTCCATAACCTCAACTAGCTCTGGATCCTCCTTCTACGCTGCTCGGATCCTCTCTTGTAAGGTCGACTGTACCACCAAGCTAGCAAGAACAGCTTGATGATTTCCTTCCACTACCTCTAAGCCCAACCTTTCCAGGTCCATACAGATTTGATGCTGAACCCCCATTGTAGAGACCGATGCATCAACTAACTTTCGATTCAGAGCATTTGATACCACATTTGCTTTTCTTGGGTGATATCTAATGGTACAATCGTAGTCCTTTATCAACTCAAGCCACCTATTTTGTCTCATGTTCACCTCCTATTTGGGTGAAAATGTGCTTAAGACTTTTATGATCAGTAAAAATCTCGCACCTTTCACCATACAAGTAGGGCCTCCAAATTTTCAATGCAAACACTACCACTGCTAATTCCATATCATGTGTCGGATAGTTCTTCTTGTACTTTTTGAGTTGATGAGAAGCGTAAGAAACTACTTTGCCTTGTTGCATCAGAACACAACTAAGACACTTCTTAGAGGTGTCATTGTAGATAACAAATCCACCATCCCCAGATGGAATGGTTTGAATTGGAGCAGTAACTAGTCGCCATTTCAGCTCTTGGAAACTTAGCTCACACTCATCGGTCCAATCATACCTTACGTTCTTCCTCGTGAGTCGCGTCAATAGACCTGCTGGTCGGTTGTACCCTTCTATGAACCATCGATAGTATCCTACAAGACCTAGAAAACTTCTGACCTCCTGAACATTCTTTGGTCTCACCCAGTCCATTACTGCCTCTATCTTACTCGAATCCACTGATACACCTTATTTGGACACTACGTGCCCTAGAAATGCAATCTGTTCCAGGAAGAACTCACACTTCTTTAATTTAGGAAATAACTTCTTATCCCTAAGCATTTGCAGTGCCAATCTCATATGAACTTCATGTTCTGCAGCACTCCTAGAATACACTAGGATGTCATCAATAAATACCATGACGAACCGGTCTAAGTATTTGTGAAAGACCCTACTCATTAGATCCATAAATGCTGCAAGCACATTAGTCAAACAAAAAGGCATAACACTAAATTTGTAATGGCTATATCCGGTTCAAAATTCTGTCTTCGAAACGTCCTCCACTTTCACCTTCAACTGGTGATACCCAGATTGTAGGTCAATCTTAGAGAAGATCTGCGTGCCTTGTAGCTGGTCAAACAAACCATCAATCCTAGGTAGCAGGTACTTGTTCTTTACCGTCACCTTGTTAAGAATTTTGTAGTTGATGCACATTCTCATTGACCCATCCTTCTTCTTCACAAATAACACCAGTGCTTCCCACGGTGAAACACTTGGTCGAATATACCCCTTGTCTAGGAGCTCCTGAAGCTGTTCTTTCAACTCTCTCAGTTCATCTGGAGCTATACTATACGAAGCTTTTGATATCGGTGCCGTATTTGGAGCTAACTCTATAATGAATTCCACTTCATGATCCAGAGATAATCCTGGCAAGTCCTCTGGAAACACATCGGGGAACTCGCACACTATAGGAATCGTCTCCAGTTTACGTTCTTTTGCTAGCGTGTCTTTCACAAATGCCAGATACCCTTGGCATCCTCTTAGGATTAATCTCCTAGACTACATAGATTAAAAGATCCATGGTGCAAAACGCACACACGACCCTAAGAACTTGAACTCCTGCTCCCTTGGAGTTCTAAACATCACCTCCCTCCTATGGCAATCGATACTGGCATAACTGGAAAATAACCAGTCCATCCCTAGGATGATATTGAAGCCATACATTTCAAACACAATAAGGCTAACTGATAGTACCCTCTCATGAATTTCTACTAGGAAATCACGAACTACTTTGCTACATATGACTACAGACTTAGATGGCGTAGCCACTACCAATTCATAATCTAACTATTGCGCCTCTAATCCTCACAGTTTACTTAGGAGATAAAGGAATTTGTTGCCTCATAATCAAATAATATAATAGATTTATGAGAAAGCATGTAAATGATACTTGTGACTACATCACCAGCATTCTCTGGATCACCTAGAGTCAAAGAATACACCCTAGCCTGGGCTGTACCCCCTTGTTGACCACCACACTGTGCCTGTGTATCTCCTCTGTATGGTTGTTGTGGGGCTCCACTATTTCCCTGCATGCGACAATCTCTTGCCTGATGTCCCTGCTTACCACACCGCATACAAGACCCTGTAGTCATCCAACACTACCCAGAGTGCCTCTTACCACACGTAGGGCAACCACAATAGGATGTGGTGCTTTGAGACGTACCACTACTGTTCTTCTTCCAATAACCCTGCCTTGCCCCTGAAGAAGAACTGTGAGGCGCTGACCTCTTCTTCGGGACCTGGACCTCTACATCCTCCAGCAGACTCTTCTTTGCTACAATGGCTTTGTCTACCAATGTGGCAAAGTATTGTAGTTGCAAGATCACTGTTTGTCTCTGGATCTCCTTCCTCAGACCCTTTTAAAACTTCCCAGCCTTCCTCGCCTCATCCGGTATCATGAATGGAGCAAATCGGGATAGCTCTTGGAATCTGCCAACGTATTGCTGCACTGTCAATGACTCCTGCGTCAAGCTCATAAATTCCTCCATCTTTGCGTTTCTGACTATGGCTGGAAAGTACCATTCAAAGAATAATTCTCTGAAATGGGCCCACATCATTGCTTTTGGCATCAGTCGGTGCTCCTCCATCTTCTTTATCGACACCCATCATCTCTCTGCCTCTCTTGACAACTTGAACGTTGCAAAGGTTACCTTCTACTTCTCTATGTAGTTTAGAACATCCAGTGTAACGACCTGATAATAAGATAAAAATATTTTCCCCTATTTTAATATCAAATCATTAACCTTAACAGTGGAAGGCCAATCATATAAAATAAATCCACACATAATACAATACCAGAGTGTCAAATCAACCCACAATATACAATCATCACTGTTCTCTCGAAACTACCCTTAGTGATACCAAGGGATTACAAAAACATGCCACCCAAAAATACTCACTCTCAAAAAGGGCAATACAACAGCCCCTCTACCTGCGAGCCTGCTCTGCTCGCCTAGCTAGTTCACCTGAAAAACAATTCAACACTGGGATGAGCCAACGCTTAGTAAGACGAAACATGCTATTACTAGTGTGTGGCCACTGAACTATAGTTGGGTAAAAATAATATGATTTAAGAATAGTATGAATAATTGAATCTAAAAATGATGATATTACATAACGTATAATAAAAACCATTAACTACATAAATTAACATACCAATTTGTATGAAATTACTTTTCATATTAATACTACTATTCCTGAAAGTCTTATAGTACTTATAATATCTGAGAAATTTCCCTAGATGGTTGTATATCATGATTTAACCCCTTATGACAGGGTTGTGCGACCCAAAGGCGGGACCTATCTTGGCTGGTCGACCAGGGTAAGTCAACTGAACTCCGACAGTTTGATCGGCCCCCTCAATCCATATCTGATGGAGAGCCTGTCCCACATCGACCTTATACCACTTATTGCCTGAGTAAAGTGGTTGCACTCTAAACTGAATATCTGTAGCTAAGGTATCGCGCTCTGCTGTCTGATCCATCAGGGTCTGATACTATATAGGTAACTGATATCTGTAATATACTGTTTTTACTGTGGTTTCTAAAATAACCATAACCCTATAAAATTTATCTGACATTCCAAATAAACTGACTAAAAATCTGATTTTTGTATAACTGAACTGCTGTCTGAATATCTGTATATCGGGGCGTTATGGTACTGATAAACATGTCATTCTGAAATTACTAAAAATCCATATTTTTGAGTATACTATACATTGAAAAATTCATCATTCTATAACATGCAAATATCATGGTATTTCTGTTAATAACTATAAACATGGTATTCACAAATTCTATAAATATAATACTGTTCTGTTATCAACTCAAGTCACACAAATAAATATTAATATTATCAAGTTCTGGAAATTGTAAATATATATATAATCTGAATAATATTTTGATAAAACATATAGTTCGTACTGAAATCATAAAAGGGTTTCCTAACGTAGCATATTTCCCTTACCTGACTACTGGAAAGCCCCTACTGAATATCTGTCCTACACCCGTAGGGTTTCCCATTCAACTCCTTGAAAACAACATTCACTAGAACAAAACATCATTTTTTCTCCGTCTACTTCATTTCCTACAACTGCTGGAAAGCCTAATTTCGAATAAAATACCTTACCTTGAACTTGGGAAAAACATTCAACTCAATCCCATTGACGATCCGCCCCGGTAAACTTGGAGAGAACTTCACCAGGAGAGTCGTGGAGGCCTTAGATGGTCGATCCGGCAACTGACAAGGCCAAAATCGAAGAGATATGGAAGAGAGGCCATAGAGAGAGAAGAGACAGGGTTTCTGTTGAAAATCCTGCATAAAAATCCGAGGCTTACACTATTTATAATGTGGCCTTCGTCAATGAGCCACGTCATCTTGTCGACGAGTCTAAGAAGCAATTCGTCGATGAGCTCTCCCCTTCGTCGATGAAATTCAGAATCGCCCAAAAACATCCTCTCGGTATCTTCTCATTGATGAAACATGCCCTCGTCGATGAGACCCTCTTGTACCCTCGTCGACGAATCCCCTGTGTTCGCCGATGAGGCCATTAGAAAATTCCTTGGATTATTGCATCCAAAGTTCGCGTTCATTGACGAAGTCAGCTGCTTCCTTCTGTTACTGTTTCCATTTCTCTTCCTCTTTATTATTTAAATACCATTATTCTTTAGGTCATTACATCCAGGATCATCTCGATTTCCTCGATCCAATTCTCAGCTCAAATCGGATCTGCAGTTCTTATGAAAACCAAAGGCTTCAATCTGGTGAACTGATCAATGGAGCATCCCATCTTAGTTGTGGGATGGTCTTGCCCCCTATTCGTTTGCACCACCTCATCCATAAGATGCTATGCGAAATCCCACAATACACTCGTAGAGACACTGCCAACCTCATGACCAGCACACACCTTCTCGGTTTAATCCTTTTTACAGATATAGCTCGGTATATAATCGGCACCTGTTTCCATATTTTTCACATAGCAAAATGGAACTCCAGTTCGCATAGTTCATATAAGTATTAAAACAGATTCACATATTCCATTTCATAACATATGTCACACTCGTTTGAACAAAAATACGCTATATAGTATATAACTCGATAAATATCATTTAAATGGAAAATAAGGGATTCAAGCATCTCCTATGTTAATATTAATGCAAATAAAGAAGTTTTGAAAAGTTTGGAGATCATACACCAAAACCCTTATTTTTACTAAAATCGTAAAATAGTAAAACTGACATTTTTATCTGGTGAAACTTCGCAAATAAGTAGTCATATCATAGATATAAACATAAGCTAAATTTTTAGTGGTTTAGTTTTATAAAAATACTGATGTAAACATATCCCCTTACCTAAAACCCGAAAATAGAAATGAATAGATCAGTCCAAAACAATGACTCGGGATCCCCGAAACCTAAAAATCGAAGAACAATACTTTACTATAATCTTAACTACTACGTAACTACTGAATCAGAAATGAAATCAGGTCCTTACCTCGATTTTAGGGACAATCCAAAAAATCTTCAAAATGATGATCTGATCTGCTATAATTGTGGAGTTTTCTCCCTTAATCCACATAGAAACTTTTGATCATAGAAATAGACAATGAGAGCTTTTGGATTTTCATTACCCTTAAGCAACCAAAAATGATATTTATAGAGCCTTTGACTGAGTCAAATTCATCAATGAGGCAGTGCCTTCGTCGACGAGCCAGCCGCTCAGTTTATGGACAAGGCTCTACCTTCGTCAACAAACCCTATCCGGATATTTCCTTTGGCTAGTTTAGTATTTCTTCGTCGACGACGCTCTGAATTTCAGCGACAAAGAACCGAAGGGACTTCGTCGACGAACATATTGCCTTCATCGATGAACCCTGCTATAATTCCCTTTTTATCCTTTTCTTATTTATTTTCCTTATTTACGAGTTCGGATCTCTACATGATTCATCACTAGATTCTTCAAGTGAGCTAGTGTAGGTATATACCTCAACATGTTTAGCCATGAAGCAGAAGTTTGCCACATCTTGATTGCTTGATTCGTTTTCTGATTCCTTTGATTTTGTTTCATCCCATGTAGTAGCTTTCATGGCTTTTTTCTTCTTCTTCTTCTTCTTGGCGTCTTTCTTAAGCTGTGGACCATCAGGTTTAATATGACCAACCTTTTTGCAATTATAACATGTAGAAGGTTCATTCTTGGTTTCCTTTTTGCTTGTTTCTCCTTTATCAAATTTTGAACCTCTGAATTTTTGAGTAAATTTCTTGTTTTTCTTGAAGAATTTTCCAAGTCTCCTAGTAATTAAGGCTATATTGTCATCGTTTAATTCATTGTCTTCTTTTTCTTCAATTGAACTTTCTTTAGTAGCTTTAAGGGCTATTGATTTCTTGTGTTTATTATTTTCAGAATTTCTTTTATTTATAGCCATCTCATTTATGAGAAGTGATCCAATCAATTCATCAAGGGAAGTATTCTTCAAGTTTCTTCCTTCTGTAATTGTAGTGGCCTTAGGTTCTCAAATTGGTGGAAGTCCTTTAAGGATTTTCTGGATCGTCTCATAAGTTGAGTAATTTTTCCCTAAGGCTTTGAGGGAGTTTATAATATAGGTGAATCTAGTGTACATAATAGTAATGGTCTCATTAGGATTCATCCTAAATGCTTCATACTTGCTAGTGAGCATATCAATTGTACTATCTCTTACATCAACCGTTCCTTCATAGGCTACTTCAAGTCTATTCCAAATTTCTTTAGCTGATTTACATCCCATAATCCTATTAAACTCATTTACATATAGAGCATAATATAGTGCATTCATAGCACTAAAGTTTACTTGCAGCATCTTTAAGTCATTATATGTCATCTCTTTTTATTCTTTTGGTATTTCTTTATTATCTACGATATTGGTAGGGATGAGGTCACCATGTGTGACAACTTTCCAAGCTTTCCAATCCATGGCTTGCAGGTATATCCTTATTTGTTGTTTCCAAAAAGTGTAGTTAACACCGCAGAAGATGGGTGGTCTAGAGGAGGATTGACCCTCAGCAAAAGGAGATAAACTTAAGTGTGCCATAGGAATCTTTATGTAACTTCTAGTTTAAGATTTGCTACAACCTCACTCTGATACCAATTGAAAAGTAAGGTGAACTCCCAAGAGGGGGGTGAATTGGGTTTTTAAAATTTTTTTGCTTACTTTTTATTTAAAAAAAATCCTTAGTTGAATTTTAATCTCAGCAAAATATACTTTCAGCAATTTACCAATAACCACAATACTATTGATAATCAATTAAGTTTATCCAAGTTTTTACAAAGATTGGGGACCAAGCAATCAGTTTTGGAAACTTTCCCTCGCTGTTTTAATTTGAAAGGTATGAAGGTTAGTCGAATGAGACTATCGGGGTCAGTCGATTGATCCTTTATAATTCAGCAAATTTTCAAACATTGAATGAGGTCAGTCGCCTGATGCTATTCTGTTTGCTCAATTTATTCAGCATAAAAATATCAGTCAACTAATCAAACATGGTTAGTAGCCTAAAGTTACAACATTCCAAAAACTTCAATTTTTAACACTTTGAAGGTGTCAGTCAACTGATCCATTTAGGTCAATCAACTGAACTTGCAATGTCTCAAAAACTTTGTTTTTCAACACTTTAAACATTTGATTTTGTAAAACTTAAAGGAGACTTATTTAAAAACATTTTCTAGAATTTTCAAAAATACGTCTCTAAGTCCATAATAATTCCAAAGAGTTTCAACCATTTATATTGAAATTTAATGAAGTACTTACATGAGACTTCTTAAGATTCTAACTTTTTATAACACTAAGTCTTCATGCTTTTGCGTCCATTCTATATTGACTTATTTCTTCAAAGGACTTTAAGCTTCATTTGATCTTCTATCTTTGAGTCCAAGCTTTTAATAACCTTCATCAAGCACTTGAGATCTTGAACCTTTTATTAAAAGCACTTGAATCTTGAAACATCATCACTTAACCAAATATGTTAAGTTCCCTTAATTTGTTATCATCAAAATAAAATTTTTAAACCTTGTTAGGCCAACAATTTTTCTTCCTTTTTTTTTATGTAGCCTTTTGAAACTTTGTTGTTATTGATGCTTGCAAAGCTTGAATAATGAAACACAAATTTCCTTGTTGAATAAGGGTTCATTCTTGTAGGATCCCAAACATTTGATTGCCATGGCAATATGGATCCAACATCCCCACATATAAACCTTGAACTAAAGTTAGGCAGATCCATATACATTAGGAATTTTACATTGTTTAATCCTTGAGCTATACCTGATTGTTGTTTTCTGGGTGTTACATATTGAGTTCATTAGTAGCTTAGTTTTTTGCCACATTTTTATGACTAGTCACAAAAGTTGGTTCTCAGTTTTTAAGAATTTGTAGGTATTGCCTAGATTAGATTGAATACACAACATTGTACAACATTGCTCCAGGTAAAGCCTAATTTATTTTAAATTAAGCCAATATCTCCTTTGGGTGTTTAAGTTTAGTTAAATGATGGGTTAATAAAGTGGACATGCAAATTTATGAGAAAAAAACATCTTATTCTAAGTGTTGGTACCAATATGGCCTTATCTTTGGGGACACAAAAAATCATGTTCGTTCTCTTCAATCCAGTTTGCTTTCAATGTAGCAAATGTTCACTCAAAACTTTTATATTCAGTTGTTGGCCTAACCAAGGCTTACGACTCTTGATTTTGATGATAACAAAGTAAGGATATTTAATGATTTTCAAAGTTGTGATATTTTAGATATTGAAACAAAAGCAGACTTCATGAGGACAAGTGATCAATTCTGGAAGCTCAAGAGATCAACATGGAAAGACTCAAAGATCACAAGAACATTGAAAGCTTATATCAACTCAAGTGATCAATATTGAAAATTCAGGAACTCAAAGCAACAACTTGATGAAGTTTTCAAAGAGTTCAAAAGAAATGAAGAGAGTCAATAGTAAATGTATTGTAAGTACTTCGAGTATTTTCAAATTATGAAATTTCATTTTGAAGCTCATTAGGAATGAAGAGACCTAGAGACACTAATTTTTTAAAATCTTGGAACATATTTTTCAAAGAAAATAAATTAACATTCCAAGAATAGATAAGAAAAGAGAGAGAGAGAATAATCATATTTTAAAAGTAAGGATTTTTACTTGACAGGTGCCTGACTACACATGGTCAGTAGGCTGCCACTTTAAAGGCTTTAAAATATATAGACAGAAGGTCATTAGGCTACTGTTTGGGTCTTGACAGGCGCTTGACAATGTAAAATAAGAAGCCTGACAAGGTTTAACCAGGCTACTGTCACCTTTCTGCCCATTTTTTAAAATAGGGAATTTCAGTGACAGACGCTTGACCCCAAGGTGACAGGCGACTGCTACCCTACTGCCTATGTATTTTATCTATGTAATTTATGGACAGGTGATTGACGAGAATCCCTCAGGCTACTGCCATACGACAGATTTTAAATTTCATAACGGATATATTTTAAAAATTAGATTGCTTGGGGTTCAAAATTGGTTTAAAACTTGGACACTACTCCAAGTAAACTTGGAGAACAAGTTAGATACTTTTCTAAATCTATAAATACCCCTCAAGATCAATTGATTCAATTATAAAGAATCAATTACAACACTCATACTCTCTCAATTGCTTTCAAACTCTCAAGGGCTCTCTCACCCTCAACTTGCGTGAAAATTGCCGAGGCTTTGTTGACTCTCAATCTCTAGTATTGTGCTACAATTCTAAATTCTTTCATCTATTGAAAGAATCCTTTGGTGATATACTCTTGGGGCTTCAATCTGAATTTTATATTTGATTTTCTTTAAAGTATATAGCTCTGAATTTGTACTAATCAGCTCTTTTGAGAGCATCTCTTGTACACCTTGTTTCAAATCTTGTCTTGTAGATTCATTGACGGTTTGACTGCTTGACTCATTGGACCGAACAAGGGAATATCATTTGGAGAGGCGGGTTCTAGCCTAATTAAGGAGTGGTTGTAACGGTGTTGTTCCACTCGGTAAAGGAACTAATATAGTGGAATCCTTCGATAGTTTGCCAAAGGCGAGGAGGTAGGCTGGGGATAATCCAAACCTCGTAAAAACTTGGTGTTCTTTTCTTTACTTTCTTTACTTTCTGCACGTTATTTTTATTTGTTGAATGCATATTGCTAATTGCAGGGCTTAAGTAACAAATTTAAAGAAGACTCTTAATTTTAGAAAGTACATTTTTAATTAACCTTTTGCGGAAACCCACAAGGGAGTACATTGGTTAATTTGTGGAAATCTAGGTTAAGAGAGTGCATTACAAATCAAAATCAAAATAGGGCTTGCATATAAACATAGGGCTGCTACCAAAAGCTGAAAGCATCAAGTTCTTGATTGATTGATTGATTGATTGATTTTAATATTGTGGTTGATTGGATTGTTTAATTTTCAATACTTTGTGGTGTGTTTTGGTTGTGATTATAAATTGATTGATTTACTTACGTTTTTGTTGCTACACTACAATAAGTAAAGAAGTTAAAAAGAACTTAAATTTTTAATTAACCCAATTCATCCCCCCCCCCCCCCTCCCTCTTGGGAACACTGTTCTAATTTCAATTGGTATTAGAGCCTATTTATAGTAAATCTTAACAAGAAGCTATATAAAGATCAAAATGGCACACATAGGAATAGCTTCCTTTGGAAAGGGTCAATCTTCAACCCAACCATCAATCTTTTGTGGACTAAACTATACTTTTTGGAAACAGCGTATGATAATTTATCTTCAAACTATGGATTGGAAAGTTTGGGAGGTTGTCACGGATGGTGGCCTAATTCCCCTCAAACTAGTAGACGAAAAACAAGTCCTTAAGGAGAAAAAGGACATGACTGACTTAGATCACAAAATGCTGCAAGTTAATTCAAGTGCTATCAATGCTTTGTGTTGTGCTCTAGATATTAACAAATTCAATAGAGTCATGGCCTTCAAAATAACCAAAGAAATTTGGGATAAGCTAGAGGTAACCTATGAAGGAAATCGATGTTAGAGACAATAGGATTGATATGCTAACTAGTGAATACGAAGCTTTCAAGATGAACTCAGATGAATCCATTACTAGTATGTATACAAGGTTCACTCACATAATCAATTCTCTCAATGCCTTAGGAAAAATCTACACTACTTATGAGATGATTCGAAAAATACTTAGAGGTCTTCCACGCATATAGGAACCAAAGGCCATAGTAATAACGTAAGGTAGGAACCTTAAAACCACATCACTAGATGAACTTATAGGTTCACTACTTACTTATGAAATGACCTTGAAAGAAAGAAATCTTGAGCCTAAGCACAAGAAATCTATTGCTTTAAAAGCGGCTAACGAAAGCTCAAGTGATGATGATAGTGAATCAAGTGACCTAGACCAAGATGAATTAGCATTCATTACCAAAAGACTTGGCAAGTTCTATAAAAGAAACAAAAAGTTCCCTAGAAAATTTAGTAAAACAAAATTTTAAAAAGGGGAAACAAGTAGGAAAGAGAACAAAAATAAAAATGACCTACCCACGTGTTATCATTGCAAAAATCTAGGTCATATCAAGTCAAACTGCCCTCAACTCAAGAAGGAGAAGAAGAAGAAAAAAAAAAACAACCATGAAGGCAACATGGGATGACACAAGTTCAAGCGAAACGGAAAATGAGACAAGTGGGCAAGAGATGGCTAACATGTGTTTTATGGCACATTATGAAGAGGTAAATTCTTAGTACTCCTCATCGGAAGAATCTAGTAGTGATTTGTGTAATGAATCTTGTGATAGCATGCCCTCCTACAAAGAACTTCAAGCCGAGTTGTTTGCTCTACATAAAAGATTTATCAAATTTTATAAAAGAAATATAACTTTGAAAGAACAAAATGAAAATCTAATGAAACAACTTGAATCCCCTAAATCTATTAAAAAAAGGAGAAAGAATCCCACATTGAAAATCTAAAAGAGAAAATAAATGACATGTCACAAGAAATAGTAAAAATACAAGTAGATGATCAAAGTAAGAAGGATTTAGAAATAATTTATCTTAAGAAGACACTTGAGGATAAAGAGAAAATTATCTACAACTTCACGAAAGGAAAAGAAAACTTTGAGAAAATGGTTGGACAACAAAGAATGCATGGAAATAAAGAAGGAAATGGTTATAATGGAATAACAAATAAAAGAAAGAAGAAACTATTCATGAAGTATTTTGTGAAAGAAGCTAAACACTATGCTAATACTTCCTCAACTAATGTACGTGAACATACCACTTGCTATATGTGCAAGAACAAAGGACATGTCATGTTTAACTGCTCACTTAAAAAGAAATATGTTAAAGTTAAAAATGAATGGAAGGTGAATACAAAAACTAGATATGATTTAAAGAGATTAAATAAAGTTTGGATTCCAAATGTAACATCTTAAATCCTTCATTGTAGGTATGCTTTAGGACAACACTATCAAGGGAAAAGTGGTACTTGGACAGCGGGTGTTCAAGACACATGACCGGAATAGAATCAAGTTCACCACATTAACTCAAAAATATGGGGCATACGTCACCTTCGGTGACAATGTCAAAGGTAAAATTGTTGGAATTGGTAAAATAGGTAAAAAAAAAAAAACTCTCTTTAACTATTGATGATGTGTTGTTAGTAGATGGTCTAAAGCATAATCTCTTAAGTATTAGTCAACTTAGTGATAAAGGATTTGAAATTATCTTTAAGAAATACAAATGCATAATACAAAACCCTAAGAATAATGAAATTCTATTCACAGCACATAGAATGAACAATGTGTAATGCATAAATCTTGATAATATAATATCTCAAGATGTAACTTGCTTGGCTGCCCTAAATGAAAATAGATGGCTTTGGCATAGAAGATTAGGAAATACTAGCATGGACATTCTATCTAAACTATCAAAGAAAAAAATTAGTGAAAGGCTTATTGAAAGACAAGGTGTAGTCCCAAGAAGGGGGTGAATTGGATTTAAAAATTTTCTTTTAATTCCTTTTAAGAATCCTTAACCTCTTTTAATATTTTAACTTGTTGTTGATTCTTCAAACTTTCATCAAAAACTTATTTCTTTATTTAATCCACAACCACACAAACATTCAATCATTCAAGTAATCAATCAACCAAACAATTTGAAAGCAAACAACCAAACCAAGATTAAAGTATACAACACTTTAGTAATGTAACAACTTAAAATGGTTGTTTGTTTGTATAAGCCTTGTGGATATGAATTCGATTCAAGCCCTGTGGTTAATGCAATCCCTTTGATAATGAATTAGCTTTCTCAAAAATGATTTTCAACAAACATTCACACTCTTCCCAACATTTAGATTTCAAATAAACTTTTAGTTAATTTATCTTTGGGTGTTAACCAATTAACATCCTCCCTTATAGTTTTCGCAAAGTATGGTTTAACCAACGTACTCCCTTTTGATTTCCACAACCCATATCAAAATTAGACTTTAAGTTTACTTAATTTCCAAATTTACGAAGTATATATGATTAAGAAATTAAATCATCCACGCAATTTATATGTGCTGAAAATAAAGAGCAAGAGAAAGAGAAAGTAAGACCACGACTTTTATAAGGTTTGGCTTATACTCAGCCTACTTTCTCGCCTTTGGCAAACCACCAAAGGATTCACTAAAACCAGTTCCTTTTCCAGATGGAACAATACCGTTTACACACTCCTTCAATAGGCTCTAGCCCGCCTCTCCAAGCGATATTTCCTCACTCGGTCACTTCTTCACTAGGTTAGAGCCCACCTCTTTAAGAGATATCCCCTCACTTAGCTAGTGCTCCAAACACCTTGGAACATCAAAGAACTACAAGAAACACAAGATACAATCTTCGTACAAGTATACTCTCACAAAGAGCAAGTTAGTACAATTTTAACACTATCTACTTCAAGAAACTAAATACCAATATGAAATAAAATTGAAGCACAAGTGTAGAATTCACCAAGAGTTTTTTAGTGATTGACAAAAACTCAATATGAGAACCGTAGGTTGATTTTTCAGCAGCAATTCAAATGATTTCCCCCAGCAAGAGTTTGAGCAATAGAAAACTTTAAGAAAGATTGAGAATTTGAATGCAAGTATGCTGTGTATTTGCTTGTGTGCTAATTTCTTGGGATTAAGGTAGTATTTATAGGATTTTTAGGATTAGTTTCCTTGTTCCCCAAGTCACTTGGAGTGTCCTCCAAGTTTTTATAATGTTCACATTTGAAAAATTAATTTTTAGAATTTTCCTATATGCTCAAAAATTTGAAATCCTGTGGAGTTAGTCGGTTGAACAGGCGACTGGGTAATGTTTTTCACAAGTTCAGTTGGCTGGACAGACGACTAGGTAATTTTTTTCACAGGTTCAGTCAGCTGGACAGTTGGCTGGACAAGCGGCTGACACCCTTCTATTTGTTTAGAATTTAACCCAAAAAATGTTAGTCGGATGGCTCGACACAATTAAAAAATGGTCAGTTGGCTGACTGATTTTAATGCAAAATGTCAGTCGACGGGGCAGTTATTCATTCTGGTGTTTTATTGTCAGTCGGTTGCATAAATCCAGTGTAATCTGGTCAATCGGTTGACCAGTCATTTTTCTAGTTTTTCATTTTTAGTTTTTTCAAAATTAGTTTGCTCTTTTGCTTTGATTTTCATGAAACATTTTTCGGGATTTAAAAATAGGTCTCTAAGTCCATAAATATCCTAAAGAGCTTCAATAATATTTCAAAAAGATATTTAAAATATAAAGCACTTACATAAAGACTTCTAGGACATTTGACATTTTGAAACACTCAAGTCTTCATGCTTGTTTTGCTTTGAGCACTTTTCTTTTCTTTGGCTCTTTTGCTTTGGTTCTTTGGTTCCCTCTTGACTTCAAGCTTTAACTTATCAACTTTAAAATCATGCTTTTGATTCTTTAAACTTCATTAGATTCTTGTGAGCACTTTGACCTTACTTTCATATATGTTAGCCCTGAAATCCTCACTTGACCAAATATGTTAAGTTCCATTTGTTTGTTAGCATCAAAACAAGATTTTAAGTCTTGTAAGACCAACAATCTCCCCCTTTTTGCCCTTTTTGATGATGACAAATAAGGAGCAAAAATTTGAGTAAGCCTTAAATGACTCCCCCTTTCAATAAGACTCATCTTAACAATATTTGCAATCTCTAGGTCATTTTCAAATATTTTCACGTATCATGCTCATATATCACATTATTCAATATCAATATCAATCAATATCAAGTACTTCTCCTCCTTTTTATATCGTTTTAATAAGCTTTCAATTTTTAAAATGCTCAACTTTGCCTAAAACTTCTCCCCCTTTTGACATCAATAAAAAAGAGTAAGATATTAAATACTAAGACTATGAGCAACCATAAAACAGTATAGAACTTTAGAATTTATCATGCATATGAATTCATGATACCAATTTTTTTTTTTATGACACCAATTAATCTTTTAAAATGTGATACCAATTAATAATAAAAAATCTAGTATAGACAATAAGTCATAATACTCCCCCTGAATTTAATACATTCAGATTTGATACCAATTAATCTTTTAAGTTTATTATCCATGCTTCAAATATTGATTCATATCCTATATGTTCTCATAGATACTAAAATTAGTTTATACGTATCAAAGCTAATATCACATCATTCATAACTCATGGATTCTAAGAATACTAATATTATATCTTTCATAGCTCATGGATACCAATATGAAGAACAACACAAAACAAACAGATTTATCCACTTGATTCATCATTAGCATACATGGTTTAACTTCATTTCAAAATTCATGCTTATGCTCAAATTTTCAAAACATAGTGAGCCATAAATCATCAATGTGTTCATTGTCTTTAAAGATTTCAAGATACCAATTTCAAGATATACACTTGTAGTATATAACATATCATATAAGCATGGAATATATCATTATCATGTGCATTGTACTACACTTTTTCTTAGATTGTTCTTATGTTGCTCAAGTATCTCTTATTTTTAAATTAAGTTCCAATCAAGCTTGTTTATAAATTTTTCCTTCAGTCAGTCAGCTGAGCGTAGGGTTTGTCGGCTAACTGTAACTTTCTTTACACACAGTTGTTCAGTCAGTCGGCTGACCTTTGTTTTCTTTCACCACTTTCATGTCAAGCTCTCTTCTAAATAATTATGCAACAAGTTCTATTTGCTTCAGCTATTCTTTTCTTTTGATTTCATATAAACATCCAAACTTCATGTATCTTAATGCTTTCTAATTTAAGGCTTGTATGAATCATTAATTGAGGCCAACAATTTTCATTTTTGTTTTTATTTGTTTTAGTACGATAAGCTCTTAAACTCTTCTTTGACATTTTCCATACAAGGCTTTTTATCTATGTACCCATACTTTCTTGGGCCCTGATGATTTATTAAAGGATGTTTCTTTTACTTTCCATACTTGTTTTGTTTTCACACCCTTTCTCTTAAATGGACATTCAAACTTTATATGTCCTTTCTTTTTACATAGATAGCATGTGGTGTGAGTGTAGGCCTTTGAGGAGGTGCTAGCATAATTTTTAGATTCTTTTGTAAAGTATCTCATGTAAAGATTCTTTTTCCTTTTATTTTCAATTTCATTAAACCATATGCCTTCTTTATTTAGAGACATTTTTTGTAAGCCAATCATTTTGTCAAAATTTTCTTTTTTTTTTAGTGAAGTTATAAATGATTTTTCTTTATCTTCAATTTGATTTTTGGGATCATTTATCTCAATATCTTTCTTGTCATCAACCTTTTTTTTTTGTGATTTCTCTAATTCTTGAGATAATTTTTTGATTTTATCCTCTAATTTAGAAATATATATGTCTTTCTCATATTCCATAAAAGATAGGGATCGAAGATCTTCTATCATCTTTTCATTTTTACTTTCTAGTTGCTTGATTTTTGAATCCTTTTCATTTTCAGTAAGATTTTTAGATTCTAACTCTTTTTTCATAGCTTTATTCTTACTTTCTATTTTCTTGATATTGAATCCTTTTCGTTTTTTTAGCGGTTTTAAGGGATTCTAACTCTTTCATGATACCTTCATCCTTATTCTTCCATGAAGTATATTGTTTAGTCACATTAATTAACATCTTATGCACCTTGAATAAGTTATTTTGAAGTTCTTCATAAGATGGCATGCTCTTATCATTGGATTCCTTAGATGAATCATTGTCATATTCATTATCTCATTTGGATAAGGAACATTGTTCTTTATTATCATCCCATGCCATGAAGCAAGTATAAGCAACCTCTTGGTCACTCGATTCACATTCTGAACTACTTGTACTCATGTTGTCCCAAGTAGTGGTTTTCATGTCCTTTTTCTTCTTCTTCTTCATCTGATTCAGAGTTGTGATTTCTTCTTTTGAATTTGTTCTTCTTCTAAGAATTCTTACTAGTTTCTTGGATATATAGGCTAATTCATCTTCATCTATTTCATTTTTATCCTCATCACTACTAGAGTTTTCTTTTAAGGCTTTGAAGGCTATGGATTCTTGGGCTTTGGTTTTATCATTCCTTTCATTCATTGACATTTTGTATTTAAGGAGAGAACCTATAAGTCCATCTAAGGAGGTGTTTTTGAAATTTCTTCCTTCCGTCATGACAATGGCTTTTGGTTCCCATGTAGGTGGCAGTCCTCTAAGAATTTTTTTTATCATCTCTGTTGACCTTATAGGTCACACTCGGTTTTGATTAATGAAAAATTCTCATTGTGTCTAATGGGTGTTTGAGGCTTTGTGCAGGAACTTAAATTGACAAATCATAATGCACATGGACAGAGTGAAGCTTGAAGACCAAATTTCTATTGAAAACCCCATTTTTCAAGTTATATTATTATAGTTCATTCATGTAAAGGGTCTGTAATAGTAATTAGGGCTTTCTATATGTAATAATCACACACATCACATGCATAGTCAAATATGTAAGCGCAAAATGAAAATGACCTTAGAGAGACCTTAGGATTTACCCTTCGGTTGACCGACACCGAATTCTTTCGGTGTCTTCAAATTGGACCTAAAGAGACCTTAGGACACTCACCCTTGCACTCATATATGTTAGGCACATTGAATAGGGTGTTTGTGAATCAAAATAGGACTGAAATGCACACTTTGTGCACTTTTGGTCGACCGGCCCATGTAGTTCATTCTGCTCCAGTCGACCGAATCCAGTTTCGGTCAACAATTTGACCTCAACCCGGTCGACTGAATAATTGTAGTTCAAATACCCTCGGTCGATCAAAACCTCCTAAGGTCAACATTTTGACCACCTAGTCGACCGAGCCTAAATTGCATTGTAATTGTCTGGTCGATCGAGGGTCCTCGAGAGAAATCCCAACTGTCTGGTTGACCGAATCACCCAGTGCAAATCTTCCTAGTCGACCGAACCTCGATAAAATGGAAAAATTGCCTCGGGCATGTACGTCCGGTCGATCGAGTCTCCAGTTCAAAAATGTTTCAGTCGATTGAGCCATATGAAATTCGATCGATCGAAAGTGTTCTAGTCGACCGGGTCTCTTGGATTGCCCTGAATTTTTACCATGGTTAATTTTTTAAAATAGGGTTAAAACAATGAAAACATCATTAATCTTTTCTAATAATCCCAAACCTGTCCCCAACGGTTATAATTCTTGGGGTGTCTATATATACCCCTTCATTTGGAAAAATTAGAAAGGAGATTAGCAAAACAAAGTGAAAAATTTCTCTCAAGCCAAAAAATCTTCCTACTGCTCATACTCTCTCTAAAACCACTCAAACTTACCTTCTTCAATTCTATATATCATCTGTAAGTGTATTGAGTGTTGATGTTAAAAGGTTTGCACTCTCATTGTTGTGTGTTTGAGTCAATTTTTCATTGAGAGCTAAACTTAAGTGTTCTTAGGGGGCTTTTCTTATAAGCCTATCCTAAGAAGACTTTCCTAAGCTTTTGAGTATTGCATTTGTATTGCAATATCTTAGGAAGCTTGTATTTGTTTTTGGCTTGCAAAAATATTTTCAAACTTACTCAAATATCTTGTGGGATCTATATTGATATATTTGTGAAAAGATATTTGTGTTTGTGATATTAATCTTCGTGACAATATTTATTCAAGTATACATCATTTGCTGAATACAAAGATTGCATTGCTTTTGCAAACCAAGCATATACACTATATTCGTGATTGAGACATCCTACTGATTGACACACTTGAGACTCACTTGACATCTTGTGTGAACACCTTTGATTGAATATTTTAAGATACGCAAATTGTTGTTGACACTCTCACGTACTCACTACACTAATAGAAATTACATTTGAGAGTTGAACTGTTGGACCACACCGAGCTTATGTGTTAAACCATTTATGATTTATGTGATTGAACACATTTGGGTACATATCTGCTTTACTTGAAAGCACTTTTATGAGTACCATTTGATTGTAAATTTGAGTGATTCTAGGCGTGGTTTGAGGGGGCGGTAATCCAACCCGGTAAGAATTGGTGTAAAGGTTGAGGTCAGCCCTGTATTAATTGACCTAGTTTGTATAGGCGCCGCTCCACCCATTTAAGTGAGCAAGTTATAGTGGTAATCCTTTTGCTCGTTAGCCAAGGCGAGGATGTAGGCAATTGGCCGAACCTCAATAACATTTCTGTGTGTCGACTTTACTTTACTGCTTTCTGGTGCATGTGTGTTTGTTTAAGTTGGTTTATTTACTTCCTTGTATATATTTACATTCTTGAACTAGATTGACCCTAGGATTGTGAATATACTGGTGTTAGGTGATTGACCTAGTTCTTAAATTTTAAAAATACCAATTCACCCCCCCTCTCTTGGGATAACGGTAAAGCTAATAATCTCATAGGTAGTGTAGGTTTTTCTTAAGGCATTTAGGGAATTTATTATGTGAGTGAACCTAGTGTACATGCTAGTTATGGATTCATATGGATTCATCTTAAAAGATTCATATTCACTTGTAAGAATATCAATTCAATTGTCCCTTACAACAATAGTGCCTTTGTAGGTTACCTCTAACTTATCCCAAATTTTTTTGGCTATTTTGCAAGCCATGACTCTATTGAATTCATTAATATCTAGAGCACAATATAAAGCATTCATAGCACTAGAATTAACTTGCAGCATTTTGAGATCTAAATCAGCCATATCCTTTTTCTCCTTAGGGACTTGTTTTCCATCTACTAGTTTGAGGGGAATTAGGTCACCATCGATGACAACCTCCCAAGTTCCAATTTATAGTTTGAAGATATATTCTCATACGCTGTTTCCAAAAAGTATAGTTCAAACCACAAAAGATGGATGGCCGGGTTGAGGATTGACCCTCTCCGAAGGGAGCTACTCCTATGTGTGTCATTTAGATATTTATATAAGTACTTGTTAGGATTTGTTATGACCCCGCTCTCCAATTGAAAGACAAGGTGTATTCCCAAGAAGGGGGTGAATTGAATTTAAAAATTTTCCTTTAATTCTTTTTAAAAATCCTTAACCTCTTTTAATTTTTTAACTTGTTGTTGATTCTTCAAACTTTTAGCAAAAACTTATTTCTTTATTTAATCCACAACCACACAAATATTCAATCATTCAAGTAATCAATCAACCAAACAATTTGAAAGCAAACAACCAAACCAAGATTAACGTATACAACACTTTAGTAATGTAAGAAGTTAAGATGGTTGTTTGTTTGTGTAAGCCTTGTGGATATCACTTTGATTAAAGCCCTGTGGTTAATCCAATCCCTTTGATAATGAATTAGCTTTCTCAAAAATGTTTTTCAACAAAACATTCACACTCTTCCCAAATTTCAGAATTCTAATAAACTCGTAGTTAATTTATCTTTGGGTGTTAACCAATTAATGTACTCCCTTATGGTTTCCGCAAAGTATGGTTTAACCAACGTATTCCCTCTCGGTTTCTGCAACCCAAATCAAAATTAGACTTTTAGTTTACTTGATTTCCAAATTTACATAGTATATATGATTAAGAAATTAAATCATCCACGAAATTTATATGTGCTGAAAATAAAGAGCAAGGGAAAGAGGAAGTAAGACCACAACTTTTACGAGGTTCAACTTATACCTAGTCTATGTCCTTGCCTTTGGAAAACCACAAACGGATTCACTAAAACCAGTTCCTTTGCCGGACGGAACAACACCGTTTACACACTCCTTCAATAGGCTAGAGTTCGCCTCTCCAAACAATATCCCCTCACTCGGTCACTCCTTCACTAGGCTAGAGCCCGCCTCTCTAAACGATATCCCTTCGCTTAGCCAATGCTCCAAACACCTTGGAACGTTAAAGAACTACAAGAAACACAAGATACAATCTGCGTACAAGTATACTCTCGCAAAGAACAAGCTAGTTCAATTTCAGCACTATCTACTTCAAGAAATTAAATACCAATATGAAATAGAATTGAAACTCAAGTGTAGAATTCACCAAGGGTTTTTTAGTGATTGAGAAAACTCAGTATGAGAACCGTAGGTTGATTTTTCAGTAGCAATTCAAATGATTTCCCCTAGCAAGAGTATGAGCAATACAGAACTTTGAGAAAGATTGAGAATTTGAATGCAAGTATGTTGTGTATTTGCTTGTGTGTTAATTTATTGGGATTAAGGTAGTATTTATAGGTTTTTTAGGATTAGTTTCCTTGTTCCACAAGTTACTTGGTATGTCCTTCAAGTTTTTATAACATTCACATTTGAAAAACTAATTTTTAGAAATTTCCCGTTAAGTTCAAAATTTTGAAATCCTATGGAGTCAGTCGGCTGGACAGGCGACTGGGTAATGTTTTTCACAGGGTCAGTTGGTGGGACAAGCGGCTGACACCCTTTTATCTGTTCAGAATTTAACCCAAATAAATGTCAGTTGGTTGGTTCGACACTATTCAAAAATGGTCAGTCGGCTAACTGATTTTAATACAAACTATCAGTTAGCTGGGCAGTTATTCATTATGGTGTTTTCCTGTTAGTTGGCTAACCAGTCATTTTTTTGGTTTTTCATTTTTAGTTTTTCAAAATTAGTTTTACTCTCTTACTTTGATCTTTTATAAAATTTTCCGAAGTCTTAAAATAGGTCTCTAAGTTCATAAATATCCTAAAGAGCTTCAACAATATTTCAAAAATATATTAAAAATATAAAACACTTATATAAAGACTTCTAGGACATTTGACATTTTGAAACACTCAAGTCTTCATGCTTGTTTTACTTTAAGCACTTTGCTTTTCTTTGGCTCTCTTGCTTTGCTTCTTTGGTTCCATCTTGACTTCAAGCTTTAACATATCATCGTTAAAATCATGCTTTTGATTCTTTAAGCTTCATTTGATCCTTTGAGCACTTTGACCTTGCTTTCACATATATGAGCCCTAAAATCATCACTTAACCAAATATGTTAAGTTCCACTTGTTTTTTAGCATCAAAATAAGATTTTAAGTCTTGTAAGGCCAACACTTACCAAATACTAAGTTTATCAAAGATAAAATTTATGATGCTTTCCAACTAGGAAAACAAGTCAAGACAAATTTTAAAAAGAAGAAACACATATCAACTAGTAGACCCTTAGAACTCATGCACTTAGACTTGTTTGGACCTACTAGAACTCAAAGCTTAGGTGGAAAACAATATGCTTTTGTGATTGTTGATGACTATTCTAGATATACATGGGTATTGTTTTTAACCAACAAAAATGAAGCTTGTGATATGTTAATAACTCTATGCAAAAAAATTCAAAATGAGAAAGGTTATAATGTCACTAACTTTAGGAGTGATCAAGGTAAAGAATTCAAAAATAAAGATGTCGAAAAATTTTGTAATGATCATGACATAAACCATAATTTCTTAGCACCCTTCAAGAAATGGCTAGAATTATGCTAAATGAAAATAATTTACCTAAATATTTTTAGGCTGAAGCTGTAAATTCAGCTTGTTATGTAATAAATAGGGTATCTATTAGATCAAGTTAAAACAAGACACCTTATGAATTATGGAAAGGGAGAAGGCCTAACATAGCTTACTTTCATGTATTTGGGTGTAAATGTTTTGTTCTAAATAACAAAGATGACTTAGGAAAATTTGATGTGAAATCAGATGAAGGTATTTTCTTAAGATATTCTACAAATAGTCAAGCCTATAGGATCTATAATAAAAGAACACTTACTATTGTTGAATCAATGCATATAACTTTTGTTGAATCAAATCCCTTTGCTTCCTCGACAATGGCGCCAAAAATTTGACTCACTCTAAAAATGAGCAGTTCGAAAGCTATCCCAAGTATAGGAGTTCAGTCATATAATAATTAGCCCAAGGGTCAAATCATCTCTTTAGGGAATGCAGTTTAGTTCCAAATTTTGTGTAATTCTAAAAGAAAATAAGAAAAGAAATTTTTAATGAATACAATTCAGATTCAGTTCTTAGGATGTTTGAGAATTTTGTGATGAAAAAAAAAAGTAAACTTTTATTTATGAACTTAAAATTAAAACATAAAATGAGAACCTAATACGCAGAATAACAAGAAACGAATGACGGTAATTAAATCTTATTTAGACAATAAATAAATCCTACGTATGAAATTCCGGACAAAAGCCTAAAGATGAAAACTTTATTAATTAACTGAAGCATTCAACCATAAAATTAAACACCAACTAGACAATTGAACTTAACCCAATTAATTAATGTAAACAAAATTAAACTTAATACTATAATAGATTCAAACAAAAATAAATTAACCTAAACTTAAATAACGAATTAACAATAAAAACTTAGGCTTTAATTAAATTGAACTTGAAATAAATAGAACCCAACAAAATTTAAATCCTGAAGAAGATTTGTTTTTAAGAGATCAAATCAAACTTTAACAATGAAAAATAACCCAACCAAAATTAACTCTAATAATGATATTAAATAAGAAGAGAAAAAAAAATTGCATCTAATAAAAATAACCCAACATAAATTTAAAAGCTCGAAATTTTAATTAAAATTCAACTAAAAATTAACAATGATCAATCAAGTATTTAATTGTAAGAAAAAAAAAAACTGGAGAACAAGAGAAGAAGGAAAAAGAAAGGAAGAGAGAGAGAGAGAAAGAAAGGAGACAAGAGAAAAGAGAAAACAAACTCCCAGCCGTAGGAGCCCTCTCTTGTTGCCCCCTACGCACCCCCAAAAGAAAGATTAAAAGAAAAAAAACTAGCTAAACCCTACATGCCTCCTTTTGACTTTTCCTTTCCTTTTCTTCTTTCCTTTCTTTTCCTTTCTTTCTTTCCTTTCTTTGCCTCACCCAGCACATCACCCAGCGCCTTGAAGACCCAAGACCAGCGCATGGGCCATGCAGCCATCACATGGTCACGTCACTTTGTATTTATTTCTTTTTTTTTTTCTTCTTTCTTCCTTTTGTTAACACATAATCGATTCTGCACTTTCAAGGCCAACTTTTACCTAGTAAACGTCCATATATCTCAAAGCTCAAAACACGAAAGTTGTAGAGTTTTTTCTCATATTTTCCTAAAATTTTGAATCATCTCGATTGAAGTTCAGACGTGAAAATTACGTACAGATTACGAAGTAGCATTGGTTTTACCTTTCAATAAATTCCCTACGATAAAAAATACCTAAAATTCATAAATTACTCAATAAAACCCAAATATTATAAATAGGATACAATGTTAAATTATTGAGAGTAATTCGGCATTTAATTAAAAATATACGCTTCAATGCATGAATTAAAACACCTAATTATGCAATTTAAGCGCATAATCACACCCCCCAACTAACGTTTTGCTAGTCTCTAGCAAATAACGTGAATGAATTTCAGGGCAGTACCACAAATACTAACTCCAATAAACATGAAATGAATGCACATACAATACAACCATACCATTTCACATATAGGAATATAACTGAATTTCACACAAGCTCATCATATACAATGCACACAACTCTGAAGTAAGTCATTCATGCAAGTTTCATCGTTATATAGCAATTAAGAACAGTATACTCACATGAAGTTAACCGGCAATACAATTCAAAGTTAATGTAGTTATATAAATTAGAGTATAAACAGGTGAAGTTTCGAGGTATGTGTAACGTGTATGACTCGTTACACCCAAGATACCAGTGGACACCTACAGAACGATCGTTTTGACTCGGCCTAACTAGTATACCCTCAAGAACACTTAAAAAGAATGGGTTCACTCATCATAGGTGAGGAGGAGTGTCGCGATCAAACATCCTATATATCGCAAGGAAAAAATTCTAAATGTATGGAGTGGACTAGTCTGGAAAGGATCTATCCTAACTGTGAGGTGTTAGGTCCTTTACCCTAGCATCTTCTCACCTACTCGCCATGTCCAACCAAGACCACCCTAGATCAACTTATTCACAAACCTGGCATGGATACGTCTGAAGCATTAAGCGGTTGACGAGTCTTCATTTGTGGAGAATATATGTCGTGTCCTTGACTCTTTATGGTATTTATATGGAACATGTATTAACCTTTCATTTCATTTGCATTTTTTTTTTCTTATTCTTTTTTCTGCTCATTCTTCAATTTCTGTCTTTTCATTGTCAATTAGGACAATCATTACACTTCTTTTATTGTCTTCATACCACCAATGGGAATTAAGTTAGAACAGTAGTCCATGAACTAAGTCTATCTCTAGGGGTGTTTTAGCCTTCACATCTTAAGTAGGCTATAAGACCTAGATTTCTATCTCCCCACTAGATGCCACCTGTAGGCTAACAATTCAAAAACCATAGACTAGTGTACAAAGAATTGTCCAGAAGAAAAGAGAACTGAGTTTTTTGAACTCTGATTTGATGTTAACACTCAAAAGGACGATAAATAGCTCAAGGATATCTCACAAGGTGTCATAGTCACCACGAGTGTTCTCTCAGTGCTCACAAGGAACCCTAAGTGTAATAAATCATGTGAATGTGTCTATTCAGTCTCATGAGATACCATGTAAATATAAGAGTTTATATAGCCAAATTAGCACGAGTGTACTACCAATCAATCTTCATGGAGTTACAAAGTCATATAAAGAGAAACTACACATAAATGACTCGAGTGTGTAATTCTTAGGTTATATGCAAGTATGTGAAGGATATAAGTCAGTGTTAATCATGGCATAGTCATCTATCTTCAATACTCTTTCTTTCTTCTTCCTTTTTTTTTTTAATTAATACAAAACTCAGCAAGTGGACGTGCATAGTATCACACGCAAATTCTCACCCCCCCCCCCCCAAAACTAAAGTGGAACATTGTTCTCAATGTGAAAGCATAGGGGAAATAGAAAAATTGTGCACAAAAGAAATAAAGCGCACCTGGGTGGAGAAGTAAAGGAAAATAAAAACTGAAATTATAGAAAAATGCACCTGCAAATAAACTAAAAATAAAGCAAGGTAAAACAAAATGAAAAGAAGGGAAAGAAAAACATCACAGTATGTCTGGTGAAGGCTCTGAAGGAATTTCATTTCATGGGTGCAGGTCTATAAGTTGAACAGACGAGTCTCCAAATTTAAGTCACCATAATGAATCAGTCTTAATAGCTGCACGAATGTTAGCCTTAAATGAATTAATGCTCTTCAAAATACTAGACAATACATGTGCAAATTGACTTTCTTGTTTCAACAAGAAAGGATCTTGATTCAGTATATTTTCCAAGAAATTTACTTCTTTACGAATTGGTTTTTGAGGAAAATTTGTCAAAACAGTTACTTTTAGTTCTTCAGAAGCATTAACATTAAAATTTTTACCTGGCTTCTTGAAAATTGAACTCTCACCATTCTGCTCAACTTCTTCATCTGATGCACCAATTACCTTACTGTTGCAGAGATTTGCTTTGGCATTGCAATCCTTCACACTTACTACAGTAGGTAATGACGGTTCCATGGTTGTCTTTTGCACTTGAATATTTGGCTGGGATGACGGCTCCACGTTAATTAACTTCTTCAATTATGGGCTTGCCTCCTCTGATTTTTCTTTAACCTCATCTATCTCAGTTGTAACTTCAAGTGTTGAGACAACTGTTGGTATGTCGATGAGTATCTTAGGTTGGGAAACTTCTTTTACACTTCTCAAAGTAAGAATGGCCTCCGCTATCTCAAGAGAAACATTATGTATTTGTTGTTGTTGGTGTTGGTATTCTTGAGGATTAGGCTGATGTTCTACTAGAAATTCTCATTTTTCTAGGATATCCAACTGCATGCTCATCGCAATAATGGTGTCTTGCAATTCATTTATGGCCTGAGTGTACTGATTGTTAGTTGTGATTTGAATTTGCATGAACTGCTGGAAAGCATTCTCAAGAAACTTCTCCGGTGGAACAGGTGCTGCATTAGATTGAAATCCTAAAGGTGCATAGCTTTAGGAGATCTGTTGCGGCTAATACTAATGCTGAATGGTAGCCTGATGATATGATGGCTGATAATGGGGTGCATAGGACTAGGAAGGTTGATTCCAAAATTGATCTGTACTATTCTCCTTTTCCATCTCCATAGCCTCCACTCTTTTGGTGAGTTCAACCATACGTGCCTCAACATCAAAATTATCTTTCAGCTCATACCACTCTCCACCATCTACTGCTCTCAATGGTTGAGCTGCAATTGGTCTTTTGCCAATCCTAGTATTCCATTGCTGAGCATAGTTAACTAAATGATCTAGAAAATCCAATGCCTCATCAGGCTTCTTGTCGAAAAAATATCTTGAACACTATGAGCAAATTGTTTCAATTTAGGAGTCAACGCAGTGTAGAAATAGTTGACCAAGCACCATGATTCAAATCCATAGTGGGGACACATGTTAATCAGGTCTCTAAATCTCTCCCAGCATTCATGAAATGTCTCATCAATTCCTTGCATGAATCGATTGATCTGTTCCTGCAAAAATTGAGTTCTCTATAACAGAAAAAATTTATGTAGAAATTCATTTTGCATATCAGTCCAACTAGATATAAAATTGGGCCAAAGAGAATTAAACCATGTGTTAGCCTTGTTTTTCAATGAAAAGGGAAATAGACGCAATCTAATTGCCTGATTAGTAGCAGCCACATCTATGAATGTAACATATGCAAGCTCAAAATTAGTTAAATGTTGATACGGATTTTCACACTCCATCCCATAAAATTGAGGTATCAAAGATATCATTTCAAGTTTAATGTTAAAGTTCTGTGCATTTTCAGGCAATATGATGCAAGATGGTTGTGTGGTTCATGTGAGTTGCAAAAAATTCATAAGCGTGCGTGGTGTAGGTGTAGCCATAATTTTTTATTTTTTTTAAAACTCAAATTTTATTTTCTTTTCTTTTTTTTTTCTTTTTCTTTTTTTTATGAGAAAAATTGAAATAATTGGAAAAACACTAGTTTGGAATTAAAACTGACATTCCCCGGCAACGACACCAAAAACTTGACTCACTCTAAAAATGAGCAGTTCGGAAGTTATCCTAAGTATAGGAGTTCAGTCGTGTAATAATTAGTCCAAGGGTCATATCATCTCCTCAAGGAATGCAGTTTAATTCCAAAAGAAAATAAAAAAATAAATTTTTACTGAACATAGTTCAGATTTAGTTTTTAGAATGTTTGAGAATTTTGTGACGAAATTAAAAAAAAAAACATGAACTTTTATTTATGAACTTAAAATTAAAACATAAAATGAGAACCTAATACGCTTAGAATAACAAGAAACGAATGACGGTAATTAAATCCTATTTAGACAATAAAAAAATCCTACGTATGAAATTCCAAACAAAAGCCTAAAGATCAAAACTTTATTAATTAACTGAAACATTCAACCATAAAATTAAAGACCAACTAGACAATTGAACTTAACCCAATTAATTAATGTAAACAAAATTAAACTTAATCCTATAATAGATTCAAACAGAAATAAATTAACCTAAACTTAAATAATGGATTAACAAAATTTAATCGAACTTAATAAACTAAAACGCAATAAAAACTCAGTCTTTAATTAAACTGAACTTGAAATAAATAGAACCCAACAAAATTTAAATCCTAAAGAATATTTTTTTTTAAGAGATCAAACCGAACTTTAACAATGAAAAATAACCCAATCAAAATTAACTCCAATAATGATATTAAATAAGAAGAGAAAAAAACTGCATTTAACAATAAACCTAACATAAATTTAAAAGCTCAAAACTTTAATTAAAATTCAACTAAAAATTAACAATGATCAATCAAGTATTTAATTGCAAGAAAAAAAAAAAACTAGAGAACAAGAGGAGAAGGAAAAAGAAAGGAAGAGAGAGAGAGAGAGAGAGAGAGAGAAAGGATACAAGAGAAAAGAGAAAACAAACTACCAGCCGTAGCAGCCCTCTCTTGTTGCCCCCTACGCCCAAAAGAAGGATTAAAAAAAAAAACTAGTTAAACCCTACATGCCTCCCTTTGACTTTTCCTTTCCTTTTCTTCTTTCCTTTCTTTTCCTTTCTTTCTTTCTTTCCTTTCTTTGCCTCACCCAGTGCATCACCCAGCGCCTTGAAGACCGAAGACCAGCGCATGGGCCTTGCAGCCATCATGTGGTCATGTCACTTTTTGTTTTTTTCTTTTTTTTTTTTCTTATTTTTTCTTTTTGTTAACACATAATCGATTCTGCACTTTCAAGACTGATTTTGACCTAGTAAACGTTTGTATCTCTCAAAGCTTGAAACATAAAAGTTGTAGAGCTCTTTCTCAGCTTTTTCCATAATTTTGAATCGTCTCGATTGGAGCTCGAATGTGAAAATTACGCACAAATTACGTAGTAGTATTAATTTTAGCTTCCAACAAATACCCTGCGATAAAAAATACCAAAAATTCATAAATTACTTAATAAAACCTAAATATTATAAATAGGATACAGTGTTAAATTATTGAGAGTAATTAGGTATTTAATTAAAAATATACACTTCAATGCATGAATTAAAACACCTAATTACGCAATTTAAGCACGTAATTATGTTCAACTTGCTCTTATAGAAAAAGATTCAGGAAGGGCATGTCCCCCACCAATAACAGGCGAGTCCCGATCCAACCAAGAAAGCAGATATGCCAAAGGAGAGCGAAGAAAAAATCCACCTCACTAAGAAGGTAGAAGACACAAATAGCATTGGTGTGAACGAGCAGAGATCCATTGAGTTGGAAGAAAGGATAAAAAAAATAGACCAAATAGAGAAGATAATGAAAGAAGGCAAGAACAACCCCTTCTCTGGGGAAGCTTCTTTAAGATCTTCAGAGCCGCCATTCACCAGAGAAGTGATGGAGGTTCCATTGCCCAGAAAATTCAAAATGCTAACCTTTGAAAGGTACAAGGGTTTGTCCTACCCGATCGATCACCTGGATAGCTTCAGGGTGTTGATGCAGTTGCAAGGCGCTCCTGACGCCATCATGTGCCAAGCTTTTGCAGCAACCCTCAAAGGTAGTGCTAGGGATTGGTGTCCACCCTATGACCTGGATCAATTGGTTCCTTCTCGGAGATGGAGTAGTTATTCATCAGCCACTTACTTAGTAGTCGGAGAATCGTCAAAACATCTGCTCATCTAATAAGCATGGTCCAGGGAGAAAGGGGGACGCTAAAAAAGTTCATGCGCCATTTCAACACTACGACCCTGGAGATCTACAACCTAGATATGGGGGTGGCTCTGGCAGTTTTGACCATGGCCCTTCAGCCCAGATGCTTCTTGTATTCTCTGGGCAAGAAGCAGTTGGCTGATATGGGAGAACTGATGGCCCAAGCACAGAAGTACATCAACTTGGAAGAAATTATGGACACTAGGAGAAATCGAATCGAGTTGAAAAGGAAGGGTAGTAGTCGGGAGATGGGAGAACCTTCTAGGCCGTGAAGAGACAAGAAACCAGTATGCTGCACGCCAGCTCTAAGACAAGAGGGAAATCTAGTAAGTTCTCCACCTATACACCACTAAACACATCATGGGCTAATGTGTTGATGCATATAAGGAAGAAGGAATATGTCTCGCGGCCCGAACTTATGTGAACCCCTTCATACAAACCAAACATGTCCAAATTCTGTCAATTCCAAAGGGATCATGGGCACGTTACAGAAGAATGTATTCAGTTGAAGAACGAGACTGAAGCCTTGATAAAAAAGGGATACTTGCTGAGATTCATAAAGAAGGGAGATCGGCAAAGGGAACCTCATGAGCAGAAGAGACCAAACGAAGACGAGAAGGAAGAATAGATCATAGAGAAATCGTGGTGATATTTGGAGGATTCACTTGTGGTGGAGATAGCGAAGGTGCTCGTAAAAGATATGCTAGGCTGGTACTCTCAACGGAGAGAGGAGAACCAAGTGGAAAAAGAAAAAAACAAGATGATGCTATCATATTTGACAACGAATACGAAGAAGGAGTACAACAACCGCACGACGAAGCACTAGTAGTATCCCTTATGGTGGCAAATTACAAAGTGAGACATGTGTTGATAGATAATGGGAGCTCGGCCAATGTTATGTTCTGGTTACTGCTTGAGGAAATGAAGATCGATAAAGAATGACTCAAACCAATCTCAACCTCCCTAGTCGGGTTTAGAGGGGATGTAGTTCGTCCCATGGGAACAATCACACTCCCGACAACAATGGGGGATGACCCCACAACAAGTCACTTCCCTGACGGAATTCCTGGTGGTCGACTGGCCATTAGTATACAACATTATACTAGGCCATCCCCTACTCAATTCTATCTGAACCATAACATCTATGTATCATTTCAAGATGAAATTCCCTACTCTACAAAGGACAGAGGTGATCAAGGGAGATCAAGCAGCGGCTCGGAATTGCTATGTAATGGCCCAAAAAGGGAATATGGAAGCAAGGGAGACCTTGACTATAGAATACCTAGAGGTGAGGGGAGAGTACTCTCAAATTAGCATGTTAGATGAAGACATCACACGCATACCCCTAAATGGCAATCAGGAGAGGTGCATGTAGATCGATAGTCGCCTACCCAACACTTTGAGAGTAGAACTAAGCGGGCTACTGAGTGAGTTCGCAGACGTGTTCGCTTGGTCGGTCGAAGATATACTAGGTAATAACCCTATAATCATGGAGTACAGGCTGCAAGTAAACCCCAACCACAAGCCTGTAAAGCAGAAGAAAAGGAGCTTTGCGATGGAGTGAATCAAGGTGATTGATAAAGAGGTGACGAAACTGGTGCAAGCCAAATTCATCAGGGAGGTCAACTATCTAGAGTGTTTAAGCAACGTTATTCTAGTAAGGAAGCTGTATGGGAAGTGGCACACTTGCATAGATTTCACAAACTTGAATAAGGCATGTTCGAAGGATAGCTTCCCTCTCCCCCAAATTGATCAGCTGGTGGATTCAATCTCTGGGCATAAGCTTCTCAGCTTTATGGATACCTACTCGGGATATAATCAAATCCCAATGCATCGATATAATGAGGAGAAAACATATTTTATCACCAAGAGAGGGTTATATTGCTACCAAGTAATGCCCTTCAGATTAAAGAATGCAGGAGCAACATACCAGAGGTTGGCGAACGGGATATTTAACGATCAGCTCGGGAAAACGATGGAGGCATATGTAGATGACATGTTGGTGAAGAACTTAAAAGTGGAGGAGCATAACAAAAATCTAAGGGAGACATTTGAACTGTTGTGCAGGTACCAAATGAAACTAAACCCTTCAAAGTGCGTGTTTGGTGTCTCTGTAGAGAAGTTTCTTGGGTTCATGGTGACGCATAGAGTGATAAAAGAAAACCTAGAAAAAATAAGGGTGCTGCTAGAAATGGAGGTCTCTCGAACGAAGAAGGAGATCCAAATCTTGACAGGAAGGATAACTTCCCTCAGCAGATTTGTCTCCTACTTGGAGGACAAGGGCCTACCCTTCTTTAAGGCGCTAAGGAAAAAAGGAGGATTTGAATGGGGGAGGAGTAGAATAGAGCCTTTGAACAACTCAAATAGTATCTCGACTCCCCGCACTACTAACAAAGGCGAAGGCAGGAGAAGACCTCTACCTGTACATAGCTTTGACTCCAAATGAGGCCAGTTCGGTCCTAGTCCGAGAAGAAGGTAGGCATCATAGACCCATATACTACACTAGAAAGGTGCTAAGCGGAGCTGAGAAGAATTACAGTATAGCAGAAAAGGTGGCCTTCTCCATCATTTGTGTTGCACGGAAGTTGAGGCCTTACTTCTAGGTACACAAGGTAATTGTGTTGACAAACCTACCATTAAAACAGATCCTCCAGTGGCCAGAGAGTTTGAGAAGGATGATGAAGTGGTCAATTGAGTTGGGCGAGTTTGACAAATAGTACCTACCAAGGTCTGCCGTCAAGGCCTAGGTACTAGCTGATTTCATAACCGAACGATCCCCCAAGGCATTATAAAAATCGGAGGTATGGATGCTACACGTTGATGGATCATCTAATGCAGCTGGAGGAGAAGCGGGGTTTATCCTCACGACACCAGACGATATGGAGACCCTATATGCACTAAATTTGTAGTTCTTAGAAATAAACAATGATGCTGAGTATGAAGCTCTGCTAGCAGGGCTACACCTGACGCAAGCATTGGGGGTAGCACAAATTAAGGTATCGATTGATTCCCAGTTAGTGATAGAGTAGGTGAAAGGAGAATTTGAAGCTAAGGATCAAAAAATGAAAAAATATCTAGCCAAGGCCCAAGAATACGCTAAAGCATTTGCTCATTTTGATATAGAGCACGTGCCAAGGGCCAAGAACGCGAAGGCTAATGCATTAGCAAGATTAGCCTCAGCCACGGACCCAGAATGGAGGGATGCTATTTACCTGGAGCGAGTGGGAAAACCCTCATACGAGGAGGGTAGTGTTAACTTGTTGACATTTGAAAACAATAAAGGGAATTGGAGAGCACCTCTGATGTGATACCTCCGCGACGGATCCTTACCAGAGGACATGAAGGAATCTTTAAAGGTGAGGAGGAAGGCAACAAGGTGCACACTCATAGACAAAGAGTTATACAGGCGGTCCTTAATGCTGCCATACTTGCATTGCCTGAGTGATAAAGAAGGAGAATACGTACTAAGGGAGATCCACGAAGGGGTATGCAGAAATCATCTAGCTAGCAGAGCTCTAGCTCACAAGGCCTTACAGCAAGGATTCTATTGGCCCACGATAAGAAAGGACACGGTCGAGTTCGTCAAACGGTGTGACAGGTGCCAGCGATGCGCAGGAGTACCACACGTGCCATCCAATCTCCTCTCCCCCCTAACCATTCCTTGCCCCTTCACTCAGTGGGGACTAGATATCTTGGGGCAAAAGAAATTTCTATTGGAGGCAATTGATTACTTCACAAAGTGGGTAGAGGTCAAAGCCCTAGCTCACATAACAGAGCGGAACATCACACGATTTGTGTGGACGTCAGTGGCTTGCCGATTCAGAATCCCCTGGGCAATAGTCACGGACCACGGGAGACAATTCGATAATAAGCGCTTCAAGAAATTTTGCTTTGACCTATCCATTAAAATCTTGTTTGCATTAGTAGCACATCCCCAAAGTAATGGTCAGGTGGAAAACATGAACCGAACAATATTACACAGTTTAAGGACACAGCTCGAGTCTGCACAAGGTAGGTGGGTGGAAGAGCTCCCCTCAATAATTTGGGCGTACCACACTACCCAACGAGCAGCGACAGGGGAAACCCCATTTATGCTCGCATTTGGAGTAGAAGTTGTTATCCCTGTTGAAATAGGGATCCCCTCTTGGCGAAGGCAATACTTTGACAAGCAAGATAACAATGAAAAGCTCAGGGCGGAGATAGACCTCTTAGAGGAGAGGTAAGAGCTGGCGCGTGTGAGAATCGTAGCATACCAGCAAAAGGTGGCAAAATACTACAATAAGCACATAAGAGTGCGAACATTCCACCCCAGAGATCTAGTCCTCAAGAAGGCGTGAACTAGCCCAGCAGAACCAGGGTCGAACAAGCTAAATCCAAATTAGGGACGATACCGAGTTACAGCGGAAATAAAGCCAAGGACATATAAATTGGAGGATGTAGAGGGAAAGGAGATAAAAAAATACAAGGAACTCTAATATGCTAAAAAAGTATTACTTTTGAGTTTTTCATTTAACTAAATGTTGTACAAGAGAATAGTAAGTCTCAAATACAAAAGTTGTACCACCAAGAAACTCAAAAGTGCATTACATCATATTGAATAAAACTATGGAGATGGACTATTCAGTAGATCAGTTGGCTTTCGTTCCCTTTGCAACCTCCTCTTCCTCAGCCTCATCCTCCTCATCCATCTCGTCTACGAACTCGGGACTCTCATAGCCGTACCTATGTGAACACACACCATCCAGAGGAAGGTCAAGGTGCATGATCCTGACCTACTCCTGACACCTCTTGAAAACTACACGATAACTCTTGGCGGTGTCCATGACGAACCATGATGAATCCTTATACTCCCTCACCGCAGCTCTAGCAGTATCAGCAGCAGCAGCCGCAACAGTGGCAAGAGCCTCCTCCCTTCGGATCCTTTCAATTTCTTCCTAAAGCGCCCGCTCACGGAGCTCGGCCTCACGGAGATCATTATAAGCAACAATGTACTTTTCTCTGGAATCCAAGGTTTGCTAGTACATCTTGGTAACCTTTTCCTCCTAGGCCAAGGCTATGGTCGCCATCTGAGAACAAACAAAAGGGAAGAACAAGTTAAAAATTCTAAGGAGAAAGGGGGGAGATGGACAGGCACAATAAAAAAGCATGAGTTTCAAAGATACCTGGTACGTGGTATGTCTAATCTTTGCAAAAAGGACGTCTGGAAGAGAACATTGAGCTTGCACAAAATCCTCCAAGTGAACCACCCTACGCAGCATAGGAGTAAAATGGGTCGGCTCGTGAAAGATAGCTTCATTAAACACGGTCGGGCTAGGAGGATGCGCTGCTGCAACATTTTCCACAATGGGAGGCTCACTCTCGTCTGTAGTGGCCACTTTCCTCTAAGATGACTCCCCCTCAAGTTCCTTTCTTTTCTTTTTGCTTCTGCTCGCCCTTTGTTTCTTAGCTTTGCCCATAAGAGATTCGTAGTTGTTAAAATATATATCTGCAAAGGGAGAAGAGGAGCGCAAGGACATTCGGATATATACATCATGAGATCAAAGGTAAGATAAGACTTGGAGAAACGGGGTTGATCCCCCACTGCACAAGGACTCGCTCCTTGAGCAGCTCCTCGTGAGGAACTATTCCCTGCCAACCAAGGGCACAAAACTCTTTTAGGGTGGCCTGCTTAGTGGGAGACAGCGTTGGAGATATATGACGCACCCGAGCTAAAAGAAAAAGAAGAAATAGGTAAACAGCATGTACCTACACATAGCTATTGCATACGTAGTAAGTAAATAAAGTGAAGAGAATGTCACCATCAAGAGGAGCAAACCAAACGTGAGGCTCGGTATAATTCAACTCCCCGAATGCAAATAAGTACCGGGACTTCCAATTGTGAATGGAAAAGCTACTTGGAGTAAAGAGTTTACAGCAGGACAAAGAGTTGAAGTAGTACAGTTCCTTCTCCACAGAGTGCGTCCTCATCTGAAAGCATATTCGAAAGAGAGGCACCATGGGCTGATGACCTTTTCTAAGAAGGAGGACAGAAAAACACACTAAAGAAAGATACGAGTTCGGAACAAGCTGTGAGGGGGCTATGCGGTAAAAACGTAACACCTCAAAAATGAAAGGTGGAAAAGGAAGCCTAAGCCCTAAGTCCAAATAGTCGGTATACAAATAGAGTTCATTGGGGCCAGGATCAAGAGCCGACTCTAACCTAGTAGGCAACCTAATACTAATGTTTGCAGGAATCGTAAAGAAGTAGCAGACATTTTGTACATCTAAGGAGGACAGATCGCATCGAGCACTCCTCACTGTGATGGGAGCCCTCGCTGGGGGTGCCGAAGACTCCATAAAAAATCTAAATACGAAACAAACAAGACAAACAAGTTATGCAAGTATACAAATAGATCAAACAGGTGAACTTCCCACAAAAACACAAAAGATACTGTGCGAAACAAGATCAAATGGGTTAATTTTGCATAAAACACGATAGACACTATGCAAAAGAAGATCAAAAAGGCAAACAGTGAAGAACATGAAGAACAAGACAAACACAATGCCACACAAAAGCGGAGAAAAGCAACCAAGGAAAGGGCAAAAGGAGAGCGTACCTAGCAGAAAGAAGGGACCCTTTGGGTGAGATGAGTAGTAAATGAGGGAGCCCACGACCTTTACAGGGAAAGCCTACACGGATCCCTAAGAAAGTTAGCATCTCAAGAAGGTGGGAACACATCAACAGGGTGTGCATCTCGAGGGAAAAGATATCAAATCCCTGTACATATGCTGACATGGTGCTAAAATTCTTGACTTCCTAAGGTACAACCAATCTAACAGGAACTTATTAAACTTTTGCAAGGTAGCGGACAACGGGAAAAGACTTCAAATTCACTTCGAAGCTGTCAGACTGATAGCCCATCAAGCAAACAAGGGCTAATTGACGAGCATAACTCGTGAGGCCATGCAACAGCCCAACAAATGAGCACAGCTCATTAGGCAAGCAAGGTCCAATTGACGAGCACAACTCGTGAGACCATGCTACCACCCAACAATTGATCATCACTCATTAGGCAAACAAGGCTTAATTGACGAGCACAACTTGTGAGGCCGCTCAATAGCCCAACAAATGAGCACAACTCATTAGGCAAAGAGGGCCCAATTGATGAGCATAGCCCGTAAGGCCGTGCAACAGCCCAAAAAATGAGTACAACTCATTAGGCAAACAAAGCCCATCAACAAAAACCAGTTCGACAAAAATGCCTCGAAGAGCAGCTTGGTAAAAAAAAGCTTAGCAAAAAATGCCTCGAAAAGTAGCTCGACAAAGCTAGCTTGGCAAAAAGTGCCTCACAGAGTAGCTTAACACATCCAGCTCAGCAAAAATTAGCTCAGTAAAAAAATGCCTCAAAGAGCAGCTCAGCACAGCTAGCTCGGTAAAAAATGCCTCGAAGAGCAGTTCGGTAAAAACTAGCTTGGCAAAAAATGTCTCGAAGAGCAGCTTGGCGAAGCTAGCTTGGTAAAAAAGTGCCTCGAAGAGCAGCTCAGCACAGCCAGCTCAACAAGAAAATTCATTAAGAGTAGCTCGACAAAAACCAGCACTGTAAAAAATGCCTCGAAGAGCAGCTCAACATAGCTAGCTCGGTAAAAAGTGCCTCAAAGAGCGGCTCTGTATAAACCAGCTCGTCAAAAATGCTTCGAAGAGCAACTCAGAAAAAATAGCTTGGTAAAAAGTGCCTCGAAGAGCAACTCGACACAGCCAGCTTAGCTCAGTAAGAAATGCCTTGAAGAGCAGCTTGGCCAAAAAAGCTTGGCAAGAAAAAGCCTCAAAGAGCAACTTAGCACAACTAGCTCGACAACAGATGCTAGGGAGAGCAGCCCACCACAAACAGCTCAGCAAAGAGTGCACTAAAATGCTTCGAAAAATAGCGCGGCAGAAAATGCTCCAAAAGAACAGCCTGTAAGAAATTGTCATCAAGATCATCTTGGAAAAATCTAGCTGGAGCAAAATGCCTCCAAGAAAGTTGCTCGGCAGAATTTGCTTAGAGCAAAGCCTCGAGAAGCTGCTCGGCAAAGGTCAAGGGGAACAAAATTCCCCTATGAGGCTGCTCAGCAAAATCTGGTCAGAAGGATCTGCTCGACACAAACAGGCAAACGGAGCTGGTCAAAAATTTTTGCTCAACACAAGTCCTTGAGAATGGTGATTTGAAAACAATCAGCTTGACATAAGCAGCGCATCACTGCGGATCGGATCATCTAAACCTCGTCAAGACCGGCTCGACAAGCCGTCCGAGCCCCATCGACGGTTTAGATCAACCGACCTCCCTCGGATCAGCTCAGAAAAGTCGTACCACTCCCCCCTCAGCTCGTTTGAGCCCCACCATCGGCTCAGATCAACCGAATTGGGTTGAGGTTAGCCAGCCGAGCAGCAAATATTCCTTATAATAATAGTAATAGTAAAAATAGTAATAATAATAATAATAATAATAATAATACTAATAATAGTAATAGTAATAATAATAATAATAATAATAATAATAATAATAATAATAATAATAATAATAATAATACTAATACTACTAATAGTAATAATAATAATAGTAATAATAATAATAATAATAATAATAATAATAATAATAATAATACTGATATATATGAGAAGAAGACACAACAATTGTCAAAATTCCTTCTAGAAATTTGAAACTAAGAGGGGGACAACTGATATGCCCCAAAAATACTAGCCCTAAAACAATCCATCTACCATAATGGAGTATCAAGGAACAGCCATGATCAAGGCCATTATTGCCCAAGGGCAATTGCTCTTGAGGAGTCAACTCCATGCACACTAGAGCGATCCACACCAGTGCCATTAACAACTATCATCAGCTCCTTAAAGGCCAAAGTGATTCATGCCCACGCCATAACTAGCTAATAAATGGCCATAACCCCTCGAGTCAACTCTAGCCACTATAAGAGGGGACACAGGGAAGAGGCCAAGGTAAGTCATTCAGCACTCATTCTTACTATTGCATTTAGCCTCTCTGAAGCATTTCCCTTACTTAGGCATTGGAGTGATCCCCTAGAGTACACCCCGAGTCCTCCAAGCATTTTTATTTTTTCCCTTTTCAGGTCAACGGAAGTCAAAGAGCACTCCTGCTGGTCACCGCCGATCTTATCTCGCAACAATATTAGTTATGAGGGCTTGTAATTGAGAACTAAAGTTGTTGGACAATTTTCCTGTATCACTGTATATTGAAATGCTTTCCTCATCTTCCAAGCATAAGTCTATGAAGGCCGTATATATATTAGTTATGAGGGATTGTAGTTTAGATTTAAAGTTTTTGGATATTGGTCCTATATCACTATATGTAGAAATGCTGCTTTGCTTTACAGTTTTGTTTTCGTACTCGAGATTTCCAAAATCTTTATTAAGGTGATGCAGTATAATGAAAGTTTAGGATACTTTAGTCTTGGTAATTTTTTTTTTTTTTTTTCATATTTCCTTAAATCCATTGTTTCAAAATGAAGCAATTATTATAAAGGTTACGGAGGTTTCCCATTGTCTTTTGTTTCGGAAGTTGAATTTGAAGTCGATGATAAGATTCTGGTTAAGAGTCATTCTGCAGATAAACCAAATGTATTGGGAAAATATTTGGCAACTATTGCTTAAGCTTTAGGGGTCACTTAAGTTGGAGTTGGCCTATTGCACAAGGCTTTTCTCATAGCAGGGTCTAAAAAAGTGGATGTGCAGAGTTTATGGCTATTTGTGGTTTGGACTTTATGTAGTTGGTGTAATGAGATTTTAGTGATGTATTCCAGTGGGAAGTAAAGTCAAAGATGCATGTGCGTAGAAATAAATGAAAACATCCATGTTATGTTGTGGATTAAATTTTATTGAACTTATGTTTGGATCTATATGCGTGTGTGCATGCAGGAATATAATATCTTGATATAAATCGAGAATAAATCAATTTTAAGTGTTGTCTACGATGATGATTTCCTATTGTCTTCTTGTATAATACAAGATTTTTTCAAAACTGGTACCTACCTTTGTTATTATTGTGGGATAAGATTGTTGATGTGGCTTCCTTGTGGAGTTCTGTGTTGGGAACTTTTAAAGGAGCATTCACAACATATTGTGTGCTGAGAGAAAGGCTATTCTATAACGATTTTCATTTTTTTTCTCATTCCTTTTGTATTTTCCTTTTCTATTAGAGAATGTTTTATCCTCCTTTTTGTTATTCATTTCCTTCCTCTTGTATTCTTCTTCTTGGTCTTCTTATTATTCTTTTAAAATAAAATGCCAAACTTTTATTCCTTTCCGTGTATATGTAGCATTCCACAATCATCCAAGTATTTTTTTTTTTTAATCAGGAAAGTGAAATTCGTTAAAAGGTAACAAGGGGGTGCCACCTATGTACACACAGTTAAAAGACAAATTATCTACACTGTAGGGTGTCAAAAAGTCGAGAATAGTATATGTGCGTATAAAAAATAAGCCATTTTGTCAACTGGTTACTTCTTCTCCTCCTTTTTGGCATGGTGTGTGCAAGGACGTGTGTTTGATACAGGAAAGGTCATGTCAATGTTAGATTTTGGGTGACTGGAATTGAGAATTAAAGTTGTTGGGTGTTGGTACTGTATCAAGTGGTATTAAAGTAGGTTATCCAATCCATTTGTCATTGTTAGCTATCAGCTTTTGACAAGGTTATTTACGAGTTTTAACTCAAACTTGTTGGGTTTACGATAGATTTTATTTAGAGTTATATTTAGCAAATTTCGAGGACAAAATTTTTATAAAGGGAGAATGTAATGACCCATGAAAGTGTAAAAGAAATATTAATTAATTATTATTATTAAATAATATAATATAATATAATAATATAATATATAAATATATACAACCAGAGGGATCAAAAGACTTCTTGATCCATTAGGAAGCCTTTCCCCCTCCCCTCTCAAACGTCTCACTCTCTCTCACACACATGATCAGGAGCCCCTTAGATTATACAAATGTCTGAAAACCCCAGATCTAAAACCCTTTAGACACTTGACTTAGACTTGTTTTTCCCCAAACCTCATCGACTGGTACTTCTAAGCCATCCACAAGTTCCCTTAAGGAAAGATCAAAGGTGAACAAGGTAGATCTCACGGGACCGTACAATCTCTCTTATGTGCAGGATCCTCCTGGAGAGGCAAGCATAGAGCATACTCGAATCCTTTTTACAAGCTCATAAAGGTGGATACAAAAGCCTTTCAAGCAACAATTTTCAGGAACTTGGAATTTAGAAAGCCATGGAAGAAGAGGAAACTTTATATAGGTTATGGTGTTTGGTGTTGTGTTGCTTCCCCGAACAGGAACGCAACCCCCTTATTTATAGATATGAAGGCTCACTATTACAAGACTTATCAAGATTAAAGTAACTTTAATAAAGTTACTTGATACAAACTTTTACATGACATAAAGTAGAAACTTTTACATAAAGCAGCGACATGACCTAAAGAAACTTTAATAAAGAGACCTGACATAAAGTTTTACATGACACAAATCAACAACATGACTTAAAGCTACTTTAGTAAAGTGACATGACACAAGCTACTTTAATAAAGTGACACGAAACTCGACAACCGACGTTTTGGAAGTGCTGGGTCTACATGTGGTGTGAAGGAGACAAGTTGAGATTGATGTAGTCTTCATCAGTAATTTCTCCATACACTGGATGGTAATAAGTGGGTGGAAAGTCGTCATGTTCATCAGTCTCCATAGGATCCTGGGAATCCTGATAAAGATCTTTTGCAGGGATGTCTTCTGGTGGAATGAGATTGTCAGGAACAAGCTGGATAACTTCGGGGCCATAAGAGATATTATTGAGTCCACAAAGAAATTGAATTAGAGGCTATTTGAAACTTTGCCAAAGCTTGGTGAGATTATGGACTGTTTCCCATATGAAATCTGTGTTGTGGGACCATAACAAATTCCTCTAGGGATTGTAGAAGTAGGTCCTATGTAAGATGATCACACAATGAACTCTTGAGGCTTCTTCTGAAGTTAATTTTTTGACGTTCTGATTTCCCATTAATTTGATCAATTTCTTTCTTTATGACGGCAGAGGGTCAAACCATTGAAAAAGAGTCCAGAGGAGAGAGTCTTGATTGGTTGGCGTGTACAAATGTTCATACACTTCTTGAAGGGGGAAAATGATTGCATATACCTTGTTGACCTGATAGGTCACACCCAAATTTGATAATGACAAATACTCTTGGTACTGATGTTTGTATAGAGGCTTGCATGCAGGTTCATCTTTCACATGTATTCATACTAAAAGACGTATCATGATGATGTACGGTGATCAAGCAGAAGAATGAATAAATCTATGTTGTATTTTGTAATTATTATTCATTTTCTTCATTCAGAGATGTAATTTTATTATGGACTGTACACCCATATGACTTCTAATAATTTGCATCATGAATGATAGGTAGGTATGCTCAAAACGACCTTAGTTGGACTTTAAGTACCTACACATAGTGCACTAAGTCCCTAACATCACTTAAATATATCAGGGGAATTAACTGAAGCAAAATTGGACTTAATTGAAAATCTTGTGAGAGGTTGGGCGGCTGAACCTATGGCGTTCAAAATGCCTCAAGCGACCGAAGCATGGATAGGTCAACTTGTTGACTTGTGTTTGGCAGACCAAACGATTTTTGAACATATCTTCCTCGGTCAACCGAACACCTATCAGAGTACTTTTCACCAATCCGGATGCCTGAACCTTAGCGTTCAAAATGGCCTCGGGCGACCAAACATGTGAGTTTAGTCAACTGAACTTTAGATTGGGCACTCGAACTGCGGTCTTTTTGAGGAATCGCTCAGTTCAGTAAACCGAACTATTTTTTAGACGACCAAACCTCAAAAACACATTTTTGTGTTGTGTCTGTTTGGGCACTCGAACCTTGGACCGGGCACCCGAAAGCTCTCAGGTTGAATTAATTTTTATCGTAGTTAAAATGGTTAAATGAGGTTATTTTCTTTAAACAAGCTTAAAACTTCTCTACTAATTCCCATTAGGTCCCCAACAGTCATAAATTTGCCCTTGCCTATATATACTTGTTCATTTGCAAAAATTAGCAAGGATTAGCAAGATCATTAAGGCAAAATTCTCTCAAATTCAAAAATCATTTTATAGCCTATACTACTTCCATACACTCATAAACTTAATTTTCCTTGATCATTCAAGTGTTGTGAGTATATTTAGTGTGCTTATGCTTCTTTCAAATTTGCTCATTCTCTCATTTGTTGTATTGATTGATTGATTTTTATTGAGAGTAAAGCATTAAGTTCTCCTACTAATTTTATTTGATAAATCTTGTGTGGGAAGACTTAGAGGCTTGTGGTTCTTGCATTGTCATTGCAAGTTACCTTAACCTCTATTTTTTTGTGCAAAAATCATTTTCAAGCTTGCATTCAAACATCCCTTGTGCTTAGTATATTAAGAACATCTTGTTGAGGTTGTTTGAATCATTTTGCTAGCATTTTTGAAACCTTGATCTGATATTGTGAAATTCAAATATTGTGTTTCAAATCTTACTTTGATGTACACTCTAGACCTTGATTGATTATTCTTACTTGACTGAGTGTTTTGTTGACTTTTTGAGTCCAATCCCTGTTTTGATAATGACAAACCACAGTATCCCACTTATGTAACTGAGTGTGAACAGGTTTATATTTCTGTAAGCACAAGTGATGAATGCAAAATGAAAGTCGTAAAGAGCACTGAGAAGAACACCAATCGGCATACTCCATGGAGCATTGAGGAGTAGAAGACACGAAGACTTATTTATTTTTTGGGTTGTAATAGTAATTAGGGTTAAATGTGCATACATCTTACATGATTTAAAATTGAAGCTCTACCTGACCTTAGATTGACCACAGGACCTCCAAATAACATGGAAAACTCTTTTCATAAAATTCCTAACTTATAAAAAGGTTTTTAAATGATTTTAAAGTTAAAAGAAGGTAAAAACTAAATTTTTCAAAAGAGTCGGTCAACCGGCTAGTCGACCGAATGTTAGAAATTAGTAATTTTCTCACTCAATTCGATCTCATATCAAACCATGTTCAACATGAAAATTGTGAAATTTTCTCATAGCTTGAGTTTGATACCAAGAACGTTCAAATTGGAGTTACACATAAAAAGTTATGGCCAAAACACTGAAATGTGTCTGTAAGAGAAAAACTCCCTTCATGTTTCTTCCGTCTCATTGATGGACATTTTTCTCAAACCAAACATCATTATCTTAAATTGTGTTCAACATGAAAGTTGTGGGATTTTCGCTTACCTTTCTATTGGTATCAAGAATATCCAATTTGGATTTGTATAAGAAAAATTATGGCTGAAACACTGTTATATCATATAAGGGGAGAGCTTTTCTTTTCTTCGAAAAAGGGGGAGTTCTCTTTGCTGAGTATATTTTAAATGATAAAATTATTTTCTACTCAGTTTAGTCCTTTTGTTGATGACAAAAGGGGGAGATGTTTCTTGAGAAAAATTATAAACCCATTTTATCTCTCTGCCTTTTGTTATTCAAAATGGGAAATGACAAATGCACAAACTTGAATATTTTGTTAAAATAGCTTCAAACATAAACAGCACATTGAACCACTGAGTTTAACTGTAAACTTGAAAATTTGTGAAGTCTTCATGTTTATGATTGAGCCTTTTTGCATATCACTTTGAATTCATGCACATTGTAAGGGGGAGCCTTATCAAGCAATCCCAATTTTGCTCATGTGTTTGTCATCATCAAAAAAGGGGAGATTGTTGACTTTTTTGAGTCAAATACCTGTTTTGATAATGACAAACCATAGTATCCCACTTGTGTAACTGAGTGTGAACAGGTTTATATTTCTGTAAGCACAAGTGATGAATGCAAAATGAAAGTCGTAAAGAGCACTGAGAAGAACACCAATCGGCATACTCCATGGAGCATTGAGGAGCAGAAGACACGAAGACTTATTTATTTTTTGGGTTGTAATAGTAATTAGGGTTGAATGTGCATGCATCTTACATGATTTAAAATTGAAGCTCTACCTGACCTTAGATTGACCATAGGACCTCCAAATAACATGGAAAACTCTTTTCATAAAATGCCTAACTTATACAAAGGTTTTTTAAATGATTTTAAAGTTAAAAGAAGGCAAAAACTAAATTTTTCAAAGGGGTCGGTCAACCGGCCAGTTGACCGAATGTTAGAAATTAGCACTTTTCTCACTCAATTAGATCTCATATCAAACCATGTTCAACATGAAAATTGTGAAATTTTCCCATAGCTTGAGTTTGATACCAAGAACGTCCAAATTGGAGTTACACATAAAAAGTTATGGCCAAAACACTGAAACGTGTCTGTAAGAGAAAAACTCCCTTCATGTTTCTTCCGTCTCATTGATGGACATTTTTCTCAAACCAAACATCATTATCTTAAAATGTGTTCAACATGAAAGTTGTGGAATTTTCTCTTATATTTCTATTGGTATTAAGAACATCCAATTTATAGTTGTATAGTAAAAGTTATGGGTGAAACATTGAATAGTATCTGCGCAGAAAAGTAGAGGCCGGTCGACCGAACCTTCACTACGGTCGACCGAAACTCGTTGATTTCAAGCCTCGATCGACCGTACCTTGAGCCTAGTCGACCCACCTTCTCGGGAAAGTGTCCCAATGGCTGAAAAATGGCTAATTTTTAAAATAAAAATATATTTTAAGGTCCCAACGGCTATATAACGGTCACAAGGGGGTTTTGTCTATAAATACAACCCAAAACACTTGAAAATAGTTGGAGAATCCCTTTGTTAAATTAGTTTATCATTCTTTGATTCTCCCACACTTCTATACCCCATTTTTTCTTTAAATTCTCATTTTTCTCCTACTCTTCTTTTATTTGAAAATCATTTTGGGAGAAAATATTTTTGGGGGTTTTACGTGAAGAGGCATGAGCATATATCATATACATATATATTGCTTGATGGCCTTCTTCTTTCATTTGTGATATATTTTCAAAGATTAAAATGTCTCCTATTCTCTTCTTTTGAAAACCATTTTTGGGGAAAATATTTTTGGGGCTATATTTGAAGAGGCTTGAGCATATAACATTCTCTATATGTATATTGCTTGAAGGCCTTTCTATTTTTCATGTTTTTCAAAGATTAAATTTCTCCCATATTCTTTTAATTGGAAAAATATTTTTTAGAGAAATTTATTGTGAAAAATGTCTTAAAGGCTTGGGCTGATATTCTCACTCATATATTTTGCTTGAATGCCTTCTTGAGATTAATTTTACTAAGGTCGATCATTTTGAAGAAATCCCTAATATTCTCCTACTCTTATCTTGAAATACATTTGTTGGAGAATTTCTTTGGGTTATACAAGAGGGAGCCTTGAGCATATATCAAATTAATATATGCTTGCTTGAGAGGCTTCTCCTTTTATTTTATAAAGGTCAATCATTTTAGAAAATAAAATCTTTTTCCAAACTCTCAAGTTTTACTTAAAAAATATTTTGAGAGAAAACCCATACTCTACATGAGCTTCATTTCAAAATCATATGAGAATGCATATTAGATTTTAATGTTGTACATCCCTTCTTAGTTTAGAAGCATATTTTATGTACAAAATGATTTTCATGTAATGGTTCGGTTCAGCCCATTAATTGAACTGGGGAGTCTCAGCCCCGCAAGTGAGACCGGTTCGGTTCAGCCCAGAATTGAACTAGAGAGTCTCAGCCCCATAAATGAGACTAGTTTGTCTTAGCCTAGTAATTGAGCTGGGGTTTTCCTTGCCCTATAAGGAGAGGATGTAAAAGGCTTTTGCTCCGCCCGGTTAAGTGAGCAGGTATAGTGGAATCCTTGGGGGTAAGCCCAAGGCGGGGATGTAGGCTGGTTTGGCCGAACCTCAATAACAAATCTGGTGTCACTCTTTCTATTTTATTTAAATTCCTGTACTTTAATTTCAGCATGTGTATGAATGTATATCGAAATTATTCTTATGCACACATTTGATTTAAATAAGATACTACACGTGTATATTTGCGTTTATTGTTAAACTCGCTTTACATACACGTATACATGTTGAATGGGATATGATACTGTAATGAATCGGTAAATTGTTTAAATTAGCCAAAAAGTTTTTAAAACCCAATTCACCCCCCCTCTTGGGATCGCACCAATTCCAACATATTTAGCACACATATTTGAGCACTGAGTATATTTACATATCATTCATGTTTGCACTATTGCTTGAGTTATACTAATGTATATATCTGCTTTTGAAGAAGCATATTTCCTTGTATGCAAAATTTTATACACATTTTTTGTATTCCAAGCGTGGGCCTAAAAAGGGAGACTAGCCCTGTGGAATAATCCCGAATTGGCTTATACTCGATTAGGAAAGTTAGGTGCACCATCCTGGTAAGGTGTAGGTTGAGGTCAACCCCGCTAATTGACCTGATTGTAAACGGTGTCACTCTACCCGTTAAGTGAGCTTATAGTGTAATCCTTGTGCGGGTGTGCCAAGGCAGGGACGTAGGCAGTATTGGCTGAACCCCGATAACATATCTAGTATTGATTTTATTTTTTTCAATTGACATTCTGCACCTGTATGTTTATGTTTATTATTCAATATTTGTTTAGGATTGTGAATATGCAGAAAGACCCTAGGTTTTTGAAATACTGTTTGCTGGATTAGATAAACCTAGGAGGTAATTTTTAAAATACCAATTGACCCCCCCTCTTGGGATTGCACCAAAGCTAATAAACCTGCAAAACAAAAACACACCAGATATACCATAAAATATTAGGATCAGATAATGAGGACGGACTGAGGAAATAAGGGTTTGGAAGGGTCAAACAAATGATGTCTGACTAGGGTGGCATATACTGGAACATGAGCTTTGGCAAAGCTATTGATGCGGCTAGGGGTGAAGGTTTGGATTGGAAGGGGACTAAGGAATTCTGGAGGATAGATCATTTATTTTGTATCAGGGAGGTGAAAATTTTCTTTTGGCGAAGCTATGAAGATTAAGGGTGTGGCTTTTTTGGCAAAGATAAAAAGGGCTGATTGTTCTGGTCTACGGAGCATGTCTGTCATGATATTGTGTTTTCCTTTTATATGTTTCTCAATGAAATCATATCTGGAAAACCAATCTTTGAGACGAAGTATTTGGGGATCTAGGAGAATCTTGTTCCAAAATTCAAGTGCTTTTGGAAAGCTGGAATTACCCATCTCGATTGTGAGATGTCTGGTTCTGACATGAAAATCAAATTTCTGGATCCCATATCTTATGAAAGGATTTCTTTGTAAACCATGTGATAATGCTTTTGTGAAGGTTTGAATTCTCCACTGGCATGTCCACACTAGTTTCTTCTGTTATCCTTTTCTTCAAGCAATAATGCTCCCCAAAAGTGATCACTTGCATTAGTTTGCAGGACGAGATTCCCAATTGATGGGATTGTGAGAGGCAATGGATTTTTTGCAGCGTTTTTTAGGTGCTTGACAGCATTAGTTTGATCTTGGCCTTACGGTGGTGGATCTTTTTTCAAAAGCCTGGACAGCTGGCTAGTGAAATCGTCGACATGAGGAATAAAGTCTCTGATGAAGTTGATGATGCCAAGAAATTGTTGAATTTTCTTTTTCAAAAGATAATCATCTGGAAAACCCAATAATTCTTCAGCAATATGTGGTCCAGGAGTAAATTCACCATGTGAAATCTTCATTGCTAAGAAATCAATTTCTCGCTTTCCAATGCTACTTTTCTTTTGAGAGAGCATAATTCTGTGCTGATCAACCAGATGATGAAATTGTTGCAGTAGTTGAAAATGATCTTCCCTGGTCTTGGAAAAATAATAATATATCATCAATATATATCAAAGCACTATGGAGAATAGGATTGAATATCCTTGTCATGGCCTTCTGAAATAATGAAGGGGCCGTTTTGAGCCCGAAGGGTAGAACAGTCCAGTGAAATTGTTCATATGGGATGCAGAAAGCTGTTTTGTATTGATCATTAGGATGAATCCCAACTTTCCAAAATGCTCCCTTAAGATTGAATTTTGAAAAAATCTTTGCTTATGCAAGATGAACGAATAAAGTCTTGTGCTTTGGAATAGGAAACTTATCATATTTAATGAAATCATTTAAAGGCTTATAATTAATCACCAATCTCTTTTTTTCCCTGACATTCTCTTATCGTTTTTCCACCTAGAAGGTTTGACATGCCCAAGGAGAGCTTGTGGGCTCAATAAGGCCTTGTTTTAGCAACTGCTTACATTCATCTCTTGCCATTTTTAGATCTTAGGGTGTCATACACAGATGAGAGGCTTTTTTTGGATGAACATCTTCATTGAGCTTGAAAGGCAGCTTGATAAAGAAATAAGGATTTTTCTAGAGAGGTTTCTGGTGATCAAATTGATCATGGCTTTCAGCACAGAGCTTTAATAATTGATCTTGGATAGGCTAATAATCTGGATTTCCTTCTTCTAGGGAATATATTTTGGTCATAGGAGTAAAAGGCTTAAACTCCCGCTTTCACTTGATTCCTATGGGAAGGATTCTGAGGGATTTGCACTGGCAATAAACATCCCATCCTAATATGACATTTTTATCAAGAAGAGAACTTCCAATGACATAAGCCCAAACTGTACAGTTGGGAAGAAGCTTGATTCCAACCTTCCTTTTGGATATCATATAAATAGTAAAAATTTGATCATTGGTTGCTTTGAAAAATTGGGTACTATGAGACCAATATTCTAAGGGGAGAATCTTTGGATTAATCATGGTTTTGTAAGAACCTGTATCAACATATACGATAGCAGGAATGGGCTTGCTATATTTTTCCGAGAGAATTTGGATTTGGACATGAGGGCTTAACTGGGACTGTTCTAAAAGGAACATTTGTTGAGCCTGGAACACTTCTTCAAGAGAATCAAAATAATCATCATCAGAATAAACCGAATCAGAAGGATCAGTTGTGGGAAGAATGAAGACTGTATCACTATCCATTTCTTCTTATTCTGAGTAGATGGATTCAATATCAGCATCTTCAACTTGTAATTGTTGAATCATTTTTGCTGATTTTGCTCCATCATGAGGACACCGTTTTGCAAAATGTCCCTTCTTACCACAGATAAAGCATTGGGAAGGTTTCCTTGTTAATCTTTTGTGCTTCTTCCCAAAGAATTTAAACTTCTTGGACTTCTTATGACTAGGGACTTTGTGAAAATGCTTCTTCTTTTTTGAGCTACACGTGCAGCTTTTATCCTTGCATTTAATCTATAAATAGGGATTTTTACACTGCTTTTTAAACCTGTGATTTTTTTAAAGCATCTTGGAAAATAATTAATGAGCATCACAGAGTTTATCCAAAGAAGCAAGGGCCAGTTGTTGAATTTCTCCAAGAGAGATTTCTCTAAGTGATCTTTAGAGAGAATTAATTTTCCTCTAGAGTTCTGCTTGAAGTTCCTCAGGCAAAGAGTTAATATAGACCTATCTCAAATTTTCATCATTGAAACCTCCTAAGAGGTAGTATCTCTTAGCCATTCTTTGGTAATGAAATTCAAGGTCTTTTCTCTTCAGAGAATAGCAACGCATCTCAAATATTCTTGCCTGACTTGAGTGGCATGCATATCTAAGTCTCCAATGAATTCCCGGTAGAGAGTTTCAAGTGCAAAGGTAGGAGAGTGTGATCTAATAAATTGCAATTGTATGTAGTCTCCTAGAGCTTGAAACAAATATCTGAGAGATCCAGTAAACCTGGATGCGAATTCCATTAAAACAGCTTCTAAAAAATTCCCTGTTTTGGATAATTGAAGATTAATCCATGCTCTAAATTCTCCTATTCTGTCTCTCCATTTGATTGAAGGAATATCGTAAAAGGAGAACCAAGGGCCATTAGAAGGCTTTAGTGGGAAGATTCCTTAGGGTTCCTGAGCTCTTGTTTCATCTTCTGGGGGTTCTTCAACAATTGGAGTGGTTTTAGACATATCATCTGTATCCCGAGCCCTAGATGGTTCAGGGTCTATTCGAGCAACCATGAGCATCTGAGTGATATCAGCAACATGTTCTTCTTAGGATGAGGCTGATAAGGCTTTAGTGGAAATATTACTATTATCATCACTTATAGAGGTTGATTCCGATGGAGAAGAAATCACATCAATAAGTAAGGATGGATATTTGGGCTCAAATTCAGATGGAATCACAGAGGCCTTGAGTTTTTGTTCTGGCTAAGAGGTAGATGGTACTGGTCTGGGTGATGGAGGATTTGGTCGTGAGATGTTGGAACTTGCTTTTTTATGTATTAGAGAATGTTTTAGAAAAACTTCAGTTGTGGACTTAAAGTGTTTGGAATAATTTGGTTGTGTATATGAGGTTAGGGGAGATGGTGAGGAAAAGAAGGAGTAAGAAGGAGTGTAAGGATAAGCCTTGGGGATATAAAAGGATGATGGAGGCGGAGGTTTGCAAAAATCTTGCTCCATCTGGGATAATTGATCTTTTAGCTTTCTAATTTCTGCCTCTTTGAAATCAAATTCTGCTCCGAAGTACCCTGTCTTTATGTAGTATCTTAAATCTTCATCAAGCTAGTCAATTCTAGCCTTTAGATCAATATACATCTGTTCAATTCTAGAATCAAATTGGCCTATGTGGCTGTCCATTCGAGAGCTCTGAGAGATCAATTTATCAACTTTGTGGTCCAGAGTTTTAAGAGTTTCATTTTGAAGCCTGGCATTTTGAGTTTTGCCAATTGACGACTTGCTTAGCTTGAGAAGGCAGCTTTTTGGTTCCATCAAGCTGTAATTCTATAGGCTAGACAAAGGGTTTGGAATAAAGATTTGCCTCTGGTTATGATTTTGATTCAAGAGAAGGGAAATTTTTATTATATGAGGAAGCCATAATACAAGGAATGGATTCTGGAGCTGGATGAGGAGTAGTTTTAGGAAATTCAGGTATGGGCTCTAGTTCTGGTGATAATAATCCTTCTTATGTTAAGATTTGGAGAGCTCTTTCATAGATCCATAGTGGTCTTGGCTTTTCTTTGGTGGGATTAGGCCCTATCCATGAACTATCTGGATCATCTGATCCTTTTCATTTAGGAAGAGGTTTGCACGTACTTCGATGTTGGTGAGGAATGACACTGCAATCACAATCTTCATCACATTTATAGAAATCCACATCCCATATGAAATGTCCTTCTATCTTGTCTATATAGATTGGAAATCCGTCAACTTTAACATAGCTTATGGGAATTTTGTCTTCAAATGTGACAAGATAAATCATAAGAGACTGGAATATAGGAGGAGTGTTAAACGATGGAGCCTCTAGTGGTTTAAAAACTATCTTTACTTTTCCATCAGAATATCTTTCAAACTTGGCTTCTGAAAGATGGATAGGTTCCTTTTGCTAATAAAGTTGTTCATAGCTGGTAATCCATTCTAAAGGAATAAGCTGCTTCAAATCGTCTTTGGAAATTTGCCTTGTAATTTGAAGAATGGTGGGGACATCATCTCCTCTTTCTGCAGTAATCAGAATGGTATTTTCAGCATTTCCTAGGAGTGAAAGATCAACAGCATGATCTTGTAGTCGATAAATGAGCTGGTGATGAAGAGTAGCCATATAGGAAGATGCTACTTGTGGAGGTCCTGAGATCTGCAACTGGATCTTCATACAGTTCTTGAGATTCTTATCCCTAAGAGGGATATTGAAATTGGGGAAAAAAGTAAGCGAAATGCTTCCTTCCTAGAGAGTGGTGAGAGAGGTGCCGATAACAACATGCTCATATAGAGTTAATGTAGCGTTAAGAAGGGTAATTCTGGCAGTGACTAGGAGACCTTTCTAACCATGGAGAGTGAGGATCAAATGGATAGCACCAAAATGGAGATGGGTAAAACCCTCCTTGATCCATTGATCAATCATATTTTGGCTAATCTTAAGGTCTACATATTGTTCCTTGGAAGAGGAAGGAATGAGGCACTTATCAAGAGTGATGGTTTGGACGTACTCTTTAACTGGTGATCTCTAATAAGATATAAGGGTTCACACCTGTTGTGCTAAAGATTTCTTTCTGCGGAATATATTATAGGGACTTAGGAGAGGAAGATAAATTTCTTCAAACTGTACCGAATCAGGTATGTATGAGTACTCTACAAGGTTTGTGATTTTTGAAGAGAAAACTCTCTTGATGGAGGGATGAAGAGAGATGGAAGAAGAAAGTCGTGCAGGAGTGATTTCTATGCTCTGGAATTCCATAGGGAAGATAAACTCCTTACTTCTTGTTGCTTTCATTCTTATTGTATTCACCTCAATGATCTCAACTTCCTGGACTCCAGGTTAGATGGCTCTGATACCACATAGAGTCGGGAGCCCCTTAGATCATACAAATGTCTAAAAACCCCAAATCTAAAACCCTTTAGACACTTGACTTAGACTTGTTATTCCCCAAACCTCATCAATATATATATATATATATATATATATATATATATATATATATTATGATTCTTATCAATCTGAAATTGAAAATCTCATATCTCTATCAGGTCGTTCTCTCTCTCCACTCTCTCTCTCTCCTTCTCAATTTCCCATTCCTTCTATGCAAAATTGAAGAACAAAAATCATCCCCTAGTCTCAATTCCGCTCTCCAAAGGTTTGACCATTGGAATTTCGTTTTCTACACGCTGTAAGCACTACTCCATAACTAAACTAAGTGGATTAGATTATGTTAGGGTTTATTTTAAATATATTTTTTATTTAAATTGATTATATGAATTAAATTATTTCCATATGCCTGGGCTAAATTATATTGCAGGGATTTAATCATATCGAGTTTTTGGGAATATATTGGAATTAAATTAAACAATAAGGATTTGATCATATCGGGTTTTTGGGAATATATTGGAATTAAATTAAACTGCGAGAATTTGATCATATCGAGTTTTTGGGAATATATTTTAATTAAATTAAACTACGAGGATTTGATCATATCGTGTTTTTAAGAATATATTGGAATTAAATTAAATAGGTGATATTGATCATACTTGCGTTTTATTTAAATTTACTGCGTATATATTTATAAGAATCTTTTAAGTAATTTGTGAAATTATAATTGTTATAAAAATCATGTGGTATGAGTTTATTTTATTTTATTTCATAATTGAGCGAGTTTGAAATTTTTACGGTGTTATATTTATTATGTGTTTTATTGTGAATTTTGCGGTGTTATATTTATTACGTGTTTGACTAGGAATAATGATGAGATTTATTACAAATTTTATGTTGAGAAAATGATGAGATCATTATACTGTTTATTGCATAAATTGCAATTATATGTTTTAAAAACTCTAATAGCCTGAATGTGGTAAATGCTCGGTACCATAGCTATGGATGAATATTAGTGCAGCCACACTGTTGTAAAAGTGTTGACGGTAGATAATGGATTTGGCCTGAGTAGGGGAGGACACACCTGTTTCTAGACCAGGATGTGATATGCAAATCGCACTTACAAACATAATATTTTGATTTATCTTTGGTTGGCCAACCAAGTTAAATCCAATCTCCGAACCGCACAACTTGGTCATAGGGGTTAAACATGACATGCATCGACCAAAAGGAGTCTTTTATACATAGTTGGGTATTTATGTAATTATGGACTTAAATAGGCATAAATGGTGTTTTGGAGATAAGTATGGATATTTATTTATATATATGAGTTATAGTTTACAGATGCAATTTTTATTAAAGTTATTAAATATATTTTTGTATTGTAAAGCTTACTTTAGCCACACACTAATAATATTCTAGTCCTTACTTACTGAGAGATGTCTCACCCCAATTTTTATCATACATTTTAGATACCTTAAGGAGCATAACCGAAATCAAAGTAATGTAGCGGAAGCGTGGGTGGGATTAGGAAGAGCGGTTTAGATTAAATGTTAAATTTGTTATTTTTGGTATATCTTAGAATTTCTAAGGATGTATAAAATTTGATATTGGAGATATTGTTATAATGAGGTCATTTAGTACTATGGTATAATGAATTTGAGGTCTTCCACTATATAAAATTATTTCTAGGTTCGGGCCACTACATTATTGGTTACCTAGAGAAGTCCAAAGGGTATAGGTTTTACTATTCTAAACATAGTATACGAATTGTTGAAATAGGAAATGCCAGATTCCTTGAAAATGGTGAAATTAGTGGAAGTGATGTATCACATAATGTGGTCATTGAAGAAGTCAGGTGCCTATCCCGATGCCCAAAACTTCAACAAAAATTGTTGTTTCTCCAGTTATCGAACAGTATGATAACATTGAACAACAATCTAGTGATTAGTCAATTCATAATGAGAATATCACCAATGAACCAATTGCAGAACAATCACAAGGAATAGCATTAATGAGATCTCACAAAGAAAGGAGATCAGCTATTTTAGATGATTATTTAGTATATTTGCAAGAATTTGATTATAATTTAGGGACAAGTAAAGATCCAGTTTCATTTTCACAAGCCATTGAAAGTGGTGATTCTGAAAAGTGTATCTGTAACGCCCCGAACCCGCCAAATGGGGCCCATGGTGTCATGAGACCAATCATACGTCTTTGATGCCATTCACGCAGTAGAACTAAATAGATAACCTCAAATAAAATACCAGAATACTATAAACATATATACAAACCCATAAAGTAGTGTAACCAAATTCTCCACATTACATATCTAGAAAAGAAATTAAACATGAAACTATACATATATCCATTTTTCTAACCACTCACAAAACTAAATCCCGCCTTGGAGCTTTCTAAGCTCGATCACTTGAAGGACCTGAAAATAATAATAAATCGTCGGGGTGAGACACCTCTCAATAAGGAAGAAAAAACTATAAATAGTGTGTGGAAGAAAGTTTAAATACATAAAAAAAAATATTCATATGTTATTTAATATCATAGAAGCTAAGAAACCACATCATTAATAGCAACACCGACATCTAATATCATACACACATTCATAATTATTTTTACCGATAATTCCTGAGAATAGGGAAGACTACTCACCTATACAAGTAGAGCATATCACAACCAATCCACATAGAAAATACCCACACAAGGACCATATCCACACAGAAAATACAGTCCACACAGGACTCTCATCCATACAAAACACACAGTCCACACAAGACTAACACCTTCACAGAATATATCATGGCCCACACAGGCACCACAACCACACAGGTTACAAACCCACACACAAAACCTCGTTCATAGTAAATCAGTAAAACAAACTCTTCATTCCACTACCAATGTTTTACCCCCTTAATATAAATGCCCATATAACGACCTCCTCATACCACTGCCAATGTTATATGACGATTTATATCAGGTACGATATAACAACCTCCTCATACCACAACCAACGTTATATCACAATTTACATGAACCATAGAACATCACAGATCCATTGCATAACCAATCACCCAGGCACATCAAACACATTTACCTCATTCTTTACAATCAAACAATACTTATAGTTGAATAGTATTCACAACCAAACAGAATTTATAACCCAATCAGTAGCCACATGCGAACAACAGTCGTAATCAAGCAGTATTCGCAACCATTTAATTATGAAAATTATTTTCATACCACACGAATTTTCCCAATTATAAAATATAATCAAAATTATTATTTTTCAAATGTCTAACTAATCAGATAAATCAAATCTATATATATATATATATATATATATATATATATATTATTTGTATACTCAAAATTAACCCGTTTAAAATTAATAAAAAGCTGCTATAACGTTTTCCTCTTACCTACTCCTCGAGATTCTGCCTAAACTGAATAGGAAACAAGACCTTGTATTCCAAAAATCCTAATTTTATTAGTTTAATCCTAGGATATTTAACATTTATCATATTGTAGGCCCACACACTCTCAATACTTAATTTAATATTAAAATACCTTACTTACCCTGGTTTAAGAGTGTTGCCCAAGTACTCCAAACTGAAAATTTGCTCCGCCTATATTGTAGAGAATCTTCCCAGGGATCTCATGGTAGTTTCCGATCATCGAATCAGATTAAATTCAAGCCAGATTCGAAGAAAATAGGTAGGGAAACCAAAACCTAGGGAGATAAAATGAGAGAGGAGAGAGAAATTCATGGAAAAGAACTTCCAAGGCCTATTTATAACCAGGTCTTCGTCAACGAGACACGTGGGTTCGTCGACAAAGCCAAGAAGAATATTAGTTGACGAGGTCTAAATGTTTGTCGACGAAGCGTTTAAAAACCTGCATTTTCCCTGCTCTTGGTAATTCCTCGTCGATGAAACACATGTACTCGTCGACGAAACCCAGAAGGATATTCGTCAAAGGAGAACAAATTCATCGATGAGTCCCTACTTGATACCCTTGTTAAATTTCTTTTCCCCTTTCTTTTATTTTCCCCTTTTACCTTTTAATTATTTTCTTTTATTTTTTCTGAGTTCAGATTATTACAGGATCAATGTTATAAATGATGAGTTAAAATAAATGGAGCAAAATAAAGTTTAGGACGTCGTTGATTTGCCTGAAGGTTTTAAGATAGTTAGGTGTAAGTGGGTCTTTAAGACCAAACACGACTGCAATGGCAATATTGAACGACATAAAGGTAGACTTATTGCAAAAGGTTTCATTCAAAAGGAAGGTATTGATTACAAAGAGACGTTCTCTCCTATATCAAAAAAGGACTCCCTTAGGAGGTTTATGTGAAAATTGTTTTTTTGAATGAGAATTTAGATGAAGAGGTTTATATGGATCTACCTTAAGGTTTCTTGATTAAAGGAAAGGAGCATATGGCATACAAATTAAAGAAGTCAATTTGTGGACTTAAACAAACTTCCAAGTAATGGTATCTTAAGTTTAATGATACCATCACGTCCTTTGGATTTAAGGAAACTACCGTTGATCGGTATATATATTTAAAGGTCAATGGGAGCAAGTTTATTTTCTTGATTCTATATGTTGATGATATATTGCTTGCCAATAATGATCTTGGTTTACTGAATGAAACCAAGAGAATTCTTTTTATGAACTTTGAAATGAAAGATATGGGTGAGGCAACTTACGTAATAGGAATTGAAATTTTTCGTGATAAGTCACGTGGATTGTTAGGGTTGTCTCACAAGGAATATATCAATAAAGTTCTAGAAAGATTTCATATGGCTGAATGTGCAGCCACTCCTGCTTCTATTTGTAAAAGGGACAAATTCAATGAAAAGGATTGTCGACAAAATGCATTAGAAAAGAAAAGAATGGAATCCGTATGCATCTGTTGTTGGAAGCTTGATGTATGTTCAAACCTGTATGAGAATGGACATTAGTTTTGTAGTTGGAATGCTCAAGAGATACCAAAGTAATCGCAGAATGGAGCATTGGAAAGCTGCAAAGAAGGTTTTAAGATATCTGAAGGGAACAAGACACTATATGCTCACGTATTGAAAGTCTGATCAGTTGGAGGTGATTGGCTACTCCAACTCAAATTTTGTTGGTTGTGTTGATAGTCGAAAGTCAACTTTTGATTACTTGTTCCTATTAGCTGGAGGAGCAATATCGTGGAAAAGCGCCAAACAAACTATCATAGCAACATCTACTATGGAAGTTGAATTTGTGGCATGCTTTGAGGCCACAGTTCATGCTTTATGGTTGCGGAATTTATCTCGGAACTTGGAATTGTCGACAGTATTGTTAGGCCGCTGAGAATATATTGTGATAATTCCGCAGCAATCTTTTTCTCCAAGAACGACAAATATTCTAATGGCGCTAAGCACATGGAGCTCAAATATTTGGCCGTTAAGGAGGAAGTTCGTAAACAAATAGTGTTAATAGAACATATTAAGACTGAGCTAATGATTGCAGATCCTTTGATTAAAGGGTTAGCACCAAAGACATTTAAGGAACATGTTGATCTCATGGGTCTTTGTTGCAATCCCTGATGTATGTTTGTGGATCTTTATATTTTGTTCTATAACATTTATAGAGATATCGTTAATTGTGTTTTCGACATTTTTCCTGCTTACCATCAATTATGTAATTATGGAGATGGATTATTGATGACAGGAATTGTCTTTGACAAAAACATTACAGGGACATTATAGTTACTTCCTATTATAGATTATAATTAAGTGATTTACAAGCATTGTAGTACATGGAAGGGAAGATGTTGCCTTATTGATATTTACCGGCATGACTCATGTTGGTAAATTATTTAATTATGATATTATTGTAATCTCATTGAAGTATGAATAAGCTAATGTTATGCGCATATTATGTTTACTTAGTCAATCCAAACAAATGTCATTCATATGGGCCAAGTAAAAGAATGTTGAAATATGTCTCATATAAATGAGTGCAATATGAAACATTTTTTAATTAAAGGATTAAGGAGGTTATGGCTTTTAAAATTCAGTGAGAATTAATAGGGAAGTTGAAGAGCTTTTCCAATAAATGTCTGCTTTTATGGGGAGTAAGATAATGGTTTTATATATATATATATATATGTTGGAAATTGTCCTCTTACTGCCATCTCTTCTTTCATCAGATTACCCATATGTTCTGGTGAAGCATAGAAAGAGGGTTAAGCGAAAGAAACAATTCCTACAAGTTTTCTTCAAGATTGATTTGCGTTATGGCTGATTCCGATTTGGTGTTTATGAAACTTTAATTTTTCCGCATAAAGGTGATATATGTGATGATGATGATAGTTAAAGATTCCTACTTTCAGCAGATTAAATTAGAAAAATTCTTACATGGCCAACTTTGGTCATTAGTAAGCATGCAAAAAACTTGTCCATCATTATATGTCACAAGTCTGAGGATAATTTCTTATTGAAATCTTTAATTTGGTATATGTCCAAGGACATGAATCATTCTTCAAATTAGAGTCAAATTTTTTTTAACACGGGGGCAATTGTTAAGCAACTCTTTGCATTAGTATATATAACCGCACAGCTTGTGCGCAACAATTAAGCAGCTTTCACTTGATATCTGCAGAACGGCAGAAGAAGCTGAAGGTTATCATGAGTTCCCAAATCAAGATTCAAGAACGGCTACCGCTCTATTGCTAACAAAAGTTTCTCGGCTGCTTGCTGAAGATTTTATGAAGACCTTTTACAATAAATGTAGCTCGCGTTTTTTGGGATGGCGTTAAGTTTAATACAACTGTCAATGGTGATCTTTGTAGCTTGCTTTCTGGTTTAGAAAAGTCTGCTACCTTCTTTCTAAGTCTTTTAGTTCAATCTGGCACAAATAAAATCTCATAGCCTTACTGATTCAACAAAGTTGGTATTTGTATTACATCTCCCCCTCCCCCTCAAAATTTCAGTTCGGATGTAGTGCAGGTAAATCATGGTTTTACAAACTGGCAAAATCATTTTTGAAAAATACAGAACCAAGCAATTCTGAAGGCTCATTTAGTTCTGAAAAATATTTGTTATTTTGTTATTTTTAAACTTTTTCTGGAGAATTATAAAAACTTAAGCTCATTTTTTGGATTTCCAAGAGGCACATTACCACACCCTTCTAATGATGTAATGCCCAATCACAGGATAATGTATTAATAATTAAACATTGTCCGTTAAATTTAATTTCTCCCACATTTCATGTATTGTCAATTAAGTTATGTTTATTTTATTTGTGCATATGTTTAGTTATTCTTGTTTATTGGATGTCTAGGAGTTAAATCTTAAGAGCAAGAACGAGCATTGTCTAGGCTAGTATGGTCTCGCTCTATGTTCAATCAGAGGGAAAACAAATACAAAAATAGAAGAGACTAAGGAGATCAAGTTCTCATTGAAGATCATGCCCCTTGTGGTCGAGGAGATGGACATCGAAAGCTTGATCCATAAACCTAAAGACTAAACAATTATAGGAAGCCCCCACGGCATGGCGCGATGAAAAGGTATCAACAAGTAAGAAGGACCATCAGGAGTTCAATTCCAAGTAGATACACTCACAGAGCCAGCGGTACCTGTAGATGGTGAGTGACTACTCTGTGAGCCAGTAGGGACCGTGGATTGTGAAAGTTCACTCTGTGAGCCAATAGGGACTGTGGATGGTGAAAATTTTCTGTGAGCTAGCGGAGACCGTGGATGGTAATGGAGATGTATCTCAGGAGTCAGGTTAGCCGAACGTCCAACTGATGCATAGAAGTCATGTCCGCATTTGGACTTTACCTTGATCAGTGAGACTTGAGGGCGGAGGACGCTATTCCATAAGTTTGGTGCCGCATCAGGGGGTCCTAAGGGCTCGTTGGTGGTTAGAGTTCCTATGTAAATAAAAAAAGAAAAAAACAATTACAGGATGGGATCGAGGCATCAAATGTGATCCCTAGCCAAGCCCCAATCTGTAGTATAGTAGTATGGGTCATTTTTCACTTAAAGGATGAATGTTGAACTAGTAAAGTGGATGGATAATGAAGAGTAGATTAGGCCCAAAGTAAGACAATTATAATTCATGTTTGACTCGATAAAGTAGTGATTTTATAACGATTTGAATTGAATAATTCGTGATACATGACAAATAATTCATTATTCTTATTCTAAATATAATTTTTTTTATCATCCACTAAACAATTGCTTTTATAACATAATAACTAAAATTATTGTTAAAATTATATTTTATTATATTATTAAATATTTAATAATCAATCACAAAATTATATATGCTTTTTATTTTTGAATTGGTTAATCAAGCTTGAATTTAAGTAGGGATGTGGAATAGACCCAAGGCGGCAGTAGAAGAGTTTAATTGAACCTTGCCCAATTGTGGACCTATGTGGTTAGACCGATGTCCAATAAACATGGACTTAAAATCTATTAATCAACTCATTGAGAGACAAAAAATTTTAAGTCATATCCGACTTATTTGATGTGCAAATCAATTATGGATCATCAGTTTAGGTTAATAGATTTTTGTTCATTTTGTCAATTCTAACTGAATGCTACCAACAAGGAAATGCAAAAGAAGCTACAATTAGAAAATAGTGAAAAGCAAGTGACCAGAATAATAGGACCTGTGAGGGAGATCTCTTCTCAACAGTTCCAATGGACATGATCAATTTCCAACAGTTAATCATCCATTCTAGTAGATTCAAAGCTTTCCATTGCACTACGTTTACAAGTTGTCAAGTTAAAATATTAGAAATCCCTGATTTGAAATCCCTTACGATGAACCGCTCAGAGGGGATGGTGGATGGGTCACTAATACGATACAAACCGAATATGTCCTGTTTAATACAAACCCCATAAAGGAATTTCTCATAGATACTCACAAACCCATCATGGGACCTGAGAATTCCTGTAATCTGGTTGGACATACAGCTTCATTTCTTTCTTCATCAAAGGTCTCTTTAATCCACAGCTAAACTAAACAGCAGTGGGTGGATGATCCGCCAGGTTGGAATTGAGAAATCAGAAGTGTTATTACTTCTCTCACAAGAACCCCTTCCTCCAAGAGCCATCTAATTGAACAACTTACCTGACATGATTTTTTGACCACTGAATTGAATGCAAAACCTGAACTGCACAACAGAAGTTCTCACTAAAAAATATTTAAAAAATAATAATATTACTTGTGGAGGAAAGGAAATGTACAATGTTGAGATTTGTCCAGTGATTCTCATTTACTCCTTCAAACTAAGCCTGGCATTCTGAACTTTAACTGAAAGCTTTAACTTCTGCTCCTCCATGTCTTTTAATATTGCCAGCAGATTTGCTCTGTACACTTCACAACGTTGGTTTGTATTGCTCAACTCTGCAGTCATTTCGCGAATTTTCTTTTCCTTCTCATTCTGTGACCAAAAACATTTGCCACTCCATGATCATGATAGAAAAGCAAGCACCATAACAAATGATCAATGATGAGCATTACTTCATTAGATTACACTGCTTATAGTTAACCGATTCACTCTTCATCCTTTCTGGAGAAATAAATATCTTCTACAGAAGAATTAAGATTTTTTTTCTTTTGGCTTGGCTTTCAGAATTGTAAGTTGAGCTTATAGGACCATACTTTTGATTTTCCACAATTATCAAGACAAAGAAAGAAGCACCACGATCTTCTAGCTTAAGTATATGAAGGTGACTTTTAGATTAAGCAACCACGGAATAATTTGAAGGGGGAAAAACGAACTTAAAAGACTAGTAAAGTACACATACAGCTTGCACCTTGGCTCAGCAGGTCAATAACAATAATGATACATTTTTTATTTTTATTTTTTTAATTAACCAAACATTTTTATTTTTCTTGTTTTTTGGAGGAGCAAAATCATGGGACTTGAACTGTAGAATTATTGCATTTCATGTAGGAACCAAAATAAAATGCAGGGATTACTAGGTATTCTAATTATACAAGAACTTTTTTGCATATAATTCATTTAAATATTATAAATACATAAATTTGCAATAAAATTCAGAAACCTATAATTGCATTTAGTTGGACAAATAACAACCATCTATAACATTATTAACATGCAGACAGGATTGTTGAATACTAAAACATATTTGGGTAAAAGGAACTTCGTGACACGACACACGCAAAGAGAGAGGGAGGGAGGGAGGGAGGGGAGTACAAGAAGAGTAGAAAAGATTGAGAAAAAAGTGGAAGAAGAATGTGCATGTGATACCCCAATAAATTAACCAAAGTACAGAGAGGTAATACTTATAATGAGCTAACATTAAGCTAAAAGAAGAAAGATAAATTTACAAAATAATGCCAAAGTAAAAGACAAACCAAAAATAATTAAAATTCTTAAAATACCTAAATTTCTCAAATTAAAACAAAAGCAAATTTCTAAATCTTGGAATAGAATATGAACACCTAAAATAACAGACGCCAAGGGTAGTCCTCTATCAATCTCCTTTTGTTAAAGAAAACTAGACCTCCAGCGCTTAGAAAAAACAGTGGGACTAGTCCAACGATATACCAAAAAATGGAAAACTGAACCAAAACTGAGACACTTTACATTTCAGTTTGCCTTTTTGGTTCTGATTTCTGGCACCAGTTTTCAATGTTTTAAGGTTTTGGTTCCAATTGTACAAAAAGCTGAAGCAAACCAAAAAAAAAAAGAAAAGAGAGAGAGAGAGAGAGAGAAATATATATTAATTAGAATTTTTCTTCTTTTCTTTATTGTTTTAGTTTAATTTATTGTTTCATCGGTATAAGATACAAACTATATTCAATTCAATTCAGTATTCCAATATATTATTAAATAAAATTTTAAAATTTTATGTGAAAAACATATAAAAACATGGTGTGCACAATTTTTTTATAAAGGGCGCAGTGCTCCCTCTGCCTCACTCCCAATTGATGTTTTAGAAGGGAGGAACTCTCCTCCCAGCATGATGGAATCCATCTTGGCTCAGCCAAGAATGACTGAAAAAACAGTGTTCCCCTCCAATCCGTTTTCATCCAAATTTCTCAGAAATCTATGCAGATTACTCAGAAATCTATGCAGATTTCTCATCATCTGCTTCCTGCAGAAAGGAAATTATTGAATCGACCTTAAACAAAGAAATTTTAAAAAAACCCCGTAACAAAAATGAAACACTCACCACATAGATATTAAGCCAACCACAGGGGGGCTACAACTCTTGCCAAGAATTTCTCCAGTGTATATACATCGACTCTGATTGCCATATCTGCAAGACTGCAATTCTATAACTTGAATTAACATTGAATCTCTAGTGAGCGTGTAGTGGCTCTGATTGGCAAGAATTTCTCTGTAGCCATATCAACAATTGCCTACAGACGTGCTAGGACAGGTTGCACCGAATCGCATCGATTGGGAGTGGAAGGATGGACCACTCCTCCCTCTATTAATTGCATGTTGAGTTTAGGGGTGGCAAAACGGGTTAACGGGCTGGGTTCGGACGGGTCATAATGTGTTGGGGTTAAAAGGGTTCGGCTTCGGGTTAACCCGCTTATTAACGGGTGACTAATAGGTAACCCCAAATCCGTCTGTTTAATAAACGGGTCATAAACGAGTCACCCGTTTAAAATGTGAATTTTTCATTTTAAATTTTTAAAAATATTTCATATACATGACAATTTAAAAAAAAAAAAAAAAATGCACTCCAGGGGGAGGGGAAGCCTGAAGCTAGCTGCTCCGATTCTCTTGCGGACCATTTTCTTCTTATATTTTCATCAAAAAATCAAAGGCTATAGCTTGAAGGCAGAAAGGGGAGAGGGAAAGAAAGATCCTGGAGTGTGTGTTCGGTCTGGCTGGTGATGGCTTCGTGCTTGTTGTGGCAGATTCATATGCTGTGAACAGCATTTTGGTACACAAATCAAATGAAGACAGGATTATGGTCCTTGATTCCCACAATCCAACCATTTAGATTTAGAATTTTTAAAATAAAGAGGGGAAGCGAGACTGAGTGAGGCTGGCTGAGAGTCTAAGACTCAAGTGAGGGAGAATCAGGAGATGAGATCAGGTCAGCAGGCAGCAGAGAATAAAATGCAGCGTGCGGCTGCCTGCATAGTGTGGGTGAGGCTTCTGCTGGTCTGCTCAGTGCTCATGAATCACGATTGAATTCTCGCTGGGTAGCAGCCAGCAGGGAGTGAGGGAGTGAGGGGGCTTCTGCTTCTGTGCTGCAGCACCGCTCCTCGCTGACGACGCTGAGTCGTTGTGACTCTGTGAGACCATGGGGAGGGAGATGGCTAGATGGAACTTCAGCAATGGAAGACCAAAGATCGGAAGATCAGAGATGCAGATGGCATGCGCCAACGCCGTGTGCTGCTGCTGCAAGCCTGCAAAATTAGGGTTAGGTTTTATTTGAAGTTTTTACTGTATGTATAATAAGATAAACAGGTCACCCGGTGGGTGGCCCAACCCGAACCTGTCTAACCCGTTTAATAAATGGGTGGGTCTGGTTGACCCATTAATAAACGGGTCAGCATGTATTAAACTCAAACCCAATTTAAACGGGCGAGTCATGCGTCACCTGTTGGGTTTCAACCTGTTTTGCCACCCCTAGTTGAGTTTGTCCCTTCCATTAACAAAGTTTCCCTCGCAAAATCTGACAATGGGGCTTACACCAATGGGATGAGATGGGCCTTATTTTTTTAAAGTGCCCATTAGTTTACTTTTTGAAGCATTAGTTTCTTTTTGAAAGTAAATAATAAATAAACCATTGAACCAATAAAAAATTAAAAATTAAAAAACAAACTGAACAGTTTAGCTGACAATTTTTTTATATATCATTAATTTTTGGTTTGAGATTGGTTTTAAATTTAAGAATCACTAATTTCGTTCAATGTTCTGTCAAAAATGAACTGTATTAAACCAATTATACCCTACTGGCAACGACTCAACATTCTAGAACAGCACTGACCAAGCAATGAAGTAATGGAGCATAAACTGCACCGCATTCTCAAGCACCATAGTAAAGTGCCAAATAGATGCTCCAACTGAAGAAAAAACTCAGAACCTTCACATCATCCATCCCATAGTTCACATATGACAATAAAGATGGCAACAATATATAAGCTGAAACTAGAGAAATAGTAGGCAATTTGGTGAAATCACCAACAAGCAACATGCAAGGCTACAGTCTCTTCATAAAAAGTAACAAGCATAGTTTAAAAATTTGGTAACGGCCAGTAACAGTATTGGTGGCTCCTGAGACTATTACAGCGCAATATCTAGGAGGTCCTTCAACTCACAACTGTAACGGCCGCTACAGACTGTTACAGGCTGTTATAGTGTTAGGCTAGCAGTGAGTGACAAAAATACAAGGTTTTCAATCCAGAATAGACCAGCCAGTTCAACTGGTCGAATCAGGAACTGGCTGCTCTTCCAGTCCAGGTCAAAAGCCCAAATGCTACGAACATTGACCAGCTAAAAACCGGTCAGAACCAGCAACCTGGATGACCAGGAAAAACTGGCTCAAACCAGGGTTGGGCATGAAACCCATTTTGCAAACAATTTAAATTTGTTTACAGTCCATCCCAAAGGCCCAGCTGGCCAGCCCTTAATCTCAAGTTCTTAACAGAAGGCCCATGTTGCAAACAATCAAAATTTGTTTCACACTTCTGCCACTTAGACACTTAGGGTTCCTATTTCTTATTCATTTGAAGACTGAAGAGAGGAAGACATGCTGGATGTCTGGCTACTGCTCTTCACTGCCCAGACGCCCACTTAGTCACTTGAGAGGGAGCTCAGCTGATCAAATCTGCAGAGAGGAGGTGCACTGCAAACAGCTTTGAGGTCTTCTTTTTTACTTCCTCTCCCTTCTCAAATTTGAAATTTCTCGTTGTGTCTTAAGAAATACAGATATGTCAATTCTAATTTATACAGTTCAGAGTACTGTATTTTGTTTAATGTATAAGAATAGTTGAAAGCATGTAAGACAGAGCGTTGGTATTTGCTGGTAGTATGGTTGAAGTGTAACAACATATCACACCTTTAAAGTTAGATTAAACAACTCGAGTTTGAGCACATCAAGATATCTTGCATTACTGCTGGAATTTTATAAAATGTACCCATAAATTAGCTGAATTCATGATGTTGAGAGTCTTAAGACTGATGAATACAAGGTCAGCAAAGGAAAAAAACCAAAAAAATACATTCACAACTTTATTATGTATTTTATGAATATTTGAAGGATGAAGGCTGGGGTTATTCTCAAAATCTTCAAGTACAACTTATTTTTGTGTACATTTAAAATGTATTTAATAATTTATTCTTCAAGGCAAGCACAATGTATTTTATGAAAATAAATACAATCAGGTACAGCATCCTTTTTTATCTCAAAAATCTTCAAGTTCTGGGATTTTTCTCTCTTCCAGTTTTTATTTAATGGTAAAGATGATTTAGCTTTTAAGAAAACTAGATCCATTCAGCAATAATGTGGCAACATACATTTGTGGTGCTGATTATTTATGCAAATATTTCAACTTGAATTGAGTTTTTCTATTAAGAAGGATGTTATTGTACTCGTATTTTTTTTAAGATGATGAAATTACTACATTGCAGTCAACATCATCATCTAAGGCACAACCTTTTGAACAAATGACTAATTCACAAAATGTTCTTGAAAAAAAAAAAAGACGTCACATGGAAATATTTATTGAGGCTATAAATTCTAGTGGGAGGATTCTGATTTGCACTTTTTTGTCAAAAACAAATTGGCGACAAGGGCGTTAATAGAGCAAAGAAACACCTTGCCAAGACAAAAAATGGCAATGTCGATTTATTTAAGAAGGTTTTCGATTGATGTTCATTTTTTAGTAGACTTCATCACAAGAGAATATTGAAAGGGCTAAAGAAAGATAAGGCCCAAGGGTTGAACATTGATACAACTTCGTGTGGAGATAGTGTGCATCACTTTGAAGGTGATAAAATTCAAGAAATTTCCCCATTTTCCAACCAAAGGGACTTCAATAAAGAAATACAAGCATAGCATGTTCTAAAGGAAAAATGAAAGTCACAAGTAGTATAGAGGGTTATTTCAAAAGTGGCGTTTCTAATCATTCTTAGCCTAGTAAAAAGGTCTATGGTTTATACTGTAGTTTAATTTTGTTATTTTTTGTTTTCTTTCTTTTCTTGGGCATTTTTTCCTTTTTTTGTTTTTTGTGGTGGATTTCTTGTCCCCGCATGTTGTACCTTCGCTTCTTTCTATCTAATATAGCTTCTTTTTTATCATTAAAAAAAAAATCCAACACAGCAACAATTCTTGGAACTGCCATGACCCTTGGAAGATTCCTAGCGATCTCAAGAATATTGTGAAGATCCCAGAAGTCAAATCTAAAAGGTTGGCACAAAATCTTGATGCCATCAATGAAACTTATCTTGATGCCATCACTCAAACTTACGTTTTGTCTAGAGCTTGCAACAAAAACTACTTGATCAACATAAACTACGTCCCTATGATTATATGCATAATTTCATGATCTCAAAAGCACTTACGCTGTGTTTGGGAGCATGGATCGCAGACCTTGTATTTGGATTTGTATTGGATTTGAATTTGTGTTGGATTTGGATAAGATGAAAATTGTATTGAAATTTGTCCAAATCCACTCATATCCAAATCCAAGGCCTCTCCAAACATAGGGTATTAATACTCAAACAAAGCCATTCAGGAAGTATAAGAAAGATCACGCTACCTGAAATGAAGAGGAAACTTTCTTCCTGCATGAAGACTATAGCATGAGAATCAAACTCTCAAAAAGATGATGATGCACATAGGAGATCGAGAACTACCTTTAAGCTGTTTTCTCCATGCGGGCTATCCGTACTCTTGTGTTTTCAACCTGAATGTGTATGTCTCCCAAACTATAGAACCCCGTTCAACCTCTGCTCCTCAACGGTCTTCCTTCTTCTCCTCCACTCTTCAATTAATCCCCTCAGGTTTTTCCTTCTCTTCAACGTATGATCATCTAGGGCTTTCCTTCCTCCTAACAAGTAATCCCCACCTTTCAACATGAATTTCTCTTCTTCCTTTCAACATGTGCCTGTGTCTAGGGTATAATTTCCTTTCTATAAATTTTTGGAAGCTAGGAAGTTGGCCTAATGGCTCTTCTCCCAAGAATGCAATAATAGTTCAAGGGTTTCCTTTCCTTGTCCCATAAGAGTGTTGGGCAAAATTTTCACCTTATTTTTTCCAATGTGAAACACCTAACTAGGCTAGGGATATCCACCCAAATCAAAGTGGGGGAGGGGGGGGGATTGACAATACAAAATTGAAGCCCTAACTTGGCCTGAATGAGCTAGAAAAAGTCTAGAAAGAGAGAGCCCTCAACCAATAGTTTTCTAGTAATTTATTGTCCTTATTTGCCCAATAAATTGAGGAATTCCCAGATTTTAATCAAATTGACCCTGGACAAAATTGGGTGTCAACACTAATGAATTCATCTTCCTTTGTTATTAAAAAAAAATTCAGTTTCTCGTAAATTGTTGAAATTCTAGGAGGCAAACTCAATCTACCAGGAGTCCAAGTCCATTTCTCCTCACATTCCCAGAAAAAAAATCACGAACAGATTCAATTGATTGTGGAGGATGTTGTAAGTATCACAGATAAACTTGACATCTCGATGGTAATACAAAAATATCAAAATCCAGCAATTACTTGTAAGAAAATCAATGTTCAATGGTCTGGTTCCATTTTAACACGTGATATTTTGGATAGTTTTCAATTCCCACAATGTATCAAGTATCAGGCCTCCATGAAACCAAAAGCTTTAGACAGTCCCCAACTTGGCAAGCTGGTGTAACAGCAGCATCTGATCATAATGGTGTTATAATGCAGAAGTGGCTGTTAGTTAACGCCGTGGTGGGGGGTGCGGGGGGCGGGGAAGGTCCTTAATCCAGTTGACAACTCATTGTACCAGCACAAGTTCCAAACTCACAGGCATAGCAGCAGCTATGCCACCACAAATGTCTGTAACAGCCCTTACAGTACCATTACGGACCATTACACTAGCGTTATGAGCTGTCAGTGTATCAAATCTAGATTCACCTTTTCGACAGATTTCCTCCGCTATTTTGTGCTCTGAATGCTCCTTCTATTCCCTCCAGCATAGGTCTAAGTAATTTCTGTTTTTAAAAACAGATCTGAGCTTAAAATTCGAACTAAATGTTGATCAAGTTTCAGGAATTTTATTTGATTGGCTATTTCGTTGGATTTCTTGTTTTTTGGTGGTTTTTTGTCATTGATTTCAGTTAGGAATTGGTTTCCTAAGATCTACATTGATTTTGGTTCAAAATCAACAATTTTTGGTGCTAGGATCGCTGTCATTGTCAAATGTCAGCTTTTTTATTTTTATTATTATTATTATTATTATTATTACTATGGTACACATTTTTCTTATTTGCATTAGAGCTCTGTTTGCATATTGTAGATTTGCAGTTTAGGATTACTGTAAGAAATTATTTAATAATAACCGAATAATTTTTTGTTCATATTGTATTTTTATCTTCCCCTTAAGCCTTTATTACTTAGTTTTTTAGCCAAGAGTAACTACTAATTACTCCACAGCAACTAGCAAATTTTTTATTCTATTTACAAATATTTAGCATATTTATTTACTACTGCTTAGCATATATTTGCTATTTTTATATGGTGTTATAAGTAATTAAATGTCTAGTATATATTTTGTGGCAGTGAAACTGCATTTATAAGTAATTAAATGTGTAGTATATATTTTGTGGCAGTAAAACTGCATAGCTGATCATGTATAAACTCGTTTTATATGATGTATGCTATATATGTATAGACTTGTTTTATATAATGTATGCTATATACATAGACTCATTTTATCAATTTATCTACTTTTTTGAAATAGCAAAGAATTCATTGAAGCAAGAACAGAAATGACAGCAGAGCAAGTAGAGTAGGGCATCCTCCATAAGAACAAGAAAAAACAGAAAAAGAAAATTAGTAAAAAGGCATAATATTAAGACTGCTTTCGAGTCCCTAATTTTTTTTATAGTAAAAGAAGAATTTCATTAATAGAATAAGAATATACAGCCAGGAGAATAAGACATCTCCTTAACATAGTCTAAAAAATCCAGATAAAAAACACAGAAGCAACCTGAAAACTAAAAAACAGGAGAGAGAAAAACCCAACACGAACTGACACCCCAACACATAATGCCAATCACGCTGAATATCAAAAAGCTCACCCCCTTAAAATTCCCCTGCACCACACACCAAAGAGAAGCCAAATAATGTATCCCCTTAAATTCCTCTGCCTCCAGTCCCTATGGACGTTGGACATTGAAAATTGATCTACTTCTTTAATGTAGTAACTACTTGTCTATTTTCATTGTATTTCTAAAATGTTTAGTCATCAAAGTAGTGAGAAGTATAAGAAATATTATTTTCCTATAAATGGTGCACTAAAATAAATAGAAAAATTATTTTTATAGTGAAGAGCGTTTTAGGTTCAATAAAATTAGACAAAATAAATTAAAAACCACATTTTATAAGATTGCATGCTTATTCTTCAATTTGGGCATGGTTGTGCATACAACAACAACAACCAAGCCTTGAGTACCACTATGAGGGGTGGGCTACATGGTTGTGCATGCTTAAAATAGTTAACAATCTCCAGTTCTCCACATAATGTCACTTCTCCTGGTTCCACGACAACCAGAACTTCTATGCAATGTTACCACAGCCGCTTGGTAATCAAGCTGTGCAGCAATCCTGGTTAACCTCTAGCAAGGATTGTGTGTACCTAAATCACCCCAATGTAGATTCTTTTATTTTTTATTTTTTACTTTTGGTTTTTTTCTTTTCATGGCTAGGGCTTGTGAGTGGCCTGAAATCACAATTGTAGCAACGAGGCTGGACAGCAATAGATCTGCAACTTCCTCTGAACAATTTTCTCCGCAACTGCCTCCATCCTTCTATTTTTGACCTTTCCAAATAGATGGAACTAAAGATGACTGATTATGCTAAATACTGGAGACAGTTTTAGAGTTTGGATCTCTTTGAAGCATGGCAGATAAAGGTTTTTTCTTTAAATACCAACTTGATGTAGCCATCCCCACACCCGCCCTGGGGGGGGGGGGAGGGGGGAGAGTTTGGTTTGCGGAGAGACTGGGAGATAAATCACCAAGGGCAAAACGGAGTTCAATTCAACTGCACAGTGTAATAGTCTTGGCCCAACACTAGTGCGGTATTGTCCGTGTTGGCCCACTGGCCTCACGTCTTTATCCTATAAAAGGCGCCTCACTTTGTTGGAGCCTAAACCATCCTTAGAAATCCAAGATCTCTTTAATGGTCTCAGGCCCCACTTCAGTGAAGTATTGTCCGCTTTGGCCCACTGGCCTCACGGTTTTGTCCTATAAAAAGTGTCACACGTAGTTGGAGCCCTAACCATCCTTATAAATTCAAGATCCCCCTAGTACACATTTGATGTAGGACGTGACACACATTGTTCCTGTACACAAATATGGTATAACAACAACAAACCAATCCTTAAGCCCCTCAAATGGGATTGGCTAAATGAATCCTTTTCCGCCAATTTACATGATTGTGTGCAATTGTCTCTGACAATTTAAGCGCTATTAAATCCTTACCCACTATCTTATTCCCAGTTATTTTAAGTCTACCCAACCTCTACTACCACCAGTAACAGTAACTAACTCACTCATCCTCATGCACCATTTGGCCTACATTACATATGGCCAAGCCATCTGAGCTGCTCCTATCTTATCTTATCTTTTACAAGTGCTATGCCTAGCTTATTGTAAATATATTCATTCTTTAATTTATCTTTTAATATTATACCGCTCATCCATCTTAACATTCTCATTTCAGAATCTTCTACTTTTTGAATATGTTGTTTCTTAGTTGCTCAACATTCTAGTTCATATGGCATACCAGGTAGTATAGTTGTCTCATACAACTTTCCTTTTAATTTTAAGTGTATGCAATGATCAAGCAACATGCCTAAAGCACTTTTCATTTTACCCATCCTGCGTTAACTCTATGTATCATATCTTCTTCAATTTCTTCTTTAGCTTGTATGGTAAATGCAAGGTATACTATCTTCTTCGATTAATTTGTTGACCATCTAGCTTAGTCTTTTCACCAATATTCCTCCTACCATTGAAATTATATTTCATATATTCTGCCTTATTTCTTCTTATCCTAAAACCTCTACATTTTAAAGCTTCTCTTCATAATTTTAACTTATATTCACTCCATCTCTAGTTTCATCAATCAAGGCAATATCATATGCAAATAACATACACCATGCAACCTCATTATGAGTACTCTTAGTAAGTTCATCCACTGCTAGTGCCAAAAAGACAAGGACTCACAGCACTAGGATGTAAACCTATAGTGGTTGGAAATTGCTTTGACTCTCCACTGTAATCCTAATCCTAATCATTACATTACCATACATAATAACAAGCTAAGCCTAACTTGCAAATTAAAACAAAATTACAAAATAATCCCAAAGAAATAAAATAAATATCCAAAATAAACGTAATTAACTAAAATTCTTAAAATACACAGATATCCCAAGTTGAAACAAAAGTTCTAATTTTCAAATATAGGAGTAGAATATGCACAGCTAAGATTACACATCGGTAACAAAGGCAGTCCTCTGTCACAATTGTAGAAAGTCCACAGAAATAGGTCAAACACCACCAAATACCTATTTTTAATTTAATTCATTTTTTTGTGGGGAGGGAGGCAGCTTTGAGTTTTCAATGTACGTCTTAACCACTGCTTGCAAATAAATAATTAATACACAATGGCAGCACATGTCAGTTCATTAGATGCATACATAGCTTCTAATCTCTAATTTCTTCTATTTAAATTGTTCATTTATATTTAAATGGGAACAATTTGAAGGATAAGTCATAAACTGATAAATGATCAAATTATAAATTGTTATTTAATATTTTATCCTTTGTATTGCCTGATTCCCTGTCTATCTGTGAACAAATTGATAAATGATCAATCTCTGCCAATCAATAACATTAATAATATCTCACTTCAAAAAACCAGAGACCAATGCCCTATTGTTCTGATGATGTTCTGTGTCTTTTTGAAGACAAATTGTAACTCTACTTTGTCAATTGTCATACTTGTACTGTCAACCTTTTAGTAGTTGGACGCTTCCTTATCAGACAAGCTTTTTAAAATGTATTGACCAATGCATTAGCTACACAAATTAGCTTCTGAGTTGGTAGATCTATAAAGCAGACAGACATTAGAAACAAAAAAAAAAACTTCTGGAACTTTCAAATTTGCACGCTTAAGGGGAAATATCTCTAAGGGCTTTAAAAGTACTCTTAAGCCAGTTGACACAGCAAGTAAGTTGCCTTATGCCTGAGTGTTCATCTTCATCCATCCCTGCCATCTAGCTTCTCCAAGGCCCATCAACAAAAACCAAGAGCTTAGCATAAGGGACAAAATCTAATTGCATGTTATAAAGAAAAACAAAATGTGACCATTGTTACCCTTATCCCTGAAAAAACCCTCCCCATTGGCTAACTCCAATTATCATTTAGGAAACATCCACCAATTGATAATTAATTCCTACCCCCTTGACGCAGCTTCCAAGGGAAAATAATATAATATGATGAAGAGACTCATGGAAGAACCACCAGCAGCAAGGTTTCATATAAAGTGTGACCATCCCTCTACTCACAACAGATATCAACCAAAGGTCATTTAAAAGGAAAAAAAAAAATACTCTTAAACTTAGGAAGCCTGCAATAGATTTGTTCTCTCAAGTGTCAATTCTTCGATGCGCACCCAGATGCGAGATAACTTGTTTTGAAAAAGACACAAGAATTTAATGTTGCTCTCTCAAGTCTAACCAGGTAGAGAGGAGAAAAAGAAGCGCAGGTGCAGTGGCAGGGGCAGGATGAGTGAATAGAGAGTTTGCATGGGAAACCAAAAAGAGAGGGCAATGCATAGAGGACTCACATGAAAAAGTAAGTAAAAATAAGTACGAATATACAAGCCAACACCTAGACAAAACCTTTATCCCAACTGTTGGGATTAACTACACATTTTTTTCCATTCAATTCAGTTTAAGGATATGCCTTGTCTTAACTTAAACTATATTAGATCTTTTTGGTTGCCTGGACTTCTATTCTTCTTGGTCTTCCTCCTACCGAAGAGGGTCATTCACCACAATCAACTAACTCTTCCAGTATGGGGCATCTGAATGACGACCTCCAGTGTACAGCATCCCAAGCATCATACATGATTCTATCTAATCTTCAACTCTATCACATGTGATCATTTCTTATTCTTTCCTTGTATCATATCCATCTTAACATCTTCATTTTAGCTAGACTCCTTTGGATATATTTTTATTAAATGCACAATGATCAATTCAACATGGCCTGCTCCTACAGATATATTACAGAATCACTGTATAGATTAAAAACTAGACAAATTACAAAATGTTTAATTAAGGGATGACAAAACAATTTCATTTTTTTTTTTTTTCTTAAAAGTACCAAAATGCAGCAACTTCAAGATGTGGATAGGTGTGGATCCGATTTCTTGCTAATATGTAGAGGATAAGATTATTACTTCTTCTACTTCTCTTTTTTTTTTTTTTTGGGGGGGGGGGGGGGGGGGGGCAATCATCTAGAGAACATAAGTACAAACACATTTGTGAAAGATTTTCTTCACCTGTTTCACACACAAATAATGAATAGCCCTTGAATTAAACCAGTTAAAGGCAAACAAACTAACCGATGATTGATATGGTGCTGCTCGATTTTCTTCACCTGCACACATCTCTGGGTTACTTCCATTGGATACAGAGTCACCCTGTTTGGCCCCAGAAACTTGGTTCTTTGCAGCAGCAACCTTCCTAGCAGCCTCTTGTAAAGCATCCATGGCTACATTATAAATATGTATAGATTTTGCCCCTTCTTCCACATATTTGATTGCTTCCTGACGTAGATTGTTATACCGAATGGTTAGGGGCTCCTGAGAATTGCTTGGCACTTCAGAAGCACGTTCACCCAACCCAGCCCCACTCTTGGCATTTCTTGTCCACCGTTTTAAGATATATTGAGAGGGAAGAGTAAGAACATTCTTAGCTCTAAATACTGCTAGAATGTGCCTACAGATAATGCCAGAAAATTCGAACATTTGGCAGCTACAACCAGCTTTCATCTCAAATGCATTTAACCTAACAGAGTGTGCTTTGTGGTCTTCCCCAAATTTAGCCACACGATATGTAGTGACTGCTCCAGAGTCATCAATTTTAGTTGCAGGATTTGCAAGAGTTTCAACCAACTCCTCTTGAAATTTCATGAATATGGTTTTCGTATAAAGGCTAGCAGCCTGTTTTTCCATAGGGGATGGTGTCTTTAAAACTGGTGTTGTGCTAGTTGTGTCATAATCTGCTTTTAATTCCTTTTCATTCCAACTAGCTACAGCTTTCTCATACTGTTTAATCAACATCTGCATTGTAGTTGCAGCATTCACATAGCCATCAAAGAATAAGCTTATACCCTCACTTCCTTCAGTCATTGAAATCTCTCCAAAAAAAGTGTCTCGCAAGTAAACAGGGACCCACTGTTGGCGAGCATTGTACATTGACTGAAGCCACTCATTATCCATAAGGTAGTACCTTTCCAGAAGTGATTCCCAACAAGATTCAAACTCATCAACTGTCTCAGTTTCATTAATGCACTTGTGGAACTCTAATTCAAAAGTAGGATGTGATTGATATACATGAACCAATTTGTCTTGGGTTTCTCTAAATATGCTCCACTTAGAGAAACGGTGACGAGCTTCAGGAAGAATCTGTGCAACAGCCACCTGTACAAGCCGATCAGGATCAGTTGTGATAGAGACAGGACGACGTTCAGACATCGCATGAAGCCACGTTTGGAATAGCCAAATGAATGAGGACTCAGACTCATAAGGAAGTAATGCACAGCCAAACAACACCGGCTGCCCATGATGATTTAGCCCTGTGAATGAAGCAAATGGTACCCTATATCGGTTTGTCCTGTATGTCATATCAAATACAACTGTATCTCCAAAATAATTATAGTTCATCCTTGAGGTAGCATCAACCCAAAATATATTTCCAGTAGAGTTATCATTATCACCCTGAACGGCATAAAAGAAGGAAGGACTTTCCGCTTGCATTCGCTTCAGATAGTCCAGTAAATGCTGACCCCCACTACCGAGGGTCCTTTGTTTGTTGCCACTCATGTAAATACAAAAAATGACTGCAGCAGTAAATAAAATAAATAAGAAAGTTACAATCAACAAGTCTGCACTAATACTGACATGACTTGCTTAAATAAGGCTTCAAGTTGGAGCAATGGACCATTTCTGGACAAACAATGATGCAAGCCAAGAAGGGGAATATGGAAGAGAAAAGAAATATAAGGAAGTAAACCAAAATCTATAGTGGTTCTAGGATCTCAAAGATAAGATCAATGGCTCAGGAATAACCCTAATGCATGTAAGAAGATATCCTCACACAGATCAGAAATAATAGGTGGCATACAAAAGGAAACCAGCTCAGTTCTGCAGCATTATAATGCCATTGGTGCAACAAGGCAGCTCACGGAATGTGTGTCACATGACTTATGCCATTCCTTTTTTTATAGTTAAAAAATTATTATAATAGAGGACAAAGAAGTGCAAGCTAAAGGAGGATGAGATGTTCTCAAGATTAAAAAAAGAAGGGGAAATTTAAAAAAATAAAAAATAAATAAAAAAATAAAACTATGGCAACTTAATCAAGAAGCCTTTCTTCCAACGTTTCCCAACATATTTTATAGAGCATTTTAATCTATCTAAAATCTTCAACTATATTTCTTCTTGCTTTTACCATAATCCAATCTAATTCTACCCCCTAGGAGTGGATCATCTCAGACCCATCTTGTCTAGGGGATCTTGAACTTCAATATCCTCTTCATTAACCTCCCTTTTGAAATCAATCTCCTACTACCTCTTGATCTCACCATCATAAGCATCTAAATTTTTTCCATCATCTTGAACACAAGCAAAACATCTTCCAAAGAGTTGAAAGAGTACAGGGCTACAAGCAGTCACCTGATTCAGCTCCATTTTCTCTCACAGGTTGACCCTTTCAGGCTGTTTTCAAAATGAAAGAATGATTATAGGCCTAAACTCTACTCCTAGCATATTCATTTCCCAAATTACTCTCTCATGATTACCAAGTCAAATTTATTGGGGCCTTCTGACAATATGGTGGTCACATGGGTCTAATGGTGATGGTTGGCCTACAAATGCTTTTTGGGCCTATATTTGCAATGATGAGCCAAAATAGGGTTATTCGAGGGTTTACCTTTTAAGATTAGTCTTCAGTTTTTTTCAGTTTTGATTTTAAGGATTATAATAGCTTTTAGGAAAAGCATTTGGGACCAAAATATGTGAAATATTGTGTTTGACATTTCTTGGGTTCTTTTGGCCTATTTGCCTTCATTTTTGAAGTTGTCTTAAAACATGCCTAATTAAACAATCAATTCTCACCGTCCCATCCCAAGAAAGGAAAAAAACAAAAATGTCATCCCTAGGGGATTAAAGGGGTAAACATATTTACATTCTATTTACTGAAGAGGAAGTTTAACAGCCACATCTATATCCATATATGCGTGCCAACCTAGAGGGCATGAATGACTTTAAAAGATGAAAAAGGTGTTTACAAAACGCATACACCTAACTTTTAATTTCTTAAAGGAGAAGTTTCGGGTGGACTAAACTCAGCTTTAACTTGTTCAATTCCATATTCAACCGCACAAGACATGGGCTATAATGAGTTTACTGAAGTCTAACCACCCTTATCGTATGCAAAAATAAATTAAAAATATAAAAACCATCCTTATCCTATGAAAAAGAAAACACCCTAAAGTGCCCATGCACCAAGTATTCTTGGTTACCAAGTTCAGATTTCCTATAATAAATAGCTAATGTAACGGTCTTCTATGAAAGAGTAGAATTGGGCCTTATAAGGGAAAGCTTCCCCGCTCTATGCCTCTGTCACTACAATGTTCTTGAGTTGCTACTCACACCAAAATAGCACATGCCTTAACCCGCTTCTACCTCCCTTTACAAGTCTAAGCAGAGATCCTTTCTTATTCCCTTCAAACAACAACCACTTCTAATTCTTAGCTTTCAAACGCACCACAATACAATTGCAGCCCACCTTTGTCTAAAATTCTAAGCACTATTATCTGCTTTGTAGCTTGTTAGATGATGATAATAGCAATATGTAGAAGTTTAGTTTGATGAATTTTTTGTTAGACAAAAATACTAGGAAGGCGTATTGACATTGAATAATTTCCTGATTGTTTATTAGCTTCCACATTAAGATGATATCCGTTAAGCATAGTTTCATAACATGCTAGGCCAAAACTATTGCTTTACGTAATGTCATTTCACTTACAAAATGTAGACAAAACTATCTCATTTCAAAATGATTAATTCAAAATCATGGAAAAATGTATCTATCCAACGCTTAAAATGCAATAAATACATAATGGAAGGGATTCGCGTTCATCCCTTGGTTTGGTGCCGCTGGGGTGGGTCCGAGGGCCTGCCCAGGTTGGAGTGCCGGGTCACAAAAAAAAAAAAGGATATTCCAGCAGACAGCAAGAGATTGAACGAGAAAGAGATAGAATGGCTGGAAAATAAAAATCCAAAAAAAGAAAAAAAAAAAAAAAAAAAGCTACTCCAAAGCAATCACGACCCAGCTGAAACCAAGATGCCCAACGCCCAAACAGAACAAAAATATCCAAAAATGAAACCCAATCGAAGAAGCTGGCACCAAACAATGCTTGAAGAAGATGACGCGCACGCACAGAAAAACTTACTGGACTCTTCTCTGGTCACCCACTGATGCTCTTGTGCAGTTCTCGCCTTCACAGTGGCCGGATATGAGGAGAGTACGGCACTGCCATTGCAGTGGATGTGATGAAGAATCTGCTTGGAGCCCTAGAATCCACTTTTGATTGGGTAAACGCCGAAGTTGTAAGCCCTTGCAACCTGCGGCTGTTCCATGGAACTGGTACAGGATTCGACTGAAGAAGACAGGGATTGAACTATGTTATTTTTTTTAATAAATGTAAATAGTGACAAATATTGTAAAATAATTATTCTTTAAAATAAAATGAAATAAACATAAGTAATAGTTATTTTTTAAATGTTTGTAATTATTTTATTTAATGTATAACAAAAATGAATAAATAAACTTATGGTGGAATTTAGTAATAGTTATTAGTTATTATATATGTAGTCATAAAAGTTTCACATTATTATTTCATTTATGAAATCAATATATTTTTTGTATAATTAATTATAATTAATCTATTGTAACTAATTTATTTCTAAGAATAGACATTCTATGAACCAAATATAATTTCTTATATCTAGTTTTTTTAATAAGTCAAACTAATATATTTCTAAGAATAGGTATACTATGAACCAAATATAGTGTTTTCTTATATCTAATTTTATAAATAAGTCATTTTAAATTTTAAATTTATGTAAAAAAAATTAATTTTTTTATTATTTTTAAAATTTTTTATTGCTTACTTTATTTTGCATAGAATTCAAATTTGGATTTAGATTTGTATATGTGTGGATTATTAAAAAATATATTATAAAAGTACTTTAATTTAAAAAAAAAAATTCATACAAACCCAAAATTCATAATCCAACTACTACCTCCTATAATTATTGTAAAATTAAAAACAATTCTTTTTTTGTAACTATTTTAAAATTTAGAAATAAAAAAAATTATTTTACACAACCAAACAAACTCTTTATTATTATTATTTTTTTTTTATAAAATCTTGAAAACCTTAAAAATAAACTAAAATTTTTATAGTGCTTCAAAAATTAGAAAATAAAAATGAAAAATATTTTTCATAATTAGGAGGACTCTAAACAATCCCAAGATACCACCTTCTCACGCTCATTTAGATATTGAAATCTTCAGTGGAGGGCAACTTAAAATTTTTGGGCATCTTATTCTTACTCTCCCTCGTGATTAAATTTCTTGGCAATTCCATTACTATAAAAATTTTACTTTTTGAACTAAATTATCTTCTCCATTTTAGTTAGTCAAACAACAATGCCCTACGACATTATAATGCTCTATTATTACATTAAAATAATGAATTATTAATGAAATGAAAGTAATATTGTTGTTATTGTGTTATAATAATATAATATGATGGTTAGTATTTAAACACCATATTTTCATTAATTATTTTGATTAATTAGATTATTTAAGTGTTGAATTTTTAAAATTTATGATTGTTGAAAATTCTAGGAATGTATATAACAAAGTACATATTCTTGATAATTTTCTGTGTTAAAAATATAAGCACTTGGTGTTATGTATGACATTTTAAATTTTATGTCCCTTCATGTGGATCATTATTGTGGAAATACATGTGTGTGTGTGTGTGTGTATTCAAAATTAGCGGGACATACTAAACAACAAAGAAATTTTAAAACAAATATGAGTACTAGACAAAAAATAAAAAATCAGAAGCATTGTATGAAATATGGTAATTAAGAGGACCTAACACCAGATATCGAGCAAAAGAAACAACCAAAAACATGTTTAATTATCATTGCAAGAAGGTAATTATGTTATTTTAATTTGTTTCATGCTCTTTCCTAAACTATTTGTCACCTAACAATTATTTAATGTAATGATTATTAGTTATATGCATGACATTATAAAGTTGAGCTTGAAATTCTTTTGGTAATGCATTACACCTGAATGTGATTCCCTATAGAATACAATCAAATAAGAACTTTCAAATGACATTGTCTTCCAATTCCTAAATATATGATACTTAAATGTTTCCCTTTTTTCTAACATTTGTCCAATTAATCCACACTTGTATGCAGTTGCATATTTGTGCATTTGGAGATGAAGTAATAATGTTGTTCTATTAGACAATGATTCCAAGTGTTGTCATAAAATTGGTATACAACAGTTACTCTTGGTGGCCCATCAAGGGGGTGATTTGGATATGTAGCATTCGCAGCTTCATTAAGATCCACACCACTATCCTAATTTTTAATAGAATATGACACTTTTTCTCTGTCGGCCACCCCACTTGTATCAAACACCAATACTACAACTAATGTTATTGAATATATAAAAAACTAAAGCAATGCAAAAACTAATAATAAAAAACAGTAAAAAGAACAAGACAAGTATTTAACGAGGTTCGATACAAAATTATCTACATCCTCGAGCACCGACAATCAATCTACTACTTCTTGACAAAGTACAACTTTGAGATGTGTTTTACAAATGGAGAGTTGAGCTCTTTATATAACTTCAACCTTAAGTTCAAAAAACACTTCTCACAAATGTAGGACAAATAATACAAAAAATTCAAATAACTTTTTATACCAATGTGGAACTATTCTACTAATATGGGACAAAAAACAACAAATCTCTACCTTGATGATAAATTCAACAAATTTTTCAGTCACCAACATTTTCTAGAGTTTCACATCATCGGAGTCTTCCAAAAATATTCAGACTTGCAGGATATTGATCAAGGTCAAACATTGTTTGAACTTTATTGTTGTCACAATCTTGGTCAACATATCTGCGGGATTTTCAGCTATAACAATCTTCTGAAGAAGTATCTTGCCTCCATCGATAATATCCTGCATAAAATGAAACCAAACGTTGATGTGATTTGTTTGTGCATGGTAGATTTGGTTCTTTCCCAAAGAATAACACTTTGGCTATCACAGAACACAACAATGTGCTTCTGAACAACTCCCAAATTTTCAAGTAAACTCTACAACCAAATAGCTTCCTTAACAGCCTTTGAAGCTACCATGTACTCTGCTTCTGTTGTAGACAAGGCAATGGTAGATTGTAAGGTAGACCTCCAACTCACTGGACCATTAGCAAATATAAAAACATATCCAGTAGTTGATCGATGTTTATCTAGATTACGTGTAAAATCAGAATCCACATATCCAACACCCCGTTGTTCAATAGTATTATTTTTCTCAAATACTATACTAACATCAATCGTATTCATAATACATCTCAAAATCCATTTCACAGCTTGCCAATGTCCTTTACCCAGATCGTGCATATACCTACTCACCATACTAACAGCTTGTGAAATATCAGGTCTAGTACAAACCATTGCATACATCAGACTACCAACAGCACTTGCATAAGGAACTTGTGACATATACTTATGTTCCTCGTCTGATTTAGGAGATAAAGCTGCACTAAGTTTGAAATGAGGAGCAAAAGGAATGCTTACTGGTTTTGACTGCTTAAACGTGTGAAAACTCTGTACTACCTTCTTTAAATACTATTTCTGAGACAAACTAACTCTTCTTCTCATTCTGTCTCTGCGAATCTCCATGCCAAGTGTCGCAACGTCACGGAACGTGAGTGCCCCGGGGTGGCGAAATAAAAATTTTGGTTTAAATTTTCGGGAAAAACATGAATGAAGTCACCATTAACATTTTAGTGTGGTTAGAACACTTAACTACTACCCAGTTAAGGGTCGAATTGGTCTGCGTTACCAAAGCCGAGATCGGGAGTTCGGTTACGCGAGGGGAAGGTACAAGCACCCCCTACGCGCCCGTTCTTAAGAACGGTATCTAATTAATCAAGAATTATCCCAAATTTAATTTAATAGATCTTTAAAATTACTCCCTTTTAGTGAATTTTTAAAATACACATTTAAAGAAATAAGTCATACAAAATTATATAATATATATTCCCTTAGAACTGGGGTAAGTGAAGGCCGAAAGCTTATACCCTTTTTTTTTTTTTTTCGAAATCATAGGGATAAAAATCAAGAAAATATTTAAGAAAATACACTCCCAAATTTTGAAATTGTGTAGAATTTTTAATAGGAAAATACTAGTAAGGGAGGTTTCAATACATGATAATAGGATAATAAACTAAGATATTAAGCTACCATAATACGCATAATAATAATAAGAATACATATCTACTAAAATATTACAAATACCAAAATAAGTAATAAAATACCATATACCATATATATTAAGAGTCGGGAGCCCCAAGACCTACCTAAGGAAAGCAACCAATCTAGGACCACATCTCCAACACAGGCCTTCCCATGGCCACTCAAACGGAGAACTCGGTTCCTTCAACCAATGCTTTACCAGAGGAGGTCTTCGGGGACCGTACAACCTTTCTGATGTGCAGGATCCTCCTTAGAGGCAAGGACAGAGCATACTTGGTGCCATGTCATGATCATCAAAGGAACCCATTACAGTTTCGTTAAACCTGAGGTTAGCCTTGCGCCAGCACTGTGACTCGGCAGGTTACGGGTATCCACTGTAAAGTAATCCCTCATAATATCATGAAAGATATTACAAGCTCATAGAAGTGAGGCTTAGAAGCCCTTTGGACAAATAGTCCTTAGGAAAGAGAGAACTTAGAAAGTCATGGATAAAACACACAAAGGGATTTTTATTTCTTCAAACGTTCTAGCTCTTCTGCCTTACAAACGGGAAGGCAGTCCCTTATATAGAGGTCTGAGACTCCAAAGCTTACACGCTAAGCAAACATTGAGAGAGACATAAAGGTGAACAAAGACTTTTATGGCGATGACTGACTACTGACAAAGACGACCTAACAACTGACACGACAAAGGTGACAACGCATGGGCGGCTGCATTTGTGTGAGAGTGACCTACCACCTTTAATCACATCAACTACTTTTGACTCATACATAAACTTATTACATACGCAAACATAAAGTGGCCCACCATTGTGGACTTTTGTGGTAATAATACATAAAGTAAACAGTATGTGGGATTAGATGCGATGAGACGGTGAGAAGTTGAGGTTGATGTAATCCTCATCTGTGATGTCTTCATAGATCGAATGGTGGAAAGTTGGCAGATCCCAAGGATAATCTTCATCAGTGTCCATAGGATCATAATTAGTGTGGTCCTTGTCAGGTGGTTTAGGAGTTGGAATCTCGTCTGGAATGACTTTGACGAGTTCATAGCAAAACTGCAGATTGTTCATTTCACGGAGGTGATTTAATAGTGAAGGCTTGTAGCTGGGCCATGTATTGGGAAGTTATACATCGTATCCCATTCATAGACTTGATTCTTGGACCATAAGAGGTTCCTGTTTGAATTGTAGAAATATGGTCTATACAGAATGAAGATACTGTGTACTGAGGCTGCTTTAGCTGGGTCCATCTTCCAAAGGTTATGATTACCCATGAGGGTAGTCAATTTCCTTCTCCAAGTGAACAGATGATCAAACAGTTGGAGGAAAGTCCAAAACAGGGATTTCTGATTGGCTGGATCATCAAGATGAGCGTACATCTCCTGGAGTGGGAGGAATACAACATGTACCTGCAAAACAGAGATATACCATATATATCATAATACATGAGTATTAAAGGATGATGGCTTGATGATGTAAGGATTGAGGAAAAGGTAAGATGGGAAGGTCAGGTGATGGTTTATCAGATCAGCATAGTAACCATAGAAGGTCTTGGCATAGGTTTTGATTTTAGAGGCATCAGTGATCTCTGGAGGTATCTCTTGAGGGAACTATATCTGGGTAGAGGCACCAAGGTAAAGGATATCTGGTGGTGAAGAGGAGGATGATGCCATGAGGATTAGTGGAATGACTCGGTGTTTTGAGATAAGATAGAAAGTTTTCCAAGGGCGAGATAACATATCAGCGAGGACATTGTGATCGCCTTTTATATGCTTCACAGAGAAGTCATATCTGGAAAACCAATCTTTCAGTTTGAGAATCTATGGATCAGGAAGAATCTTATTCTGAAATTCAAGCATTTTTGGGAAGACGAGTTGTCCATTTCAATCGTAAAATGCTTTGATCTGACATAAAAGTCAAATTTCTAAATTCCATTTTTTACTGCAATAATTTCTTTGAAGACGGTATGATAATGCTTTTGGGATTCTTTGAATTCTCCACTGGCGTGTCCACAATAGGATCTTTTGTTGTCCTTTTCTTCAAGTAGTAAGGCACCCCAATAATGGTCACTAGCGTCTGACTAGAGGATAAGATTTCCTATAGATGGAATAGTTAGAAGCAATGGATCTTTTGCAGCTTTCTTGAGATTTTTGACAGCCTGTGTCTGGTCAGGGCCCCATGGGGGTGGCTTCTTTTTCAAAAGCTATGACAAGGCGCTGGTGAACTGACTTGCATGCAGGACAAAGTCTCTGATGTAATTAATGATGTCGAGAAATTGTTGAATTTCCTTGACAGAGAGATTATCATCAGGAAATTGTAATAATTGCTTAGCAAGATGAGGACCTGAGCAGATGGTTCCATGGGATATTTTCATTCCCAGAAAATCAATTATGTGCTGTCCAATCATGCTTTTCTTTTCTGACAGCATTATCCCATACTGTGATGTCAACTGGTGGAAATGTTCAAGAAGGTGATGATGATTTGCAAGACTCTTAGAAAATAATAGAATATCGTCAATATAGATCAAAGTACTGTGCAGGATAGGATTGAAAATCCTGGTCATCACCTTTTGAAACAGTGATGGTGCAATCTTTAATCCAAAGGGTAAAATAGTCCATTGGAACTGTTCATTTGGAATACAGAAAGCTGTCTTGAATCTGTCATCTGGATGAATACCAAGTTGCCAAAAATCTCCTTTCAGATCAAATTTGGAAAATATTTTTACTTCAGCAAGATGGATGAATTATGTCCTGGCTTTTGGAATAAGGAATTTATCATCCCTAATGAACGCATTCAATGGCTTGTAATCGATAACCAATCTTTTCTTTCCTCTAATATTTTCTGATCTTTTTTCAACATAAAATGCTTGACATGCCCAAGAGGAATTAGTTGGTTCAATTAGACCTTGCTTTAATAAGGAATAACATTCTTCTATGGCAAGCTTAAGGTCTGATGGAGACATTCCCGGATGGGAGGCTTTGGTTGGGCTAACATCTTCATTGAGCTTGAAAGGAATGTGAATGAAAAAGTCTGGGTTTTTCCAGAATGGATGATCATGGATGAACTGATCATGACTTTCTGCACACAGCTTGAGGAATTTTATTTTGAATGGGCTGGAAATCTGGAGGAGAATAGGAAAGAGAATAAATTTTGTTTGTCTGAGTAAAGGGCTTGAATTCTCTTTTGCACTTAATTCCAGTGGGAAGAATCCTCAGGGATTTTGAAAGACAATAAACATCCCATCCTAATAAAACATCTTTTTGAGGAAGTGGACTGCCAATGACACGAGTCCAAATGATGCAATTAGGAAGGAGTTTAATCCCAATTTTCCTTTTGGAAATCAAAGTGGTAGTAAAAATTTGATCATTTGCAGCTCTAAAGAATTGAGTATAGGAAGACCAACAATCTGATGGTAGAACTTTTGGATTAACCATGGTCTTATGGGATCCTGTATCAATGTATGCAACAGCACGTATGGGTTTACCGTATTTTTCAAGGAGGAGTTGAATTTGAACATGAGGACTTATCTGAGAATCTTCAGAAGAGAGAATAGGTTGGACCTAGAATGTTTCATCTGAATGATAGTCATCTTCTGAATCAAAATTTTCTGAATCAATAAGGACGAGAATAATCTCTTCAGTCATCTCTTCTTGTTCTAACAGAATAGATTCAACATCTGCATCGAGTTCTTCATTCTGTAACTTCTGGGCAAGATTTGTAGATTTTGTCCTGTTCATAGGCATTGTTTTGCATAGTGTCCTTTCTTCTTGCAAATGAAACAACGAGGAGATTCATCATGTCCTCGTCGAAACTTCTTCTTGAAGAATCTGAACTTCTTTCTTCTTTTGGAATCTTTTCTGAAGCGCTTATCAGAACCATAGTCTTTGAAGTGTTTCTTCTTTTTAGGACTACAAATGCAATCCTTTTCTTTGCATTTGATCTGCAAATAAGGCTTCTTGCATTGCTTTGTAAACTTATGATTCTATTTCAACATTTTTTAGAACAACTGGTGGGTATCACATAATTTTTCAAGAGCAAAGAGGGACAGCTGATGAATTTCCCCTATTGAGATATCTCTTAGTGGTCGTGAGAGAGATGCAATCTTTCTCTGTAAATCTGGCTGAATGTCTTTTGGTAAAGAATTAATATAAACTTGTTTGAGATTATCATCATTAAATGCATCAAGAAGATAATATCACATGAACATTCTTTGATAGTGAAAATCAAGATCTCTTCTTTTCAAGAAGCATCATCTCATTTCAAAATACTCTTGTCTAACTTCATTAGCATGAGTATCTGGATCTCCAATAAATTCTCGATAAAGCGTTCCCAAAGCATAGAAGGGAGTCTGGGATTTAATGAACATTACCTGTCTAATATTCACCAAGACTTTGAAAACAGTCTTTTAAAGTTCCAGTAAATCTGGATGTGAATTCAATGAGAACTATTTCTAAAGTAGTCCCAGGCTTGGAAAGCTGAAGGTCAATCTATGCACCAAATTCACCAATTCGATCTCTCCATTTAATTGGAGGTAATCCATCAAAAGAGAACCAAGAACCATTGGTTGAATGATGAGGAACTGAATGATGAGTAGTTGAAGTAGCCTTAGTAGGTTTTTCCATAATGGGGACTGTGGTGTCAGTTTCTTCATGAAATTCTTGTGTTCTGGATGATCCGGGATCAGTAGGAGATGCCATCAACATATTGGTGAGATCAGTAATCTCTTGATCTAAGGAGGATGATGTTTCAGTGGAAACATCACTGTTATCATCAGTGGGTAATTCAGGGACAAAGTCAGCAAGCTGAGATGGAGATTGATCAGGTGGTAAAAATGTGCTCTTGAGTTTTTGATCAACAGGCTCAGAGGGCAAGGGTTTTGCCAGGATTGGAGATCTTGGAGGAATGGGTGTTGGTGGAATAAGAGAATGTTTTTTGAAGATCTCAGCGGTGGATTTAAAATGTTTGGAATAATCTGGTTGGTAGGATGGAGTTGGTGGTGACTGAGGAATCAAAGAGTAAGGTAGAGTATATGGAAAATCTTTAAGAATATAGGTAACTGGGGGAATTGGTTGATGAACTCGTTCTATCTGAGATAATTGGTCTTTAAGCCTTCTGATTTATGCTTCTTTTTCATTAAACAAGGATCCATAATATCCTACAGAAATAAATTGCCTAAGCTAAGATTATCAATTCTTCTCTTGAGATCAGCATACATAGCCTCGATTCTGGAATCAAGGTGGCCAAATCGTTGGTCCATCTGAGTGCCATGATGTAAAAGTTTATCAACCTTGTGATCAATGACAGATTAAGTTGTATTCTGGGATCTGGCATTATGAGTTTGCCAATTCAGAACTTATTCAGCCTGCGAGGGAAGTTTTCTGGAACCGTCTGGTTGGACTTCAGAGGGTTGGATGAAAGGTCTGATATGAAGGTTGGAGTCTATATATGATCTTGGTTCCAAGGGAGGAAACTGTTTGTCATATGGAGAGGCTATGAAACAAGGAATTAGTTGTGAATGGGGTAGTTTAGGCACTGGAGTTTGGTAAGGATCTGGATCAGGTTCTTCTGGAGGAAGAAGTCCTTCTTCACGAAGAATCTCAAGGGCTCTGTCATAGTTCCATAAGGGCTTAGGTTTAGGATCCAAGTGTCGAATTCCTATCCAGGGGCTATTTGAATCATCAGGTTTTCTGTGAGGTGGAAATGGCTTACAGGACGACTTGGTTTCCTTCTGCTGTGATTTATGACAATCACAATCTGGATCATACATCAAAGGATCAACATCCCAAATGAAATGTCCTTCAATTTTATCAGTGTAGATGAGGGATCCGTCTGCTTCAACGCTGCTTACAAGAATGTCTTTCTCAAAAGTCATAGGCTTTATCATGAAGGATTGGAACACCGGAGGAGTACTGAATGAAGCCATATCTTTTGGGTTGAACATCGTCTTTACCTTTCCATCTGGAAGTCTTTGAAACTTGGGATCTGAGAGATGGATGGGTGTCGATTGCTGATGAAGTTGCTCATAACTGGAAATCCACTCTAGAGGAATGAGTTGCTTTAATTCTTCTCTGGGAATCTGTCATGGAATTTGGAGAATAGTGGGAACATCATCTTCTCATTCAGCAGTGATCAGGATTGTGTCTTCAGATTGTCCTGGAAGGGAAAGATCTACAGCATGATCTTAAAGTCTATAGATCAGTTGATGATGAAGAGTAGCCATCTAGGCTGAAGAAACTTGCGGAGCACTAGTAATCTGAAGCTGAACTTTTATGCAGTTCCTTAGATTTTTGTCTCTCAGAGTAATATTGAAATTAGGAAAGAACGTGAGACAGACGGTACCAGCTTGAAGAGTGGTAAGCAAAGTTCCAATTGCTGCATGCTCATACTGAGTGTAGGTAGTATTGAGAAGAGTAATTCTGGCTGTGACAGGAAGTCTTTTACAGCCATGAAGGGTAAGAAGGAGTCTGACAGCACCAAAATGAAGATGAGTATAGCCTTCTCTGATCCATTGATTGATCAGATCTTGATCGAGCTCAAGATCAACATATTGCTCTTTGGAGGAGGCTGGGATGAGACATGTATCAAGGGCTGTTGTCTGGACATATTCTTTAACTTGAGGTCTCTTATGAGAAGCAAGGATGGTTCGAACTTGACTCGCTAAAGATATTTTTCTTCTGAAAATATTATAAGGATTTACAAGAGGAAGAGAGATTTCCTGGATCTAAGCAGAATTAGGAATATAAGAGTATTCTACTAGGTTGGTAATCTTGGAAGAAGTGGTTCTTTTTATGGAGGGAGGAAGAGAAATGGAAGAAGAAAGTCGGGCAGGGGTGATTTCTGTACTTTGAGAGTGAGAATCCATAGGTGAAGTTTTCCCTTAAACTATTTGTACCTCGTTCTTCAAAAATCACTTTAATGATCTTAACACTCTTGGACTCCAGGAAAGGCCATGGCTCTGATACCACACAAGAGTCGGGAGCCCCAAGACCTGCCTAAGGAAAGCAACCAATCTAGGACCACATCTCCAACACAGGCCTTCCCATGACCACTTAAACGGAGAACTCGGGTCCTTCAACCAATGCTTTACCAGAGGAGGTCTTCGAGGACCATACAACCTTCCTGATGTGCAGGATCCTCCTTAGAGGCAAGCACAGAGCATACTTGGTGCCATGTCATAATCATCAAAGGAACCCATTACAATTTCGTTAAACCTAAAGTTAGCCTTGCGCCAGCACTGTGATTCGGCAGGTTACGGGCATCCACTGTAAAGTAATCCATCATAATATCATGAAAGATATTACAAGCTCATAGAAGTGAGGCTTAGAAGCCCTTTGGACAAATAGTCCTTGGGAAAGAGAGAACTTAGATAGCCATGGATAAAACACACAAAGGGATTTTTATTTCTTCAAACGTTCTAGCTCTTCTACCTTACAAACGGGAAGACAGTCCCTTATATAGAGGTCTGAGACCCCAAAGCTTACACGCTAAGCAAACATTGAGAGAGACATAAAGGTGAACAAAGACTTTAGTGGCGACGATTGACTACTGACAAAGACGACCTAACAATTGACACAACAAAGGCGACATCACATGGGCGACTGCATTTGTGCCGGAGTGACCTACCGCCTTTAATCACATCAACTACTTTTACTCACACACAAACTTATTACATATGCAAGCATAAAGTGGCCCACCATTGTGGACTTTGGTGGCAATAATACATAAAGTAAACAGTATGTGGGGCTAGATGCGATGAGATGGTGAGAGGTTGAGGTTGATGTAATCCTCATATGTGATGTCTCCATAGATCGGATGGTGGTAAGTTGGCGGATCCCAAAGATAATCTTCATCAGTGTCCATAGGATCATGATTAGTGCGGTCCTTGTTAGGTGGTTTAGGAGCTGGAATCTCGTCTGAAATGGCTTTGACGAGTTGGGAGCAGAAATGCAGATTGTTCATTTCACAGAGGTGATTTAATAGTGAAGGCTTGTAGCTGGGCCATGTACTGGGGAAGTTATACATCGTATCCCATTCATAGACTTGATTCTTGGACCATAAGAGATTCCTGTTTGAATTGTAGAAATATGATCTATGTAGAATGAAGATATTGTGTACTGAGGCTGCTTCAGGTGGGTCCATCTTCCTAAGGTTATGATTACCTATGAGGGTAGTCAATTTCTTTCTCAATTCCGTGTTATACATATACCATACAGAATATATTTAAAAGCTGTGTCATATATGGGAAAACATATATATATCATCGTAGCATGGTAGAACAGACTGCATTTTCATAAACATATATCATCTCATATAATAATAATAATACAAAACATTTCTGGTAGATTAGGTGACTGTTATCATGTATTACCCCCACATGACTGGGTTGTGTGGCCCGAAGGCGGGACCTGACAATGGTTGGCCAACCATTGCTAAGTCAAAAGTACAATCTATAAGTCTGATGGGTTTGCCAGACCCGGTCCGTACACCAGGGGCGCTCACATACTTCTTAAAACCATATCAACCATTCAATCTCACACCACTCCGTACAACGGCGTTAACACAAATATCATGATCATGATGACCATGGACACATAGCAACGGTACCATGCAAGTGTTAGCCTAGACCAAGCCAACCAGGTTTTGATATCATATAACATATACTAAAACAATGATACATGGATATTTCATATCATTAATTATCAAATCAATCATATCATTTTGCGTATATACGTATATCATGAAAATCATCGGCCCGTATGCCGGCAAATCGTATCCATAGCATAGCCCGTATGCTAGCAAATCATTTCCATAGTTCGGCCCGTACACTGGCAAATCATACACATAGCGCATCCTGTACGCTGGAAAATCATTTCCATAGCTTTACCCATACGCCAGCAAATCATACACATAGTTCGGCTCGTACACCGACAAATAAATATAAAAATCTCGGCTTGTACATCGGTTTTCCATTTTAAAAATCCATATCATTAATACATTCCCAGAAAACAATATTTCATAACAATTTCTACTCATGCCACACGAAAACAGGTTTTTCATATATCTAACATACCATTATTTTCAGCAATATTTCCCAAATATAAATCATATATAAATATATTTATTTCCTCGAAATCAAATGCTATAATATTATAAATACTTTTCATAAAATATTAGCTTAGTTTATCCCCTTACCTGAGTCTTGAAAAGCTCGTAAGAAAATTTGTCCCGCACCCGCAGGGTTCCCTACTCAACACCCTAGAAACAACATTCCCCAAAACTAAAGTTCAGTATTTCTATGCTTACTACGCTTTCTACAACTGTCGATTAACCAAATACTGAGTAGAAAGTCTTATCTTGGATTTGGGATGGTTTCCAATTCAGCCCAACCGACGATCCACTCCGGTAGACTTGCAGATAACTTTCCCAGGAGCGTCATGGTGGCTTCAGATCGTTGAACCGACGAGAATCCGGCCCGAGATCATAAAGAGAAGGTAAGAGGGGTGTAAAGGAGAGAGAAGGAGGAATATTTGTGCAGGTTTTCGGCCAAAAATGAATTTTAGGCCTATTTATGTTGTGGCCTTTGTCGACGAGTCATGTCATCTCGTCGACGAGGTCATGAAGAAAACTCGTTGACGAAATCTCTCCTCATCGACGAAATTCAGAATCCCTCAAACCTTTGCTCGGTATTTTCTCATTGACGAATTCAGTCCTCGTTGACGAATCCCCTGTGTTCGTCACTAAGGCCTGGAGAAATTCTTGGGGTAATTCCATCCAAAATGAAATGTCATTGATGAACGCGAAGCGTTCGTCGATGAAGTCGGCTGCCTCCTTCTATTCTAATTTCAATTTCCATTTCCCTTTTCTTTTTATTATTTAAATACCATTATCTTTCGGGTCATTACATTCTCCCCTCCTTATAAAAATTTTGTCCTTGAAATTTATTGTTCACGTAACTCATCATCCCTTAACAAGAAAAGGGTCTACTTATTTTATTACTTACCCTCACTTATGGCGGCAGAATACCGTGGTTACATTCTGAGTCCTAGGAGATTACATATACAAAATGAAAATTCTCCCAAAACTAAAATGCTAAACTAATTGAACCATTACATGTACCTGCAAAAGAAATATTACCTAACTACTTAAGCTTCTTGAAATAGTTGTGGGTTCTTCTGCTTCATTTGCTCCTCGGACTCCCAAGTAGCCTTTTCTATCGCATGATTCCTCCACAAAACTTTTACCTAAGGAATCTTCTTATTACGTAGCTCCTGTACTTTCTTATCTAGAATCTGTACTGGTACCTCCTCATATACCAGTGAATAACTGAGTTCTAATTCACCATAACTGATGATATGAGAAGTATTTGAGACGTATTTCCTCAACATAGCAACATGAAATACGTCGTGGATCCTGGACAACACAGGTGGCAAAGCTAGTCTGTAGGCTACCGATCCCACTTTATCTAGAATCTCAAATGGACCGATAAACCTAGGACTAAGTTTACCCTTCTTCCCAAAATTGCATAACCCTTTTCAACGGAGCTATCTTCAAAAACACATGATTACCCATATCAAATTCTAGATTCCTACGACGATTATCAGTATAACTTTTTTGTCAGCTCTGAGCTGCACTGATCCCGTCCCTGATAAGCCGAACTTTATCACGCGCTTACTGCACAAGCTCTGGCCCCACTGCTCGCCGCTTACCCACTTCATCCCAAAATAAAGGAGAACGACATCTCCTACCCTATAAAGCCTCAAACGGTGCCATGCCAATACTAGTCTGATAACTTTTATTATACGAAAACTCTACCAACAGCATGAATTGAGTCCAACTACTCCCAAAATCCAATACACACGCTCGGAACATATCCTCTAATGTCTGTATCGTCCTCTTAGTTTGCCCATCTGACTGAGGATGGAATGTTGTTCTAAATGATAACTAAGACCCTAGTACTTTCTACAAGCTCTTCCAAAAACGTGACGTAAAACGCGGGTCTCGATTTGACATAATCGATATTGGCACCCCATAAGAACGAACTATCTCCTGAATGTAGATCTCCACCAAACGGTTAAGGGAGTAACTAATCTTGATAGGTAAAAAGTGGACGGTCCTAGTCAAATGGTCAACAATCACCTAGATGGCATTTTGATCGAGTAACGCTGTCGGCAGTCCTGTCACAGAATCCATAAATATATGATCCCACTTTCACTCTGGGATAAATAACGGTTGCAACTGCCCTGCCAGCCTCTAGTGCTCAGCCTTTACCTGCTAGCACATCAGACACTAGGCTAC